>NW_028227273.1:64894942-65629109 GCF_978045245.1 Mus caroli
TTGAATTTAGGTCCTCTGCTCGTTCTGGTCAGCCTTTTTTTCCTTAATGTATTTTTGTGACAGGGTTTCTTTGTGTAGTGCTGGCTGTCCTGGAACTTGCTGTGTAGACCAGTCTGGTCTAACTAGGAGATCCACTTGCCTCTGCCTTCCTCTTGTGACCCTTTTTTTTGGGGGGGGGGTTCGAGACAGGGTTTCCCTGTGTAGCCCCTGACTGTCCTGGAACTCACTTTGTAGACCAGGCTGGCCTCGAACTCAAAAATCTGCCTGCCTCTGCCTCCTGAGTGCTGGGATTAAAGGTGTGTGCCACCACGCCCTGCTCATGTGACTCTTAAGGAGTAGCTGTGGCTTCATCTTGAATTGCCCAATGAAAGAGAATAGACCTTTTTTTTTTGGTGACAAGGAAATAAAATGTTGGTGAAATGGTTTTTGTAGAGATGGAGGTACCATTGTAAAGTCATCCAGCAGACATAACTCTATAGTGAATAAAACGGTTGGTTCTTGTTTGAGCTCATTCTGAGTTCACAGTCCCTAGTGCTGAGTTTTATGAAGTGTATATGCTTTGTTAAACTAAACTAAGACTTTTTTGTCCACCATCCTCTAACTTTGCAGAGCCAAAGGAGCCTGAAGTAAGTAGGATTCCAGTGGCTTATAAGACAGGGCAGGAAGCTTGAATTATGAAAAGCAGGAGGGAAAGCCCTGCCTCATAAGAAGCACTTGGTTGACCCAGTAAACCCGTAAATTGCTATTGAGCAATATTAATTGGATCTTTTGATTAAAGGTTATTAGAATTAGGCTAAACCTTTTATGAGTGGAGGTAGAGAGAAGGGCTTGAACAAAGGTCAAAAGGGCTGGGTGTGGTCGGCCACTGGGGCACTGGGTAGCAAAGGCGGGTTGATCTGAGGTG
Organism: Mus caroli; assembly: GCF_978045245.1. NCBI lineage: Eukaryota > Metazoa > Chordata > Mammalia > Rodentia > Muridae > Mus > Mus caroli. Next base: position 64,895,847 of record NW_028227273.1, read on the forward strand.
GAGGCCACCTTGTCTACATAGTGAGCCTGGGTCGGAGAGCGCAGTGCTTAGGATTGCATTAGGTACTGGCTGAAGAATAAAAGGATTCTGCTGGCCTGTTATATTTGGCATCTGCGAGTGCACATAATATCCCATTGACCTTTTAGTTCTTTCAAGATAGGTTCTCACTATGTAGCTCTGGCTATCCTGGAATTCACTATGTAGACCAGGCTGGCCTCAAACTCACAGATCTGCATGCCTCTGCCTCTGGAGTGCTGTGATTAAAGATGTGTCCCATTATGGCCGGTTTCCTGTGGATCTTTTTATTTATTGATTGATTGGTTGGTTGGTTGATTTTTCAAAACTGGGTTTCTCTGTGTAGCCATGGCTGTCCTGGAACTCCACTCCCTGGTCTTGTGGAGCTTTTTAAAGTGAATAAGATGCAGCCCCCAGCCCCTTTTTTGTTCTGGAATAGAACCCAGGGCCTTGTGCATTCTGGACAAGCACCATACAAATGAACTACTTCCCTGTGTGTTGCTCAGTTCTTTATATACCAGTCTATAAATGATCTCTTTCTTCCTACAGCTGTGTTGAGAACTAAAAATCATTAGCTTGCTCAACTTGAACCAACTAATTACTCGTTATATGGAAGGCATTATCTGCCTGCATGCCTGTCTTCTTTCTCTTCTAACACCAAGCTATATTTTCAACCCTTAAATAATTTTAGTTGTTAAAATGTTACTGTCTAGCTGGGCTGTGGTGGTGCACACCTTTAATCCCAGCCCTTGGGAGGCAGAGGCAGGCGGATTCCTGAGTTCGAGGCCAACTTGGTCTACGGAGTGAGTACCAGGACAGCCAGGGCAACACAGAGAAACCTGCCTCGGAAAAAAAAAATGTTACTGTCTAGCCGGGCATGGTGGCACACGCCTTTAATCCCAGCACTTGGGAGGCAGAGGTAGGCGGATTTCTGAGTTTGAGGCCAGCCTGGTCTACAGAGTGAGTTCCAGGACAGCGGGGGCCACACAGAGAAACCCTGTCTGGAAAAACCAAAAAAAAAAAAAAAAAAAAAAAGTTACTGTCTGTAGAGCCTGGTGTGGTGGCTCATGCTTGGAATCCCAGCTCTTGAGAAGCTGAGGCAGGAGGAGTGCCATGAGTTCAGTATCAGTCTGGTTTACCAAAGTGAAGCATTTTCCCACTTACATGCACATGCACATTAAGTGATTATGTATGTAGGATGTCCAGACATGTCAACAGACAACCCTCACTCGCCTTGTTTTAAGGTTTTATTTATTTTGTGGTGCATGGTGGGGTGGTGTTAGAGGCTTTTGGTGGCTTCTCATGGCATGTTTGTGGAGGTCAGAGGGCAACTTGTGGGAGTTGGTTTTCTTTGACAACCTGTGGGTCCCAAGCACTGAACTCGTGTCTTCAGGCTTGGTGGCTAGCACTTTTACCTGATACCATTTTACTGTCCTGCATTTTATTTACTTTTTATGTCTGGTTTTAAGTCTTGAAACACACTTAGAGTGCATGTGGTTTTCATTGTGGGTGGAGGGTGTACAGGCTGACAAATAAGAAACCACACCCAAGCTTCAGAAACCAGAGGTTTTTTTTTTTTTTTTCAAATTTTTTTTAACTCCTCTATCTTTCTAAAAGCAGTATGTTTTGGTATTAGTAGGAACTTCCCTGTTTAAAAAACATGTGATATTTTATGAGATTACTTTTAAGTAATTCAGTGTTTTGGATTTGTGAATACTTTACTTTTGATGTCATAGAGCAAAATGTTTGGCACTAAAATAGATCTTTGATTTTGAATCTCTGTTCTGGATGCATTATTGTTTATATAGTTTTTGTCTGAATATCTTTAAAAACCTCCCACTGATAATCCCAGTCCCAGGAAGTTAGGCAGGTAGGTCATTTTGAGGCCAGCCAGGCATTCTTAGTGTATTCCAGGCCATCCAGGGCTTTACAGCAAGACTCTGTTTTGTCTCAAAACAAAACAAAACAAAAAACAAACAAACCCAATAATAATAAAAAAAAAAAACCCAAGAAAACAAACATAAGCAGCAACTGATGTTTGATTAAGTCCCCCTTCCCCTCTTAATAATAACATGTGTCTTTCCATTCTTTACAAGCCTTAATTTAATGCACAAAACAGTTTAGAAAGCTGGGAGTGTCAAGGGATGACCTTTAAATGTTTTTTCATAGAGTGAACCTGCTTTGAAAATGGCTTTCTAGCCCGGTGTGGTGGTGCACGCCTTTAATCCCAGCACTTGGGAAGCAGAGGCAGGCGAATTTCTGAATTTGAGGCCAGCCTGGTCTACAGAGTGAGTTCCAGGACAGCCAGGGCTACACAGAGAAACCCTGTCTCAAAAAATCCAAAAAAAAATTAAAAAAGGGAGAAAAAGAAAATGGCTTTCTGCTCCTCCTGAATGTTGCTCTGCTTCCTGTTGGGGTAAACGGACAGAACCCATTGGCATGGAGGTACACACCTGTAACCACAGCATTTGGTGAAGGTTAGTGAGTTCTAGGCTAGCATAGTCACACCATGTCAAAAAAAAATTCCATTAGGGAGGGAGGTGGAGGAAGTAAATTCATTGATTGTACACAAAAGAAAGCTGGCTAAGGACAGACTTTTGAATGCGGTCACTTATGCTGGAGCAGTTTAGTTTGTCTAACAATAAGCCAAGTATAGGTTAATGTGGTAGGAAATGAGATTTTAAATTTAAGAAGAAAAACATTTTACAAACCTTTAGACCTGCAGGGTTTTGCTTTTGAAGTACAAAATGAGGAAGTTGGATCTTTGATTTTTAAGGTATCTTTGAGCACCAGAATTGTGGGTCAGTTTTCTTTTTTGTAATAGTGGTTTTTTTTTTTTTTTAAATTGTCATTAAAACTTATAAAATCAGCAGGCAGTGGTGGTGCACGCCTTTAATCCCAGCACTCGGGAGGCAGAGGCAGGTGGATTTCTGAGTTTGAGGCCAGCCTGGTCTACAAAGTGAGTTCCAGGACAGCCAGGGTTATACAGAGAAATCTTGTCTCGAAAAAGCCCCCCCTCCCCCAAACCTTACAAAATCACAGGAAAATACAATCTAGAATAAAATTGTATTCTCATCTCTTGTAGCTAAACTGCTAATAACACTTTTTCTGCCTTTTCAATACACCAGGCTGGCCTCTAAGTCTTATGTAAGTTGAAGATGACTTTGAACTTCTGAGCCTCCAACACCTGCCTTTTAGAATGGCAGGCCTGTGCACACCTGATTTACCTTACTATAAATAATTGAATATATTTAGCTGGAATTTTCTATACTTGCAGTCAGTTCTATTATATATTTATTCATATTATTTCTTTTTTAAAATATTTTTATTAGGTATTTTCCTCATTTACATTTCCAATGCTATCCCAAAAGTCCCCCATATCCTCCCCCCGACTCCCCTATCCACCCACTCCCACTTTTTGGCCCTGGCGTTCCCCTGTAGTGGGGCATATAAAGTTTGCATGTGCAGTGGGCCTCTCTTTCCAGTGATGGCCATCTAGGCCATGTTTTGATACATATGCAGCTAGAGTCAAGAGCTCCGGGGTACTGGTTAGTTCATACATATTATTTCTAGTATTCCTTTGTTATTAAAATGTTTCATTGAGCTGACTGGTGGTGGTACACGCCTTTAATCCAAGCAATATGAGGCAGAGGCAGAGGCAGATAGATATCAGAGTTCAAGTCCAACCAAGTTCCAGGACAACCAGAGCTACACAGAGAAACCCAGTCTCAGGAAAAAAAGTTTGATTGAACCAAATTATGTAGGGAATCTTTTCTTTTGTAAATGTATGAATGTTTATGAATTATTATTTCTTTCTCTTTTTTTTTTTTTTTTGTTTTGTTTTGTTTTTTTGAGACACGGTTTCTCTGTGTAGCCCTGGCTGTCCTGGAACTCATTCTGTAAACCAGGCTGGACTCAAACTCAGAGATCCACCTGCCTCTGCTTCCCAAGTGCTGGGATTAAAGTTGTGCGCCACCACTGCCCAGCATGAATTATTATTTCAAGGTAGTTTCCTAGTTGACCAAAAAATGGAATTATGTATAATTGTGGGTATTTTTTTGCTTGCTTTGAGATAGGGCGTGTGTTAGGTTTGTTTGTTTGTGTGTTTTGTCAACTTGATGCAAACTAGAATCCTCTAAGAGGGAGGGCACTTGAGTTGAGAAAATGCTCCCTCATCATCAGTGCGCCACCACTGCCCAGCTCCACTGGGACTTCTTGAATGAATTGATGTGGAGAGGCCCAACTCACTGTGGCCAGTGCCATCCCCAGACAGTCCTCTTGAAATATAAAAAAATCAGGCTATGTAAGCTATAGAGTGAGCCAGTGAGCAGCACTCCTCCGTGGCTTCTGGCTCCTGCCTTGAGTTCTCATTATGTCTTCTTTTAGTGCACCATAACTTGGGGTATTTAAGCCTAATAAACCCTTTACTCTCCAGGTTGCTTTTGGTCGTGGTCTATCAGAGCTATGGTTGACTAACTAAGATGGTGTCAGGTGCCAGTGTCTCCTGAACATTGAGATTCTAGGTAGATGACACTTAGCTTTGTTTCCTGTTGCTGTGATAGACACCCTGACGAAAACAAGTGGAGGGAGAAAGGGTTTGTCTGCTTGGTTCACAGTTCTGGGTTGCAGTCCCTTGTTGTGGGAGTTAAGGAAACAGGAACTTGAGGCAGGCTGTTCACATCATACCCACAGTCCAGAGCAGAGAGCAGTGAACCAATGCTGCCTGCTACAAACGTTACAAGAGGAAAGTGTATGTGGCGTGGACATGTGCATGTGCAGCAGGGTTAGTCCTGAGGAGGGATCGGAGTCCCTAGAGCCAGACTCGCAGCTGGTGTTCAGCTGTCACATGAGTGAGTGCTGGGAACTGAACTCTGGTCCTCTTTGAGAACAGGTTCTCTTAACTACAAGCCATCTCTCCAGCTCTGTCTGCTATCACTCAGGAAAATCCCCACAGACATGTTCACAGGCCAACCCTGTCTAGACAGTCTCTCATTGAGATTCCCTTTCCAGGTGACTCTATGGTGTGTCAAGTTGACAGTTAGATTAACCAGCACACGTGGCTTGTTTGCCTGGCCCTTGTTTCATGTTATGTTTGTCCTCCAGGAAGATGGTACCCATTTATATTTTTACCAAGGGGTCAGGGGAGTGCTGAAGATGCATACCAACACCTTTCTCTCCTCCCAGCAGCCATGGCAATGACAGGATCAACACCTTGCTCATCCATGAGCAATCATACGAAGGAGAGGGTGACAATGACCAAAGTGACACTGGAGAATTTTTATAGCAACCTTATCGCTCAACATGAAGAACGAGAAATGAGGTAAAGATTTCTGTTTGGAAACACTGCATTTTGGGGCTGGGGATGTTGCTCAGTGGTAGAATGTGTAGGCACCTGTCATATACAAGGCAAAAAACGAAAACAAACAAAATGAAAAATTTGCTGTGGTTACATGTAGCATCATATCTAGTACATAAAAGGTGACTAGGGTTGTAGCCACCATGTTGTAGCCTGTCAACTGCAGTTGGGATGACAGTGAGGCAGATTTCCCAATCCTTCCTATAAAAACTGCTGGTCATAACCCAAAGCTCCATTGCATTATGAGGAAATCATTTGCTCTCCTTGCTTGTGTTCATCACTAAAGCACTGTGGTCTCATGGAGTAGCTCCTTGGTTTGCCTCCTGCCTCAGGAGTAGCAGCTCTATGAGGCTGGAGCTGGTTCCTAAAGGACGGTTCTATGCCAGCTTCCTCACCAGGAAAGTGGGGATAATGCTCCTTGTCTTGGGGGAGTGCTAGAGAGTTGGCCATAGCACTCGAGTACTTGCCATTGGAATGACTTACTTAATGGGAACAGTGATAACCATTCCGTTTTGTTTTAAAAAACTAAACAGGCCTCCTAGGTCTCACTATGTAGCCCTAGCTGTCTTGAAATGTAGCCTGTAGATCAGGCTGTCCTTGAACTCACCGAGATCCGTCTACCTTTGCCTCCAGAATGCTGGAATTAAAGGTGTGTGTCTCCATGCCCAGCTGTTGTATTGACTTTTTATTATTGAGTTTCAGGAGTTCTTTGTGTGCCCCAGATACCAATTTTTTTGTCCTGTGTTCTATGAGCACTTCCTCCCAGTATGTAGCTTTCCCACTGTCTTTAGATGAGCAGACTTTTAAAATTTTTGATGAAGTCAATTTGGCTTTTTTATTAAGATTTTATTTTTCATGTTTTTTCTTTTTTTCCTATGAGTGTATCTACCATGTGCTTTCAGGTGCCTAAGGAAGACCAGAATCACACGTGGTCGTGCGCTTCCTGGTGTGTGCTAGGGACTGAACTGGCTCTCGGCCATGGCAGTGAACACTTTTAACTTTCAGGTCATCTCTTCAGCCCATTGTTTCCTTAAATTTTTGTATTGCAGTTATTTTGGTTTGAGAGTGTGTGCACAGGCGAGTATGTGGGCAAGCATGTGACAGCATGTGTGTGGAAGTCAGATGTCCTGCATCAGTTTGAACCTTCCACCACACATGTATATTCTAGGGATTGGACTCAGACTTGGTGGCCGGTGCCTCTACCCATTGAACCGTCCTGATGAGCCAGCATTCTCTCCTTATTTGGTCTTGATAGTCTGTGTCGTGGAGACATTCTCTGTTCTGGGATTTTTGTTGGCTTGGCCTTACAGGTTTAGTTTTGTGATGATCCATAATACATTAATGTGTGGATGGGATGTGTATTTGCTCTAGTACACGTTGGAAGTCAAAGCACAGCTCTCAAGACTCTTTACATGGCTTCTGGCCTCAAACTCAAACTGTGTTCTCCAGTTTGTACAGCAAACATCTTTATCCACTGAGCTATCCTGTCCCCCTCTAAGTGTACATTAGGTAAGACTTGAGGTATAATTTTTTTTTTGTGAGTATATATTATTTCCCTGTAAGACTGTTTTTGGACCTTGTAAGCTCTTTAATGTTGTTTTGTTTTGTTCTTTAAATAAGTTTAGTCAGCCTGTTAACATATACAAAAAAATCCAGAGATTGTGATTGGAATTATATTGAATGTGTTGATCAGTTTGAGATGATTGTTGTAACAATGTTGAAGTTTCTGGTACCTCAACATCATATATTTCTCTACTTTACAATTCTTCCTTACTGCTGCATTAATTTCCAGCATTACCTAACGTCAGAGGAGGCAGATATGGCTATGGGCCTGGAAGGTATAGCTAGCCACATGGCTGGATGAGCTAGGTGGTCAGGTTAACTTAGATGAGCTGATGAGAGTCTGCCCAGCTGAGGCCTAAGCTTTGAAATACTAAAAGGTCTCTGTTGTTATTTGGGGGAAAGGCTGGTTAAGGAATAGTTGCTGCTGAATTAATTTCCATCATTAATTAATATATACAGAACATGATAATCATTTAGCTTACACTCCCTAGGGCTAGTGAGATGGCTAAGGCTTAAAAGCACCTGTAGCTCTTGCAGAGGACCTGTGTTCAATTCTCAGCACACATGATGGTTCCTCTGACCTTCTTGGGCACTGCATGCACCTGGTGAGCAAGGTTCATGCAGGCAAGACACCCATAACAATCACTTAAAATAAAAATAAACCTTTAAAGCCGGGTGTGGTGGCGCACGCCTTTAATCCCAGCACTCGGGAGGCAGAGGCAGGAGGATTTCTGAGTTCGAGGCCAGCCTGGTCTACAGAGTGAGTTCCAGGACAGCCAGGGCTACACAGAGAAACCTTGCCTCGAAAAACCAAAAAAAAAAAAAAAAAAAAAACTTTAAAAAAAAAAAAGAAAAGACAAGGTTTCTTTCTATGTAGTCCTGGCTGCCCTGGAACTTGACAGATAAACCCAAGTTCTGCCTGGAACTTACAGAGATCCTCCTGTCTCTGCCTCAATCTCTGAAATGCTAGGATTAAAGGCACACACTACCACATTAAGCCTAAAAATGAATCTAAAAAGCGATTTTTAAAGTGTCCCTCGAGTTTTCTTTTAAGCAGTGTTTAGTAGGTAGTTCCTGTGTAGTGACTGCTTTTCTACATCTAGTATTTTATGCATTTATAAGTATTTACAATCTTAGCCAGGCAGTGATGGTGTAGACTGTTAATCCCAGTACTTGGGAGTCAGAGGCAGGGAGATTTCTGAGTTTGAGGGCAGCCTAGTCAACAGAGTGAATTCCAGGACAGTCAGGGCTACACAGGGAAACCCTGTTTCAAAAAAACAAAACAAAACCAAACCCAAAACAGAATAAATTACGATCTTGTCCAGCTATTTGTTGCTGCTGTGTGTTGTATTGTCAGTAGCCGACTGACAGGACATCCTAAGTAAAGGTTCATCCATGTGCTTGAAGTTGCAGAAACTCAGCCCCTTTGGCGAGCTGTGGGAGCAGCTCTCGTGGGGATGGCTTGGGTGGGATGCAGCCCCACAGGCATGCTCCCATAACCTACTGTCTCTTCAGGTTTGACTCCATTAGTGGAGTACACCATTCTTTAGGTTAGAGCCCTCATGGTTGTGGCAAAGTCTCTGGGAACAGCATATATAATGTGCCTTCAAAATCACTATCTCCTCATGAGTCATTGACGTGTGCTTCTTTTTCCCTTTGGATCTAACAGTGGGTTTAGTTAGTGGGTTTCATTTTTGCTTGGAACAAGAGTGACTGGCAGGGGTTCTTTTAGTGAATAACTAAGATGATCTTGGAACTGAAAAAAATGATCATTTATTTTATTTTATGTACAGGAGTACACTGTACACCAAAAGAGGCCATAGGATACCATTACAGATGGTTGGGAGCCACCATGTTGTTGCTGGGAATTTAGTTGAACTCAGGGCCTCTGGAAGAACAGTCAGTGCTCCAGCCCCTAGAGATGAATTTTTTTTTAATCACTAGTATATTGTGTTTTTAAAAAATTTTAAATTTTATTTTATTAGATATTTTCTCCCTCCGAAAATCCTCTCCCCTTATACCTTACCCTCTCCCCCTGCTCACCAACCTACCCATTCCACTTCCTGGCCTGACATTCCCCTACATTGGGGCATAGAGCCTTCACAGGACCTATGGCCTCTCCTCCCATTGTTGACCCACTAGGCCATCCTCTGCTGCATATGTAGCTGGAGCCATGAGTCCTACCATGTATACTCTGGTTGGTGGTTTAGTCCCTGGGAGCTCTGGGGGTACTGAGGGGGTAGTTCACATTGTTGTTATGAAATTTTTTAAAAAAGATTTATTTATTTTGTTTTTTTGAGACAGGGTTTCTCTGTATAGCCCTGGCTGTCCTAGAACTCACTCTGTAGACCAGGCTGGCCTTGAATTGCAAAATCCACCTGCCTCTGCCTCCGGAGTGCTGGGATTAAAGGCATGCGCCACCACGCCCGGCATGAAATTTTTTTAAAAAGATTTATTTATTTTGGTTTTTTGAGACAGAGTTTCTCTGTATAGCCCTGGCTGTCCTAGAACTCACTCTGTAGACCAGGCCTGCCTCGAACTCCCAAGTGTTGGGATTAAAGGCGTGCATCATCACTGCTCAGCTTGGTAATAGTTTTAATGACAATTGGTAATGGGACATTTGTACTTTGAGAATATGTTTAATATATGATGCAGTTTGAAATACTAAGTTTTAGGCCAGTAAATTTTGAGAGCAAGTAATACAATTTTACTTTCATATTCTGTGCCTTATCTAGTACATACATTTAATTAAACATCTAATTTCTACCACTCAAATGTAGGTTTTGTACTATTCTACTTTAGTAGAACACTTAAGGGGCTGGAGAGATGACTCAGTGGTTAAGAGCACTGGCTGCTCTTCCAGAGGACCCCCCCGTTCAGTTCCCAACACCCATATAACAGCTCTCAACTGTCTGTAACTCCTATTCCAAGGGATCTGACACCCTTATACATATATATGTATATGTATGTGTGTGTGTGTGTGTGTATACACATATACATCTATATGTATATGTGTATTTATATATATATATTTGTATATACACACACAGTCAAAACACCAATGTACATAAAATAAAAATAAATTATTAAAAAAATAAGACATAAAGATTATTTATTTGATATAGTCTCACACATAGCCTTGGCTGGCCTTTAGCCAGGCCTCTGTTTCAGCTTCCAGATTGCTAGTTTTATAGGCATGTGCTGTCACATCCGACTAAGTTTACTTTAAACAGAGGAACTACTTACTACACGGTGAGGTTTATCTAAATTCTGGAGATGGAAGAAAGAATAAATTTAATTTGGAAATTACCTCTTGTATACTAGTAAAACAGGAGAAATTTGAACCACTTAATGGAAATACTATGGTAAGGTTCACAGGTTGGTTCAGAACAGTTCAGCATGGTGACCCACTTCCACTTGGGAGGCAAGAGGACCAGGATCAAGGACAGCCTCAGCTAAATATTGAGTTTAAGGCCTGTCTAACTATCTGAAACCCTGTCTAAAATACCAGCAAAACAAAAGAGCTAGCCCCACAGATGTAGGGTGTTGCCCGTGTGACGCGTGCTCCTCAGATGTAGAGTGCTACTTTATGTGACCTGTGCTTCCTGGTCCCTGAGGTAGCTTGCAGGCCACACATGCTGTAGTTCTGTCGGCTGTTTGCCTTCTTTAGCTCATTAGCCTCTAAGTCCCCTAGAACAGTGACTGTCCTATTGTTCTCGCTGGTACACAGCTAAGGTACCAAGTGTTGATAATTAATTATCTAGTCATGAAAAATAATAGTTTGTATAATTCTATAGCCATCTAGTTAAAACCAAGGAAACAGGCATTTCCTCTGATAAAATATTGTGTTTATTTTTTTCTTCCTGAAGATTGTTCTGGTGGATTAGCTAAAGCCGTGAATCTAACATAATACATAATAATGGTTGCCCCAGGTGTGGTGGCGCACGCCTTTAATCCCAGCACTTGGGAGGCAGAGGCAGGAGGATTTCTGAGTTCGAGGCCAGCCTGGTCTACAGAGTGAGTTTCAGGACAGCCAGGACTACACAGAGAAACCTTGTCTCAAAAAACCAAAGAGGGGGAAATTTTATTATTTATTTATTTATTTATTTATTTATTTATTTATGTGAGTACATTGTAGTTGTACAGATAGTTATGAGCCTTTACGTGGTTTCTGGGAATTGAATTTAGGACCTCTGCTAACTCTGGCCCAAAGATTTATTTATGATTATTAATAAGTACACTGTAGCTGTCTTCAGACACTCTAGAAGAGGGCATCAGATCTCATTATGGATGGTTGTGAGCCACCATGTGGTTGTTGGGATTTGAACTCAGGAACTTTGGAAGAGCAGTCACTGCTCTTAACCATGGAGCCATCTCTCCAGCCCCCTGTCTCAGGTTTTCTTAACGATGCAGTGTATTGTGTGATCTGAAGATCGCTGTACTGTCAGTGGTGACCTGTGGTTCAGGGTCAGTTTTATCCTAACTAAGGTTCAGGGCTGAAGGTATTTCTTTTCTTAGTGTTGGTCATGGAGATAAAATTACAAGTTATTTTTTATGCTATTTTCCTTGTTCTTATCTTTGCCATGAGCAAATATTAGTATTTTGTATGCATGTTTTATATGCATGTATGTCTAGACCACTTGCCTGGTGGGTGTCTGCAAAGGCCAGAAGAGGGCATCAAATTCCTTGGCCCTGGAGTTGCAGACAATTGTGCAGTGTTGTAGGTGCTGGGAACTGAGCCTGGCCTTCCACTCTGCTGCAGCACCACTCTCTGCTTTTTTTCTTTTTGCTCTATACAAGTCACCTGCTTGTCTGGATTACTGATGGGCGGTGGAAGAGGGATTCCAGCCTGCCTACTTTCCTTCATCTTGCTGAATACAAGGAGGTTCTACTTGGTTATTTCAGTTTTATCAAATCATCATGAGGCTGTAGTTAAAAAAAAAATCCTGGGCTGGAGAGATTAAGAGTGCTCAGGGGTTACGAGCACTAACTGCTCCTTCAGAGGTCCTGAGTTCAATTCCCATCAACCACATGGTGGCTTACAACCATCTGTAATGGGATCTGATGCCCTTTTCTGGTGTGTCTGAAGACAGTGACAGTGAACTCATGTACATAAAATAAATAAATAGATCTTGGAAACAATGCAGACCTAACAAAGAATGAAAATTTTTACTTATTTTAGAAATAGAATTTTTATTTATTTATTTATTTATTTTGTTTTTTTGAGACAGGGTTTCTCTGTTTAGCCCTGGTTGTCCTGGAACTTACTTTGTAGATCAGGCTGGCCTCAAACTCAGAAATCTGCCTGCCTCTGCCTTTTTTTTTTTTTTTTTTTAAATAGAATTTTTAAATAGTTAAAAATTACATTGGTTAAGAGTGTGTGTGTGTGTGTGTGTGTGTGTGTGTACATACATGCATTTGTGCCATGGGACAAGTAGGACCGATTTCAGGAATCAGTTCTCTCTCCATCTTGTTGGTACTTGGAATCAAAATCAAGTCATGCTTGGTGGCAAGCACCTTAACCCAAAGTCATCTTGCTAGCTTCTGTTTCATTTATAAACAGAACATTCTGTTTCCTGTCATTGTACTTTATTTATTCATGTGTTTTTCTTAAACACATTATGAAAATGTGTTTCATGACCTTTTTTTTTTTTTTTTTTTTTTTTGGTTTTTTGAGACAGGGTTTCTCTGTGTGGCCCCCGCTGTCCTGGAACTCACTCTGTAGACCAGGCTGGCCTCGAACTCAGAAATCTGCCTGCCTCTGCCTCCCAAGTGCTGGGATTAAAGGTGTGTGCCACCACACCCGGCTATTTCTTGACTTTTTATCTAAGTGAATACTTACAAGTGCTTAACAATTCTGTTTTATAGGCCTGTCAGAATACAAATGCTATTTTATCTTTTTTTGTTGTTGTTTTGTTTTAGACAAAAGAAGTTAGAAAAGGTGATGGAAGAAGAAGGCCTGAAAGACGAAGAGGTGATTTATATGGGGCTTGTTCCCGGGTTCCAGCGTGAAGGTTATGTTTTCTTCATCAAGTTAGGTTTGGTGCCAGGGAAGTGTTTGGCTCCGTGACAGGAATTTGAGAGTTAGCTTGCTTTTGGATTCAGTTACTCATTCAGAGGACGACGTTAATTAAGTGCTCAGGAGAGGGAGATCTCTCTAGTCACAGTTATGGTAATTAATTAGCTTTAAATTCTAAGAAAAGAAAAGATGAAATTAGTTAAACTAAATTAAAATTTAGAAGAACAAGGTGAGAATTTTTTACCAAGTTGTGATGCTTCATACTGTAATCTCAGCACTTGGAAGTTGAGGCAGGAGGTTTCTGCAGGATTGAGGCCAACCTGCACCAGAGGGTGAGATTTTTGTCTTTAATGAGTGAATGAATTAACTGAAAGACCCCGTAGCAGTAAGGAACATTTCTGAAGTCGTTATTGGAACAGGGGACTGCCTCACAACAGCCCTCGTGCACACAGCTTACAGATGTGAGGCAAAGATACAACCGGTGAGGAGGGATGCAGGTAGCCAAACAGCCCTGGTGACACCTTCAGAAACGTGGGTGATACAGCCCAGGACAGTGGTAGCAAGTCCCCAGCATAGGGCATTGAGGCCAGGTGATGAATGAATGCTAGTATGTACTGATCTTGGAGGATTTAGAAAAACACCCTTACCTAAGAAAAGGCTCATGGAAAATGTTGATTTGTCTCTCACCATTAGAAATGCTAGATTGTTGAAGTAGTTTCTTCAGAGTTCTCAGGAGCCCCACACCCCTTCAGTGTGGCTTGCTCGTTACGTCTGATGACCTGGGAGGGGAGAAGGATCCACTAGAGCATGCTTGTGTGATGCTGTCAGTCACACGGGAAGATGGGAAGGTTATGTATAGACTAGTGTGGCTCTGCTCCCAGCTGCCCAAGACAGCTAGGACTTGGTTTCAGAATTTCAGCTTTCCTTCCTTTCCTTTGTATAAACATTAGAAACGACTCAGAAGATCCGCGCACGCTCGGAAGGAGACAGAGTTTCTTCGATTAAAGAGAACAAGGCTTGGACTGGAAGATTTTGAGTCTTTAAAAGTCATAGGCCGAGGAGCATTTGGTGAGGTAAAAAGAAAAAAAAAGAAAAGAAAATCCCAGAACATCAAAGCTTTTAACATGCCATGAGTTCCTGATGGTGTGTAATACCAGGTTAGCTAGGGAGAGCCTGTCTTGAAATATATGGAGTTCACTGATAGACATGTTCACTTCTCTTTTTCCTTTTCTCCCCAGTTCATTGTCCCAGATAACTTCTGTCTTGTCAGAGAGGACATTAGCACTTTGTTTTTTTTGGACAGAGTCACACTATGTAGCCCAAGTTGTCATCAACTGTGTGATCCCGCTGCCGTAGCATGCAGAGTGTTACAGGCATGTCCCACTGTGCTGAGATCCTGATGTTAGGATGCCCAGTATATTTACTCATTAATTCTGGAATCATCACAGTGGATGTAGACATTAAGACTCTGAAGATGCACACTGTCTGTCAGTCACACAGCTGTTGAGCATAGACCAGAGGCTGGGCTGGAGTCCTCTGCCTTGAAGCTGTTGCTTTCCCAGTACCACCGTTCTCAAGGAGGAAACTGATCTTGTCTCCACTCTATTCCCTACCAGATGCTTACAGCTCTAAAGAGATGTGCCTAAGCTTGGTTCGACATACGCATGAATGTAATGTTAGCACTCTAGAAGCTGAGGCAGAAGGACACGCCAGCCCAGGTTAGCTAGGGATCCTGTCTTTAAAAAAAAAAAAAAGATAGACCTTGAATTAGTATAGAGCATTAAAGGCCCAGCTGCTGTCTGTGTCTGTGGTTGCAAGAATCAAATGTAGACAGGTGTTCTGCCCTTCTGCTGCTCCCCAGGCCCTTACTTAGCCCAGATCTTATCAATGAATCCTGCTACACTACAAGAGCAGACTTAGGAAAACGGTGAATGAGCTCATGCAAGGTCATTCCCATTGATGGAAAACATGCAAAGGCAGCTTACTGTTGCAGTAATTACATGGTCTCCGTGTAGAAGGAGAAACATGGTATAAACAACAGTACTCGGGAGAACTGCATATTATCGTGAAGAGACTCTCAAAAGGTAAAATTGACCCTTCAGTTGAGAATTCCAGTTAGCCCTTGAGAATAAGGAAGTGTTTTTCAAAATGCTCCCTGTTCAAGAAAAATGCACATGGTACTTGATTAGAAAAACAAAATGCAGAAAGACACAGGGAAAAAAACCACTTCTCAGTCTTTTTGACTGAGATCAGGTGTAGTATCTGCTCTTACCAGTTTAATATCTAGTATGTCCTCCATCTAAGGACAGTAAATTAAATGGAATTTTGGACCTGGGAGAAGGAATAGAAGCTTGCTCTTTGACTTGGCATTACAGTAAGAGAACAAAACCCCACAAAACTTAAGGTATCTTGGGGGAAAGGAGAGAATGGTCAGGAGCTTGCCAGGAGGTTTTTCCTTTTTAATAGACCATGAGTTTTCTTTTCACAGTACAATTTTCTCTTTAAAAGCATTGGGAAAAATGGTGCTAGAGAGATGGCTTATTGGTTAAAAGCCCTTACTGCACTTTTAGAATACAGTGCCCACTTACAGACACATTCACTTTAATTAAAAATAATTGAATTCTTTTAAAAAAAATGGAAAATAGGCTGGACATAGTAGCATAGGTCTTTAATCCCAGCACCTAGGAGTCAGAGGCAGATGGCTCTCTATGAGTTTGGGGCCTTTTCTACATAGTGAGTTTCAGGACTACATAGATCCTGTCAGAAAAAAATATAGAGAAAGACAACTTTTTTCCTAATAAAACATTTTTGAAAGAATGTAAAAGCCAGAGACTTGGGTCAGTGGTTAGGGCACTGCTCTTGCAGAGGACCTGATTGAGTTCAATTCCCAGGACCCACCTAGGGGGCTACAACTGCATGCAACTTGAGTTCCGCGGGATTGGAGACCCTCTTTTGGATTCCTTGAATATCTGCACTCACACATATACCTACACACAGACAGACTCATGCACATAAAATAAACAGGTCACTTGGGTACTGTGGCCCATGGTTTAAGTGAGCACGCAGGAGTCAGAGGCACACAGATCTCTGAATGGGGAACCAGCTGGGGCTGTACAGTGAGCCTCTGCCTGAGTAACGGTTAGGAAGGAGCATTTGCTGCTTCTCTCAGAATTACAGTGGCCACAGGCCAGCCGGCCGGCAACGGCCTTGCAGTCCCTCAGGAATCCATTGCCTTTTGGCTTCCTCAGGCACTGCTTACATGGGGTGCACGGACATACTTGTAGGCAAAACACCCATTCACATAAAACCTAAGTAAGTAAAGTAAAGAAATAATTAAAACATTTAAGAAGTGGGGCTGGAGAGATGGCTCAGCGGTTAAGAGCACTGACTGGTCTTCCAAAGGTCCTGAGTTCAAATCCCAGCAACCACATGGTAGCTCACAACCATCCGTAATGAGAACTGATGCCCTCTTCTGGAGTGTCTGAGGACAGCTACAGTGTACTTACTTACATATAATAATAAATTAAATCTTTTTTTAAAAAATTTAAAAGTGCTGTTTAATTTCTATTTTACTTTATTTCTTCCAAGAAGAAGGTTTTATTTTTGTGGGTTTTTCTGTTTTGTTTTGTTTTTCTGTTTTTTTGACAAAGGGTCTCACACAGCATAGGCAGACTGGCTTCAAGCTGGTGAGAGCTCTGCTTCAGTCCCTGAGTGCTAGGATTACAAGTGGGTCTGATATATAATTTTCATATTAAATGTTGTGATTTTTACTTAGGCTTTCTGAGTCAACTGTCGGGTGTTTGCCATGGGTTTAACCCTGGATATTTGCCATGCCTTAAAATTGAAACTAAAGGCTTTTACATGTGTTCAACTCGGAGCCAAAGCTGTTGAGCTGTGGAGACAGGTGGAGGTCTTCTCATCGCTGTCACAGCTGTATAGTAGATTTGTTTGTAACATTGAAAGTGTCTGTTTTTGCTAGTATTGCTTAGTCAGATGGTCATGCCTTTCTAGTGTGAGTAGTATTTGTGAAGCTTCGGGGTGCTAGAAATGCAAATCCTTAGCTTGGCAGTGTGAACTTGACTTACCACGTCTTTGGGACCCTTCCAGGTGCGGCTTGTTCAGAAGAAAGACACAGGGCATGTGTACGCAATGAAAATCCTGCGCAAAGCAGACATGCTCGAGAAGGAGCAGGTAAGTGAGCGGGAGCTGCCGGCAGTCAGCTGTGGGGGATTGTCGCCTAATTACTCTGTTGGCTTAGTTGTCTTTACTTTACTACAGTTCTCTCTAGTTAGTTCTCTTATGCATATTGTCCTATTTTTTATCCTCAAAAGATGCACTTGTATATTTAAAAATATAAGTAAGGGACTGGAGAGATGGCTCAGCTGTTAAGAGCACTGCCTGCTCAATTCCCAGCCACTACATGGTGGCTCACAACCATCTGTAAGGGGAATCTGATGCCCCCTTCTGGCATGTGGATGTATATGCAGCAGAGCACTCATTAAAATAGATAAAATTTAAAAAAAAAATACAAGACCTGTGAACACAGATGGTGTGCTTCACAGTCCAGGCTTTGAGGAAGCAGCTTTGGGTCCTTGATAACCACAGCTACACTTGCAGGAGACCCTCCTTTGAGCTCACGCCTGGTATGATGGGAGTTTTTTGTACTCCTTGGATGGGAGTGTAGAACTGGCGAGTCTGAATACACTATAACCTGGACACCTAACCAAAGATGGGTCCTCTGTGAAGCTTACTGATGTGCCAGTTTCTGAGTTAATGTGGACAGTGTAAATGGCAGAGCAGCAGCAGGTCTCCTTTATGATTAGGAACTGTCTTGGGCCTGCCGTGGAGCTTCCAGCAGAGTGCTTGTGTCTGATGTGCAAGGCCCTGGGCCCTCCCTAGTTAACAGCCCACATTATCCAGTAAGGATGAAGCTCATGATGAAACTAGACCTGACATACATACTTAATGCACATTCCATAGGATAGCTTTATTTTTATTTTTTTAAATAAGAGTGCAGCCCTCTGTGGGTCTGTTGAGCTGGTTGCCTCAGAAGAGGTAGCAGTGGGTGACGCTGCAGTTTGAGGCCAGAGATGTTGTGCCAGGCAGAACTCATTTGGAGCGCAGCAGCGAGGATAGAGGCTGTCCCCACATTTAGTGTTCTCTGCCCACTGAGGATTGTAATCAGGGAGCATTTCCTGTCTACATTCAAGTGCCTCTTCAGAATCTTGTGCTTGGGGGCTGGAGAGACAGCTGAATGGTTAAAAGAACTGCTGCTGTTCCAGAGGATCTGGGTTGAATTTCTAGCACCCATATGGTGGCTTTGGAATGGTCACATTCCAGTCCCAGGGAATGTGACACCCTCTACTGGCCTCTTTGTGCAGTGCATGCACATGGTACCCAGACTATACATGTAAGCAAACCAACCATTCACATAGCAATTATTAAGTCTTTTGTTTTTTTGTTTTTCTGTTTTACTAGGAAGCCTTGAATTCCTTTTTTTCTTTTCTTTTTTGTTTGTTTGTTTGTTTGTTTGTTTGTTTGTTTTTTGAGACCGGGTTTCTCATTGTGACCAGCCCTGGCTGTCATACACTTGCTTTGTAGACCAGGCTGGCCTTGACCTTAGAGCTCTACCTGTCTCTGTCTCCTAAGTGTTGGGATTAAAAGTATGCAATACCATGCCCGGCTAAGCCTTGAATTATTTTTATTTCAAATATTTATTTATATATTATGTACATAATGTCCTGGCTGCATATATGCTTACACACCAGAAGAGGGTACCACATCTCATTCTAGATGGCTCTGAGTCACTACATGGTTGCTGGGAACTGAACTCAGGACCTCTGGAAGAGCAGCCAGTGCTCTTAACCTCTGAGCCATGTACTCAGCCCAAGCCTTGGATTCTTAATTCCAGTTAAAAGCAGATCTTTAACAAATCTTCAGCTATTATTGTAGTTTATGCAAACACCAACTGATATGTGAGTGCCTTACAGCCCTATGTATGTGCTGCCCAGAGGTCAGTGTATGGTGTAGATAGATGCTCAGGCTCCAGGAGAGAGGACCAGTTAATCTCTTTGAGGAAAATAATGTCTGTGTTGTTTAGTTAGGATATTTGTGGGTTATGAGTAAGTTTTACAATATGTATGTCCTATCATTTTAGCCAAAACTCAAAACTCCTGTCAGTTTGTTAGCTGTTCTGAGAGTTAGAAGTGGGGCTGGTGAGGGCTCAGAGTGGGAAGGTGCTCAATGTGAGGTTTTCTGGGAGCTGTGCTCTGCCCTCCATTCACACACAAATACGTGTACACAAAACAAAATACTTAAAGTTAGGAAAGAGAGTGTGGTGGCATACCTTTCTTTCTTTTTTCTTTTTTCTCTCTTTCTTTTTTTTAATATTTACTTATTTTTTATTTATTTATTTTATTTTGTGGTTTTTCTGAGACAGGGTTTCTCTGTATAGCCCTGGCTGTCCTGGAACTCACTCTGTAGACCAGGTTGGACTCAAACTCAGAAATCCTCCTGCCTCTGCCTCCCAAGTGCTGGGATTAAAGTGCGCCACCACTGCCTGGCTTATTTATTTATTTTATGGATGTGAGTCCACTGTTACTGTCTTCAGACACAACAGAAGATGGCATCATATTCCATTACAGATGGTTATGAGCCACCATGTAGTTGCTGAGAATTGAACTCAGGACCTCTGGAAGATCAGGCAGTGCTCTTAACCACTGAGCCATCTCTCCAGCCCTTGGATTGAATCTTAATGAATTTAGATTTGATTCACTTCATCTTTGGATCTTGTGACTCTTAAAAATGAAAGGAGGAGTATAATTTGAGAATATGCAATAATGTTTTGGTTACTACTCCATATTGTAAATAATATCAGTTTGATATAATGATCACCAGTTTTGAGATAGGGTGTCACCTCCACCTCTCATGTGCTAGTGCTAGACCTGCAGGCATGCACCCCTCCCCCACCCTCAGCTTTCCATGGTGCTGGGGATCAAACCCAGGGCTTCATGCATGCTATTTAAGCTCTTTACCAGCGGAGCCACACCCCTGCTCATAAAGCATTATATTTTAAAAAGGTGATTCTACCAGTTCCCCCAAGCTGCCTGTAGTTAGGTGTTACAGCAAATGTAGAAAATGAGAAACGCCATGATTTTGAATCTTTAAGCCAGTGTAAATGTTTTTTTCATCCTGCAGTGTAGTGCCCAGCAGTGAGCTACAGCTACAGAGTGCTGCGGTGTCATGGTGATCTGATTGTCACTCAGGGCTCTGTTATTTTGATATCAGTTTGGAGCCTGTAGCTGAATTTTAAGTAACATGAGCACTTGTATAGCAAGAAGGTCCTGGGTTCTACCTCAGGCATTGCAAAATGAAACAACCAGAGAAAACAGAAACCTTAGACAGAAACCAGTTCACCTAGATAGTGTAGCCTGAGGTGGGACTGCTCAGGGTCTTACCTTGGGGACTGTTTATTCTACTGGATTACTAGAACAGAGGGCTGGGGACGCTGTGGAGTGTGCTTGCTTTACCACATAAACCTATGTGGTGTTTCATGCCTATAATCTTTGATTTTGGAGATAGAAGCAGAGGGATCTGGAGGTAGAATTCAAAGCCAGCATGGAATACATGAATCTCTGCCTTAAAAAATAAAAAATATAAACTTATTATATACAATATGCATATAATTATATATAATAAACATATTTATATAAAAGGACAGTAATTCTAACTAATCAGAGATTTACTTCATAGTACTGCTGCAGTTGTGTTGGGTTGAAGCCATTCATTCATTTCAGCAGATTTCAAAGCCTTTCTTACCAGGTTTCTGTCACCAAAGACCTTCAAGTCAAATGTCAGTTTCAAGGTGGTCAGTGTGTGTTAGCAGAACTTTTGCTCATCACAACTAAATATTCAGAACAGTATTTAAATTGTTTAAACAAATATACAGTTTACAGCAGAGCAAGGCTTGTCATTAATCAAATGCATATACCTCCAGGTTGGCCACATTCGTGCGGAGCGTGACATTCTAGTGGAGGCAGACAGTTTGTGGGTTGTGAAAATGTTCTATAGTTTTCAGGATAAGCTAAACCTCTACCTAATCATGGAGTTCCTGCCTGGAGGTAATTACTTCACAATGAAAGGTCGATTTCCCTTTGTTCTGTGGTTTCTCTCACATCAGCAACGAACCCTCCTTTCTACCTGTAACTGTGCTCACAGAACCGCTTTCTGTGTCTGTTCTAGGTCCGTAAAGGAGGGCAGTAGACAGCTTTGTGCTGCCTGCCTCTCTGCCGGTCATTCACTCGCCATTTCAGGTGGACAGGTCTTGTATTTATTTTTCCTTTAGACACATTTAGACTGGGAGCTCTGCCTGCCACTGCTGGCTGGCACCCGGCATGGGTTGTCCAGCTGATCGGACTGAAGTGATAGCACTGTTTGCTTCAGTGTTTTTGGGGTTTTTTTTTTTCCTGTGGTTTGTTAGAGTAACTCCCTCTTCACCTATATTAAGACCTAGAGTCCACCTCTCCTCTCTGAGGTGTCAAGCCTAGACAGGTAAGGCAGAGCAGGTGTCCCTATGTTTTTGGGACAGTCTCTTTTCTGATGAACCAGTGAATTCTGAGCTAATAGAAAGTAGCTTTTTTTTCTTTTTGGCTTTTAACAAAACAAATGTAATTAATTGGGGCATGCTATATTGGTCTTGTGACACCCTTTAGTTTAGACCCAGGGTCACCAGTAATTTTTATTAACAACGATGAAGATTACAACACAGAGTTGGCTGGTAGAACACCTTTTTTCTTAAGCACTTCAGTAGTAGGGAACAGCTTGGCTATCATGTGTCTGCTAGCCATTATTGCAGCTCTTCCTTAGCTTCTCATGTCCCTCAGACACTGCCCTTTGTATTTGGTGATGCTGGCCTGCAGAGCCCTAAGACCAGCAGGCCTGAGCTGTCCCATCACATGGGCAAGCCCACACAAGTAAGGCCATCCATCAGCTGCTCTCCTGGGACTGAAGGCTGCAGTGACCTTAGGGTTGGCCTCCCCACTGCCCCTGGCCTCAGGTAGCGAGTGGCTGCTGTCAGAGGGCAGCAGGAGGTGCTAGGATCAGAGGCCTCTCTCTTCCTTGCTTTCTAATCTAAGTAGCTTTACATGAGGTGGAAACTGAACCCTCCTTTTAGCTATTTTACATATTTCCTTTGCTTTTGTTTGATTGCTGAATTTTAGGATATGAATCTTATTTTCCTCTTGCTTTATGATGCTGGTATTAAGCTTTAAATTTTCACCTTGCAGGACACTGAGAAGTTTGTCAGTCGATGAAGAGTTATATGAGGATAGAGGGAGGTGTTAGGAGAAGGCCCTGTGGTCTTAGGAACAGGCAGTGACCTCACCTGTCAGGCAGCTGCATTCCAGTGGAGAGGAGCAGACCCAGCATTGTGACTGCCGCCTAGCTGCCCACAGTCCTCTTCCCATGGGTTCCCCACCCCCCCCTCCATGTTAGTGGGGGAACCTTGTTTAAATCTCCCAAAATATTTACATTTTACTTGGCGTTTCATTCTAAGGCAGCAATTCACCCTGTGTGGAACTGCCATTTCCCTCTAGGCAGATGCTTCACAGACACAGACACGTGAGCAAACGTAAAAGCCAAGTGGATTCCCCCTGGGTCCAAAATACTGTCCTAAACAAATATACTTTGTAACTGTGGAAAAATTCTCACTTCTCCAAAGAGGAAAATGAAATTAAAAGCGTAGTGCTTAGGTGGGAGATAGGTTTTTCTCTGAGTGTGACTTTCTTGCCTTTACACATTAGAGATTTGTTGCTGATTGCTCCCACGTTAACCCTGTACATCATCACTTTATGGGGCACAGCACAGTCGGATGTAGTTGGTTTATATTAGCAGATAACGAAGATGTATCTGAAAACTGGTTCTTACTCATATTTTACGTGTGTGTGTGTCTATGTGTGTTTGTGTGTGTGTACATGCATTCTGTGTGTATGGTGGTGGCTTTGTATCTTTCTGCTTCCAGGGGACATGATGACTTTATTGATGAAAAAAGATACTCTGACAGAAGAGGAGACTCAGTTTTATATAGCAGAGACAGTATTAGCCATAGACTCCATTCACCAGCTGGGATTCATCCACAGAGATATCAAGCCAGACAACCTTCTCTTGGACAGCAAGGTACGTGGGCGCACAGCACCCTGCCCAGCGTGTCTGTCTTGGAGTGATCTTTTGTATGTTTTTATCCATTTTACAGGTAAGTTTGCCATCACATCCTGTCTCTGAACTATGATTCTGTAATTTAATCTAAAGTCCTTTAAAAAAAAAAAGCAGGCACGATTTGAATCCCAGCTCTCAGTAGGTAAAGCCAAGCTGGTCTACACAGGGAGATCTGTGGCAGACAGGGCTACATAAGAGACTCTGTCTCAAGAAAGTTAAGCAGGGCATAATATGGCGATGCATGCTGGTGCTTCCACCACTTGGGAGGCAGAGGGAGGAGGCTAGGAATTCCTAATCCAGCTTGAGTTACAAGGAGACCTCGTGTGCACACAACACAAATACTACCAAGTCAGTTTTATAATACGGCAGAGACAGCCATCTTCCCTGAGCTGAGCATTTAGCAGCCTTCCTCTACTGAAGCACCAGCAGCAAAAGCCTGCCACAAAGTCCACCACAAAGCAGGGTGCCACATGCACCAAGCTCCCAGAGGAGCCCCCAGCCTCTGCAGCCTATGTTGCTTTCCTTCAGTGATACAAGAAGAGTCTGTGCTGCTGGCTGCACTTTGTGTCCACTGGTTTCGCTAGTGAGAAAACAGGTGTTAGTAGTATTTTCAATAAATCCCGGGGCGGGGCGGGGTTACTACCTCCCTCAATGGTTTATCCCTCTCCCGGAGACTGATTTGGGGATCCATTAGCATAAGATTACTAGCAGCTGCAATGGGTGTGGTGCTGCTTCCCTGTTTTCAGCTCCAGAATTCTAAAATGTTTTACTTGTAAATCAGAATGTTTTGTTTGTAATGAAAGCGTCCTATTCCTGCCTGCCTGCCTGCCTGCCTGTCTTCTCCCTTCCCTTCCCTTCCCTTCCCTTCCCTTCCCTTCCCTTCCCTTCCCTTCCCTTCCCTTCCCTTCCCTTCCCTTCCCTTCCCTTCCCTTCCCTTTCCCCTTCCCCTTCCCCTTCCCTTTCCCCTTCCCTTTCCCCTTCCCTTTCCCCTTCCCTTTCCCCTTCCCTTTCCCCTTCCCTTTCCCCTTCCCTTTCCCCTTCCCTTTCCCCTTCCCTTTCCCCTTCCCTTTCCCCTTCCCTTTCCCCTTCCCTTCCCCCTTCCCTTCCCCCTTCCCTTCCCCCTTCCCTTCCCCCTTCCCTTCCCCCTTCCCTTCCCCCTTCCCTTCCCCCTTCCCTTCCCCCTTCCCTTCCCTTTCGAGACAGGGTTTCTCTGTGTAGCCTGGGTCTCCTGGTACTCACTCTGTAGACCAGGCTTCCAAAAGAGATCTGCCTGCCTCTGCCTTCTGAGTGCTGGGATCAAAGGTGTGCACCACTGTTTCTTTTGGTAACCTTCTAGGTGTCTTTGGAAGGTCCAGGATTCTTGTCTTTCTGTGGAAACTTTACTTGCTGTGTCATGAGGGCAGGAGGCTTGTCAGATAATATCTTGTGACAGCAGTTCTGTTCTGTAAGGATGCATATAAAGAGCCAGGCATGAAGGAAGGCGTACAGCGGTGATCTCAGTCAGCACTGAGGAGGGGAGCTGGGGGACCCTGGGGCTAGTGCCCAGCCCGCCTAGCCTAAATAGGCAAGTTCCAGGCCACTGAATGAAGAGAAGGACGAAGAGGGAGACAAGCCGAAGAGTTGGCTGCATATGGTTCCCTTTTGTACATATGTGAAAATGTCAGTCTGAAGCCCGTTGTTTTGCATAAGTAATATATGCTAATAAAAAAGAATAGTCTCGGGCTGGCCAGATGGCGCAGTGGTTAAGAGCGCTGACTGCTTTTCCGAAGGTCCCAGGTTCAAATCCCAGCAACCACATGGTGGCTCACAACCATCCGTAACAAAAAAATCTGATGCTCTCTTCTGGAGTATCTGAAGACAGCTATAGTGTACTTACATATGATAAATAAATAAATCTTAAAAGAAAAAAGAATAGTCTCATATAGTAAAGAATTAGAACAATATACAGTTATAAGGAAGAAATGTTTGTTTGTTTTTTTTTTTGTTTGACTTGGGTGGTTTTTTTTTTGTTTTTTTCTTGTTTTTTTGTTGTTGTTTTGTTTTGTTTTGTTTTTGAGACAGGGTTTCAAGGTGTGGGCCACCACTGTCTGACACAAAGAAGAACTGTAATGTGCGGTCTCATGACAAACATGACCAGTGAGTGGTTTCTGGTGGGGATTTTTTTGTTTTTGAGATAGGTCTCACTATGTAGACCAGGCTGGCCTAAATCAATCTGCTTCTGTCTCCAATGCTGGAATTAAAGGTATGGGCTACCATGGTTTCTCTAGGTAGCCCTGGCTGAAATGGAACTCTCTGTAGACCAGGCTGGCCTCAAACTCATATCTCCTTGCCTCTGCCTCCCAAGTGCTGGGATAAAAGACATGGGCCACACACTTTGCTGGAAATCTGTTTAAATTTCTTGCTGTGTGTTTTTCCTTATAGTAAGCTGGGTAGGAACAGTCTGTTGGAGGAGGTGTAACGGGTGCTGGAAGGTAACAGTGTCTTCCTGTCCAGGCGTCCACACATCCCTTGTTTCCCCTTCCCCCGCAGGGCCATGTGAAACTTTCCGACTTTGGCCTTTGCACAGGCCTGAAAAAAGCACACAGGACAGAATTTTATAGGAATCTGAACCACAGCCTGCCCAGTGATTTCAGTAAGTTGAACAGTGATGTTAGCTGCCCCAGTCCTTAACCTGGTGGGTGAGTGATTTCCCTGGTGACCAAACTGTTCAGGAAACATGAGAGAGTCTCCCAGCAGTGTACAGAAGAGATCCAGTACTTCTCTGTATTGCCCATGCTGTCTGACTAGGCGAGATGAGTGCTTCCAACTGTGCTAATGCAGACGTTGAGGACAGACCTCTGCTAGGAAGGTGCTGGAGTGACCATGGTATAAGCAGCAAGGATGACAAGATGAAAGTGCTCAGAACAGCTCTAGAATAGTTTGGTTGCAAGCGTTATCTTTCTACTTGAGCAGTATCAGAACACAGGAGAGTATAGTAAGTCACAGTTGAGGCTTGAGGAGATGGCTCAGTGGGTAAAGCTCTTGCCCTGCAAGCATGAAGACCTGGGTTTGATTCCTAGGATGCATATAAAGAGCCGGGCATGAAGGCAGGCACACGGCAGTGATCTCAGCACTGAGGAGGGGGACGGGGGGACCCTGGGGCTAGTGCCCAACCCGCCTAACCTAAATACGCAAGTTCCAGGCCACTGAACGATGAGAAAAACGAAGAAAGGTGGCTGGCACCTGAGAAATGCTACATGAGCTCTTGCCCCACGCATACACAGTTACGCACCTGTGTGCACACCTGCGTGTGCGCCTGCACAGACATGAACACAGGAACCTCACTTCATCCTAGAAAACCCACAGTGCACCTAACTCTGGAGTCCACTTCTGCTCTTAGATCTTTGATCAACTTTAGGAACTGTGAGTGTCATCATCTGTATGCGTGGATCAGGCCCATCCACACAGATTCAGGTGTGGATTTTCTGGAGTGCCACAAACTAGGTTTGAATAAGTGTGAAAAGGGAACATAGAGACGGGGTGAGGGAGAATAGAAAAGATGTGGTTGTAACTCGGTAGCAGGCTGCTTGCCTTGCACGCAGAAGGCCCTGCTGCCTTCACCATTACCATTACCAAAACCCAAAACCAAACAAGGTCCATAAATCAATGTCCAGTTGAGAAACATTTGCAATACCTTCTCTACAGTTTTGATAAGGCCTGTCCGTCCTTTCTAGCTGTATGAGCCACATAAAACTATTCACAATTCCACTGTGATTCTCTCGGAGCTGCTGGGTTTAGAGCTTATATTTGGGCCAATAGAGAAAGTCACCCTGGAGCTGATTGGCTGTGTGTGTTTGTTTTACTTTGTTGCATTGAGATAGGCTCTGTGTATCCCAGGATGGCCTAAAACTCAAAGAGATCTGCTGTCCTCTGCCTCCCGCTACCACACCTGGCCCTACCCAGAATGTTTGATGGGTGTATGTATGGTCTGACTAGTGCCAGAGTGCCACAGAATTCTTTTCTGAATTTTGATTAGGACTTGAACTCTCTTCTTTTAGCTTTTCAGAACATGAATTCCAAAAGGAAAGCAGAGACCTGGAAAAGAAACAGACGCCAGCTAGTAAGTAATACTGGAGGCTTCTGAAGTACTAAACCAGTCTGAGTGAGTTGTAAAAAGAATACTAATGACATGGGACTGTGGCTCAGTAATAGTCACTTGCCTGGGCTGCCTTGAATTTAGCAGCTTTTTGACATAAAGTCTCCTGTAGCTGAGGCTGGCCTAAAACTATAGATAGCTGAGGCTGGCTGTGAAACCACCCTCCCCAGTCCTTTCCAGTCTGCCAATGGACTAGGATTATGGCTATCCCACCATGTCCATCTTAAAGCACTGTCTCTCAAACTTAAAATGCTCATCCTCGGAGGCAAGTCAGGACTCCTGTTCATCTGCCTGCCTTGCCTTACTTTGTGGTAGACAAGTACTTGCTAGTCAGAACTGGAGGGGGGATTTAAAAACGTTTGCGTTTGACTGTGGACACATCCAAAATTATGCCCCATAAGCTTGAAAGTAAGTAAGTAACCTTATTACATTTACCTTGATAGTATGTGAAAAAGCTAATTAAAGAGGGTACATTCACCACTGAATTACTACTAAGAAAACTTCAATCTTAATTCTTTTGTGTGTGCACAACACACATCTGTGTGTTTTGTCCGAAGGCAACTGGTAGGAAACTTCTTCCACTTTGTGGGGCTCGAGCTCAGGTCATCAGACTTCATGGCAAATGCTTTTACCATCTGAACCATCTTGCTGATGTGTGTGTGTGTGTACGCGTAGGATCCCCTGGAAGGAGTTAGAGATGTTTGTGAGCCACTGTGTGGGTTCTGCAAGTTAAACCCAGGTCCTCCTCAAGAGCAGCCAGTGCTCTTACCTGCTGCTTAGCCCGCTCTCCAGCCACAGCAGCATTTATTCTTTTTTTTTTTGGCGTGGGGGGGGGGGGTGTTGAGACAGGGTTTCTCTGTATAGCCCTGGCTGTCCTGGAACTCACTCTGTAGACCAGGCTGGCCTGGAACTCAGAAATCTGCCTGCCTCTGCCTCCCAAATGCTGGGATTAAAGGTGTGCGCCACCAAGCCCAGCAGCATTTATTCTTAATAGATGATTCGTTGGTTTGTTCATACATGAAGACTAAACATGAGTTGTACTTTGTAAAGGTGGTCACATGTATATTATGCAGGAAGGGCAGCACTTTGCTTGTCATGTACATAGTAATAACATGGCAGGTCTATGTGTTATGGGCCTAATACCTAGTAAAGTGCTGACTTAGACTTTCAGTGTTTATTAACTTGCCTTGTTATTAACTGGGCTTGTCCCCTCTCAGGGCTTGAGTGACAAGTGTGGAGTGTTACCTGCAGCACTGGGCTAGATGTGTCCTTTCAGACAGCTGAGCAGAATGAGGAAGGCTCATTCAGGTGTAGAGCCTGATTCCTAATGGGTGCTTAGTCACTTACGGTATGGGCTCTGGGTGTGTGTAGAAGGGCTCTTTGGCCTTATTAACAAAGCTTTATTGTTCATTTTGGAAAGTGCTGTCACAGGTAAGTTTGTATTAGGCTTGGGTTGTCCTGCTTGTGTAGTTTGGGGTGCCCTGATGGAGCTTGAGGGCTTTGGTCTCTGGACTAGCATTCTGAGCTTAGGCATTCACTGCGGACCAGGCCTCCCTAATGTGTGCACATATTTCAGGCCTTCTCTACAGTGGGCACTCCTGACTACATTGCTCCAGAGGTGTTCATGCAGACAGGGTACAACAAGCTCTGCGATTGGTGGTCGCTCGGGGTCATCATGTATGAGATGCTCATCGGTAAGCTCCATGCTTCCTGTGCACGCAGGAAAGATGTTTGCATTGCTCTTACAGGGAGTGGCTTGGAGGTGAACTAGGTGCGTGGCTCTCCTGCCTTCAGAGTGAAGTCCCTTGATGAACAGCTCCCTCAATGGGTCCCAGTGTACTCACGGGCTCCCTGACATCTTCTCTTTCAGTATTTCTAAATCCAACTGTTCCTCCATTCCCTCCATTGATAGCTATTCTCACTTATCAGGCACCGATTGTGTACAAAGAGCTTAACCGTGGCAGTGTGTCTCTCAGCTTATGAACTGTGGCTTGCTTCCTCTCTCAAAGCTTTGCGAGCATGGAACCTTTCTTTCTCCCTTGTATTTGGATGGTGTGTCTCTGTATTCACGCACACATCTGTGGCATAGCCGTATGCCACTGAGCACTAGTAGATGAGTCTGTGGTGACAGGGTGGGTTTGGAGTCACTTGTCAGATGATCTGGGACATGAATGTACTTGTGTGGCAGGCAGGCTGGAGATAGATAGGGAAGCAAATTGTTATCCTCTTGCATGGACTTCCCAAAAGAGCTGGGATGGTCTCTGCCTTTAGCTTACTCAGCTTGCTTGGCACGGTACCATAAGAGGAACTCTCTCAAGTGGGCACCTTTTTTCCCCCTTTTAAAAAATTATTATTATTATTCTTTATTTTATGTGTGTGAATACACTGTAGCTGTCTTGAGACACCCTAGAAGAAGAGGGCATCAGATCTCATTACAGATGGTTGTGAGCCGCCATGTGGTTGCTGGGAATTGAACTCAGGACCTCTGGAAGAGCAGTCTTAACTGCTGAGCCATCTCTCCAGCCCAAGTTGGGACCTTTTTAACCGTGTTGTCCCTTTGTTTCTTCTGGCGTTGACTCCCAGACTACATCTCTGCTTATGTCCTTCCTCTTCCCAGTCTCAGCTGTCAGCTGACTACAGTTGGCTCTCTAGTGGCATCAGAGGTACAACTCTCCACTGTGAATTGGAGAAAAATGAAAAATGGGTTTAGATGTTTTCCGGGCTGAATGGAAATCCCCCAGCATGGGGAGGAGGAATATGCAGAGGTCTAGCTGCTGTTAGAGACATGGGTCTCCTCAGTCGACCCAAGTCTGTGTTCTGGGCTGTAAAGATCCATACTTCCTGCTCCTTCCAGGCTACCCACCATTCTGCTCCGAGACCCCACAAGAGACGTACAAGAAAGTGATGAACTGGAAGGAGACGCTGACCTTTCCCCCAGAAGTCCCCGTCTCCGAGAAAGCCAAGGGCCTGATTCTGAGGTAGAGAGCCAGCATCTTCCATGCCCATCCTTGGGATTGCAGTGAGCCTCTCGGGCTCTTGCTTTCTTCTTCAGGGGTTGGGGGTCTCGGGAAGAACATGCAGGAGCCTGGCTATTCCTTTTTCTGAAGAAACTGGAGTGTGCTGAAAAGCCTGTTTTTTTTTTTTTTTTCCAGGTTCTGCTGTGAATGGGAACATAGAATCGGAGCCCCTGGAGTTGAGGAAATAAAAAATAATCTTTTTTTTGAAGGTGTTGACTGGGAACACATCAGGTATACTCCCACATTAGTTTCCAGCATTTAGGGTATGCATGCCATGGGATGAGTGAGGGTCAGAGGGCAGCTTTGTGGGCTTCGTCCTTTCCTTCTAACTTTCTGTAGTTCTGGGGATCAGATCAGGTGCCAGGCTTGCATGGTGAGGACCTGTACCCACTGAGCCATCTTGCTGGCCACAGATTGGGTCTCATGTAGTCCAGGCTGGCCTTCTGTGAGGTATCTAGCAGAAGGTGATCTTGAACCCCTGTTTCTCCTGCCTCTTCCTCTCAAGTGCTTGGATACGGAAATGTGGCACCATCTGTGGATTCCGATTTCCGAAAGAGTAGTCTGGAAAGATCATCAGCAGGCTAAGGAAGGGGAGAGAGCCCTTTAGACGGTCAGGGTCTTCCATTGTGGTGAAAATGAGGAGTCAGACAGAGACTGTTACTGGGAGACTGAGGACCAGCGAGGAGGAGGTGTGGCCCTGGCACTTAGACAGCCCACTGAAGCTCCAGCTGTCATTAGCACTCGCTGATTGCTAAACAGAAAAGTGTCCTGCCATTTTATACTGCAATTGTGTTCTGATCCTTGAATTTTTGTCCTTTTGAGATAGTGTGACTGAATAGTCTAAGCTAGCCTGGGACTCACAGTCTGCTTTCCTTGGTCTCCACTGTGGCCAGCATCCTGGTAATTTTTACCTTTCCAGTGGAATCAGTGTAGAGCCAAAAGTGGGTGGCTTTGAAGCTGTTTCCCTTCCAGGAGGACTCTTTCATAGCGGGTTGGCTGCATTGACACAGGGCTGTAGCTCCCTTGTCTTTCTGACTGAATGCTTTGTTCGGTTGGTTTTTGAGACAGGATAGCTCTGGCTGCCCTGAAACTCACTACGTTCATCAGGCTAGCCTTAACTCATGAGAGATTTGTCTGCCTCTGCCTCCCAAGTGCTGGGATTAAAGTCATGCATGGCTGAATTACCAATTTTTAATGATAATTTTGCTTGGATGCAGTCATTTGGTTTATTTAGCATTAGAGAAAAAAAAATGTTGCCAACAGTGAATAGTCCTCCATGTCAGACAGGAAGGAGTCTTCCAAGAGAGACTGGGGCAGTATCCTCTGTGAGCATACCATCTGTGGTCATTTGGGCTGTGTCTGTTCTTAACAGGGAGAGACCAGCTGCCATATCTATTGAAATCAAGAGCATCGATGATACCTCAAACTTCGATGAATTTCCAGAGTCTGACATTCTTAAGCCCACAGGTAATCCCACTGGCTGCCACTGCAGGCTTTAGAGTTGCAGCATCCCCTGGGGGACTTGATCCTGGGTAAGTGTTTATCAGTCCCCACAGTGGGCAGCAGTGAGACGATCATGTTCAGCTGTTTGAGCAAATCATAAGCTGCTTTTCCGTTACTCAGAACATAAGAACATTTAAGTAAGCAAAGTAGAAAGCTTGCACAATGAAAGGGAATCTCTCTGAATGGGAGCTGTACTGTGTTCTTTAGGGTGCTTTATTTCTGGGGCAGAGCTGTCCTTGAGGTGACAGTGACTTGAGGGCAGCGACTCAGTCCTACTTCTGTTTCTTTGCCAGTGAGCACAAGCAATCATCCAGAGACGGACTACAAGAACAAAGACTGGGTCTTCATCAACTACACATACAAGCGCTTCGAGGGCCTGACAGCCAGGGGGGCCATACCTTCCTACATGAAAGCAGCAAAATAGGGCCTGTGCTGGGAACCCTAAATGGGGCAGTGGTCTCTATACAACATTGTGGTTTTCCTCTTGCGCTCTTGAAAGAACTTCCAAGAAGTTTGTAGAACTCATTAATACATCCTAGTCAAGTCTCTGAAATGTGATTGTAAGTGGATATTCCTCCACGGTGCACCGGGAGCTGATAGGACAGAGACAGCATTTCTCCATCGGCCATAAGCAGCTGCTTGCTTCTTTTGAAGCCCCATGAGCCAGTTTGGTATGTGCTGTAAAGAGAATTTGATTTCCCCAAGTTGATCAGAATGAAGGGGAAAAGCAGCTGCCCACGTTACTGAGCTTACACACACTGAGTACCAGCCAACGCCCTGTGCTGTGGTGATGATATGCCACCTGCCAAGCCCACCAAGTATTTTTCTCCTTATAGCTGATCTGTAGTTAAATAAGGCAATAATGAAAGTCTGTGTGAACAGCCGACAGTGTGGCAGAAGGAACAATCTCCGTCTCGCGGGTGCTGGTGGTTTCTCCCCGTACCTTGGCCCTCGCAAGTGGCTTTCCACAGCCTTCATTCATGGTGCACTTTACTTATGGTACTAGGACAAAGACCTTGATCTACTGACCTGTCTCCCATCCGAAAGACTCGTGCTGCTCTTCTGTTGATGGGAGAGGTACTAGTGTGATCCTTTTTGATCTTAGAAAGCCCACAAAGCCACTGGGCACTGCCAAGGAGTTCTGGACCATGTGGACAACCCTTACTTTCCCTTCACGGCTGTAGATCATCTTGAGGCACACGCTGCCTACCAGCAAGCAATACCTGCAAGTGCTGCCATGCAAGTGTCCACAGCCTCCTTGGGAGTCAAGGCAGGACCAGCCCCCTGGGTCCTTGAGCTCATTCCTCAATCCATGGTGCAACCGTGTTTGTCTTGGTATTTCCTTACCCCAACTTCAGCCATTTTGCCTTGGAATCATGATTACAAAATTTTCCTTTGCAGATGCCTTCTTGGGGCATTCTTGTCCCTCCACCCAAAAGGGTTGCCTGCAGCTTGGGCTGACATGCCTCTGCTGTGGCGTTCTCTCATGAGAAACACTGAATTTAGCACAAAGTGCCTTCTCTGTCACAGCTGCTGCCACCTTTAGAAGACTTTTGCTGTGTCAGAAAAATGTGGAGGTTCCATATTAATGCATTACTAGAATTTGGTTTTAAGTGTTGATAACTGTTAAGCATTATTTGCACCTGTGTGGTAATTTGCAGTCATTGGCCAAGCTACGACTGGGATCGGCCCTCTGCTGGTCCCGGAGTTTGTGAAGGTCAGCTCAGTCTTAGCCATTCAGAGGATAGAATGTAAGACTTAAAATTGTAAGCAGAACTGCTTTGGGTTTTCATGTCTTAGATGAAGAAAAAGGAATGTTAGGGAAGTCTTAACTCTGGGTTAAGATGTTAGCTCCTTAATCCTCTATTCAGAGCTAATGCAAAGGAAATAAAAGGGCCTGTGCGTGGCTTTGTGTTCTATTGATAGACAGTTGAGGCTCGATCCCCGTGTGTTTGCAGGAGTGTGTGGTGAGCATGGGAGAAGTAATAAGAATAGTGGTAGAGTCAGTGTGGTGGGGATGGTTCGTTTTGAGGGGAAATGTCCACATTTTAACTATTCAACTTTTGAATAAACTGTGAAAACGATAATGGAACTGTGGTGGCTTTCTTCTCAATCCCTTAGACCAGAAACACTGCACCATCATCTTGATAGAAAATGCTGCTCTGTCTTGGAGAAGCTGTGCTGTACTAGCTTGTTTGCAGGGGAACTGGTATCATAGAAGAGATTCCATAGAAGAGACTATGGGGGCCTCACCTCCCTATACTCTTTTGAGGGCAAAATACTTGCTGGACAGAGGTCATGGAAGAACTGCAAGTTTAAGGGGCGGGGAGACTTCCCAGACTGCATTACATATACAGTCAATATATGTAATACATGTAAGGGTCCAGGGGACTGAATTCAGCTTACGGAGCTTGTTACTTGTGTGTGGCTTGGCATCTTGTCAGAACCTTTAAAGTGATCGTTACATCTCTCA
This sequence comes from Mus caroli, assembly GCF_978045245.1. Lineage (NCBI taxonomy): Eukaryota > Metazoa > Chordata > Mammalia > Rodentia > Muridae > Mus > Mus caroli. The sequence continues at coordinate 64,930,140 of NW_028227273.1, forward strand.
GTGTTCTGTCTGCATGTACATACGTATTTATGTGCACTAAGTTTATGCAGTGCTCAAGGAAACTAGGATCTGAAACTGGAGTTGCAGTTACGGCCTGTTGTGTAGATGCTGTGAACTAAACCCAGCTCCTGTAAGAGCAGCCAGTGCTCTTCCCCACTGAGTCATTTCTGCAGCACCATGTTACTAGCTTTAAAACACATCTGTGTGATGCAATAGGTGACCTGTACCACTGGTCACTAATGGTTCTTCCCATTTGAACTTTGATTATTGCCAAATTCTAAATTTGTTTCACTGTCCTGTGTAGGATCCACTAGGTTCTCACAATAATACAGTCCAAAGACCCTGGACTTTGCACCATCGCCTCTTCAGCTGAGAGCAGTAACACCTCATTGCATCAAATCCGTCCTGATTTGATCCATAAGACTTCTAACAACCTGTGAACTTTTCCCAGTGCACAGTCCAGTTCTGGCTGGTACCAAGTGACCTAGACTAGAGGTCTATGCCTCACACTAAAATCCTTTTGGAAGGAAGGACCTGTTCTAGTGAGCATCAGCTAAAGACAAGCAATATCTGGCAAAAAACATACCCACCACACTATCTTAACCCCTGAGTGCCTATGGGGTGGGCTGATGGCAGAGGCTTGTTATTAAATGAACCAAGGACTTTGTGTAAACTTGACTAAAGTAGGGCAAAGACAATAATCAGAGCCAGAGGTCCTGTAGACCCTATCCTTGTCACCTGATCTGAAACTAAACTAGTCCACAGACGCCTAAGCTTTCAATGTTACATTTGGTTGAAGCGTGGGCTCTCCAATGGTGACTGAACTGGAGGGCATCCTAGGACAGCAGGGTGGAGGTGCACAGGCAAGCTCTGGGTGAGTCTGTGTCCTAAGGAAAGAAAGCCACTATCCTGGCCTTTAAATTCATTGAAGGTTTGCTTTGTGATTTTCTTTTCTATTAAATAACAAGAGACACAAATAAAAAAAACTTTATTATAGAAAAAAGCATCCCATACACAGGATTCCGTAAACACTGGTAGGTGAACAAGTGCAACTTCAAAAGTAAATATGGTGTAAGAGGCAACATCCACACACATCTTCCCTTAGGAGAAAAGCTAATTCTCCAGAATGATTCCCTCAGACACAGAGTGGCCGTGCCTCCTGGGAAGGCAGCAGTGTCACCCACCTCAGAAGCTGTTGATGGCCACCACTGAAACTTGAGTTGAAGCCTGGGCTCTGAACATTTATTTTCCCTAACACACATCCTCTGAGAAAATGTCCCTTCCCGGATTTCCTGCAGAGCACTCTCAGGCCTGCGATGAGACATTACACAGTATCTCCTGAGATGCTGGTTAAAATAGCGTTGGCTGTTGTACCCAGTCCCCATCTTCCTCCAATTCTGCCTTCACCCCCATTTGTTTCCTTCTGATACTGTGTCTGCAGGTGTTCCTCGTCAACTACACAAGCTGCAGCAAGGGTACACAGAAGAGTCAAGCCTCAGGGTCAGCTTTATCTTGTAAGATAGACACTCTGAGGTGTAAAGTCACCTTTCTCATCAGACTTTCTATGCACACAGCCCAGCTTACTAATTCAGGCACTTACAAAAGACACTGAGCCCCAAATCCATCTTTTTATGAGAAAAATCCTCTCTCTCACATAGCCAGTAATCAATTCCAAAGATGACTGCAGCCCTTGATTCTGCAAGGCCCCATGACTGAATAATTGGGACCAGGCAGCGGCAGGGAACACCTTTAATCCTAGCACTGGAGGCAGAGACAGGTGGATCTCTTGAGTTTGAAGACAGCCTGGCCTACAAAGTGAGTTCCAGGACAGCCAGGGCTACCCAGAAAAACCTTGTTTTGTAACCACATCTTATTCCTCCCCCACGCCAAAAACAAACAACAAAAAACCAAAACAAAAGGAAAAAGTGTCCCAACCCTGGGAACAGTAGGCAAGACACCAAACTACAATGACACTGAAATGTAGGTAAGGGTGGGGCTGAGGTACAAAAAAGCTTCCCTCCCCACAAGAAGCCTATGTCTGCACGCAGTCTTTCCTTTAGTTGCCACCATCCAGTGTCACTGAAGTGGCCTTTAGATTGCCTCCCAGTCAAACTCCATGGGCTGGAGTGTTGGGGTGAAGACCTAGTTCATAAAAGGCCAGAGCCAGTGAACCAACTCCGAAGGACAAAGAAAGGCCTGTGCTCACACCTGAGCATCACACATGACAGACACATAATCATTCCTGTGGCCATGGAGAAACAGGAAGCACCACTGACCCAGGCCTGGGCTGGGCAGCTGCAGGTAGGCAACCATGTAGCACCAACAAATCAAAGCCAGACCTGGCCTCAAGCACAAGCCAAGCAACTTCACAGAGATAACCAACCTCTTGATACAGACAACCTCAGCCCATACTCTGCATGCTGCCTCACAGACACACCAATAGTCACCACGCAAGCTGGAGCCTTCGGTTCTTTTCTAAGCAAGGAAGATCTTGCACCAATTCCCATTGTGATGCCACAAGCACAGAAAACACTGTTTTAAGAACACACTTGTTCTTCAATACTGGAGAGAGGGCTTCCAAAACCTGATTTTATTGCAGTCAACTAGTTATGCTATACACAGTCTTATGGGAGCAGCCTTCAAGAAACCCAACGTGTTCTCTAAAGAGCTTGAAGCAAACAGCTTACACACCGCCCAGGGTGGAGGACGGACTCAAAGGTCAACTTCTACCGGGAAGTCAAATAATTCCAGACACTGCTGTCAGGCTCTTGACTCTGCAAACGGAAGGAGCTAGGGAATGATCTGGACTGCCATCCACCACACATGTAAGCGTGAACACATAAACAAAATAACAAGGCCTGGACCTGATTGGGGATGACCACAGTATTACTTTCTTACCATGCTCCAGTAGCTAATGGCCTGTTTAATGGACAGGCGCTGTGGCTTCCCACCAGAGGGTCCAGCTGGCCCAATCTGGAGCCATTCTGCCACCTCATTTGCAAGTTTCACTTCCAAATGAAGCATCAGGCTGCCCGTCTCGGGGGTTGGTTTGCTCCTATGTTAGTAAAAAGCAGAGCTGAGCTGGAGCTCCAGGGAATTCCCTTCACCTGCCCCGGCCTGTGCCTCCTCAGGTGGGCACACCCAACCCCAGCACAGACTGTCTCCTCTGACGTTTTGGTCCTTTTGCTAATAAGCAATTTGTCTGATGTGAAACCACTCACCCGGTGTAAGAGTGGGCTGCTGTGCCAAATGTGAGGCAACAGTTCACTTCCTCTCCTGCACCAGGAGGTGAATACAAAGATTCAACCAAGAGCACCAGACCCAAAAGCTCGTTTGCCAGGGCTGGTAAAGCTGGTCACCTAATTACCAGAGAGCTTCTTCACCCAGCCAGAGGCAGACCCGGAAAAGGGCACAGTAACAACTCAGAAGGGAAGGAGACAGGAGGAGGCATCTCCTAACGCTGAGAAACCACAGGAGGGCGGGGAGGCCTGGTTAGGGGTACCCACACAGAGAAGAGCTCCAACAACTGGGCAGAGGCCGTTTGTCCTTAATCTTGGAAGTCATTCGGAGCCATCTGAGAGAGTGGAGCATTTAGGCGGTCAAGTTCATCTACTTGTGGTGGGTGATGCATTATTATCTCCTGGTCTTCTAAGACATCCTCTCCAGCAGCCACCAAATTAGTGAGGGATTTGCTGCGAACACACTGGAAATCCACATGGCGACTCTTTCCTTCCTCTTTTTCCCATGACATCTGGATAAAAGGGCGCTGCACATAATTGTAGATGACTTCAGACCGCCCGCCAGGTCTCCTCTTAATCTTCTCTTTACAGGTAGGGTAACCTGCAACCGGAAAGCATACAGTGCTCACACTCCTGGCAGACTCTCCTCGCTCTACCGTCTACTTCCAAGTCCAAGGACAGCAAGAAAAGCTCTGTGGCATGTGACTGGTGCCCTCCCAAGCCTCCTCTGTCCCTAGAAGGATCAGGACTGTGGGAAATAACAGGGATTCTCCCCCTCTTTTTTTTCTGATTTATTTATTTATGAATATGTAAGTACACTGTAGCTGACTTCAGACACTCCAGAAGAGGGCGCCAGATCTCGTTACGGATGGTTGTGAGCCACCATGTGGTTGCTGAGATTTGAACTCATGACCTTTGGAAGAACAGTCAGTGCACTTACCTGCTGAGCCATCTCACCAACCCAGATTCTCCCCCTCTTAATGGAAAGGAAAGAGAAATGTACTAATTCCAAGAGCTTTTAATGGTTGGAAACACCACCAAGGGACAAAACTTCCCCAGGGCACAGGAACGCTGTCATCTTGTTAATGCTGTATAGAAGCCACGGTTAAGGGAAAAGCAGGGAAATGTGCAATGTTACCTCAAGAAAACCCACAAACTACCAAGTACCCAGAAGGGGCTCCCAGAGCCCAAGACGGAGGGACTAGTCCAAGCAGCAGGATAGGCAGGGAGTGGGCAGCCAGTCCTGGGCATCTAGAGTGTTCACAGCACAACAGTGTGGCAGGTGCCCAGGAAGGGCCTGGTACCCTGTCCCCAGGCCTCACACACAAGGCAAAGTGAAATTATCTCAATAGTGACCTCTAACTTAAAATCCTAAGTCAGACACATGTAGCGATGAGTTCACTGCGGCGGTGATATGAGCAGGGCCCAGGGGCCCAGGCTGCACCAACTCCTGCCCCCAGCACGGCAGTACCCAGACAGCCTGAGGAAAAACGGACCTCAAGTTTTATCTAAGAAAAGACAGACTGGAAAGATGGCTTATAAGTCAAGAGCATTGACTGCTCTTCCAGAGGTCTTGAGTTCAATTCCCAGCAACCACATGGTGGCTCACAACCATCTGTAATGGGATCTGATGCCCTCTTCTGGTGTGTCTGAAGAAACCTACTGTGTACTCATATGAAGAAAATAAATAAATCTAAAAAAGAAAAAGAAAAGACAGAGTCTCACTATATAGCCTCAGCCTGCCTGGAAATTGTGATGTAGACTAAGCTGGCCCAGAGCTCACAGAAATCTTCCTCCCCTGCCTCCTGAGGGCTGGGACTGAACCACCACAGTCGGAAAAGCTCAAATCCTTAAGCTGGTTTGTTTTTAAGAGAATAACTTTAGATGAAAAGACATGCTCTTGCTCAGGTGAGCCCAGGTGCTCGCTAGATTCACCCCAGAATCCTGTGCCCTGGGCAGAGAGCCCTGAGGGATACTCATGGCTACAACTCACTGCTATAACTGAAGGGAAGGCAATGCAAACCTCAGGACACACAGCAATGAAGCAGGCCCTTCCTAAGTAGACTCTAAGTGTGCCGGGTCTCAAAGCTCCCGCCAGCCAAACTCAGAGTAGGAAGCTGTGGCCAGAAATCCACCCCACCCCTTGTTGTAGAACCTCAACACTGGCCAAGCCTTTTTATGTTTGTTTTTTTAAGACAGGGTTTCTCTGTGTAGCCCTGGCTGTCCTGAAACTCACTCTGTAGACCAGGCTGGCCTCCAACTCAGAGATAGAGATCTGCCTGTCTCTGCCACTGCCCGGCTGACTGAGACTTTTTAATACCTTCAATTCCAATTCGGATGTTCTTTAGGCCTCGTTCCTTTAACACAGTTTTAGCAACATCTCTATTCTCGATATATTTGAAGAATCTGTAGAGCTTGGAGCTGTAAAGAACTAAACAACACAGCACTGGGGTTAGTCACAGAGGAGGGGAGGGGGGCAGGGAGGGAGGGGACAACCAAAAGGTGCTATGTAACCCATCATGTCCTCTGACCTGGAACACTCCTCCCCACCCCAGCATCCCTAATGCTGGGATTCCTGGCACGTAACATCTCTCACAATCATAAAAGCACCAAGCTTTTAGCATTCTATGTCTAAGAATAACCTATAGTAATGTGCAAAAATACTGTTTAAAAGTCCTATATAAAAGTATACACACACACACACACACACACCCTCCTCTACAATGTCCTACAAGGCAAGCGAATTATGGCACGTTTATGAATGGAACACTGAGCAGCCGTATGAAATGTCCTGGGTGGAGCAGGGCTAAACCTCCTTTCCGTGCACATCCTTCAATAAAGGGTGTGTGTGCCTGATGCAGTGGCTGAGTGCATCTGCCTGCGTGCACGTGGAGGTCAGAGGATAACCTGGGCTGTCAGGTCTTCACCTACAGCCTAGAGCCAGGCTGCTTTGTTGTTCGCTACTGTGCATGCCTCCCATGTCACTAAGGGGGTTCTGGATCACAGACATGTACTACCACAGCCAGCTTCCTGTCACTTCTGGGATCTGAGGTCAGGGCCCCGGAGCCACATGCCAAGTGCTTTGCTCACTGAGCCAGCATTGCAATGGAACCGGAGAGAAGGGCATCACCCTGCTTGGCTGTCCCTCTGGTGCCTGTGCCCATCACTAGCCGTCAGTGTTATCTGCACGGGCTCTTGGGTAGCATTCTCTTACTTTGGGAATACTCTTCCCCCATGGGCGGGGGGTGGTCTTCATCCCAGTCCACAGAGTCCTCGTCTGTCAGCACCACAATGTGACACTCTCGCTCGCCTTTCTTGGCACAGCCCACCATGATGGGCAGAATCAGTTCCTCGAGGTAGTGGTCAAACTGCTTGTGGGCACCATCGTTGGAGAGCTCGTGCAGTAGAGCACCTGGGGAAAGGAGAGGCAGATCAACTGCTTCCTCTGCACACAGATGTCATCCCAGAGGACACACAGTCCCTGCGCCATGGTGACAACCAGCTTTACTTACGCTCCCTGACACTCGTTACCTTGTCTGTTAGTGTCGACACCACAGTCCTACCCAAGAGCATAGCGCTAACTCAGCCCAGCTGGCCATGTTAGACTTCATACCTTTTATTTCCAGCCTCCACTTCCCACACACTGAGATCACAGGCACATCTCACATGCCTTGTTTACTGTCTACTGACAATGGGACCCTGGGTCTCCTATGCTAGGTGAGCAGTCTATCAAGTGAGCTACACCCTGGCCTCATAGAGACAAGGTGTTACTCTGTGCCTGTGTTGGCACTGAACGCCTGATGATCCTCTTGTCTTCAGAGTGCTGGTGTGACGGGTGAGCTACACTCCCCAGAACATCTGCTGATCCTGCTTCCCCACAACCCCTCGGCAGGAGAAGCAATGGTTAGTTAGCAGATGTCTTCCTTCTGGTAGTTCTCAGCCTACTTCGGAGCTCAGTGAAAGCGCACTGGCTCAATGTCACAGCTGCTCTGTACTCACTCAGATCCTGACATCGGATAGTGTTGAAGTCAAAGTTAATGCAGAGATAGTCGCACGTGTCTCTGAGGTCTGGGATAGAGATGCCATCTGGACAGTTGATGATGCCAGTTTTGTAATAATCCTGAAAACAGATCAGGAAGGGGAAATGGAAGCAAAGAAATGCATGGAAAGACTCCTCTAACCCTCTGCACTCCTACTGCATACTCTACTGAGGTGGCAGGATCCTGGAGTCAGCTGGCTGGTGCTTTAGATGACAAAACGGCTCCTGTCTACCCAAGACAACCCACTGAGCTCACATAAGGACTTACAAGTTATACGTAGGAAAAATAAAGAGAAGGCAATGACTGCACACCAGAAACCCGAAAGTCAGTCACACAGTTGTGCCGTCCTTAAGGGTGCAGCATGCAAGCCTGCGTGCGTGCTGTGGTGGAGGACAGAGAAGGGAGCAGACCCACACACATACCAGGACTGTGCGGAACACGGTGGCGCTGATCCCCTCCGCAATCACATACTCCCCCTTTTCATTGGGCCTTGTGAAGTTGTATTCTCTTCCCGGCCCAAACATCCTGAAAGACACCAGCAACAACATCACCTTCTCCAGCGGGGCTCAGCAGAGGCAGCTCTCCTCTTCCTCTCCCATACAACACTACCCTACTCTCTTGCAGCGTAACTTAAAATACAGCCCTGGGACCTGATGCCTCTCAGAGGAATGCACGCCTTAGGAAAACTCCTTCAGGCAAAAGGGAAAGAAGGAAGCATCGGTCTGTGGAGCCGACACAATACAGAGTCAACTGCAGAGGAGGCTGTGGAAGCAGCCCCTTTGTCCTAAGAACTTGCCAGTGTAAACCACCTCTCCTGGCTGCCTCGCTTTTCCCATCTCTGCCCTCACCATGCATCCGTGAGCGACTCTGTAGAGGAGGACCTATCAGTGCTCTCCCTCCCTCCCGGCTCACCATCCCTTTAGGAGTCAGCCCAGGGAAATCGCCCACTCCAACAGGCGAGGCTAGCCGTGGGTCTCACCCAGGCGCGAGGCTCCTCTGCACCTTGACACAGTTCAGCGAGGAGGCCTGTTCTCACGTCAACTCAGGATCTGGGTCACATTCCCAGCACCTCTGCGGCTCACAGCCAGCTGTTAACTCCAGTCTAGACATCTGACACACCCTCCCTCTCCTGGCCCTGCAGGCACTGCACATATGTACTACACAGACATACCTGCAGGCAAAGCACCAACACACATCAAGAAAGAATAAACGAGCAACAGGACGGGGCTAGCTCAGTAAAATGCTTGTTTCCCATGCATGACAGCCTAGGTTCCTAGGTCCAATCTCCAGGACTGCTAACTGTACCCTGTCTCCCCCACCACCACCCAAAAAACAAAGAAACAAAAACCAAACCCAAAGGCTAGAAGGGTGGGAGGCACAAGGGTTTCTCGGACAGCGTCCGTCACTGCTCCCGTGCAGGTGGATTATTACTAATACTGTTTGTCACAGAAGGAAAACAGCGGGACTTAGGCCTCAGCTTAGCATCTCTGACCTTTGCAACTCAGAGAGCAAGGCTGTGCATTTACAGAGGGGCAGGTCAAGGTTCAATAGCTCCTGTGGCCACAGAGAGCAAAGTCAGCAGTGTACTGCAGTGCAGCTCTGCATCTGCTGCAAGGTCACAGAAGAGAACGCACTCACAAACTGTCATTACCTTCCCAACATGGTATCCGGATGAGCAGTGAAAATCTGAGGATTTACCACAAAGCGAGTGCCATCCACAAGAAGTGTCACCTTCTCTGGGGCTTGAGAGTGAGCGCTACCTCCAAAACCTAAGCCGCTGTTTCCAAATCTCTCTGGCACACTGAAGGGCTCGTGGCTCCGTTTGCTCCCACTCTGGAAGCATGAGCCCTTGCTGTCTTCAGGAAGTGGCATTATGTGAGGATGTGGAAGGCTTGCTGGCTGAGAGGCATAGTCAAGTGCAAGGTCTGAAAGAGCAGACATAAAGTCAAGTAACAAAAGGGCTAGAGTCTAGAGAAAAATGTCTGCTCTAAAACAGCAACCAATGAACAAAAACCTAAAGCCATAGGTGTTCAGAGCTAAAACCACTAGCCTAGAGAAAACTAAAACAAACCAGACACTTGAAAGCCAGGCAGGCAGATCTCTGAATGTGAGGCCAGCCTGGTCTACAGAGTGAGTTCCAGGATAGCCAGAGCGGCACAAGAAACCTTGTCTTGAAAAACCCAACCCAACCAACCAACCAACCAACTCCCCTCACAAAACAAGGTCTCAGGATGGATCCTGATAACTTCTTCTTCTTTTTTTTTTTAAAGATTTATTTATTTATTATTATATCTAAGTACACTGTAGCTGTCTTCAGACACACCAGAAGAGGGTGTCAGATCTCGTTACGGATGGTTGTGAGCCACCATGTGGTTGCTGGGATATAAACTCATGATCTTCAGAAGAGCAGCCAGTGCTCTTACCCGCTGAGCCATCTCTCCAGCCCCCTGATAACTTCTTCTTATGTATGGGTGATACGGTGTTGGGGGAGAAGCACCCACACTTTAAAACAACTATAATTTTTAAAGTAAACAACACACAGAGGAACAAGACAGAACAGACGAGCAGGGCTCGTGGTAGCCCTGCAGTCTCCTGCCAGTGGCTGAAAAGCTGGTGCTCAGAAACAATCACTTTTTTCGGTTTCACCTGCATCTCTAAATAACACTCTTACATCTGCTGTGTGCATTTGTTTACTTATTCCAGATTTTCCTTCAAGTGTTTGTGGGTTGTGCGAATGTCCTCAAGTGCCCAAGGAAGCCAGAAGAGGGAGTCAGATCCCTGGGAACTGGGAGCCAAACGAGGCCCCTGGAAGAGCAGGAAGCCTTCTTAGCTGAGCCATCTCTACACCCGTACTTATCTTTGAGGCAGGGTCTCACGAAGTCTAAGTTGCCCTTCAATTCACTGTGTAGCTGAAGATAGCCTTTGACTTCTGATGCTCCTCCCCCGACCTCTGAGTGCTGCGATCAGAGGGTGACCCAGCACACTCAGTCACAGTCCTGGGGACTTGTTGTCTGTGGGGTTCCGTGTTCTACTTACTGTAGGCTCAGCTACAGCCCCAGCACTGCTGTCTGTGTCTTAGGAACTTACTACTACTGTATGTTAAAACTCAATTTTCACTCTTCAAAGCTGCTTTTGGTTTTGTTTTTTAATTTGCCAGAAAGTCTTTTCTCTAAGTCATTACTCTCCCTAGAACTTCTCAGAACCACCACTCTCAGTGTGTTAGAGCTCCCACAGCACCACAGCAGCTTCTGGACTGCTGCACCTTGCTGTCAACAGCAAATGCACGTGGCCTTAGGATTTACTCTTGGGATTTCATCTCTTTGCCCTATCATCGAAAGCCACTCTCTTTAAAATTCCTCTCTTCCACTTTTGAGGCAGGGCCCTGTGTAGCCTGGGCTGCCCTTGAACTAACCCTGAGGCTGAAGATAACTCAAAACTTCTTTCTGATCCTCATTTCCCTTCCACAGTGGTGGGATTACAGGCACGTGACACCACATGTGGTTTACCACGGTACTGAGGACCTGCATGTAAATATCAGAAGAGTCCATGACAGGGCAAGACAGGGCATCTCTAGTGGGCGCCCCCGGACAATTCTTTTTTTTTTTTTTTTCCCCCCGAGACAGGGTTTCTTTGTGTAGCCCTGGCTGTCCTGGAACTCACTTTGTAGACCAGGCTGTCCTGGAACTCAGAAATCTGCCTGCCTCTGCCTCCCAAGTGCTGGATTAAAGGTGTGCGCCACCACCACCCGGCTGGACAGTTCATCTTTAGTATGCACATTTGCCTTTTGTCTCTAACAAATGATAAAATCACCTGCAGACTAAAGACTTGTTTTAAAATAAATTTATCTAAAATGTGTAAGCAGCACACGTACGGGAAGCCAATGAGATGGCTCAGTGATAGCGGCACGTGCCGCACCAGCCTGACCACCTCAGTTTGAGACCCAGAAACCCTGGAAAAGGTGTGGGAGAACTGATTCCATGAAGTTGCCCTCTCATCGCCTGTGAGAATGTGCATGCTACAACCCAAATAAAACTTTATTAACAAGGAGTCGTTGCTCAGTTGGTAATTTACTTAGCATGCGTTTGATCCCCCCAGTCCTACCTCAGCACTGGGAAAGTAGACAGGAGGATCCGAAGTTCAAGGCCAGCTACCTGACAAGCATGTGGGCAGCCTGGGCTCCCTGAGACCTATTCTCAAACAAAACAAAACAAAACAAAACACTCCCTCCCTCACACACACACACAAACACTCAACAAAACTCTAAATCTTAACAAAAATAAGCTGTAGCCAAATTGGACTATTCTGTAATATTAAGGGCTAGAGAGAAGGCTCAGTGGTTAAGAGCACTGACTGCTCTTCCAGAGAACCTGGGTTCAATTCCCAGCACACACATGGTGGCTCACAACCATGGGATTCCAGGGGATCTGATGCCCTTTTTTTGGCCTCCACAGGTAAAGCATTCATTCGTGCAAAATAAATTAAAACAAATTAATATATATGCAAATATTTATGTCTCTGTACTCAGTAAACAGTGGTTTCCTTTTAAAGTTATAGGCTGAGAAATATGATAAAATGTTCAGCCAGTTAAGAATTAGCCCACTAGGGCAGTGGTGGCGCATGCCTTTAATCCCAGCACTTGGGAGGCATAGGCAGGCAAATTTCTGAGTTCAAGGCCAGTCTGGTCTACAGAGCGAGTTCTAGGACAGCCAGGAAACCCTGTCTCAAAAAAGGAAAAAAAAAAAAAAAAAAAGATTTGGCCCACTAAACCCAGTGTCACGGTGGCACCCGCCTTTGATTCTAGGCTAGCTCTCAGGAGGCAAAGGCAGGTGGAGCTCTAAGTTTAAGACCAGCCTGGTCTACAGAGTGAGTTCCAGGACAGCCCAAGGCTACACAGAGAGACCCTGTCTCCAAAACCAAAACCAAAAAAAAAAAAAAAAAAAAAAAAAAAAAATCAAACCAAACCAAATGCCTGAGTTCCCGTTAAAAAACAACAGTGATTTAAGGTTACCTGAGAGAGAGTGAGGCATGACGCTGCATGCCTGTCATCGTAATGCCCAGGAGGCAGAGGCAGAGGCTGCTGAGCTCAAGAGCCTGATCTAAGTGCATTCAGGCCAGCTAGCCATACTTATGACTCCATGTAAGGGCCTGCCCAACAACTTCTCAGGAGCTGCCTTTCCATTAGCACCTGGCTCCAGCAGCCCTCTGAGGAAGGGCGACTAGGAACCATTCTGTCCACTCCCCATCCATAAACAGAACTCTCATACAGTGGGGGTCTCATCACAGTATAGATGGTAAGGACCCGGACACAGTCAATCTGTCTCCTGGCTCTGAACGTGTAGCCGTTTGTATACACTGAACCTGTATCCACACCAGGTGGCTAGGCCAGGCTGACTTCAGGTTTTCTATGGTGGTCAGCGAGACACACTGACAAATATGCTAAGCCAATTAACTGAATATATGCTCAGGTAAAGTCTGCATTCCTCCTGGGTACACGATGTCGGGGTGAGAATGCCCCCCAGTACCTTCACTCCTGGCAGCTAGGGGATAAGTGAGACTATGCAGACCAGAGGACACCAAGCTGCTGCCTTCTTTCTCTTGAGTGGCAGCTAAGGCCTCATCTCCTAGGCAGCTGAGCTCTGGCTGCAATGACCAGTCGCCATCACTGCCCTGGTGAACATTCATTCTTAGTCAGAAAGGAAGCCTGGAAAACAAGGAATGTGTATGATTTAGACGTCAGGAAACAGGCTCCCAAGGACCTCCATGGTTTAGAGTGGTTGGTAAAAGCCATCTGGAACTGGTAAATCTAGGCGGGATTTTTACAAACTACTGCGAATCAGTGCACTTGTTATAGGGAACATTCTTTTGTTTTGTTTTGAGGTAAGGACTCTCTTCGTGGTCCTGGATGTCCTCAAACTCACAGAGATCTGCCTCCCAAGTATAGACCTTAAAAGCATATGCCACCATGCCAGGCTATGTATTATGAATTCTATACATTAAATGGTAGAACATAATTTGGTGTCATCCATGTCACAAATCAAGAAGTAGGGAGAGTTCAATAGTCAAAAGTCTATTTATTTTTAAAAGGCATATACATGTCTACAACTATGAAGCATCAAAAACCATCATAACAATAAAGTCATACTAAAGTGAGTAGTGGTTAACACAGATGCTCAGAACTGTTGGAGATACTAAGAATAAAAGCAACAGCAAGCACACAGCTGTAGAGAGGACACCTATGACAAACTCTGCCCTAAGGCTTAGGGAACATCTCAGAAGGGGTGGAGAGAATGTAAGACTGGAAGGTGACTGTCTCTGAAACACAGAGTCCTCAGCCAGACACGACTGTTGTCTACATCAACAGCTATGCCAAGCCAGTTAAAACGTACAGCATGGAGTGGGGAGCGGGCCACAGGCAGTGTGCCCATGCTCCAGTGATGATCCCATGCGTGCCATGTACCACGGGCAACTCTGTTTAGGCTCAGAAGCATGAAGCTGGGAGGGAGAGGTGTTGGAGCAGAGCTAGGGGGAGTTACAGGAAAAGAATGGGAGTGAATATGATCAAGATACATTGTATACATGAATGACCATATAAAAATAATAACAAAAAGAAGCTGTAGACATGCACAGTTGAGAGTGCATCCCACTCTTACAGAGGACCCAAATTTGCTTTGCACATTGACTGGCTGGTTCATCTGTGACTATCTCTGATGCCCTCTTCTGGCACCCACAGGTTCCTGCACTTATGTATACACACACACACACACCAGCAAGTATACTTAATTTAAATAAGTTAATAAATCAAGCAAACACTGACTTGCACTGTTTAATAAGTTCTTTTTACCTTCTCTTTTCCACCTTCTAATTCTTACACCCACCCCTAAATGCCACCATAATACCACAGTGGCTATATAGTTTACCATGTTACGTTTCCCCACTAGCATCCTACAATCCCTTTGAGGTACACACACACACACACACACACACACACACGGTAGTCCTCTAGACTGATGAGGAAAACCAAAGCGAGCCTGACTCCTATGCTTTCCTCTCAGAAAACAGACACTTCAGACATAAGTGCCCAGAGACTGTAAAGCTGAGCAGAAACAACAACTAGGAAGGGGGGGATATCAACAGACAAGTCAGCCTCACGGTGCTACAGGGAGGCCCGGGAGACGTCTGCTTGTTGACGGAAGGATCCTGTAAAATAGTGTAAGATCCTGTCCTATAGCCTGTGTTTCCAGTGGGGAGCCTGAAGAAAGAATTCCAACAGGAATGGTAGACTCTCTGGAAAGGAGAGGCAGTATCACCCTAGGTTTTTAGACACAAAGGCACCATCAGGAGCTCACAAGCGAGTGCACACGGCTGTGTTCTGATGGGCTTGCCTATAGACATGGATGTAAGTAAACAGTACAGAAGATCTCAACAACTCGATCCACACAGCTGACCCAAGACTGCACAATAGCATTTTCAAGGTGTACTGGCTATTTTTGTGTCTACTTGACACAGCTGAGTTATCACAGAGAAAGGAGCTTCAGTTGAGGAAATGCCTCCATGAGATCCAACTGTAAGGCATTTTCTCAATTAGTGATCAAGGGGGAAAGGCCCCTTGTGGGTGGGACCATCCCTGGGCTGGTAGTCTTGGGTTCTATAAGAGAGTAGGCTGAGCAAGCCAGGGGAGGCAAGCCAGTAAAGAACATCCCTCCATGGCCTCTGCATCAGCTCCTGCTCCCTGACCTGCTTGAGTTCCAGTCCTGACTTCCTTTGGTGATGAACAGCAGCATGGAAGTGTAAGCTGAATAAACCCTTTCCTCCCCAACTTGCTTCTTGGTCATGATGTTTGTGCAGGAATAGAAACCCTGACTAAGACACAAGGGTTCTCGGATACCTGGTTAGAGCTGAACTTGAGCATGCGCACCACCACCTCCTACCTTTAAGTGCACAGACTCTAGAGCCCTGCTCTCCAGGACAGTGTAACAGAAAGTGGCTACAAAAAAAATTTTTTTAAGGAAATCACAACAGGATGTAGGAAATATTTTCAACTGAATGACAAAACACAACACAGGCAAGCTTGCATTAGGATAAAACACAGAACAAAGAACGATCTATAGCTTTCCCATTCGAAAAGAACCAAGAAAGAATAAGAAAACGATCCAGTGCGGTCCCACACCAGAACCCCAGCACTTCCGAGCAGAAGGATCTCAAGTTCCAGGCAAGCCTTGAACACAGTGAGGTCCTGTCTCAAAAAGAGAAAACAAAACCAGACCAGGTGGGGCGGAGTGGGCTGGACAAGTGCTTACTTAACAGGAACAGGCCCAAAGCCCAGCGCCAACCCCGGGCACCACAGACAACAAAATTCAGAGCTGAGAAATCCAGGGGGCTCAGCAGGTAAAGGCAGTTGCCCAAGCTAACAACCTGAGTCTGATACCAGAACTCACGGAGGAAATAACCTGCAAGCTGTCCTCTGACCTCCGAATGCAGACTGTGACGGGTGTGTGCATGTGCCACCCCCCACAAAAGAAATGTAATAAACAACTTCATTTAAAAAAAAAAAAATCAGGGCTGGTGAGATGGCTCAGTGGGTTAGAGCACCCGACTGCTCTTCGGAAGGTCCAGAGTTCAAATCCCAGCAACCACATGGTGGCTCACAACCATCCGTAACGAGATCTGGCGCCCTCTTCTGGAGTGTCTGAAGACAGCTACAGTGTACTTACATATAATAAATAAATCTTTAAAAAAAAAAAAAAAATCAGAGCCGGGCAGTGGTGGCGCACACCTTTAATCCCAGCACTTGGGAGGCAGGGGCAGGTGGATTTCTGAGTTCGAGGCCAGGCCAGCCTGGTCTACAAAGTGAGTTCCAGGACAGCCAGGGCTATACAGAGAAACCCTGTCTCGAAAAACCAAAAAATAAAAAAATAAAAAAAATCAATACTGAAACAAGAAGTTAGCTTTTAAAAACAGATAAAGAAAATCTAAATGCTCTCTGAAACTAATCAAGAAAAAAAGTGTTAACAGTTACACAACTTGTGGCTCAGATGGTTCCGTTGCCTAAGAGCACTGGCTGCTTGCTCTTGCAGAGGACCCAGGTTCTGTTCCCAGCACCCACATGGCAGCTCAGAGGTCTGCAACTCCTGTTCCAAGGGACGGGATGACCTCCTCTCAAGGGAAGAACATACATATGATAAAGTCATAGAATACCACAACTCCCCAAAACAAACCCACCGACTAGGATACTAATAAACCTGCTCACCATGAGAGCAGCTCAAGTCACTCGAGACAGCGGCCTCAGAGGCTCTGGACACTGCTCATACAGGTAGCTTCTACAACCCAACCGTTAGTATTAATCTTTCCTAAAGCGAATCTCTTACAGCCAGTGCGCTCCTAACCTCTCGGGTTTTTGTAAGCCAGCCATCTGCCCGCTCTTACTTCTCCTTCCCCGACCTGATCAAGCTTCTAATTTATCTCAGCACTCTCATCACCGTGGTTTACAGTTAGAACGCACAGTTCCTGCAACTTCCATGAGACACTTGGCACTATGGTCATATCAGAGTCTCTCTGTTTTCTCCGCCTTGTTATTTCTCTGCTTTGCACCACCTTCTTGCAGAAGCATTTAAAAGGTAACAGAGCAGGAAGGGCAGCAGGCTAGACCAGGAATCCTCCTTCTACCATCTCAGACTCTTGTGTTTGGATGTGGGGAGGAGGGGAAAAGAGTATGGCGTACACTAAGGGACAAACCTAGTACCTCCCACACATGCAGAGCAGGCACCCCACCACTGAATTACATCCCCAGCCTACCTCCCAGTCTCTACCTGAAAGATGAGAGGACTGTGCTAGGTAAACTTACAAAGTGCTCCCTTATCCTCTAAGCTTCTCATTTCAAGGACTCCGACTTTCCCATCTTAAATCATTTAACAACATCCAAACAGTTCCCTTCAGTGTCTCACTCCAATTAGACATGGAAGTTTGGGGAGACCCCATGTGTGGTAGGTGGGAAACACAAAACAAGTCAGGAAACTCAGCATTACAGAAAGGCACACTGTTTTTGTATGTCATCTACAACAACAACAAAACCATCAATAAGTAACCAGACATCCAAAGCCATCAAAGCCAAGAAAAACGCCAAACCCTCATGGCTAACTTTAATATCCCTGTGGAGTCTCAAGAGATATCAAGATGTAGAAAACACCTTTGGCAGATGCGGAGGTCATCCAACCCTCATTTCTGCCAGACAGCAAGGGAATTCTGAGCCATACTTGGGATACTGTCTCTATAATGCCTTACTTCAAGTTGTACTGTGTAAGCTAGGCATCATTCAGATATTCTGTAGCTAGTGAATTGATACCCACAACAACTAAAAGCCCATAAATACTACTGATGCTGGCACATCCCAGGGAATTAGAGACCCCCAGGCTCCGGGCACTCCCTGGCTGGTACCATGGGAAGGAAAGCAGAGAGCTGAGGAGGGAGCCAAGACCTAAAGACAAGCTCAAGCTCCCAAGATCCTACCAACAGGCTCCTGAGAGAAACAACAGGCCGGTTAGCCTGATGCACGCCATCTTTCTCCAACCCAGGCAATAACAGGATATGGATAAAAAGCCATTTCCTGCTCTCATGTCAGGGCTCCAGTAAGCACTACCCTTTCTCACACAGCCTTCCGAGTCAGGGCTTCTTGACTCCCGACTGATTAGGGACAGGAGAGGAGTAAGTCAACAGAAAGAAAAGGACACGAGACAGTATTTACAATGCTCAGGCCAAGCTAATCTTGGTTTCCTAAGGTCCGGTTCCTGGCTTACCAAGGCGGCCCAAGCGGGGTGGTTGCCTGTAAGCACTGCAGACTCAGGGGTCCACCCTAGATTTCTAGAATTAATTTCTAGGAGCCGTGCTAGCGTCGTGCAAAACACGTTTGAGAACTGCTACTTTAAGATTTTGTTTTTGTTCCTCTGGAGTGGGATTGACGTTCTAATTCAAGGTTCGTCACAACTAATATTATTCCAACATTCTGTTTGGGAGATCATTTAAAAAGAAATCTCAAATTTCTAGGTAAACAATGGTCTATCAACAAACAGACACCGTGAAAGGGCTTAGTTGGTCAGCGTTCCTTGCCTGTCTGTTACTTCGTTTGCTGAATTCTCACTTAAAAGATTAGATTTACTTCTAAATGGTAAATCAGCCCAATCCAGGAATGTTCAGAAAGAATGACAAATTCCCACAAAGGGGAGGAGGTGTCCTCACGGCGCAAGCCTGACGACACTGTCTGCTATAAAAAGTTATCTGCAAGAAAAAAATCTCCCAGTTCTGCACTAAGCATGGGATGACGACAGAGGGGCGACAGGACCGACAGAAGATTCCAGAGGTTCTGGGAAAGCGCGACCAACCTTCCCCAGCCTGGGCTACCGGTGGTCCTGCGAGGTCGGTCGGCAGCCTCCCCCGGCTTCTCCTTTCTCTCCAGGCTGGGGAGGAGCCCGCGCGGGGCCTCTCAGGCCGCAGCGTCGCGCCCGCCGCCATCATCAGCCCGCGCCACCACCCGCCCGCTCGCTCGCCCGCCCTGTTCCTCGGCACTCACCGGCCGCTTGCTGCCGCGCTCTCGGCCACCGAGCCCCGAAGACACCGCCAAGCTCCGGCCACCGCGCGCCCCCGCCCCGGCCGCGGATCCCCGGTTGAGTCACCCGGCCCTTCAAAACAAGAGCCCCGCCCACCGCCCACCGCGGGGCATGCCGGGAAGGCCGCGCGGCTCGCCCCGCCCCCGCCGCGGACTGGGCCATAGGCCCGGGCCTCGGCTGCCCGGCCGGCCGGGTACCCGGGCTCTCCGCCAGGGAGTCCCAGTAACGCGCGCCGCCGCCGCCGCTTGCGCTCTATCACCCAAGTGGCTCAGACAGGAAAGCGAGCTGTAGGTTCGAAGGTGAAAGAGGCTGGGACGCCCCGGGACGCGTGATGCTCACGGAAAGATGAGCCTCCTCGCCTTTGTGTGGCGGATGGATATGAACTGCAGCCCAAAGACAGAAAAACATCAACAAAACAAAAGATAAAAGAGAAAGCAAAAATAACCCCCCCCCCTTGAGTTTCACGGAACAATCTGCGATAGCAAACAAGATTCTACAGGTTTCATGTTACCTGGAAGCAAACTATTAGAAAGCTTTTCGTTCATCACAGGCCCGCTTCCTGTGAACCGCACAGCGGAACCTGAGAGGAGGAACCTGGCTCTATTCTCTCAGGGTCACGGGGACTTGTGGCTTTTGTACTTCAGAAAGTTATCAGACCAGTTGATTACACCATCACAATGATTGCACAGACTTCTAGTTTTGGGTGTTTTGTCTATTGGGGGTTTGCTTGTTTTAACCTTTATTTCCCTTCTCCCTCCTCCCCGGCTCTCCACTCTAATACATGGAGTGTTCTTTGTTTTTTGACAGTCTCCTTTAGCCCAGGTTGACCTTGCACCTCTGATCCGACCTTCACCATGTGAGTGATGGATGGGGTTACAGACAAGCCCTACCATAGTCGAAGTATGAAGGGCTCTGGTGTAACCCAGGGCTTCATGCACCCTAGACCATCATTCTACCAGTAGAGCTACATCTCCAAGTCCGAGTTCATTTTATTGAGATGAGACGCCGCAGCCCATGTTGAATTTGCTGTGTAGCCAAGGATGGCTTTGGACTCCTCATCCTCCTGTCCCTGTCTCCCAAGTGCTGACATTATTCTACTTTAAAACTGCTGCTGAGCACGAAATAAACTAATAAAACCACGCAGAAAAATATAGGGAATACCTGTGTGCACAGCATTAATCCTAGCACTTGGGAGGTAGAGGCAAGAGGATCAGGAAATCAAGGTGCCTCTTATTTCGCTTATGTTGCATGGGGTGGGGGTGGGGGGTCCACCTTGCCCAGTTTCCCCCATACCACCCGTCACTAAGGGAAGTCAGGGGATCCAGTCAGGAAACTGGGTCTACAAAGTGAATTCCAGAACAGCCAGAGCTACACAGAGGAAACCATGTCTCAAAACAAACCAAATACGACCACCAACATAGTAATGTCACAAAAAAGCCAACACAGTAATGAGATCATGTGCTGGCATCTCTGGGCCTTGGAACTACAGAGAACATAACCACTGATAAAATTTCATTCCAAAAGTTTCCTCTTCTAATCCTGTGCCCCTGTGCAGTCTCCATACCCACGGTGGGACTACTGCCTTTCTTGTTCTGAATACAGGACAATCAACTTCCTCTTTCTTTTATTTCCAAGCTCCCCTCACCCATCCTGAGCCAACACTTAATACCTGCTATCCATCGCCCAGAGGGGATCCAAGATAGCACATACTTAACTAATAGTGAAGAGTAAAATGGTTGTCTTTTTATTAAATTTCATTAAATCAGACATGACACCAATTTTGGATGAATATCAATTATAGGAGACATATGAGAAATGTGTATTAATGTCGATTTTTGTCACTTTAATTTAACTGTATCCTCAACCAGGCTGAGTTCTGAGTTCCAGGACAGCCAGGGCTACACAGAGAAACCCAGTCTTGAAAAACAAACAAACAAACAAACAAACAAACAAATTTAAGTGTATCCTCAAATATCTGAACTAGGTTCATCATCTGAGACTGTAGCCCTTCCTAAAGACAGATTGGCAGGCCTGGAACTTTCATTGTTCATAATGGCTAATTTGAAAGGTAGCACAGGTCCATTCAATTAATGGGGTTAGTACATTTCCTAAAATATTGCACCTGCTGCTGGTAAATACTATAGAACACTGAGATTTCTTCATGATGTTTTACAACCCTTAAAACTTCTCACCAACCAAGGGTGGGAGGTTTAATCGTGCAGATTTACACATAAGGAAAACAAGACATAAATAAGTAGTGTTCAAGGCTCTTACACTACTGGGCAGTGTTTATAGGATGCTCAGGCAGGTCACCTGACCCCAGCTCGATACCCTTGCTTCCTGGGGAACTCCTCTACAGTCCTAGTAAGTAGAGACTTCTCTTGTTATTTAGAGAGAAAGAAAGAGAGTCTCACGTTATAACTCGGCTGGCTTGGAACTTTGTAGCTTATGCTGGACTCATACCTGTGGCAATCCTCCTGCCTCAAGCCCCTGATTACTAAATTTACACACATTCACCACTATGCTCAGCCGGTACAGTGCTCACTGCTCAATCATGGGGACCTGGGTTTGGATCTGTACAGAGCCAGGTGCATCGATCAGCATATGCTGTGCCCTAGCTCTAGAGATGGGAAGACCCCTGGGGCTTGCTGGCCACATAGTCTGGTTAGGTTACTTAAAGAGAGAAAGAAATGCATTAAGAACAAAACCAAGGGCTGGTGAGATGGCTCAGTGGGTAAGAGCACCCGACTGCTCTTCCGAAGGTCCAGAGTTCAAATCCCAGCAACCACATGGTGGCTCACAACCATCTGCAACGAGATCTGGCGCCCTCTTCTGGAATGTCTGAAGACAGCTACAGTGTACTTACATATAATAAATAAATAAATCTTTAAAAAAAAAAAAAAAAAAAGAACAAAACCAAGTTGCCAGGTTGGTGGTGGCACACACTTTTAATACAAGCATGCAGGAGGCAGAGGTAGGCAGATTTCTGTGAGTTCAAGGTTAGCCTGGTCTACACAGAGAAAATCTGTCTTGAGAAAGAGAAAGAAAAGAAAAGTTAAGGCCAGTGAGATGCCATGGCTGAAGACACTTGCTACAAAGCCATGTGCCTAGAGTTCAGTCCTTGGGACCCTCATGATGGAAAGAGAAGCCCAGTTTTAGACTTTCTCTCTGACCTCCTACAATGAACACACACAGAGTAAATAAATGTAAATTTAAAAATTGAAAGAGGGGGCTGGAGAGATGGCTCAGAGGTTAAGCGCACTGACTGCTCTTCCAGAGGTCCTGAGTTCAATTCCCAGCAAACACAAGGTGGCTCACAGCCATCTGTAATGGGATCTGACACCCTCTTCTGGTGTGTCTGAAGACAGCTACAGTGTACTCACATACATAAAATAAATAAATCTTCAAAAAAAAGAAAAAGAAAAACACTCATTCAAAAGATACTACATAGTGCATACACATTTTTAAAATCTAATACTTTATTCATTATTATCCATGTGGGTGGGTTGTGTTTTGTTACAGATTGTTGTGAGCCACCATGTGGTTGCTGGGATTTGAACTCTGGACCTTCGGAAGAGCAGTCGGGTGCTCTTACCCACTGAGCCATCTCACCAGCCCGGTGGGTTGTGTTTTAAGGCAGGGCTATGGTGTGCCATGGCTTGGATATGAATGTCAGATGACAGCTTGCAGAAGTTGATTCTCTCCTTCCACCATGGGTTCCAAGGATCAAATGTCATCAGCCTTGCTCAGCAAGCACCCGGCACTCTGCAGCATTCGGCTGGCCCCGTTCCCAGTGATGTTATTTTATTTGGATATTCTGTCCTTTCAGAAAAGTGGGTGGGGATTTAGGTGTGTTTGGCAGGCAAGATGGAATAACAAGGTATAATAAGATCAGTTTCGCCTGTAATCCCAGCATGCAACAGGCTAAGGCAGGAATTAACACAGGTTCAGGACCAGCCTAGGCTACAGGATGAAATTCTGTCTCAAAAGATAAATGAAGCCAGCTGTGGTGATGTGCAACGCTAATCCCAGAACTCAGGAGACAGAGGCATGTGGATCTCTGAGTTCAAGGCTAGCTTAGTCTATATGGCAAGTGCCAGGAGAGTATTGACTACACAGTGAGACCCTGTCAAAATAAGAGAGAGTGAGAGCAAGGGAGAGAATGGAGAGATGGTTGAGCAATCATGAGCTGACTGCTCTTACAGAAGACCTGGGTAGAAATCCACAGATGGTCCCTTGGAGCGTCCAGAATCAAGCTAAACTCTGCAAGCCAGAGTCCTGTAGGGAGTAGAAGGGGGAAGCCAGAAAATGGGAGCCAGATGGTAATGCGGCTGCCTGCAGGAGCAGAAGTCTCTCTCTCTCCTTACCCTGCTAGGTCACAGACACACTGGAGTCCCAGGCCATGTGTGTGTCACCTACAATGGTTCACATCTGTGAGTACACAGCTCTTATTCTCTCTCTCTCTCTCAAAAAATTCTTTTAGATTTATTTATCTTATATATAATATACACTATTGCTGTTTCAGACACACCAGAAAAGGACAACCGATTCCATTACAGATGGTTGCGAGTCACCATGTGGTTGCTGGGAATTGAACTCATGATCTCTGGAAGAGCCGTCAGTGCTCTTCACCAATGAGCCACCTCTCCAGCCCCAGTTCTTATTCTCAAACCCAATATTAGATACTGGGAAGGGTTTTGTTTCCTTATTATGGATCTTTCTTTTTTTTTTTTTATCTTCATACTAATTGTTATTAGTATGAAGTAATTGTTATTAGTACAGGCTTTCTGGTGTTTTGATACCCCTGTTTTTACCGTTTCTTTTTTTTTTTGATTTTTAATATTTTTATTACATATTTTCCTCAATTACATTTCCAATGCTATCCCAAAAGTCCCCCATAGCGCCCCCCACTTCCCTACCCACCCATTCCCATTCTTTTGGCCCTGGCATTCCCCTATATTGGCGCATATAAAGTTTGCAAGTCCAATGGGCCTCTCTTTCCATTGATGGCCGACTAGGCCATCTTTCGATACATATGCAGCTAGAGACAAGAGCTCCGGGGTACTGGTTAGTACATCATGTTGTTCCACCTATAGGGTTGCAGATCCCTTTAGCTCCTTGGGTACTTTCTCTAGCTTCTCCATTGGATTATGGATCTTTCTATTGTAATGCAGCCCAGTCGATTGTAGCTTTATATGCTCTTTAAAAGACTTATTTGTTTGTTTATTTATTTATTTGTTTTAAAAATTCCTTTTCTTTTTTATTTTATGCCTATGGGTGTTTGCCTACATATATGTCTATGTGCTAGGTACCTGCAGTGCCTTCAGGGGCCAGAAGAGGTCATCAGATGCTCTGGAACTGGAGTTAAGGCCAATCGTGAACCACCACGTGGGTGCTGGGAACTGAACTAGGGTCCTCTGGAAGAGCAGCACGGTGCTCTTAACCGCTGAGCCATCTCTCCAGACCCTGCTTTATATGAGTTTAAATAGGCTTCACTTAAAGAGAAGAAAAATTATCAAGCCTTCAAATATACATTTGTCAAACTACGATTAGAAGCAGTGGACTTCACTCTCAGTCGTTCAAAACCACAGTAGGAGGCTGGAAAGTGAGTTTGAGGCCACTTTGGATACTCAAAACCCTGTCAAAAAATACATACGTCTCAACTTTGGCACAACAACAGTCAATGGGGACTTGAGCAGTCTCCAAAAAGAAGCTCGATATGAACCCAGTGAGGTTGTCACAGAGTCTTAGCAGCCAGCTGTGTCCCTTGGCAGTTAAACATCCTTGAAGATGGAGAGTTAACTCACGAAAAGAAACCCTGATTTCCCAATAACGTCCTCACTTGCACGAAATTCTGCAGAAAGCCACGCAGGGCCAGTGCTGTTCTCTACCACAGACCCACAGAAAGGAACCAGAAAGTGCCATTCCACGGCTCACTCTCATTCCTTGGCCTTCACTGAGCCCTTGTCCCACCACTCACCCTGTGGTGGCTGGACACCACCATGTACCATCCGAAGCACCAGAAGCTCTGCTTCACAGGTGTGGGCCAAACATAGATTGTGAGCCAAGACCAGGCTGAGAGGAGCCAATGACTCCTTGGATGGCGCAGATGCAGCTGACCAGGAATATCCTAGGGACCTGCAGACTCTGTTGGGTTGCTACCTATGATGACTGAAACTGTGTCTCCCTGGAGAAGGACTCATGTACCTGGACCTTTGTAGGCAAGGTAACTTAGCTCAGCCTGAGCAATGGCTGGTGCTGGGTTCTGGGCTTCTACACTGCGGCAGCGGCAGCAGGGTGGTAAGGGCTGAACCCAGGATAGGGAGCTTGTGGAGACTAAACCTGCTGGGGATGGAACTTTGCAGCAGTGGGCAGCTGTAGTGGCACTTTCTGGAGAGTGGCAGAGATATGCACGAACCCCTCACCCTGAGGTGGGTGGGAGCCCTCCTTCCGTGTCTGTCTCCACCCTGGAAACGGTATGCTTCTTTCTTTCTGGAGTTTTGGTCGCAGGAGCTATGGCTGCTGTCATGATGCCTCCCAGGCTGGCTTAGAACTCATGCTACAACCTTGCTGGTTAAGCTTTGCTGTCAAACCGATTGGACTTGAACTCCCCGTCCCCTGGGTATATCTGTGAGGGTATCCCCACCAACTTGGGAAGGAAGACCTACCTCGAATTTGGATGGCATCATCCCACAGGGTGGGGGACCAAGACTGAATGGGGATGGGAGAGAGGGAAGCGTAATGAGTTCCAACATTCATGTGAGGTATCTGCTTCAGAATCCCACAACACACTCCGCTGCCATGGTCTCCACCAGGCCCTCTGTGTCTTCTGAAGTTACAAATCAAAATAAATCCCTATTAAGAAAAAAAAAAAAAAGGGCTGGTGAGATGGCTCAGTGGGTAAGAGCAAGGACTGCTCTTCCGAAGGTCCAGAGTTCAAATCCCAGCAACCACATGGTGGCTCACAACCATCTGTAATGAGATCTGACGCCCTCTTCTGGAATGTCTGAAGACAGCTACAGTGTACTTACATATAATAAATAAATCTAAAAAAAAAAAAAAAAAAAAGCCAGGCAATGGTGGCCCATGCCTTTAATCCCAGAACTTGGGAGGCAGAGTCAGGCAGATTTCTGAGTTCGAGGCCAGCCTGGTCTACAGAGTGAGTTCCAGGAAAGCCAGGGCTGCACAGAGAAACCCTGTCTTGAAAAACACATATATATGAATGAGCCTGGAAATCTGTTGCGGTTCCTCAGAAAATTGGACCCAGCTATCCAGCTATACCACTCCTGGGCATATATCCAGAACTTGCCAACTTGTAATAAGGACACATGCTCCACCATGTTCATAGCAGCCTTTTTTATAATAGCCAGAAACTGGAAACAACCCAGATGTCCCTCAACAAAGGAAAGAATACAGAAAATGTGGTACATTTACACAATGGAGTACTACTCAGCTATTAAAAACAATGACTTCATGAAATTCGCAGGCAAATGGATGGAACTTGAAAATACCCTGAGTGAGGTAACTCAGTCACAAAAGAACACACATGTGTATGTACTCACTGATAAGTGGATTAGTCTAAAAGTTCGGAATACCCAAGACTTGATTCACAGTCCGTAAGAAACCTAAGAAGAAGACCAAAGTGTGGATGCTTCAGGGCTTTGTTGTTGTTGTTTGTTTGTTTGTTTGTTTCCTGAGACAGGGTTTCTCTGTGTAGCCTTGGTTCTCCTGGAACTCACTTTGTAGACTAGGCTGGCCTCAAACTCAGAAATCCACCTGCCTCTGCCTCCCAAGTGCTGGGATTAAAAGCATACACGACTACACACACTTCAGTGCTTCTTAGAAGGAGGAACAAAATACTCACAGGAGAAAATATGGAGACAAAGTGTGAAGCAGAGACTGAAGGAAAAGCCATCGAGAGACTGCCCCACCTGGGCATCCATCCCATTTACAGCCACCAAACCTGATAAGGCTGTTCCCTGAGAGGCTATGCCAGAGCCTGACAAATACAGAGGCAGATACTCACAGCCAATCATTGGACTGAGCACAGGGTACAGGATGGAGGAGTTGGAGAAGGGACTGAAGGAGCTGAGGGGGTTTGCTGCACCATGGGTGAAGCAACAGTGTCAACCTGCCAGGACACACACCCCTGCCCCCGCCCCAGCTCTCAAGGACTGGACCACCAACCAAAGAATACACATGGAGGGATCGTGACTCCAGCCACATTTGTGGCAGTGTATGGCCTTGTTGGACGTCAGTGGGAGGAGAGGTCCTTGGGCCTGAGGGTGTTTGATGCCCCAGTGTAGAGGAAGGCCAGGGTGGGAGGACAGAAGTGGGTGGGTGGGGGAGCACCCTCATAGAGGCAGGGGAAGGGAAGATGGGATGGGGGTTCCTGAAGGGGGAGACCTGGAAAGGGGAAACCATTTGAAATGTAAATAAAGAAAATATCCAATTTAAAAAAATAAAAGGAACAGATGTAGCTGAGCAGTGGAGGGTATGTCAGAGGCAGGTGGAACTCTGTGACTTTGCAGCCTGCTCTACAGAGCAAGGGCCTGCATATGGCGGTCAGAGGACAGTCCAGAGTTTACGTGGGTTCTCAGACTCTGAACTCATGCCAGCAGGCCCTGTAAGCAGTTTTACCCGCTGCGCCATTCCCTAGGCCTGTGGGTATCAAATAGACTTCTGTTGAAGCAGTGTGGCTACTAAGCAGTTAAAGAAAAATTATATTAAAAAAAAAAAAAACCCACAAAGATACAGGGTTGGGCATATGTGAGTAGATCTAATAAGGACCATGGATCCTAGAGAAGATTCTTTTTCTTTTTTTTTTTAGAAATATTTATTTATTTATTTTATTATATGTAAGTACACTGTAGCTGTCTTTAGACACTCCAGAAGAGGGCATCAGATTTTGTTATGGATGGTTATGAGCCACCATGTGGTTGCTGGGATTTGAACTCAGGACCTTTGGAAGAGCAGTCGGCGCTCTTAACCACTGAGCCATCTCACCAGCCCCCTAGAAGATTCTTAAGTGAATTTAAAAACACTGTAAGGCAGCTAGAGACATGCATGACTCAGCAGTTAAGAACACTGGTTTCTCTTGCAGGGGACCCAGGTTCAGATCCCAGCACCCATGAGTAGACTCACATTCCTAAGGAATTTGACTCTTTTCTCCTCTGAGGGCACTGACTGCTTCTGGAGAGCATACATGTACAAGCAGGCAAAACATCTGGGTATAAAATAAATTTTAAAGAAAAGAAAAACACATTCAAAAGTATCTTCTCGCTGGGCCTGGTGGCGCGGGTCTTTAATCCCAGCAGAGGCAGGTGGATTTCTGAGTTTGAGGCCAGCCTGGTCTACAAAGTCAGTTCCAGGACAGCCAGGGCTACACAGAGAAACCCTGTCTCAAAAAACAAAAACAAACAAAAAATAAATAAATAAAAGTACCCTTTCCCACTTCTCACTCAGGGACAGAACGCATGTGTTTGTGGGAAATGTCCTTCATATGAAAGCAAGCATTGCTGTTCATTTGATACATCAAACATTTACTGGGAACGCTGTGTGAGGCTGTGTTTTCCAGCAGGGGAACAACAAATCCCACCCAATAGCATTGTTTATAAACCTAAAGAAGTTCTGAATCTGACTTTCAAAGTAACAAATTGTTACGGATAGCCATGGGCAAACAAACCTCTGCGCAGAAGTAGAGACTCAACTCGTCTGGCAGCAGCGTTTTCCAGCTATGCCAAGGAACCCAGGTAAGGGGGTCAGCATCAGGCTCAGGTAAACATTTACCTAGTATGTGTTTTTTATCCTTACTGAGAACTTAAACTTGGATGTTAAGTGCATTATTTAAAGTTTAAAGTTTAAAGTGCTGGAGAGATGGCTCAGTGGTTAAGGGCACTGGCTGCTTTTGCAGAGGACCAAGGTTTGATCCCCAGCACACTCATGGTGGCTCACAACTGTCTGTAACTCCAGGGAAACTGTAACTCCAGGGAAACTGGAGCCCTCTTTCATGTGTTCTCTAAGGCATCCTCACCTCA
Source organism: Mus caroli (assembly GCF_978045245.1). Taxonomy (NCBI): domain Eukaryota; kingdom Metazoa; phylum Chordata; class Mammalia; order Rodentia; family Muridae; genus Mus; species Mus caroli. The sequence goes on from NW_028227273.1 coordinate 64,959,053, forward strand.
CATGTGCATAAATAAAACCTATGTTTTTTGGGGTTTTTTTGTTTCTCTGTTCATCTTTTTATAAAACGTTATCTTCAGGGAAGCTGAAGAGATGGCTCAAAGGGTAAACCTTGTAAATTCTAGAGATTAGAGAGTGGGCTTGACAGTTAAGACTGGAAATGGTGTGGGCAGTGGTGCACTCCTTTAATCCAGCACTCGGGAGGCAGAAGCAGGCAGATCTCTGTGCGTTCCAGGCCAGCCTGGTCTACAGCGCCAGTCTCAGGACAGCCGAGAGCTCCACAGAGAAACCCTGTCTCAAAAAACAACAAAGCAAAACAAATTTTAGACTCGTGATGGGTCCCAGCATCCAATCGGGTGGCTCACAATCACCTGTAACTTACACACATAACTGAAAAGATACATCTTAAAATAAAAAGAAACAAGTAGGTTAAAAAAAATAAGGAAAAAGAGAAGACTAAAGAATGAAGAAAGAGGAGCCTTTAGAAGAACGGGAGGAACAGAGGGAGGGAGGGACCGAGGGAGGGTGCTGGAGGGAGAGGGAGGAGCTGCCTCTATTCAGGAGCTCCGCCCTGGTACTTCCTTCCCATTGGTGGAGTTGGAACACGTGACCTCCACAGACCGCTGTTTGGAGCTTGGGCTTCTGAGCAGTTAGGCTGGAGCCTTGGGCTGCAGCAAAGCCAAGGCCAAGGTGAGGAGGTGTTGAACTTGAACCCCCCTTTCCCTCCCACTGAGCAGTGTAAAAACCCTAGTGCTTCTCAGAGAAGCCCTGGCCCTGGGAGACCGAGGTCCCCCAACAGCCATTTTAGAACAAGATTTATGCGTATAGGTGTTTTGCCTGTGTGTTGTGTATCTGTCTGTGCACAACTGTGTCTGGTGCGGAGACCAGAAACAGAAGGTCGAGGGCCTCTGGAACTGGAGTTCCAGATGGTTGTAAACCGCTGTCTGGGTGCTGGGAATTGAACCTGGTTCTTCTGGAAGAGCTGCCAGTGCTTTTAACTGCTGAGTCGTCTCTCCAGCCTCTATGGCCATCATCCCTTGCTCCCCTATTCCTGAAGCATTCAGGAGTTTTACTCAATGCACTCATGAGTGGTTGGCACTCGGCGTTGCTTAAAATCAGCCCGTGAGCCAGGCAGTGGTGGCACTGGCACTTGGGAGGCAGAGGCAGGCAGATTTCTGAGTTGGAGGCCAGCCTGGTCTACAGAGTGAGTTCTAGGACAGACAAGTTTTCAGGACTCCTTGGGTAAGATACTTAATCAAAACAAAACAAAACCAGATTCTGAACAATCCAAAAGATTCAGTCATGGAGGGGTGGGGTGGGGTCCAGCAGGAGAGCTACTAGCTAATTGTTGAATACTTGGGACAAGGCTTGCCCCAGATCCCTGTTTCATAGGAAGGGAAGCGGAAATAATCACAGTCTCATCGCGCACACGCACATGCGCACTTGCACACGCGACGTGCAAAGACCGTTCTGAATTGCTGGAGGTGACTTTTACAAAATCAGTGTCTGTCTCTTGAACCGTGCAGGTCACCGTCTGATTTGTCAGCCTAAAGAGAACACTGGCCAGAACCGTCATCAGCGGGAAGACATCCAGACGCTCACCATGCAGCTTAGACATATTGGGGACAGTGTCAATCACAGGGTGATTCAGGAGGTGAGAACCCGCGGGGGCCAGCTAGGCTAGGGAGGGAAGAAGAGGCAGACTGATGGCTGGGTGCCCAGGAGTGAGCGGAATTAATGGTGTTTACTCACCAAACACCTGCCAGCTGTGACCCTCCGCAACAGCAGCACGTGCCAGCTAGGAGCCGGGATTGTGCCCATAAATGGTCAAAAACTGAGCCTCTGGGCGGGTACTCTTGCGTGGGTTGCCGGAAACGTGGAGACAGGAAGTGATAACGTTTCTCTGTGCGGGCAGAGTTGAGGGAAAAGCCAGGTATGGTGGCGCACACCTTTAGTCCCAGCACTCGGGAGGCAGAGGCAGGCAGATTTCTGAGTTCGAGGCCAGCCTGGTCTACAGAATGAGTTCCAGGACAGCCAGAGCTATACAGAGAAACCCTGTCTCGAAAAACCAAAAAAAGAAAAAAAGAAAAAAAATTCTGCTGTTTCTTCTACTTCAAAGTGTGAGCAGCTGTACCTTCCTTTCTTCCTTTCTTTCTTCTTTTTTCCTCTCTTTCTCTCTTTTTAAGATTTTTATTTTGCCAGGCAGTGGTGGTGCACACTGAGTTCAAGACCAGCTTGGTCTACAGAGTGAGTTCCAGGACAGCCAGGGCTACACAGAGAAACCCTGTCTCGAAAAACCAAAAACCAAAACAAAACAAAAACAAGATTTTTATTTTATTGACATGAATACATTGTCGCTGTCGTCAGACACACCAGAAGAGGGCATCGGATCCCATTCCAGATGGTTGTGAGCCACCATGTGGTTGCTGGGAATTGAACTCAGGACCTCTTGAAGAACAGTCAGTGGTCTTAACCACTGAGGCGCCTCTCCAGTCCCCAGTAGTCATGATTAAGGTGAGGCCTCTCTTTCTTCCAGTCTTTTGCTCCCAGACACTTCTTTCGATCTGATAATTATTTCATTTACTATTTGTCTCCTTCAGAAACTCCCCGAGGCCAGGCTTTCTTTGGGTCCCTTTGAGATCATGGGTCACACATGGGTGGCACACAGCAGGTGCTCCTTCATGAGAGATGACTGGATGAGCTGGTGACCATATCAATTCCTGGGAAGTCGCCAGCAAGGGCATAAGGAATGTGGACTTGGCTCTGTACTAACTGAAGAACAAGGGATTTGACCTTTCTGGAGTTGAATGCCCGTCCCTCCAACACTGAGAATTGATTGATTGAGATTGATTCTTCTTGTGCTGTTTTTTTGTTTGTTTTGTTTGCTTTATTCTTTTCACTTAAGCATCTCCAAGTGTTCTGTGCTTCTTAAAATAAGAGCCATTTAGGGCTGAAGAGATGGCTCAGCGGTTAAGAGCACCGACTGCTCTTCCAGAGGTCCTGAGTTCAAATGCCAGCACCCATATAGTGGCTCACAACCATCCTTAATGAGATCTGATGGCCTCTTCTGGAGTGTCTGAAGACAGCTACAGTGTACTTGGATACAATAGTAAATAAATCTTAAAAAAAAAAAATAAGAGCCATTTAGTTATGTGAAGCTTCCAGTTTTGTTCTACCTGTTTATTTTGTATATTTTGTATAGTTTTTGTTACTGCTTCCCTCTTACTCCCAAATCTAGGCTGTGTAATTTCTAAACATATAAAGGTCTAGGATTCCACACTTAGAAGCCAGGTCTCCTTGGGTCCCTCCTGGGCTCTGGGAACACGGTGTCTAAACTTAACCAAATTAGCCTGACTAGGGCATTGCATTGTTCCTTGGGACCTGAGCTATGTAGTAATAATAACTGGGAATTCAGACTTTACTAGGGGGTGGGAGGCCAGCTTCCGGTACATAAGCTCCTCTCTGAGAAAGTTCCCAGCAGCCCAGTGAGTTACCACGCAGGGCCACAGCAGGGGAGGCAGCTGAGCTTCAGAGATTTATAGACAGAGTGCTCTGGGGGTTTTCCTCACGGCTGTGTTGGAGGGACGGGTATTCAACTCCAGAAAGGTCAAAATCCCTTGTTTTTCAGTTAGTACAGAGCCAAGTCCACATTCCTTATGCCCTTGCTGGCGACTTCCCAGGAATTGATATGGTCACCAGCTCATCCAGTCATCTCTCATGAAGGAACACCTGCTGTGTGCCACCCATGTGTGACCCATGATTTCTTTTTTTTTTTTTTTTAAAGATTTATTTATTACATGTAAGTACACTGTAGCTGTCTTCAGACTCTCCAGAAGGGGGCGCCAGATCTCGTTACGGATGGTTGTGAGCCACCATGTGGTTGCTGGGATTTGAACTCTGGACCTTCAGAAGAGCAGTCGGGTGCTCTTACCCACTGAGCCATCTCACCAGCCCGTGACCCATGATTTCAAAGGGACCCAAAGAAAGCCTGGCCTCGGGGAGTTTCTGAAGGAGACAAATAGTAAATGAAATAATTATCAAATCGAAAGAAGTGTCTGGGAGCAAAAGACTGGAAGAAAGGGAGGCTGCACCTTAAGCGTGACTACTGGAGACTGGAGAGACGCCTCAGTGGTTAAGAGCACTAACTGCTCTGCCAGGGAACCTGAGTTCAATTCCCAGCAACCACATGGCAGCTTACCACTGTTACTACAGTTTCACCGGGTCTGGTGCCCTCTTCTGGCCTCAGTGGGCATTGCATGCAAGTGCTGCATAGACACACATGCAGACAAAATACCCATAAAGGTGTTGGGGAATTGGCAAGGAAGAGCATGCGCTGCTCTGCCAAAGGACCCTGCTCACAATCACTTGTAGCTTCAGCTCCAGGGGCATCCTGTAACCTCTGGCCTCTGTGGGTACCTGCACGCAGGTGCACTCCCCTCATACATAGACATAGTTAATGATAATATCAGTTAAGTGTTAAGACACCCATACACATATAAGAAAATCTTAAAAAGAGAAAGAGAAGCTTACTTAAGAAGCGTGAAGGGCAGGTTCACTGAGAAACTGTAAAACCTTCCAAGAGTTGGGGGGGGGGGAGTATGGAGTCTACTGAGCCCCTAAGGCAGTGGTTATCTCTTCTGAAGAACGGCCAGGCGGCCAGTATCTGGCCTTGCAGAAAGAAGGAGTGTAGAAACTAGTGGTGCACATGGGCAGGCAGTCCCAGCACTCAGGAGGCAGAGACAAGAAGATCACATAGGACCTAATGTGGAGACTGAGTCCCAGGGCATCCAGGGACACATAGCAAGACCTCCTCTCAGAAGGCAAAAACAGAGAGAGAAGTGGGTGATAGCAGACCCTGAAGGGCCTTGTCACCTGAAGGACTGCTCCTCCCCCCTGCCCCCCCCCCCTGTGAATCAAACCCAGGGCCTCACCATGCCAGGCAAGTACTCTGTGACTAAGCTATAGTCACTGCTTTTTATTTGTTTGTCTGTTTTTTCAAGACAGGGTTTCTCTGTGTAGCCCTGCCTGTCCTGGAACTCACTCTGTAGACTAAACTCGGAGATCCACCTGCCTCTGCCCCCCCAGCCCCCATTGCTGGGACTAAAGGTGTGCAATACCACCATGCTCAGCTAACTCTCTGCTTTTCCTTTGGGGATGGAGTCTGTCTAGCTCAGGATTCCCTGAAATCCCCTGCTCCTCCTGTCCCAATCTTCCCTTGGGGTGACAGGTGTGTGCCACCATCCCTGGCCGGGATGTCTCTTGAGTGAGACAAAGCCATAAGGAGGCCCGAGGATCCGAGTCCTGCAGGTCCGTGTTGATAGCATGCCTCCCCTCATGCCTCTCAGACAGACAGTACTGGAGCCTTCTTCCCTCCCCTCCCCCTTGTTCATGTATGCCTTCCTGGTCCCTGGGGGCTTGCTTGCTTCTCAGAGGCCACCAGGAAGGGCTCTGGGATGCCAGCTGACGCCCGCTGATCCCTTCAGGGGTATCATCTCTGATGAGTGCCCTGGTGGGGATCGATGGTCAGCATGAGAAATTGTCCTGAGGGTGAATGGGAACATACGGAAGCCTGTTGGTCACCTTCAGTCACACACTTAGTTATGGGGCTGGGTTGATTTCATATTTCATATTGTGTTCTAGGTAAGTACACTGTAGCTGTCTTCAGACACACCAGAAGAGGGCATCAGATCTCATTAAGGATGGTTGTGAGCCTCAGATTTGAACTCAGGACCTCTGGAAAAGCAGTCTCTTACCCACTGAGCCATCTCTCCAGCCCCACGTTTGTACTTTTTTTTTTTTTTTTTTGGTTTTATCGAGACAGGGTTTCTCTGTATAGCCCTGACTGTCCTGGAACTCACTCTATAGAGCAGGCTGGCCTCAAACTTAGAAATCTGCCTGCCTCTGCCTCCCAAGTGCTGGGATTAAAGGCGTGTGCCACCACTGCCCACCTGTACTTCTTATTTATGTTAGAGATTGGGGAGGGGGTGGCTGGGAGGGGGGTGGGAGAAGGAAATACCTGAATGTGGAGGTCAGAGGGTAACTTGTGGGAGTTGGTTCTCTCCCACCAGCTCACGACCTCGGGTTGTTAGGCTTCCTGGCAAGCGCCTTTCCCTGCAGAGACATCTCACCAGCCCCAAATTGGCATCTTAACGAAAAAAACCACTGTCTTTCCACACAGCACCTTGCACAGGAAGTCGGAGATGTGCTGGCTCCTATTGTGGCGCTGGTGTTCGTGAGAGGCCAGGTGCTTCTGAGATTTTTCTGGAACAACCATTTGCTGTAAAGGACAGACAGACAAGTCCCACTTGGCTGCTTCCTAAGGGACAGGAGTCAAGCTGCGGGGACCCAGATCTTCTCCAACCCTTCCTCCTCCTCCCACCGAGGAAGGTCTACCCTGGGTCATGCCCTTTGATCCTGCATTTATCACCTGTATCTAGATCTTCATTAAGAACCAACTTCATTAAGAGACTGGTCTACCTGGGCCCCAGATCCTCTGCTCTGTGCAGAGCTGGAAGGAACTGGGTCTCCAGTACGCAGCCCTGAGCCCTGGCCCAGCCACCTTCCCTTCCATTAGACACCACCACCTGTTCCTGGTCTATCTCCTGCTCTGACTGTGCCATGTGGGTTTCGCTCTTACTTGGGCCTAAGGAAGCCCTCCTGCTCTGAGGTTCCCTCAGGCCTCGCCTGATCCCATCCCTCACCCTGCAGCCCCATCCCCTCCAGGGTGCCTCCTGCTTGCCCAGTAAGCTCAGCTTCTAGGGAGCTGGAAGCTGCGACAATTACACCAGAGGCCCATGCAAGGCTCACCTGAGGCCTTTTGAGTTTGTTTTACTTTCTCATTGTTTTCCCAGGCTTTGTCTGTCTCATGGCCCCTCCCACCCCTGTTAAAAGAATTTCTAATCCTAAGAAAGTTCATTAGTAATTATGAGTCCTATGTATTCATATCCTGAGTTTTTAGTATGTAGTGTTACTTTTTTAAAAAGCGAAATAAATATTTTATTGAGCACAAGTCCGCTGTGTGCCTCTTTTGCAGAGGAGGGATTCACACATTTTTGCTTATGCTAGTAGACATACACTCCTCCCCTGTCCTTCCAAAGGGAAATGTTCCCCATCTTATTAATCTTTTGGGTTGACTAGATGGCTTAACCAGTAAAGGGGCTTGCCAACAAGTCTCATGGCCCCAGTTCAATCCCCGGGACCCAGGAGGAGAGACCTGACTCCAGAGATGTACCCATGCTGTGCACACACATACACACATACACACACACACACACACACACACACGGGCACACAGAATAAAATACAATTAAAATATATTTTGAGGGGGCTGGAGAGATGGCTCAGCAGGTAAGGGCACTGATTGCTCTTCCAAAGGTCGAGTGTTCAAATCCCAGCAACCACATGGTGGCTCACAACCATCTGTAATGAGATCTGCTGCCCATAATGAGATCAAAGTGAGCAGAAGTCCTAAATTCAATTCCCAACAAGCAGATGAAGGCTCACAACCATCTGTACAGCTACAGAATGTACTCATAAAATAAATGATTAAATCATATATATATATATATACATATATATATACACATATATATGTATATATATATATATATACACATATATCCTTTGAATAGGTATTTGTGGTTTCAAAATTAAAACAATAGGAGAATTAAAATGAAACCGTTATTTTTCATCGTGTCCCCTCAACTACACACACATATATATATATATATATATATATATATATATATACATACATGTATGCTCTTCTCAAATCCATAATGTTCCTCTTTAAAAAACAGTATTTGTTACCCATAGCCCCTGTGCATCCTCCTGAATATTTGAAGAGTCTCTGAATTACTTATCATACCTATTACAAGCTAATGCTATACCACTAGCTGTTAAATGATATGGTTTAGGGAATAACAGCAGGGCACATCACTACACAAGCAAGTGATGCTCTGTCCAATGGACTGATGGGAGGAGAAAGCTGACTGCTTGTGAGAACACACAGAGAAAGCAAGAGGAGCCTTGTGACCGGTTTCCTCAAAACACGGAATTGTCCTTGGACCGTGTTTTTTTGTGCCCTCCACTGCCCCAGGTGTGGCAGGTAGGAGCAACCCCGCTTCAGATCGGTCGTGATTGCTTGCTTGCTTGCTGTTGTTAGATTATCCTTTATATGTTTCTATGGAAAAACAGGTTTTAGTCCTGTGTGGCTTGACCTTGTGTACAGCTTAAACTCGTGAGAACTTTGTGTGAGGGTCTGAATTGAGCTGGCTTTTGCATGAGAATCCACCTCATTTGTCAGCTCCATACTCTGGGGTCCCACTACCTCAACAGCAGTTGACAGATCTCCTCGGGGCTGTATCTATTCACGGGCCATCCATGCAGGGATGTATTCAGGGTATGTGTGTGTGGTCCTTGTCACCTTGTGCCTGGGGCGGAGGGATCCACTCAGGTTGAAACAGAGCCTCAAAACAAAAAAAGAAAAAAAAAAAAAAAAAAAAAAAAGAAACAGAGCCTCACAGCATCTGTGAGGTGGCTTTGGAGACCGCAGAATCCGGAAGCAAGAGAGTCGTCTGTAGATGGAGCTCTGGTAGAAACTGAACCTATGGCCTCTGATTCCATGACTCATGTTTATTGAAACATCTGAGAAGACTCAGACCACAACGTTGTGACCCTTCGTAAACATGTAACTGTTTTAGAACTAGGTCACTCACACTGACTGATTCACTGTCCCATCCGTGTCCAAATAAGCAAATGACCAGCAGCAGACAGAGGCTAGACTTCCTGTGCACGGCTGGTGCGATACTATCAGCTCCGCACACTGACATTTGTACCTTTCACCCACTTTATCCTCTCCTGCATCTCCAGCTCCCTTTGTGTGCCTTTGTATATGTGTGTGCGGGAGCGTGCAGAGGCCGGAAGAGAGCATCCCCACCCCAGCAGCTGGAGTCACAGCTGCCCAGCATGGGTGCTGGGAAGCAGACTCAGGTCTCCCGCAAAAGCAGTATGTGCTCTTAAGCTGAGCCGTCCCTACAGTGTCCAACTCAGGAATTCTTGTACTTATGAGTCACCTTTGATGCCTTGGGATCAGAAATATACTAGTAAAGCATGGAGCTGAGTCCATCCCTCTAGACTGACAAAGGTTTGAAGTGACTATTGAAAACCTGTGTGTCTCAGCAATCTTAATGATAACTAATATTTATGGAATACGTGCTCTTGGTGTGTGTGGCTGCTCCCAAGTCTCTCTCCCTGGAGCAATGTCCCCAGAAACATCCCACTTTCCACACAGGGGACATCTTTGTGGAATATCCGTAAAGTTAAATATGACTGGGCTGGTGAGATGGCTCAGCGGTTAAGGGCACTGACTGCTCTTCCAGAGGTCCTGAGTTCAATTCCCAGCAACCTCATGGTGGCTCACAGCCATCTGTAATGAGATCTGATGCCCTCTTCTGATGTCTGAAGACAGCTATAGTGTACTTACATATAATAAATAAGTAAATCTTTAAAAACAACAACAACTATGACTGACCAGAAAAGAATCATCAGCAAAGCCTGTGGGGACCAAGCCATCAATCAGTCTCGGATCAGAGTGACACAGGAGAAGCCAAGGACTGTGGTAACTGGTAAACAAGGTTCATCTGAGCCAGAGGAGAGAACAGTAATGGAGGGTCACATAGCAGAGAAGAGGGAGGTGACCTCTCATCCAGCCCTGCTCAGGATGCCAGGAAGTGGGACCTCCTTGGGGACACCCCTAAGCTCTCCAGCTGGGCCAAACAGCTTCTGGTTTCCCTAGCACTGGAAGCCAGCCAGCTGGAAAATCCCCAGCCAGCAGGCCAGCAGGGATCTCAAGCAAAGAGGAGGGGACCTGGGGATGTAGCTCTGATGGCAGAGGCCTGTCCTCTGGGGATGTAGCCCTGGTGGCAGAGGCCTTACTGAGCACTTGGGAAGCCCTGCTTCCTTCCCAATGCCATTTAAAGTAGGCTCAGAGTAGGCCAGTAGAGGCAGAAAGTAAATTCAGGATCATCTCGGGTTACAGATCACTCACAGGGTTTTGCCTTGCTCGGGGTGACTCCATTTCACAAGCAACATTTGACTCCAACTTGGAGTGTAAACACCGAGACGGAGTGACGCTGCACTCTGACAGACATGAACACAAGGCCATCTGTCGGTACCACCCACAAGGAACAAACTGATAACTTAAAAATAGAAAGGGCCCCCACCCTGTTTATCAAAGCAAATTGGGATATGGGTGTGTCCCAGACGTGTCAGAGGAACAAGGTCGAAGATGGGGGTGCAACTCCTCCCTGTCAACCCCATAGAGGAGGGCAACCAACACATACACCAAGGGACCCCAACAGGACAGACAGAGAGTTCCCCAGTGCCCTGGCCTGAACTAAGCTTGCTCCCCACTTGTAGACATGGCCTGGCCCAGGTGCCACCTTAGTTCGTGTAAAACTTGTTCTGGGGCTGGAGAGATGGCTCAGCAGTTAAGAGCACTGACTGCTCTTCCAGAGGTCCTGAGTTCAATTCCCAGCAACCACATGGTGGCTCACAACCATCCATAATGAGATCTGATGCCCTCTTCTAGAGTGTCTGAAGACAGCTACAGTGTACTTATATATATCTTTTTAAAAATATTTTAAAAGAAGCAGCAGCTTATTCTAGCCCTTGCCCCCTCACCCTGCTCCACCTCCCCTCTGAAGCTTGACTGTGCTCCCCCCAACCCCTGTGCCACCTTGGCACCTCCGGGGGAGCACTTCAGCATCTCTAGGGGAGCACTTCTCCCATCCTCTCCTGACACTCTTTTTTTGTGGGGAGTGGACAGAACTATCTTAGTTTTCTTTTTTTTTTTTTTTTTTTTTTTTTTTTTTGGTTTTTCGAGACAGGGTTTCTCTGTGTAGCCCTGTCTGTCCTGGCACTCACTTTGTAGACCAGGCTGGCCTCAAACTCAGAAATCCGCTTGCCTCTGCCTCCCGAGTGCTGGGATTAAAGGCGTGCGCCACCACGCCCGGCTTAGTTTTCTTTTCTTTCTTTCTTTCTTTCTTTCTTTCTTTCTTTCTTTCTTTCTTTCTTTCTTTCTTTCTTTCTTTCTTTTTTTGTTTTTGTTCGAGACAGGGTTTCTCCGTGTATCCCTGGCTGTCCTGGAACTCACTCTGTAGACCAGGCTGGCCTCAAACTCAGAAATCCACCTGCCTCTGCCTCCCGAGTGCTGCACCACTGCCTGGCTTAGTTTTCTTAAGATTTACTTACTTCGGTGTTTGTGTCTGTGTGAGTGCTTGCCTTGCGTGCACCGGGTGTCAGTAGGGGTTAGAGGAAAGCCTTGCACCCCCTGGAACTGGAGTGAAAGCAAACTATGGGCTAGCAACAGAAGTCAGGTCCTCTGCAAGAGCAGCCACTGCCCTCATTTCTCCACAACCTCCAAACCCCCGTCTGTCAGCTTCTCAGGGAAGGCTTCGCTGTAGCCTTTCTGTAACCCACATATACACTCAGATCGCTGCTGTAGGATATGGAATGGGGGGTCTGAGGATTAATGTTAGTTGTTAAGATTGAAGTAAGGGGCCGGACATGGTGGCGCATGCCTTTAATCCCAGCACTCGGGAGGCAGAGGCAGGCAGATTTCTGAGTTCAAGGCCAGCCTGGTCTACAAAATGAGTTCTAGGACAGCCAGAGCTACACAGAGAAACCCTGTCTCGAAAAAACCAAAAAAAAAAAAAAAAAAAAAAAAGACTGAAGTAAGGGTTGGACGTGGTGGCTCATGCAGTGAATTCTAGAACTTGGGAGGCAGAGGCAGGTAAAATTTTGTGAGCTCAAGGCCAGCCTGGGCTACATAGTGAGTTCCAGGCCAGCCAGGAATACATGGTGAATTCTAGGCTCTATCTTAAAAATATATATATATATATATATATATATATATATATATATATATATATATAAAATAGAGGTGAAGATGGCTTTAGGGTGAAAGGTGCTTGCCACCAAGCCTGAAGCTGCGGGTTCAAACCCAGGAGGGGTGAGAGAGGACTCACAGAAATCTTCTTCTGCCCTCTAGACACTGTGGCCTGAGCCATCAAGGGGAACAGGATTACCTGGCAAATGGATGCTGACAAACTGCTAAGCTTGTGGATTCAGTGTTACCCAACAGATCCCGACATGGGAGAGACACAAAGATGTTTGTTCATCTGTTTCAGACATATGCCCTTGGCAGGCAGCAGGTTCAAGGCTAACCTGGGCTACATGAGATTCCACCTCAAAAAAGAGAAAGGGGGCTGGGGAGCTGGCTCCGTGGTGAAAGCGTGAGCTGCTCTAGAGGACCAGAATCCCAAGAGCCCACACTGGGCGGCTCACGAGGGCCTGTGACTCTAGCTGCAGGGCATGCACCATCTCAGCCTCCAAAGACGCCTGCAAGAGCACACATGTGCTTACACACACAGAAACTTATAATGGTTAAAAAAAAATCAGTCTTTAACAACAGAAAGGACAATAGGAAAGTATCTTCCAGGGATGGATGGTAGAGTGGAGAAGAATTTTTCAGAGAGAGAGAGATAAAAGAAACCTGTCACTGTCACAGGGCTGGTGTGGGTGAACCCCGGGTGGGGGGGGGGTAGTGGTGGAGTTTAACTCTGGGAACCCATGTTTCCTGCTGTAACAATTTAGGGGAGCAGACACCTGCCACACCGCCATTGGCTGTGCCCTCTGTGCTCTGGGCTCCTGCCAGGCATTTACAAGCATTGGCTAGACTGTTTATCTTGGAAAGCATCTTGATGCCTGACAATGCTCTTTAAATGAACGGTGTCACGACAGCTCGTGACAACCCCGTGTGACCTCAATAGGTGATTGTTGTCATTGTCCTCGTGGGTGACCAAGACGTGGGTAATAATTCATATCCCTGACAGCTGAGCAGGCAGGCATGTTCCTTATTTATTTGTGTATGTGTGTGTGTGTGTATGTCAGACACAAAAATTTTCTGGGTTCTGGAAATTTCTAGAGTCTGGTCCCTGGGGCGGCTCCATGGGTATACACACAGAGATGTGCATGGAAGAGCTTCGAACTGGCCAATGCTCAAATTATGCTATAAAACCCACTAAAGGTCGAGGTGGGTATGGTTTCTCGGGCTATTATTCCAGCATTTGGGAGACTGAGGCAGGAGAGTTGCAGCCCAAGGCTAGCCTAGGTTCTTATTTCAAAAATAGGTGGTGGCATGGGGGCCAACGAGATGGCTCAGAGAACAGAGGTACTTGTGGATAAGTACAGAAACCAACTTCAGTCCCTAGGACCCACAAGACAGGAAAGAACCAACTCCTGCAAATTGTCAGCAGTTTCCATCAGGGAGGAGGGACAAACGTTCTCGGTGGCCCTCTCCTTCCAAACACAAGAGAGCTATCATCAACCTTATTGATTTTAGAAGATTTTGTTTGAAAATACTTGTGTGCGAGTAGGGTGTGCACACGGGTGCAGTGTCTGCAGGAGCCAGTAGAGGGCGTGTTGGAATCTGAAGGTGGAGTTACAGGCTGTTGTGGGTGGGAACAATGGATGCTGGGATGAAAGAGCAGGAAACACTCAGCTGAGGAGCCGCCTCTCCCACCCTTTATCTACTTATTTATAGACAGCAACTCCATATGTCAGCTTGGCCGGCCTGGCACTCACTGTGTAGCACAGAATGGCCTCTAACTTGCAGCAACCCTGTTTCTGCCTCTCAAGTACTGAGCTTCAAGGCAAGCAAGCACTACCGTAACAGCTTATGTTTCTGAGTGTGTATATGTGCGTACTGTGCATATGTGTGTGTGTGCCTGTGTGTGTATGTGCTTGGACACAGTACCCGTGTTTGTATATGTGTGGGTCTCCTGCCCATGCAGGTACACATTTATGTGTGTGCCTGTGCATGCATATGGATGTCTAAGGTGGGGCCTTGGGTGTCACATTTCACCTTAGACCTTGAGGCTGAGCTCCCACTTAACCTAGACCTTGCTGATCCAGCCAGTCTTGCTAGCTAGCCAGCTCTGTAGCGAGAATTCTGGAATTTTGATTTTTTTTTTTTGTTTCTTTGTTTTTGTTTTTTTGTTTTGTTTTTGTTTTTGTTTTTGAGACGGGGTTTCTCTGTGTAGCCCTGGCTGTCCTGGAACTCACTTTGTAGACCAGGCTGGCCTTGAACTCAGAAATTGCCTGCCTCTGCTTCCCAAGTGCTAGGATCAAAGGCATGTGCCACCACGCCTGGCTTGATTTCTTTTTAAAAACACAGAAATTTTAAGAGTATGCTTTCGTTTTACTTTCGGGTGTGGGATAAGGGGCTGCACCTGACTGTCCGTGGTAGCTGACTGATTTCAGCCTCCTGCTCTAACAGAGGCGTGGTTCTGCAGCTGCAGATAGTTTCTGTGACTGTGTGAAGTTTGGAATTCTGGGAACTTTTCAGAGGGTAGATAAATGCTAGGTCCCCTGAGAGGTGGGGTGGGCTGGGGTGGCGTGGGGTGGCTGGCTGCCTGTCTGTCGGTCTGTCCGTCGGTCGGTCGCTCGCTCGCTCGCTGTTGGGTGGGGTGGGGAGGGTTGGCTGCTGTTTGTTAGTAGTCTTATTAGTGGTCCTGCTCAAAGAAGAAACAAAAGGAAAGAAATTACACTCAAGGTTCTCTCTCTCTCTCTCTCTCTCTCTCTCTCTCTCTCCCTCTCTCCCTCTCTCCCTCTCTCCCTCTCTCTCTCCTCTATTCTTTTTCTCCTGTCAGGGCTGGCTTACAGGTTCAGAGGTTCAGTCCATTATCATCAAGGTAGGAACATGGCAGCATCCAGGCAGACATGGTGCAGGAGGAGCTGAGAGTTCTACATCTTCAGTTGAAGGCTGCTAGGAGAAGACTTAGTTTGAGGCAGCTAGGTTGAGGGTCTTAAAGCCCACACCTGCTGTGACACACTTCCTCCGACAAGGCCACACCCATTCCAACAAGGCCACGCCCAGTAGTGCCACTCCCTGGGCCAAGCATATTCAAACCACCTCAGAAATACAGATCTGATTTCCAGTCCTCACCTTTGTGTTGAAAGTGGGTTTTTTGTTTGTTTGTTTGTTTGTTTTGGTTTTGGTTTTGGTTTTTCGAGACAGGGTTTCTCTGTGTACCCCTGGCTGTCCTGGAACTCACTTTGTAGACCAGGCTGGCCTCGAACTCAGAGAGCCACCTGCCTCTGCTTCCCGAGTGCTGGGATTAAAGGCGTGCGCCACCACGCCCAGCTTCGGGAATGTTTTTTGATTGATGATTGATGTAGGAGGTGGTCCTGGGTTATATAGGAAAGCCAGTAAGCAATACCCCTCTGAGGCCTCTGTAGGATGCCAGGAAATGGGATTGGGGACCAACTCTCAGGTCCCAGGTGACTCTTCAACGAAAGTCCTGCAGTTTAAAGGTATGTCCACCAGGAGGCGCACAGCTCCTTTGTGTTAGTATGACGGCCTGCTGTGCTTCTCTGGGCCTCGACGGACTCTTCTGTTCACCAAAGGAGGGGCTTCCAGGCCCAGGAGGGTCGGCTCGGTGACCGGAAGCGTAGCGGGTGAGGTGAGAGATAGACGCATGTCAGAAACTTCTGTGCCCTCTATCAGCAACTCTGCTGGTCATATGAGGCGGAAGAGAAACATCCAGAAACCACACGTTCATTTATGTAATGAGTATTTCTCGGTTATCTGTCGCACACTGGGCAGTGTTCTAGATGGTGAGGACACAGAGGGCATCCGGCACTGGGGAGGCTGAGGCAAGGGGCTCAAAAGTTTCAGGCCTGCTTGTGTTACATATGGAGTCCCTATTTCAAAAAAACGACAACAGCAAAGAGAAATAGAGAAAGTGGGGACCAGAGAGGCCACCAAGAAGGAAGGAAGAATCAAGTTCAGATTGTAACAGGAGCACTTAAAAAAGAAATGCCACGGAGCCAAGTGTCAGAGCCAGTCACGTGTGTACCTTGTATCCTAAGAGGCAGCATGAAGCTCTGTAAAATGTCACCAGCACCAACTCTTCCTGCAGCCTCTATCCCCTTTCACTTGGTCTGTGCCCCCCCCCCACAAGTGACAGATGCTATTGTTTGTTTCCATAGCAACAAGTCAAATGTGGTCCTACTGAGTGTGCACTGTGGTCAGCACTTGAGGGCTGGAGAGATAGCTCAGTGGTTAAGAGCATGGACTGCTCTTCCAAAGGTCCTGAGTTCAAATCCCAGCAACCACATGATGGCTCACAACCATCCGTAATGAGATCTGATGCCCTCTTCTGGTGTGTCTGAAGTCAGCTACAGTGTACTTACATATAATAAATAAATAAATCTTTGAAGAAAAAAAAAAACAGCACTTGAAAGACAGAAGCAAGTGAGTTGCATATCTGAAACCAGCCTGTACTACATACAGAGAGAGTTTCCAAAACCTGGGCAAGGTGTGTAACTCACCAGGACCTTGTCTGTCTCCTGCACAGGACATGGATAGATAGATAGTGGCAGTTTCTCGGTTCATTAACTCAACTCTGATGTTCCAATTCAGGAAACACAGGGGGTGGGGTGGGGGGAGCAGCACCTGGAAAGTCCCCCGGCTTCTGTTGTGACCCTTGAATTCCCAGCAGGTCTGAGCAAGCGCCATTTCTCAGTAAGGCCAAGTTCAGGTTCTCAGGCTGAGGTAGCTTCAAGTACCCGTCAGAGCTCTGGGGTGGAGGGTTGCTGTGGCTGGCACGTGGCGTGTGAATCACCAGGAAGCCTTGACTAGCTGATCAACACCCTTCCCCCTAACCCCCAGCATCCAGGGTTCCCTGATGGGGGAAGATCAGAGCCACCACTGGAACTCAAGGGATCAGGCATCCTACGGTCACCCGGGACCCTTGCAAACTTCAGAACAGACCACGCCTACCCCAATGTGTTTGAACTTGAAAGTGATTTGCATTAAGATCACATTTTCATGGCAGATGGTGACTCACAGACTCGGGTCATATCAGTCACACAATGAGAGAAAGGACTTTGACAACAGGTCTGACCTGAGCCAGCCCTGGGCAGGAGGTCAAACGGAGAAGCTGGGCTGGGTATGTGGTAGAGTTCTTACCTAGTGCACAGGGGCCGAGCATAGAGGTATGAATCTGCCATCCCAGCATGCGAGACAGAGGCAGAAGGGTCACCAAGTTCAAGGAAATCCTCCGTTACAAGGCAAGTTCCAGGCTAGCCTGGGCTACGGTGCCTTTACTTTGAGCAGGGAGGTATCTCTGACATCATTCGTCCACCTCACTCTGCAGACAGGGAGACATGTCCACCCCAGAACCCCATTTCCACACTGTCACCTCAAGGCCACCTCAGCTGAAGCCACAGCCACTGTCTCACCCATCACTGTCTCTAAACCTCCTGAAGTTCACTCAGGGCTGCCGTTAGCCAGCAGCTGGGGAAAGAGACCCTCTGAGGACTGGGTCGCTTGAGTGACTCCATCATCCCTGTCCATCCCTGTGGCCAGAAGTCGGCATGTGACACGCCAAGGGGCTTCCTTCTGAGTGGACTCACTACCTCAATGGACACTACCCTCTTCATTCAGCTTAGAGCTCCTCTATGGATGGCTTGAGTTCCCTCTGGCTTCTGACAGGCACTATCCTGGCCAAAGTATCTCTCATACCCAGTTTCTCCTTAATGGCTCCCACAGATTGGCCACAGTCTTTCGTTAAGACTCAGTTTCTCCTTCCCGCTGTTTCAGCCACACAATCTTTCCAAGTTTCTCCTGGCCTGGACCATTTAGAGGTTATGCTTGATGTGTTTATAAAAGGATAAAGAGGGGCTGGATGGATGGCTCAGCGGTTAGGAGCTGTGACTGCTCTTCCGGAGGTCCTGAGTTCAAATCCCAGCAACCACATGGTGGCTCACAACCATTTGTAATGAGATCGGATGCCCTCGGCTGGTGTGTCTGAGAACAGCTACAGTGTACTTACATATAATAAATAAATTAATCTTTTTTTTAATAAAAAGATATGAGAATATATTCTATAGGGGTGTGGTGAGGTATGGGGGAAGGGGATGTCTCAGTGGGCCCATGCCGAGGCATTCCCCCCCCCCCAACCCCCAGGGACCAGTCACATGTACAGTACAGAATAGAGTTTATTCAGGGCATACGGGGAGGGGAGTTAAGAGGGTAGTAGAGGCAGAGAAAGGCAGAGAAAGGGAGAGAGTAGAGAAGTAGAGGCCGGCCATGACCATGTGGAGAGAGGGGGATGGGAATGGGGAGAGGGGGAGCAAGGGAGCAAGAGGCAAGAGAGGGGAGAGAGCAAGAGAGAGGAGGGGGCAAGCAGTCCCTTTTATGGTGAGCCAGGCCTACTTGTAGGTAGGGTGGAGTTTAGACAGAATGCTAACAATGCCAGCTCCCACTCTCACAGCCCTAAGGACAGGCAATATTATTGCTCACTTCTCCACACCATACTCAGGGCCTTTTAAACATACTTGTTAGTAGAGTCTCTCACTGAAAGGGCCATCTCTTTCCTGCTGTGACCCACACAAGGAGGTTGGGAATGCAGGCCTGGCCTGGGCAGCTCCTTCCCACACTGGGGACATAGATTCTGGAGGTAGCCAATCACTGTCCTCCTGCTCTCAGCTTTGCTAGTCTTTCTGCATGGGCAGCTTGTATGACCCTGGGCCTCAGTTTGCAGCTCTTTCGGAATCCTATGCGTGATATGAGCCGGCTGCTCACTAGGAATCTGTTTAACTAACAGGCAAACAGTGTCTCTGCTTCTCTGAGATTTCTGGCTGCCCGTCTGTGGACTCAAAAGCAGATTTCTTCTCCCTCTGGGACCGGAAAGTGTCGTCTGCAGCCTGCCATACATCCCTCAATTTACTATTCAAACCTCTCCATCCTGGGCTCTGCCCTTTCACAATTCTCCGTGGAAAATTAGCCTAAGATAGTGCTTTGATATGTGGTACTGAAGCAGTTCCCTCAAACTTCCTTTGGCCACAGCAAGCTCTTTAAACATTGGGTCACCTCTCCAGTCCTAGTCCAGAGGCATTTTTCTAAGAGGGGCTGATGGTGGCTGCTCTTTGCAGCGAGATGGGGTATAAAGCCGATGGGTCTGGTCTCCTCTTCCAGTCAGTGAGTCAGTCCCAATAAGGTTCCATGCAATTCAGCCGACAGATCTTCTTATGTTTGGGGGTTGTGTGTCTCCTGTGCCATGGAGAGGGAGGGCTCTACTCTCTGATGAGCAGGCAATCTGTTTATTCCCATTATTGCTTGATGCCTTTCAAGTTCCCTCCCAAGCCATTCTTCCCTGTCAGTCCTGTAACTTGAAGTTTCCCAGAAGGAGAGAGTCGCCCTCTGCCTGGGATGAGACAGAGGCATTGCTGTCTTGAAACTCAGTTTTAACTGGGAGGTGTTGGGTCATCCCAGTAATGATTAAAGTTTCTTCCTGGTGGAGGCTAAAAGCCTGGCATTTGAGGGAGGATCTAGTTTTACCTCTAATCCATAGGTGAAGAGTTAAAGAGTTGGGTGTGGCGGCTCAAACCTGTAATCCCAGCACTCAGGAGGCTGAGACAGAAGGATCGCTGCCAATTTGAGACTCTGTTTCAAAACAACAACAAGAGTTTATGGTAGCTGTGTAATACATTGTATCATTGAAAAACAAAGCTCTCCTCAAACCTCCACAGACACAGGAAAGGAAGGCCGTCTAGTCCATTCTTTTTCTTTTGTTTGTTTGTCTGTGTCAAGGTACAATTCCCAGCACATGGCTGAGAGTAAAGGACTTCTCTTTAACAGTGTACCACAACGGAAGGGGCTGGTACTCCCTCTGCCACATTAGAAGCCTCAGGCCAGCACCTCTTGCTCAGCGTGCACTAAGCCCCGGATGCCTGGGTTCCATCCGCAACACCAAATCACATCAAATGCAGTAAGGTCGGGCTGAAGAGTTAAGAAAGTGCAGATGTGAGCACACCATGATATGGTTACGTTTTTTGTTTGTTTGATTTGTTTTGGGGGGTTTTGTTTCATTTTTTGTTTTACTGTAGATATGAGAGAGAGAGAGAGAGAGAGAGAGAGAGAGAGAGAGAGAGAGAGAGAGAGAGAGAACACAGCCAGAGGCATCTGGATGAGTCCAGAACAGAGAGTAAAAGAAGTAGACATGCCAGGCAGTGGTGGTGCACGCCTTTAATCCCAGCACTTGGGAGGCAGAGGCAGGCAGATTTCTGAGTTCGAGGCCAGCCTGGTCTAAAAGTGAGTTCCAGGACAGCCAGGGCTACACAGAGAAACCCTGTCTTGAAAAGCAAAACAAGAAGAAGAAGAAGGAGAAGGAGAAGGAGAAGGAGAAGGAGAAGGAGAAGGAGAAGGAGAAAGAAGAAGGAGAAGGAGACGAAGAACGAAGAAGAAGAAGACGACAGAATGTGAAGACAGAATGTGACCAGCAGAGTGGACATGGTGGGAGGGGAGATGGGAGAACAAGTGTAGGGTTAGTAGGGAACAGTGGGTGAGAACCTGGGGTAAGGGGGTGGGAAGGGCCAGGAATCTAGGGAAGGGGCTTGGAAAGGCATAACAAGTCCTCATGAAGCAGGACTGAGGGAGCCTGGAGGCCACATGGGCAGACGTACATGTCACATGTCAATAGAGTCATAGTCCCTGTCAGATAGGCACATTTCACAGGCTCCCAGGGAGGGCTGGCTTTCTCTTATCTTCCAGAAACCCTCCTATAGTTCAGGATCTCTGGATATTTGAACAGCCTGAGAACTAACAGTCAAAAGTTCAAGGCTATCCTCTGCCATACTGTGAGTTGAGGCCAGCCTGGGCTATTAGAGACCTTGTAAATAAATAAATACATAAAATGGTAAGCCATCCTTCTCATGTCAGCCCAGAGCCTCCCCAGCCTCCCATTCTGCTCTGTAAGATGTGGCAGGCCGGCCTGGCACACCAGGTTTAGTCCGTGAACTTGGAGAACGGGCAGCTAGTTACAATATTATTGGGAAACCCGAGGGAAGGTGTGTCACCGCTGCCTTGCACTGTTCTCCCTAGAGCTTTGGTTTCACTTATCTCTCAGGGAGATAAGCGTCCTCGGTGGACTGGAAACAACCAGCTTAGTTGCTGGAAGTGGAAGGGTTCCGGCTTATCCCACGGGAAGGAGGAAGGGATGAGTTAAACAGGTCCCAGAATGAGGCAGGGTGGCTCAGCATAGCTGGGCTGAAGACAGTGGGGCGCCCCTGGGGCCCGTGTCCCCACACGTGGCTGAGAATAAAGGACTTCTCTTTAACCACGCCCATTCCCGCAGGAAAATGCCCCCCAACCCCACCCCTGCCTCCTCCCTTGAAAAGAGGGCCAGGGCCACCCCTGTCAGATCCACATTATCCTGAAACTCAAGTAGCCCAGACTAGCCTTGAATATCCTATAGCTGAGACTGGCTTTGAACTTCTGATCTTCCTGCCTATATCTCCTGCATGCTGATGCCGGGATTACAGATGTGTGGCTGCCATGCCTGGCTCCCAACTGACTGGCTGGGTTTTGAATGTGTGTGTGTGTATGTGTGTGTGTGTGTGTGATGTATATATGTGTGTTCATATATGTGCATATGTGGGTGATGTGTATGTATGTGTGTGTGTATCCATGTGTTTATCTGTGTGTATCTGTGCCTGTGTGTGTGATATGTGTGTATATGTATGTGTGTGTGCATGTGTGTATGTATGTGTATATATATATATATATATATATATATATATATATATGTGTGTGTGTGTGTGTGTGTGTGTATGTGTATATGCATGTGTATGTGTATGTGTGTTGGGGGTGGGAAGATACATCCCAGGTGGGAGGATGTGGATGCAGAAGTAAATTTGAGATGTCTCTCTTTAAGAACCATCCATCCTTTATTTTTGAGGGTGACTCTCCCATTGGCTGGGAACACCCAGAGCAGGCTGGCCTTGCTGGCCATCAAGCTGCAAGGACCCATGTGCCTCTGCTTCCCGCACTGTGATTATAAACTGCTGTGGCTATACTTAGCTCAGGTTTTGCTGTTTGACATGGGTTGACATGTGTTTGAACCCGGGTCCTATGGATGCGTAGCAACTGACAGAGCCATCTCACCAGCCCCCATTTGATTTCAGTCTGCCATTACTGTAAGCATTCTACCTTTCTGAGCTTCAGTTTCTTGATGTGTGTTCTAGCAAGAACAACTTCATATGGTTTCCATGGTAGGGTTAAGAGCAGTCATGGTCACCCATTGGGGTTATACTCCTTCAACCCCAGCAGCAGGAGTCTCTCCGTGAGTTCAAAGCCAGCCTGGTCTACTTAGCAAGTTCTAGGCCAGCCAGGGCTACATAGAGAGAACCTGTCTCAAAAAATAAAAAAATAAAAATAAAAATTTAAAACCCAAATTCAAAACAAAACAGCCATGGATGAAAAGGTTTGAAGCACAGGCCTGTGGACCCATAGGTTCCCCTTGTGGAGGAGGGGGAGCCCTTAGATATTGAAGCTGCTTGTTGGGATCCCAGTTAGAGCTAGACCTTGAGTCTGAGAACGCCAGGAAAAGGATAAGAGGGTGGGTGTGTTGCCAGTTAGCTCTTTGCTTGGAGGTTATGAAGAAGCCCAGCCTTACTTCTATATGCAAATTCCATTGCCAGCCTTACTTCTATATGCAAATTCCTTTGGGGACAGAGTTATTATGGGGCAGCAATGCTCCCTGCTCAAAGTCACTTGGGAAACTTTTCTTAGCTTTGTTCCTCAGAACTGCTCCCCAGAAAAGCCTCTTCACTTAAACCATGTTTTACGGGGTGTCCCGTGCCCGGGGCTACACAGCCATGCCACACAAGAGGGTGCATTCCCACAAGGGGAAAAGAATTCTCACTACTTGTGGGTATACTGTCGCTATTCATTTTCCTGACTGGATATTCCAAGGTTTGGCAGGTTTTAATTATTAGAAATTGTTCTGACAACATATTCTCTCTCTCTTTTTTAAAAAATTTTATTTATTCACCATTGCTCTCTTCAGACACACCAGAAGAGGGCGTCAGATTCCATTACAGATAGTTGTGAGTCACCATGTGGGTGCTGGGAATTGAACTCAGGACCTCTGGAAGAGCAGTCGGTGCTCTTACCCACTGAGCCATCTCTCCAGTCCCATGACAACACATTCTTTTCTTTTTTCTTTTTGGTTTTTTTGAGACAGGATTTCTCTGTGTAGCCCTGGCTGTCCTGGAGCTCACTTTGTAGACCAGGCTGGCCTCGAACTCAGAAATCTGCCTGCCTCTGCCTCCCGAGTGCTGGGTCCCGAGTGCTGGGATTAAAGGCGTGCGCCACCACACCCGGCCCCTTCCTTCTTCTTTCCTTCCCTCCATGCTTCCTTCCTGTCAGGTCCCAGCTGTTCGTGAAGCCCGTTTCCCTCTACCAAAGAAGCCGATTCCCTGATCACTGACAGAAAGGACAAATGGCTATCTGAGGTTCTGGGGTACCTATTAGCATACCATCGTGCATGCTGGATCTCAGGCTATGCCAGGATCACATTTCAGAGACCATGCTGACATCCTCCCTCTCATCCTAAACTTTTCCAGCCCAAGAGCTCCCCTCCCCCGCTACCCATTCCACCTCAAGCCTACATTTCTCCTTATAAACCTATATTTTGCGCTCTCTCTCTCTCTCTCTCTCTCTCTCTCTCTGCCTCTACTACCCTCTTGACTCCCCTCCCCATACCCTGAATAAACTCTACTCTATACTATACCTTCTTGTGGCTGGTCCCTCAGGGGGAAGGGATGCCACAGCATGGGCCCACCAAGGCACTCCCTTCCCCCATACCTCACCACACCTCCATAAAACATTCCCCTCCCCCCTCTTTATTTTCTTTATAAACACAATACAGATGCCTCTGGCTGCCTGCTTCCTCATATGGACAATAAAAACCTTCCGCCTAAGCATATCTTGGATGGGTCACATCAGTCAGTTTATATAAGGCCTACTTTCTCCTTCATCATTTGGTATGGGGTTTGGTGCTGTTGTTTGTTTGAGACAGGATCTTACCGTGTGTAGCTCTGGCAAGCCTCAAACTTAGACAACTGTCTGAACCTCTGAGATTAAAGGCACATGATTCTACATCAGATCCTGTTGTTGGGTTTTGAGACAAATCCCGAGACTATAGCCCAGGCTAGCCTTGACCTCCTGATCCTATGTTAGCCTCTTGAGTAATGGAATCATGGGAATATGTCACTTGGCCTGACCTGTTCTATTTTGTTCATAAGTTAGCAAGCTGTATTCTTATTATTTGTACACTTCTAGATTTTTTTTTAGATTTAATTTTATGTATATAAATGATTTTCTGCATTTATGTCTGTGCCCATATATGTCTGTGTAGCACACGTATGTCTGGTGCTGATGAAGGACAGAGGAGGGTGTCTGGTCCCAGTGAACCTGAGTTACAGATGGTTGTGAGCCTCTGTGTGACTGTTGGAAATTGAACCTGGATCCTGAGGAGGAGTAGCCAGGGCTGGTAATCTCTGAGCCATCTCTCCAGCCTCCTGTGCAATTTTTCTGCCTGTTACATATTTTTCTTTTTCAGTTACTGGGGCTGGAATCCAGGTCCTCACACACAGTAGGATGTGCTCTGCCCTGAGCCACGCCCCACATGGTCTCCTATATCTTATATTAAATAAAAATGTCATAAAATAGTCCCAGTCTCCCCTCCTCCTACTTCTGCCTGCTTTCTCTTTATAGCATCGGTTGGGAGCTATTCCTACCAGAGACCCTTTGTCAGGCAGGCCTGGACAGGTATGTGGGACTTACCCTGGGAAGGAGCTCAGCTTGGTTTAGGCTCAGCTCTAGGCCTTTCTTGAAAATTTTTTTTCATTGTTGAGACAGGGTCTTGTGCAATTTAGGCCAGCCCCGAACTTAGCATATACCAGAGGCTGGCCTTGAACTTCTGATGCTCCTGGCTCCACTTCTGGCATGCTGGGAGTATAAGTGTGCACCACCACACCCCACTGCCTTAATATCTTTTGAAGAAGGGTTCTTTGTAATCGTTTTGTACTGGGCTCCACACACCCCCTGTGGCTAGCCCTGTTCCTCAGACCCCTGGCTCTGTCTCTAGGGCTGCAGACTAAGACTTGGTCTTGGAGGAGCGTTGAGGGACTCTGATGGGAGAGGGGAGGCTGCCTAAGCACAGAAGCATCCCTCCTCTGAGCGCTGGCACACAATACAGGCATGTCAGGGTGAGATTGGTCAGCTTCAGGCAGATGCCTGAACAATGATCCCACATCTGCACAGTGACCCCACACCTGCACAGTGACCCCACATCTGCACAGTGACCCCACACCTGCACAGTGACCCCACATCTGTACAATAAACCCATACCTGCACAGTGACCCCACACCTGCACAGTGACCCCACATCTTCACAATGACCCCACATCTGTACAATAAGCCCACACCTGCACAGTGACCCCAAATCTGTACAATAAACCCACACCTGCACAGTGACCCCACACCTGCAGTGACCCCACACCTGCACAGTGACCCCACACCTGCACAGTGACCCCACATCTTCACAATGACCCCACATCTGTACAATAAGCCCACACCTGCACAGTGACCCCAAATCTGTACAATAAACCCACACCTGCACAGTGACCCCACACCTGCACAGTGACCCCACATCTTCACAATGACCCCACATCTGTACAATAAGCCCACACCTGCACAGTGACCCCACATCTGTACAATAAGCCCACACCTGCACAGTGACCCCACACCTGCACAGTGACCCCACATCTTCACAATGACCCCACATCTGTACAATAAGCCCACACCTGCACAGTGACCCCAAATCTGTACAATAAACCCACACCTGCACAGTGACCCCACACCTGCAGTGACCCCACACCTGCACAGTGACCCCACACCTGCACAGTGACCCCACATCTTCACAATGACCCCACATCTGTACAATAAGCCCACACCTGCACAGTGACCCCACATCTGTACAATAAACCCACACCTGCACAGTGACCCCACACCTGCACAGTGACCCCACACCTGCACAGTGACCTCACACCTGCACAGTGACGCCACACCTGCACAGTGACCCCACACCTGCACAGTGACCCCACACCTGCACAGTGACCCCACACCTGCACTGTGACCCCACACCTGCCCCTCCATTGGCTTCTTTTTGATGTGATAAAATACACACGACAGAAAGTTTATCATAACCTTTTTTTTCGGGGAGGGAGGGAGGGACAAGGTCTCACTATCATTAACTGGTCTGAAACTGGCTATGTAGCTATGTGACTTTAAACTCACAGAGATCTGCCTGCCTCTCCCTCCAGCATATTGGGATTAAAAGAGTGTATGATTGGGGCTGGAGAGATAGCTCAGTGGTTAAGAGCACTGACTGCTCTTCCAGAGGTCCTGAGTTCAAATCCCAGCAACCACATGGTAGCTCACAACCATAATGAGAGACACCCTCTTCAGGGGTATCTGAAGATAGCTACAGTGTACTTACATATAATAAATAAATCTAAAAAAAAAGTGCATGATTAAATTTGGCCAGTGGTGTGTGTGTGTGTGTAAAGGACATTTTCAAATATTTATTTGTGTGCATGAGCATTTTGCTTACATAAATGTATGTGTATACCTGCACAGTGTCCGTAGAGGTCAGAAGAGGGCATTAGGTCCCCTTGACCTGGAATGAAATCATCACATGGTTGCTGGGAACTGAACCCAGGTTCTCTGCAAGAGCAGCCAGTGCTTTTAATCACTGGGCCATCTCTTCAGCCCCCAGAGCTTTTTTTGGGGGGGGGCAGGGTAGGACAAAATGACAGAGAATAGTCAGGCCTTTGTCTCAAAACAAAACCAAAACCAAAGGGCTGGTGAGATGGCTCAGTGGGTAAGGGCACCCGACTGCTCTTCCAAAGGTCCAGAGTTCAAATCCCAGCAACCACATGGTGGCTCACAACCATCCGTAACGAGATCTGGCTCCCTCTTCTGGAGTGTCTGAAGACAGCTACAGTGTACTTACATATAATCAATAAATAAATCTTAAAAAAAAAAACAAAAAAAACCAAAACCAAAAACAAACAAACAAATAAATAAAACCCAAACTCGAAAAACAAAGCCAGTTGGCTATTGGGAATTGGAAGTCTTTTTTTTTTTTTAAGACGGTGCTGGTCTTTAGTCTTGGAGGCTCCAAGAAAGCTTGGATTTCAATTTCATAACGCGGGCCAGACATGAAGCTGGTTTCTAAGCGCTGGTTTCGTTCAGGTATAATAAGGAAGCTGTCAACTGAAACTGTGCGTGTTTTTTTCTCCTCTCTCTCCTGGGTAGAGAGCTTCCTATCTCTGCCACAGCCCAGAGGAGCGGGAAGCAACCTGGGCGGGAAGCAACCTGGTGGCCAGCCCTCCTCTCTGGTTGGCTACCTGTGAGCTCAGCTCCAGGGAAACAATACTATATATAAGCCAGGAGTTCTGAGTCCCTCTGAATAGGGTTAGCAGTTGCACGCAACAGCAGCTTCTTCTCCCTGGAAGTGCTGGAGCTGACCCACAAAGGACTTCTACATAACAGGAAACAATGCCCAAATCAAGGAATCCCAGCCAAGCGATGCCCCGGGACAGCAGCGACTTCTGTGGTCTGAGGTAGGTTGAATCCCCTCTTTTGGAACCAGGGCAATGGGTGGGTATTTCAGGGTCCCAAAGGATGCTGGACATAAGAGTGATAGACCCGAATCCAGCCCCAATTCTGCTTCTAGCTTGCTGATCTTCCTAGGGTCTGTTTTTAAACAAAGATGGAGTGTGACTCAGAAGGAAGAGGTGCTTGCTAATGACATCCAAGCCTGAGTTCAATCGCTGAGTTCAAAACTTCATCTGAATCTTCCCATGCATGTCGTGGTACACCCCCATGACACCCCTGCACACACATACACACACCATACCAAGCACACACACTCTCTCTCACAAACACATAAAACATACACCACAAACACACACATACACACCACACACCCACATACCACACATACACACACATACATATACCACACATGAATGAATGTACCTCGCACGCATGCACACACATTCACACACACTCTCACACACATGCACACACCACTACCACTACACACACAGAGACCTTGATTGGTCACTGCTTAACAAGTGGGGCCGGGTGTGGCCAAGAACAAGTTTCCCACTACAGGCTCAGGGGTCCCCGAAGAACCCCTCACTGCCCAGCCTGTGGGAAGGCAAGAGTCATGAAAGCATCTGCACCTCTCTCCGCAGGAGTCCAAAATAATGGCTTTGCTCTTGGCTTCACCTGGCTCTTCCCTGCCTGGAAGGTTCTGAGCTCTGGGTGGTATGGGCCCGAGAGAGACCTCGTGAGCTTAAGCATAGAGCCATTGGCTATGGGGCTGTGAGGCCCACTCTGGATTCATAAGCTTTATACCTGGGGTACATGTGTCCAATCTCTATACACATATATAGACGTGTGACTACACAGTCAGGATGTGTGTGTGTGTGTGTGTGTATGTATTTAGAAGATATTGCTTGGTATAAGAGTGAGAAAACAGAATTTGGAATTGGACTAGAGAAGAATATTCAGGCCCAGTTCTCTACTCCCAGCTCTGGGACTTTGACTGTGTGTCAGCAGCTCAGGACCACAGTACCCACGCCAGACAGTCTGATTCACTGGGTGCTGTCAGAGTCAATGCAATCACCGAGGCGAAAGGGCTTACAGTGTTTGTGTATAATTATTTATTTGTACCATAAACAAACAGGGCCTGCCTGGCCAGGGGTAGGGACAGGAGAACCTCTAGCCAGGCATCCCTTATGGATCTTAGACACGGGGCCCGGGGCAAGCTTTAGCCTCTTACACTCGGAATAGAGACTGTATTGAGTATGCTGAGTTAGTGTAGGCTGACAGTATGCAAGATGTGCTCCTGCAGGGCCTTCCATAGTATCTGTGAGGCGGTGTGTGTGTGTGTGTGTGTGTGTGTGTATGAGTGAGTGTATATGTGTGTGTGAGTGTGTATGAATGTGTATATGTGTGTGAGTGTGTATATATATGTGTGTGTATGAGTGTGTATGAATGTGTATATGTGTGTGTGTGTGTATATATATGTGTGTGTATGAGTGTGTATATGTGTGTGTGTGAGTATGAGTGTGTATGAATGTGTATGTGTGTGAGTGTGTATATATGTGTGTGTATGAGTGTGTATATGTGTGAGTGTGTGTGTGTGTGTGTGAGAGAGAGAGAGAGAGAGAGAGAGAGAGAGAGAGAGAGAGAGAGAGGGAGAGAGAGATCTACAAGGATGGGGGAGGAAGAACTGCACCTTTGGCATGAGAATAATAGGCAAGGCAAATGTAATGAGGGCAAAGTTCAGCTTAGAAAATATGCCAAACCCAGCCGCGTGCTGGGGAAAACAGTGCCAGTTCGGTGTGACTTCTCTGGTCCTTTGTGGCTGTGAAATGAGTCACTGGAGTCATTTTCCTATCTTAGCTCCTGTGATCTGTGCATCAGACCTTGGGTATTTCTGGCTAGGGTGTATGGACTTTGTTCTGAAGTCTATTCTCAGCCATGGAAACAAACATGTTTACATGAGTGGTTGGGTATCCATGCAATGTGCCTGGACTCTCTCGGTCTGGGCCAGGAAGTTGTCTGTGATGACTCCTAAATGGGCACAATTTCATACTGAGGACACCCAGAAAGATCACTGGCAGTGAAATTTGGGGAGGTGGGTCAGCATCTTCTCAGAAAAGACAGGTATGCACAGAGAACGTCTCTCTAGAGTAACAACAGGTTCACCCTCTCTGGCCAGCCATACTCTCTCAGTCTCTGACCCAGATCTGGAACAGTGTTTCTAGAACATTCCAAAGAGGAAGCAGGCAGTGGGGTTGGGGAGGGTAGAGATGAGGTCAGTCAGTTGAGGCCACCTGGAAAGAGTTTCCAGGATGTGGTCATGGGATCAAAGGCCAGGACACCTTGAGCAGAAGGCTGAAGAGTAAAACAAGATCTCTGGGCTTGGAGTCAGGGAGGTCTTGGGGACCCTGGAGTGGTCCTTCACTGGGAATCTTGGAAAAGCATCATGGGACAAAGTCGCAGGCAGAAGAAAGATGCTGAGTTTATCCACAGCTGGAGAAAACTGTTTCCATGGCAATAGACCCCGTTTTAAAGGATGGCTGTTCCTTTCTTCCAGCTAGGTGGGGATGCTCCCATTTGCTGTGGGATGAACACCTGGTGCCAAGCCACCTTGGGGAAGAAAGGGGGCCCGAGGGAGATGAATATGGTGTCCTGCACAGTTGGCTGCTTTCATGATTTGGTTGAACAGCATTCCGGTTAACAGAAGCCCTGATCACTGTTTGAACAATATTTCTGGCTCAACTTTCTTTGTGCTAATTCATATTACCAGGTGGTTCATTTGGTCTAAATTTGCCTTCTCTTAAGCCTGCAAGCTATTAAAGGGAGGGGCAGCTGCTGCCCTTGAAGGTGCCAGCTTAACCAGTATAAACGCCAGAACATTCTCTTTTGGATGTACATTGCATCTCGCTTGTGGTTGTATCCTTAGCACCAACCAAGAGGGATTTGGAGGCTGGTGGAAGGTAAAAGCCAGGAGAAGTGGGTGTAGAGAAGGTAAAATATTTTCCTTGATTTTTCCTTCTCCCTCCCCCGCCCTGAGCTGTATTTTGGAAGCACAACAGTAAGGCAGCCGACACCTGGGACCTCAGGAATGTGAGCCGGTTTCTATGTAAGGTTTCTACACGGCCCGGATGCTCCCTTTGAGGAACATTAATGATCAGGGCTTCTTCCCAAATTGCTTGCCTCCTACCCTGACCCGACAACATCCTCACTTCCTTCAGAATTTTCCAGGAGACATCAGGCAGTGCTGTGGGTCTCAGTAGTCTGTGATGACGGTGTCTGCTGCAAGGTCCAGTTCTCCCACCTCAGACAGAGGCGTGTGTGTGTGTGTGTGTGTGTGTGTGTGTGTGGTGTGGTGTGCTCATGCCATGGCACTGAGTGAAACTCAGAGGATAATTTTTCAGAGTCAGTTATCTCCTTCCACCATGTGGGTCCCAGGGATTGAACTCAGATCATCAGGTTTGGCAGCAATCACCTTTACCCGCTGAGCCATCTCATCAACCCAATTCCAGATTCTTATTTTACCTCTTTGCTAGACCTATCAGTAGAATACATTTAAGATAAATTAACTACTTGGTAAAAGCATGGGTTGTGGTAGAAATATGAACTTTATTATTTACTTATTTTATTTATGTGTATATGCAATCTGGTGTGTGTGTGTGTCTGCTGTGTATGAATCTGGTGTATATGTGTGTTTGTATCTGGTGTGTGTGTGTGTATCTGCCATGTATATGTGTGTGTTAGCCATGTATGTTTGTGTATGTATCTGCCCTGTGTCTGTATGTGTATCTGCTGTGTGTATATGTGTATGCCATGTGTGTGTACCTTCTGTGTGTATATGTATGTATATCTGCCACATATATGTGTGTGTGTGTGTGTACTAGCCATGTATTTTTGTGTATTCATCTGCCCTGTGTATATTCATGTATCTGTTGTGCATGCGTGTGTGTATGTGTGTGTGTCTGCCATGTGTGGGTACCTGTGGAGGTAGAATAGAGCCTTAGATCCCCTTGGAGCTGGAGTTATAGACAGTTATCTGAGGTGGGTTCTAGGTACAGAATGTGGGTCTTCTTTAAACTGCTGAGCCATCTTGCCAGCTCATGACATTTTTTAAAAATATTTATTTATTTATTTATCTATTTATTCCAAGCACCCACATAGGACAACTCACAACCTGTAACCCCAGCTCCAGGGTATTTACCACCCTCTCCTGGACGCTCTGGACACATGCAATTACATGTACATACGCACAGGCACATATATACTCTTTTTTTTTTTTAATTCATTGGGCATGGTAAAGTCTACCTTTAGTTCTAGCACTTGGGAGGATCTCTATAAGTTCGGGGACAGCCTGGTCTTCATATGGAATTCCAGGACAGCCAGGGCTACACAGAGACCCTAACTTAAAAATAACAAGAACCTAATGACAGAAGTAGGGGAAAAGTCATATGAAGACCATGCAGGGGTGTGGCCTAGTGGGGATAGGGCATATAGAGACCATGCAGGGGTGTGGCCCGGAGTTAGATCGCTTGCCTAGCATGTTCCAGGTCCTGGGTTCCAGCCACAGTGCTGAAAGCATAGGTCTTACATACAGAAAAGTACACAGATCAAAATACAGCGTGCTGGCCTGAGTTTGAAACAGGCCAGGTCAGGTGCAGTGGCACACCTCAGGAGACTGAGGCATGACCCAGAGTTCAAGGCCAGCCTGGGCTGCAGTAGTGAACTTGTCTCTAAACCAACAAAGAGGTGAAAGAAGAAGGGAAGGAGGGACAGACAGTCGGAGGGACAGAGGGACGGGCAGAGGCAGGTAGGCAACAGCACCCAGAAACCCCTGGCTCCCCTCATGGCTGTAGCAGGAACAGCAGTTTGGCTCTTCCTGAGCCTTCCAGTGGAAACAGGACTCTGGGCGCAGGCGCTTTGAGGTTGGCTTTTCCCTGTGAGCTGCACTGACCTTTGATTCTCAGATGGACTCACACCAGTGTGAGCGAGGAGGACGGTGAGGATCCTGTTTCTGCCGAGACGGAGGTCTCCTGACAAATTAGTTATTTTTGAGTCACAAACTCCAAATCTTGTGGGGAGAGAGAGGTGACCATGCCAGGGTTGTGTTCTTCTGGGCCACTCTGGCGATGCCACTCACCTGCTGGAGGAGAATCGGATTCTGTTTCCTAATCTAGGAAATGGGGGTAGTGACCGCCTAACCTGTGGGGCTGGACAGGGGACTTTAAACAGGTCAGAAGCTTTGGAAAGCATCACCAGGAAAGGTGACAGACTGTGCGTGAATGCCGGTGGGCGTGGGTTAGTCTTCCAGGGAAATCTTCTGTTTGTTTTGGTTGTAGCCCGGTGGAGACCCCGAAGGGAAATAAGAGAGCCCGATCCTTGGACCGGCAGGTTCCCAGGAAGAAGGACCCCGAGTCCTCGAACACCAGGTGCCCCTCCAGCGCCACCTGCAGGAGGACAGCCAGCGATGGAGCCAGTAGTTCTGAGAGCCCATCTCACTTTGCAGAGGCACAGGGCGCAACCGCCGCAGCCCTCCCTCCGGGAGAGGGGCGCAGATTTCTCCCCAGTGAGCAGGGGCCCCCAGAAGACACCAAAAAAGAGAGGCTTCCGAGGGAGGCCCAGCAGAGCTGGCTCAGGCTGGTGCTGAATATCTTACTCATGAGGATGGAGGAGCCCAGAGAAAAGGCCAGCAGGGCGGCAAAGGGGAAAGGGGACCTACCAGAGTCAGCCGAGGAGCCAGCCCTCAGGAAGAAATCGCATGAGAAGAGGACCAGCCGCAAGAAGCACAGTCACAGGAAGCCTATAGCCGAAGAGCCTCCGGGGCCCCAGACCGCAGAAGCGCAAGGCCGAGAGGATGTACCGCCCAGTTTGGCTGCCTCAAGCGCCCCCCATGAGATAGCCCTGGGTCTGATCTGCAGGGGTGAGCAGACTAGGGTCACCCCATTGTCCCACCCCAAGGACCAGGGTGCTCCAATCTCCTCGGATCACAAGTGGACAGTGGGGGACATTTCTGTGAGGTTATAAACAGCTGAACGCTCGAATTCTGAATGGCAACGCTTCCGTTGGGTTGACTTCATGTCCCCACCAGCGAGAGAGAGAGAGAGAGAGAGAGAGAGAGAGAGAGAGAGAGAGAGAGAGAGAGAGAGAGAGAGAGATGCTGTCTCGTCGTGGGTCAACACAGCTTACACAAAAAGACAAGTGTTTGCTGCCCTGTAGCTGGTGTTAAATGCAGTGAGATTGGGGGAGGGGCAGAAGTAGCGGCTCTCCCACCCCACAAGCCTATGGGTGCCTACCAGTGCCCTGTCTAGGCCCTGCTCTGTCAAGAATAAATCTGCTGCTGGACATAGTGGCACAAACTTTTAATCCCAGCGCACCGCAGGCAGAGGCAGGCAGATCTCTGAGTTTGAGGTCAGTCTGGATTCACAGCAAGATCCCGGACAGCCAGGGGAAACCCTGTTTGGGGGGGGGGGGACACAACAAATGAACAAAAGAAGAAACCTATTGTGCTAGTTTTTGCTGCTGTGGTGGAAGTCTCCTGGCTGGAGGCCCTGGTGCAGACACCCTGTGGCTCTGATGGGAAGGGAGGCTCAGGGAGGCTGGTGGAGGGGAGCCTGACCTGAGACATTCCACTTTCCTCCTGGAAGTCCTAGCCAGCTTCTGATTTGGGATGAGGTTTAGGGGTGGCTGCTGTCTGGCCTGTCACTCTATGGAGGTCGTGCTGCACGTTGGTTAACAAGGTCTGAGGAATGTCACTAAATCCGGTTTTAACTTGCTTTCATTTGATTTGCAGGGGGACCAGATTCCGACCTTCCTCAGGCCTTGCCCACTGAAGGAGGCCATGCTGAAACCCCAGACAGCTTTGGCCAAGCCTCAGGTCCTCCATTAGAAGAGGACCCCAGGAAGCTTGACCGTGAGTCCAAATCTTAGCATCTTTCTTTCCTTGTGGATAGGAGTCTGCACCAGACTAGAAGGCTTGCTCAGTGCACGCGCACGGATCTGTCTTGCCTGTCCTGCTGCTTCTGGCATTGTGAACTTATTTTAGAGTCTAGCAGGAGAGAGACTGAGGCAGCAGAAAGGCTGCTGGCAAGCGCTCCTGCTTCTGTGACCATGGCAACGTGGCTTTGCTTTCGATTTCTTTTTTTTCTTTTTCTTTTTGGTTTTTTGAGACAGGATTTCTCTGTATAGCCCTGGCTGTCCTGGAACTCACTTTTAGACCAGGCTGGCCTCGAACTCAGAAATCCACCTGCCTCTGCCTCCCAAGTGCTGGGATTAAAGGCGTGCGCCACCACGCCCGGCTTCAATTTCTTAAAATGTATCTTGAAATATGTAGGAGACAGGGCAGGGGTGCACCTCAGTTTGCACAGCCCTTGCCTGGCATCAGGAAGCTGGCATTAGGTCCCCAGCATTGTGTAATTGGGATGTGGTAGTGTACACGAGTAGTCCCAGCACTGGGGAGGTGGAGGCAGGAGGATTGGTTCAAGATTATCTGCTATGTAGTGAATCAGAGGCCACTTGGAGCTACATGAGACCCTATTTATCTATTTATCTATCTATCTATTTATCTCTCTGTCATCTATCTATCTAGCTATCATCTATCTAATCTGTCATCTATTTATCTAGCCTATCGACCTATTTCATCTATTCTATCTAACCTATCATCTAGTCTATCATCTATCCACCCATCTATATGTCTATCTATCTATTCATCCATCCATCCATCCATCCATCCATCCATCCATCCATCCATCCATCTATCATCTGTCACCAATTCTGTCTATTTTATATATTTATATCTTATCTATCTAGCCTATCTAATCTACCATCTTATCTATCCATTCATCTATTAGGCCTATCTTCATCTATCTATTATGCCTACCACCTATCTATTGAATAGAGACTAAAGGTGTAGTTAGACAGGGACCCTGTGTTAGCAGGTAAAAGGTCTTGGGCTTAACTAAACAAGGCAGCTACATGGAAAAATGGAAAGAACTGTCCAACGGCCACAGCGAGGAGCCTTCAGTGTGCTCTGAATCTTCTTGCAGAATTACAGGGAATAAAACGAAGCTTCATCCATACAGACTTTTTTTTTTTTTTTTTTTTAAAGATTTTATTTATTTATTATATGTAAGTACACTGTAGCTGTCTTCAGACACTCCAGAAGAGGGCGCCAGATCTCGTTGCGGATGGTTGTGAGCCACCATGTGGTTGCTGGGATTTGAACTCTGGACCTTCGGAAGAGCAGTCGGGTGCTCTTACCCACTGAGCCATCTCACCAGCCCATCCATACAGACTTAAACACCCGTCTCTCAGCAGTGCGTCCAACCTCATACACAATCAGAACACCTCCACACATACCCTCTTCATTTAACTGTCTAAAAACGAGGGCCGAATTTTTAAAGGCAGGGATTGCAAGGGATGGAAAAGCATTTCTGTGGCCAGTTTGTAAGGTATTTACTTTACCATTGTCTTGCCTGAGAGGAAAATGAACTGTAGACTGTCAGGAAACAGGAAGCCAGGGGGGTTGGTGAGAGACCAGGAGTGAGGGGTAGAAACCCCCACAGCTACTCAGGGGCAGAGATGCTTGTTTGTTTGACATTTCATGCAAACAGACCTTTGGGGTGCAGCTAGTGGAGTGGGCACGTCACCCCTGTGTAAGGCAGAACAAGCCACCCAAGGAAATGTTCTGGTGTGAGGAGTAGTGGAAGCAGCTCTGGGGCAGGTCCAGTGTGACCTGTGGAGCGCCACCTGATGTCCTCTCTGTGCCTTAGGATAGGGACCCGTTATTATGTGGGGCTGGAAGACTTGGAATCAGCCTTGGGAAATGTTTCTAATCCCTGCTCCTTTGTTTGATGTCCTGACAGCCCATGAGAGATTGTGACCCATATTTCACAGGGAAAGCTGTAAAGATCCAGAGGGGGACGTGATTTGGCCACCACCAATTCAAAGTTCCCAGATCTAGAAAGCTCAGTTGACAGGGCAAGTGGACATCGGGTCTTAAATCCCTGCATAAAACATCATGCTTTGGGCTGTGAGATGGCTCAGAGGGTAAAGGCATGTTATAGCAAGCCCTGATGATGTGAGTTTGATTCCTGGGACCCGTATATTAAACGGAGAGAACTGGCTTCTGCGAGATGTCCTCTGATCGCCACATGTGTTTCTCTTC
This sequence comes from Mus caroli, assembly GCF_978045245.1. Classification (NCBI taxonomy): domain Eukaryota; kingdom Metazoa; phylum Chordata; class Mammalia; order Rodentia; family Muridae; genus Mus; species Mus caroli. The sequence continues at coordinate 64,995,748 of NW_028227273.1, forward strand.
TCCCTAATAATTAAATTATAAAAAATTAAGACATTTAAAAAGTCATACTTTGCCTCAAAAATACTTCCCCGTATTCAGTCAGGATGGTGGGGGATGGGAGGGTCTTTGGGTATTGGGGGGATGGGAGGGTCTTTGGGTATTGGGGAACCTCAATCCTGAGGGATCCAGGCTGGCTTCATTCTCCCTGGGAGTCCAGATCTGGATACTGTCTGCATACCTAGGAGTGGTGGTACCCATGCTCTCTTGCAGAGGATGATGTCATCTGGAAGATCGTGGAATTGCTCAAGAAAGCTGGAGACCAACTGGAAGAAGAGGTGAGGAGCAGGCATCAGAGAGCGCCTGCAGAGCTGCTGCAGCTCCCGGTTCGTGCCCCGCCTCCCCGTCCAGTTAGCCCCACTCCTTAATTCCAGAAGCTGCCTCCCGCTCTGGGTGGGCCCTGTCTGGGGCTGCCTTTCTCTTCTCCTCAAGACCAGGGATCTGACCCAATTTCTTTCTCCTCCCCACAGCAAGTGCAAATCCCTCAGCCAGAAGCGGTTCCTCCACGAAAGCCAACGCCACTCCCCAGGAAGAAATCGCAGGAGAAGAAGTCCAGCCTGAAGAGAGTCTTGTCCCTCAAGAAGCCTGCCTCCGAGGAACCCAGGAGAGTAGGCACAGCCACTACCCTTGGCCCAGAAACCCGGCCCAAGAGGCCCAGCTTCCTACCCCTGTGTGTTAGTAGCCAGCGAACTTCCACCTCCAGCAGCCTTGGTAAGCAGGCTCTAGCAGTTGCCATAGCAACTGCAGCTGCCTCCTGCTCTGGAATCTTTCTGATGCCCACACTAGGCCTTGAGCAGTGTAGGGAGGATGGAGATGGAGAAGAGACCAAAGCTTTTCCCCTCCACATGGTCTCACTTGAGTACAGGCAGCCCACCTCAGCCTTTGAAGTGACTGTGTGCAGGGTCCTTAGCCACTCTGGGATGTTTTTGTAACAGCACCAGGGACAAGGGTCCTGGGTTCCAAGCTACATTTTTTTTTTTTTCTTTTAATATGTGTGGATGTTTTGCCTCCGTGTATGTCTGGGCACCGCATCTGTGTCTAGTGTTTGTGGAGGCCAGAGGTGGGCATCAAATCCTAGGAGCTAGAGTTACAGTTGATTATGAGCCACCATGTGACTCAAACTTGGTCATCTGGAAAAGTGCTCATAACCACCGAGCCATCTCTCCCCATGCACACAGGCTGATTTTGTTGCTTGGTTGGTTTTTGTCTGGAACAGGGTCACATGTCACCCAGGCTGGTCTCAAACTCCCTTGTGGAGCCAAAAATGACCTTGAACTTCTTGTCTGCTTGCCTTTACTTCCTAAATGCAAGAATTATGGGCTTGTGCACCACCACCCAGTTTGTGTGGTACTAGGGCTAGAACCCAGGGCCTCATGCCTGCTGGACAAACCGCCTATCAGCTGAGTACCCTAGGCTCTCCCGATTGTACACTATCCTATCCCTGTCTCTGTGCCTCTGATTCCTTCCCGTGTCCTATTGTCCGTCTGTATCAGAGTTTGTTGCAGAGATGAGTGCAGGAGAGAAGGGCTGTCATAGTCATGTGGCTCATCAAAGCGGGAGCCAGAGCCGGAGGGAGAAGGCCTGGTCTCATTGGCTCTTCCTGGGCATTAGGGTGGATGGGGGCTAGCCTTGTATGACACTGTTGTCAGGAGAGCGCGGATTTGGGGTCATAAGAGGAGAGATTTTCAAGCAAGGAGGTTTAGGCCATGGCTCTTCATTCGTGGCACGGAGCCAGGCACCTTCTGCCCCCTAGTGGACCAACCGAAAACAGCGGCTAGGTAAGGAAACCCCATGGAAAGAAAAAGAGAAGCCAAGGAAAGGCAGTTCTGGGGGGCTGCAGAGAGCATGGTCGGGGTCCTCAAACAGAGCCCCAGACCCGGCACAGCCTTGCAAGCCTTACAAGCCTTGCAGAGCCCACGGTTGGCGTACACTGGCACCTGCCCAGGCTCAGGTTGCTGGGCGTGGCTGACACACACACTGACTGTGCCTTTCTGCTTCCCAGACTTGGAGGCGCCGGAGTTCCAAGAGGTCCCGTCTGTAGATGGTGGAGGCTCCCATCCCTCTGAGCTCCACACACCAGCTGCCATATTTCAGGGACCCGAGGAGAAGCCACTGCTGGACAGAGCCTCTGAATCCAGTTAGTCCCTTGCCCCTCAGAAACACCCCCCTCTGCCACCCCCACCGCCCACCTCCAGCAAATAGCCCATCTGTCTAGACTCTGCCATTTGGAAAGGGCAAGCTGAGGCAGATCGAGGGAGGCCAAGGCCTATTTCAGTCTCTCTGTGGGAGGTCTCGGCTGTGGAGACAGCACATTTCACCCGTTAGCCTCAGTTTCCTCATTTTGCAAGGCTGGCCCTTGAGAGTTGCTGGAAGTTCTAATTGAATGACTGCCTGTAAGGCATAGCAGGGTCGGCCTGTCAGCCAACAGGTTGTGTTGCTACTGAGCATGGTTATTGTCGTTAGGTGGCCGGCTGAGAGCTGCCGTGGTGCCAGGAAGGGGCTGAGAACACAGAAGGGAGGTCTCCACACAGTTATCAGTTTTATTATTATTATTATTTGTTTTTTTTTTTTTTTCGAGACATGGTTTCTCTGCATAGTCCTGGCTGTCCTGGCACTCACTCTGTAGACCAGGCTGGCCTCGAACTCAGAAATCTGCCTGCCCCTGCCTCCCGAGTGCTGGGATTAAAGGCGTGCGCCACCACGCCCAGCTTTTTTTTTTTTTTTTAAGATTTATTTATTTACTTATTTTATGTATGTGAGTATACTGTCACATTTCTCAGTCACACCAGAAGAAGGCATCAGATCCCATTAGAGATGGTTATGAGCCACCATGTGGTTGCTGGGAATTGAACTCAAGACCTCTGGAAGAAGCAGTCAGTGCTCCTAACCTCTGAGCCATCTCTGCAGCCCCATCAGTTTTTTTTTTTTTTTAAAGATTTACTTATTTATTTTATATCACTACACTGTAGCTGTCTTCAGACATACCAGAAGAGGGCATCAGATCCCATTATAGATGGCTGTGAGCCACCATGTGGTTTCTGGGAATTGAACTCAGGACCTCTGGAAGAGCAGTCAGTGCTCTGAACCACTGAGCCATCTCTCCAGTCACCACAGTTATCAGTTTATTGTTGACAGAACCAAGCCTGGATCTAAAACATTGTCTAATATCTGGAGACGCTTTAAACTGCTTTGGGGGAGGCAAGGGATGCTGGAGAGATAGCACAGCCCTTAAAGTTTGCACTCCAGAATGCACATGGAAAGAAAAGAGAGACAACAGAAAAGCTGGGGTGTGTGGACCTGGCCCCGGCCTCAGAGGCCTTTGTAAGGAACCCTGTCCTTTTCGTAGGAGAATTCAGGCGGAAGATCCTGGCCCTGCTCCAGAGTGCAGAGGACGAGAGGGGGGAGCAGGTGAGGATGCCCTCCGGGATGATCCTGCTCTTCTGGGGACCCCCACCCCTCATTCGGGGGACCCCCACCCCTCCTTCGGGGGACCCCCACCCCTCTGCTGCATTCTAAGCTCCGGACTGGCCTCCCCCAGACAACACTCCCTAGCACCAAAGGCCTTCTCCCCTCCTCCTCCTTCTAGGCCATAGTTCACCTTTGACCTTCTTGAGGCCAGGGAGCCCTGACTCAATTTCTCTCTTTCTCCCCATAGCAAGCTCAAGTGCAGGAGGCAGGGGAGGCCGGAGAAAACCCGGCCCCAGTCTGCAAGGTGAAGTCCCAGGTGAAGAAGTCTAACCTCCGGAGAGCCTTTTCTCTCAGGAAACACAGCTCCAAGGATTCTAAGAAAACAGAGGCTTCAGGGACTCCAGGCTCTGGCAGCCTGGAGGCCCGGCTACCCAAGAAGCATGGCTTCCTGCCCATGTGTGTCAGTGGCCACAGAGCTTCCATCTCCAGCAGCCCAGGTGAGCAGGTCTGGTGTTCCCATGGTAACTTCAAGCCTTGCCCTCTGCTTTCTGCTGTGAGAAGAGTGGAGAGGTGAAGATGTCAATTTCAGCAGGACATCTACCAAAAAACTCAGAGTTCCCTTTCTTAAAAACAAAGGCATCACCAGAAAGTGGTGGCGCATGCCTTTAATCCCAGCACTTGGGAGGCAGAGGCAGGTGGATCTCTGTGAGTTTGAGGGAGCAGCCTGTTCTACAGAGCCAAAGGTGTTGCTAGATCTCTGGTTGTCAGATGTCACTAGGGAGTGTTAATAGAGACACACCAGGATTTCAAGATGACTGCAGTAGAACGTGAGGATCATTGCTGTGCAGTGATTTCCCTGCTCGTGTGCAGTACCTGCTGTTTATACAGTACTATCTCAGTTAACTCTGTCTTCTGATTCCCATTTGACAACAGAGTCAGGCGAAGTTTGGACTGACTGGGCCAAGGCTTGCACATTTAAAGGGGAGGTGATCTTGCTGGGTGAGAGCCATGGGCACGTCCATGTGCTTCTTAAACTGTGGCCTGTGGGGAAGCAGAGAGCAGAGAGGGAACAAAGATCCCCTCAGAAGCAGGGCAGGGCTGGCCTCCTTCCCCCTCCTCCCCCGAGGGCTGAGACACATGCCAAGCTCATCCACTTTTCTGCAATCCCTTTCAGAAAGCCTGGAGTTCCAGAAGACGGAGGCTGCAGGAGGGGCACCAGCTGGGTCCCCAGGAGCACCTTTCCAGGCCAGGAGTCACACACCAGATGAGGGGCCTTCACCAGAGAGAGCCTGGGAATCTAGTCAGTATATCCTGCACCCTCTGGGGTAGCTTCAGCTAGTTTCTCTTCCACATGCCCCAGGCTAAGTAGGGGATGCTCAGATGAGTGGAGAGGCGCCAGTGGTGTGCTTGTTTTTAAAAAATGATTTATTTTATTTACTTTATGCATATGTGTGCTCTATCCACATGTACACCTTCCTGCCAGAAGAGGGCATCAGATCTCATTACGGATGGTTGTGAGCCACCATGTGGTTGCTGGGATTTTGAACTCAGGACCTCTGGAAGAGCAGCCAGTGCTCTTAGCCGCTGAGCCATGCCTCCAGGCCCTATTGGTGTGCTCTTTAAACTGAGGCTGTTGGGCAGGGATACTGATGGCTTTAGGGTCCTTAGTCAGTCTCACTGGTATAAATGATTCTACCTTGGTCCAATTCAAGCTGTTCATTACAACCTCTCTGAGTTTCCTGCATATTTTACTAAGTCCGGTTCAAATCAACACCAAAGATCCATAGCACAGCCAAGTAGCCCTCCTGTTGTGACAGCACCCATGGCCAAGGGACGTTCCCCTCCACATGTTCTGGCTGGCCACTCTGAGCCCAAGCTTCCATTCCTGAGGTTAGGAGCCCTCAGCTTTCCTGTGTGTCAGGTGGAGTTGAGTTCAGTCACAGGCGTTTAGATAGGACATACGTCTCTATTTGGGCAGCTGTGCTGCCCGCCATGGGTGCCGGGTTGTCACTGTGGACAGTCTCTCATCTTTTCTTTCTTCCCTCAGAGGAGTTCATGATCCAAAAGCTCGTGGCAAGTCTCCAAGAGGTGGACAGGGATCTAGGGAGGCAGGTGAGTACCTCTCAAACTCTCCAGGCAGATACGGGAGCTCTCTCCCCTGAGACCTGCGTCCTATCCCTACTTCTGAGTGACCTTGGTCGTGTCCCTTGACCTCTCTGAACCTCTTTTGAAAAATAGGGATATTCCTCATTTGACTAACAGGTGTCTCTGCAGAGAGCACTAACACGAGGCAGGTGAAGAGAATGTTAGCTTGAAATGATAGGATTGCAGGCAGGCTGGGGAGATGCCTCAGCAGGGAGAGTGTGTGCTATGCATGCCCGCCATGCCCACCCGCCAAGAGCCCGAGTTCAAATCCCAAGCACACATGTAAAAAAGCCAAGCATGGGATCATGCGCCTGTCAGAACACAGAGCCGTATGGGAGGAGACAGAAAGATCGGTGGGGTTTGATGGTGGTTAGCCGAGTCTGTGTCTCAAGAGAATAAGGCAGAGCCCTAGAGCAAGGATTCGCTGGCCTCTGTATGCACACTTACACGAGTGCAAACATCATATACATATGCACATGCGTGTATGCACATTCTCTCTCTCTCTCTCTCTCTCTCATACACACACACACACACACACACAACCAGAATGTTCTAATTGCTCCAAATCAGGGTCTGCCCCAAGCCAAAGCCAGAGCACCTCCGACCCCTCAGATCCTGCCACAAGGTCACCTTTGGTGGGCTCAGCCTTGCCAGCGAGCCAGTTCTTTGTTCTTTCAAGCAGCCTCCACCCTGGTGGAAGACCTCAGTCCTCCCCAGGAGGCGTCCACACATCACTGCCTGGGCCACCTTACCATCCTTGTCCAGGTCCTTATCCCCATCGGTGTGCCCAGGATCTCAAATAAATCTCATGGGCGACCTAACTCTTTGTCTTTGGGTCTCCCACCTCCCACCTCCTGGAGACCCCAGTTACCATGTCCGGATATGAAGAGAAGTAAATTAGCTGGAAAGACCTTAGTGTGGGGCTGAGAATCTATTGAGTGTTTTTCCTGGCCTCTTGAGTCTATTTCCAACCGTTTTTGGAGAGGGGATCTGGTCACCCCCACTTTTCAGGGTGACGAGTTCCGTGCCATATTGGCTCTCCGTACACGTGTGTTTGTTTGTTTTGTTTTGCCCTGCAGCTGCAAACTGTATCTTATAGAAGTGAGGGTGAAGTGGTGGAGGGATTTAATGAAGGGGTGCTCTCCCAGGATGCTAGGGAGCAGACTGGGGCGGGGGTAGGGGAGACCCCGCAGGCTGAGCACTGACCACTCCACTTCCGTTCTAGATCCGGAAGTACCCCAGCTTCAAGCGTTTTTTTAACGAGTTCTCGGATGCCTCCCTCAGGAAGCTGGTGGCCACCTTAGACAGACAGAAGGCCAGCCTCTCAGAGGAAGGCCGGAGCCTCGCCAACAGGCCGCCACCCTGTGCCTTTGGCACACTGAACAAGTTTGCGGCCAACCGCAGCTGCACCATCTGCACCCTGATGCAGTCCAGAGGCGAATACAAGGGACACAGTTACGCCCACTTCTTGTCAAGGAAGGCCGAGCAGGTGAGAGCGGGGGTGGGGATGGGGTGGTGGTGGTGAGGGGGGGGAGGGGTAAGGATGGGTCAGCATAGCCACAGGTCTTCTGACTTTCCTGATGCGTGTGCACGCGTGTATGAGTGTCACGGGGCATGGGTGGAGATCAGAAACAATTCTTGGGAGTTGGTTCTAGAGATGGATGGAAGTCAGCTTGCCAGTCTTACTGGCAAAGACCTTTACCTACTGAGCCCGACCCCCCATCTGATTTTTAGACTTCAGTTCAAATGCCATCCTTGCTGCAGTCTTCTGGGACACAAAGACAAGAGCTAAGCTGTAGTCAGCTTCAAAGGACAGGCAGCTGAGCCCGGTGTTGAGGTGTTGCGAGTTGGTCCCAGGGGCCTGCAGGAAGTGGCAGATGCAATTTGAGTGATCAGGGCTTTGGAGACTGAGGCTGAGGTGGAAGGACTGGGGACAGCTGTGCCCGGTGAAGCGGGAGGGGAGCTGCAAAGTCTAGGGGACCTATCTGGGCGTGGATTGGCACGGTGGGGAGCTTGCTGTCTCTGGCCCTGCTGAGTCTGCCTGTGGCTTTTCCCCTCCCAGGACATCACGAATCTGGATAGCCAGAGTCCGGACTGAAGGCCACATCTCATACACAAGATCTTTCTGAGTAGCTAATAGTCAGCAGCTTTGGCCCGGAGACCCTGAAGACCCCCATAGGATGGCCCACTTTTGTGCTTCCCTGCAGACAAGAATGGACCATGGACAATTTCTCTGTGCGCTCAGCATTGTCTGGGAACACTTTCTTCCTGGAAGTGGGACCCAGAAGCTGTGCTGGGGTCGGCACTGGAATGGGGTTAGGAGGTCAGGCTTCATCAAGTGAACCTGGAGGCTCTCCCCTCTGCATCCCATCCCCCCACCCTCAACTCCCTCATCCCTCATGACTGACATCTGCCAAATCCATGAGTCTTAGCTGGGGTGTGTGTGTGTGTGGTCTGCTTATCTGCCTGCCTGCCTGCCTGCCTGCCTGCCTGCCTGCCTGCCTGCCTGCCTGCCTGCCTGCCTGCCTGTCTGTCTTGTGTCACTGGGTGGAGGGAGGGAGTGTAGGTCAAAGGTCAATCCCCGGTGTCCCACCTCCATTTCCGATCTGCTTTGTTTTTTGAGACTCACCCAAGCAGGTTTGTCTGAGGTTGAGAGTCCAAGGGATCTGCCTGGTTCAGCGCTGACATCACCCAAACATCGGCCACCACACCCCACCATAAATGAGTCTTCATTTTGAAAGGTAGTTTTTAAATTCAGTTTCCAGCTGGAAAACGCACATGCATTCAAATAGCTGTGTCTCTGCCACGTCACTCCCGATCTCCTGGAATCTTATTAGCCTTCATGAAGATTCTGAAAGTTATCTAGGTTATTTGCCTATAATTTTTTTTGGTTTTGTTTTTTTTGTTTTTCGAGACAGGGTTTCTCTGTGTAGCCCTAGCTGTCCTGGAACTCACTCTGTAGACCAGGCTGGCCTCGAACTCAGAAATCCGCCTGCCTCTGCCTCCCAAGTGCTGGGATTAAAGACGTGTGCCACCACCACCCAGTTAATTATTTTATCGTATTGAGAAAGGTCTAACTCTGTGGCCCAGGCGAGCATCTCCCACCCCCACCCTAGTCTCTTGAGTACTGAGACTACAGTTGTGTGCAACCACACCTGGGCTACTTTACATGGTCACAGCTGGGTAGATTTCAGAAAGTCGAAGAGGGCTTCAAGCTGGACTGCCCCAGATGCTGCACAGATGTGCACTGCCCCAGAGCCTCTTGCCCTAAGACATGCAGCCTCCATCCTGTCTGTGCTGGCTGGTTGTGTGTCAACTTGACACAAGGTGTCACAGAGAAAGGAGCCTCTGTTGAGGAAGTGCCTCCATGAGATCCAGATGTAAGGCATTTTCTTAACTAGTGATCAAGACGGGAGGGCCCAGCCCAGTGTGGGTGGGGCCATCCCTGGGCTGGTGGTCCTGGGTTCTACAAGAAGGTAGGCTGAGCAAGCCAGCAAGCAGCCCCACTCTGTGGTATCTGCATCAGCTCCTGCCTCCAGGTTCCTGCCCTGTGTGAGTTCCTGTCCTGACTTCCTTTGGTGATGAACCTCGATTTGGAAGTGTAAGCAGGTGCTCGCTTCGGCAGCACATATACTAAAATTGGAAGTGTAAGCAGGTTAAACCCTTTCTTCTCAATTTACATTTTGGTCACAGTGTTGGGTTAGAAACCCTAAGACACCATCATCACTGATGGCTGGGACATGTCTTGAAATGGGCCCTCTTGTGGATGTGCCTGTCTACACAATTGTGAGATGTGGGCAGTGACACAGATACACATATTCATCACACGGCCATACCCATGCACAGGAGCTGGGGCCATTGACTCCCTGGGCTATTGGCAGGAAAGTGTGACCATGGGGGAGGGTGGGTGGCAGAGTGAGTCTCTTAAGCCTTGGAGACTATTGGTAGCCACAGCAGGCTCATGGCACCTGGGCTGAATGGCTTCATTCATGGCAGCTGAATGGAGGTAGGAAGGCCTGGCTCTCAGGTGGAGGCAGTCTCAAGCGAAGGCATCCTTCCAGGAAGTTCAACTAAAATCCTCCCTTTATTTATTTTTAATTTCATCAAGGGGTCTTTTATTGGCACTTGGTGATCTCCTTATAGATTTATTTTAGGTAGTATTCTTGGGTGTGGCATGGACGTGCAAGAGCCAAAGTTTTGAGTGACTTTTTAAAAGATGGTGTTGTGTGCATTGGTGGGTTCTTTTTGTTTGTTTGTTTGTTTTTGCCTGTGTGTGTGTCTGTGTGTGGGTGTCAGACTCCTGGAATTGGAGTTACAAGAAATTACTGTAATGTGGATGCTGGGAATTGAACCTGGGGCCTCTGGAAGAGCAGCCAGTGCACTCTTATCCACTGAGCCATCTCTCCAGCCCCGGGAACTAATTTTTGAAACAGGTCAGGAGCCTTTTGTACATAGCTTATTTTATTATTAGCAAATAAGTCTTCTACATAGTTCAGGTTAGTCACCCCACCCAACTGTACATAGTTTCTTTTATTTATATATAAATTATGTTTTCATTTTAAATTATGTGGGTTGGTATGAGTGCAGTATCCACAGAAGCCAGAAGAGGGCGCTGTATCTCATGGCGCTGGAGTCGCAGATGGTTGTAAGCTGCCTGCCGGGAACAGAGCTTGTTTTACCACTGAGTGCGCGCTCCAAACCTTGGACATTGTTTCTTATCTGTAACGATGACTATCCAGGCTGTAGAATATTTGTTATGAGTTCCCGATGCTGGCATCCAAGTCTGTTTTTTATACTGTGTTGTTTGAACCAATAAAGACACTGACTCAAAGTGTGAACCGGATCTTTTCAGGGACACTAGGTCATCTTGCTCCACCCAGTGGAGACAAAATGGCTGCCCCCGTGTTCCATCTAGAAGAGGCAAGATGGCCACCACCAGCCCCCATCCAGGACAGTCCGAGCTAGTGGGGCCAGCCTCCCTGTCCCTGTCCTGGGTTCTCTCTGGCTCATCCTTAGAGTGACACCATGCTGACACAGTAACAAAAGGGGTGCTAGGTTGGGTGGTCATGAGCTCAGGGCTTCCCATCTGACCCCAGGCGGGTAATGTCAGAAATGAGATATTGCTGTCCTAACCTGACTCCTGAGGCACAGAGAGGCTGGATCAGCCATCGTTCTTTTTGGTTACTTGATGAAGCTGGTGTGACTTAGCACAGGTGTGGAGAAAGGGTTTGAGGCCGCTCTCTGCTGTGTGTCTGAATGGGAAAAGGAGGGCATGGTTGAGGGGACGTTTACTGTACATATGAATGACAGAGAAGCCAGAGGCATCTGGGAGAGTCCAGACTGTGCATGGTTAGCAGACTGACGCAGACCATGAGATGGCAGTGGGAATCCATAGAGGAAGGAGGGGCTGTGGACCAAAAGAGAGGCCACATAGCCAAAATGGCTGGTTATATATATAGGATGGGAGAATCTTGGGTAAGGGGAAGAAAGCTCTAGTGTTGGAGAGACTGCGGGGGTAGGGGGGCGGGGCATGCGAGCCAGGATGAGTCTGTAACAGGCACTTGTGAGTATGGACTGAGCCAGAGTCTGCCTTGGTTTGTTAAATAGGCACCTCAGCCATTTGTCCCAGGTTTCTCTGAGACCTCACAATATTCAGTTTGAATTCAGCCTGGGTTGTAAGGTTCAGGATTCTCCAAGAATGACACCCCTGGCCTTGAGCAGTATGTAAACGCAGAACTCCGGCATGCTGGGGTCTTCCATTATCAGAATAGAGAGCTTGCAGGCCTGATTTAAAGCACATTAGGGAATTCTGGGGCAGGTGGCTGACCTCTATGTTAATCTGTTGGGTCCATCTCTAAGGGTGCTCTGTTACTGGCTGGAAACTTGCTGGGGAGGTCTGGGAACTGTTACTGAGGAAGTAGCTGAGGAAGTCTGGAAACTGTAGCTGACCCACTGTCCTTGCTTCAGGCCAGGGAGCTGGGATATTACCTGGTCGGGAAGGCTGGAGCCTGGGGGATTTTTTTCTAATAGCAATTGACTGCCTTGGGCTTGCCTGGACTCGCCCAGTTCTTAGGCCCAGTCTGAAGTCTGCCAATCTGAAGTCTGAAACCGAATGAGCCTAGCCTTCTCAAGCTATGTAAGACCCAGTCCACTAGCAAATATCCGTGCATGGGCATGTTGATAAAGAAAGAGCCAGGTACAGTAGCACAGACCTTTGATCCCTGCACTGAGGAGGCAGAGACAGGTGAATCTCGGCGAGTTCAAGGTCAGCCTGGTCTACAGAGTGAGTTCCAGGCTGGCTAGCACTACCTACCAAGACCTCATGCTTGAAGACAAATAAATAAAAAAGGAGGGGTTTAAAGGGACTAATAAAGTTAACATAGTCAGCCAATGAGAACACAGGATGCCCAGCTGTACCTTCCCCCCAGCCTTGAGCAGGCTGGCTCAGACCTCACTTGCCACTGCCAGCTAGCCCACCTAGGGTGGTAAAGTCTATTGTCCTGCCTCAACTGCAGCTTTTCTCCAGGACAGCACTACCAGCTGATAGGCTGAACCTGTTCTCCTGGTACTAACCTGACAAAGCAAGGAGATCCTGGCATGGTGGACTTTATAAGCTCAGACTCATAAATAAACATTGGCCTTAATCAGAAAACCTTGTCTTGGCTCATTAATTAGTTTCCCAGCCTTTCCCATACAAAACCCCATCTTCCCAGTGGCTGCAGGTGGCTACACCCAACAAATCTGAATCTCGGGTAAATGATTTCGATGTCAGGAACAGATACAAGGAAAAACAATTGTTTGGTGTTTGCCTGAGGTTTCAGTCACAAGGCATCCTGGGGTTTATCTGCCAACCCTGGAACTGCAATAAACACCTGCATTACCTCAAAACGGGGGAAACTAACAGAACCCTAGAGAACCAACAAGGGGGTTCTGTCTCTTTGGACGATGGTGACGTTGGAGGTGCTCAGTTTCGAAGCCAGCATTTGAGTTAAGCACATGCTGGTGTGGCCTGTGGTATGGGCCTGGCTGGGCTGGAGCAATGGGGACCACCTTCTGCAGGACAGGCTGGAGATTGAGGCTTAGAGTGAGAACCATCTTCCAAATCCTAGCCAGAGTGACTCCGCCTTGCAGCAAGCTGCAGGGTACACTTTCTTCACAGCCGCCTTTGGCAGAACAAGGCCTCCTTCCCAAGGTCAGTGACCAAGAGACTTAGAAGGGTAACTGTGACGCGCAGGCAAGTGTGCCACCTGCCTAGAATCTGGTCTATTTGTGCCTGTATCTGCTGAGCCTGTGGTCCAGTCTCCAGGACTGGTTTAACACCAGGTCTTGAGTGCTCCTTTGTTCTCAGCTGAGATGCCTATTAATGTAGCAAAGAGGACCAGGCCAGGCACTTAGTATCCCTCAGTCCTAGCTGTTACAGGGTTCTCCAGGCTGGCCTTCCCTGGGCCTCTACCCTGAACTCTCCAGCATAGGTGCTGGGCTGCCCTTCTCCCAGCTGTTCTTCCCTATATAATCCATCCATTTGGCTACGTGTTTATTTTACCCTTTACATCTGGGCCTCTTGGCTCCTGACCTTCTCACATGGCCCACCTCAGGGTCACATTCACTCTGGACTCACAGATGGCTCTGGCTATTTTCTCCCATGTGTCTGCAATAAACTAGCTTCCCCATATCTGGGAGCAGTCACGTCCTTTTTATTTTTTATTTGATTCAGTGCTTTCATAGAGTCTGCAACAGTTCTGCCAAAGACTTAAAGTGCAAAGGCTAAAGTTGTGTCTTAAGTTTTAATTACTGTGCCTAAGAAATCTATAAAACAAAAATGTTTTCAACCTCAAAGTCCCACTTGCTCAGGGACAGATGAACCTATAAGCCCCACGAGCCCAAGGACAGATAACTTCCTGGATACTGGAGGGTGCTAGTTATGTAAGATAACAAGCAGCTGGTTTCTGCTTCTGTAAACAAGCTTGCTTGCTCCAACAGCACAGATGTGCTTGATCGCATTGTAGGCAGGAGGTACAGTCAGGAGGTATGCTTGCCCCCGGATTGGACAAAAGCAGGATTGTGTCCCTCCTCCCAGATGGATGGACCATGAGTGGTATGTGTTGATGTCTGCCTGTCCATCCAGAGCAGAATGGTGGGAGGACAGCAAGACTGGAAGCAGGAGACTCTGAAGACCAGGAAACCCAAACTTGGGGGAGTAGACTTTCTGCAGCACTGGATGGCTGAGGGCACCCCTGGTCCCAACAGGCCTCGGGTGGAAGGCTGGACCCAGGTCACTGGGGTTTCTCCTGCTCCGGCTTAGGAGCTCTGGCCACTCACTCCCTAAGAAAGGACAAAGAGTCGTCATTCTGAGTGACGCTTACTTAGGACAAGACCTTCTTCCCAGCATTCTCTCTGTTGCACTCCATCAAAACAAGGGATCTAGGATTGTTACAAAAGCCAGTTTAGAGGTTCACTTTATTACCCCAAGGCCCTTACCTGTTCTGCAAAGGGGGTTCCCCATTGGGAGTGATCTCTCTCTCTCTCTCTCTCTCTTTCTATCTCTTTCTTTTCTGTTTTTGTTTTTGTTTTTTTTTAATTTTTGACAGGGTTTCTCTGTGTAGCCCTGGCTATCCTGGAACTCACTTTGTAGACCAGGCTGGCCTCGAACTCAGAAATCTGCCTGCCTCTGCCTCCCGAGTGCTGGGATTAAATGCATGCACCATCTCTCCAGCCCCTAGCCATGGTGCTTTATTGCAGCAATAGAAAAGTAATACAAGCTGGGTGTGGTGGCACACGCTTTAATCTCAGCACTTGGGAGGCAGAGGCAAGCAGATTTCTGAGTTTGAGGCCAGCCTGGTCTACAAAGTGAGTTCCAGGACAGCCAGGGCTACACAGAGAAACCCTGTCTCAAAAAAAAAAAAAAAAAAAAAAAAAAGAAAGAAAGAAAGAAAAAAAGAAAAGAAAAAGAAAAAGAAAAAAAGAAAAAGAAAAAAAGAAAAAGAAAGAGAAAAAGAAAGAAAGAAATGTTAAAGATTAATTGATTCTTGTTTTTCCAGATGGGTGGGGTGGTCTTCTGACTGTTCAGTTCAATTGCGTGGCTAATATTCTATGTCAGGTATGAAAACAGGTGGATCATGGAAATATGAGTACTATCTAGAGGTTTTCAGTACAATGTTTTTTGTTTGTTTTGATTTTGTTTTGTTTTGCTTTTGTTTTTGATTTTTTTTTTCAAGACAGGGTTTCTCTTTTTTTTTTTTTTTTTTTTTTTTGGTTTTTCAAGACAGGGTTTCTCTGTATAGCCCTGGCTGTCCTGGAACTCACTCTGTAGACCAGGCTGGCCTCAAACTCAGAAATCTGCCTGCCTCTGCCTCCCGAGTGCTGTTGTTTTTTATTTTTAAGGCAGGATTTCTCTGTGTGGCCTGGTCCATCCTAGAACTTATTCTTTATACCAGGCTGGCCTTAAATTCAAGGAAATGCCCGCTTCTGTCCCTGAATGATGATGGAAATGAAGGTGTGCACCACCACTGCCCAGCTGGATAGTATCTTAACTAGCGATTCTCACCCTTCCTAACCCTGCGACTCTTTAATACAGTTCCTTGTGTTGTGGTGACTCCCAACCATACAATTATTATTATTTTTAAAAGATTTATTTATTTATTATATGTAAGTACACTGTAGTTGTCTTCAGACACACCAGAAGAGGGCATCAGATTTCATTACAGATGGTTGTGAGCCACCATGTGGTTGCTGGGATTTGAACTCAGGACCTTTGGAAGAGCAGTCGGCACTCTTAACCACTGAGCCAGCTCACCAGCCCCCCATTTTGGAGTTTTTGACATAAGCTCTCATAATGTAGTGTTGGCTGGCTTTGAACTCACAGAGATCCACCTGCTTCTCCTTCCCCAAATGCTGGGACTAAAGGTGTGCACCACCACACGCAGCTCTCCGCTGTCCACACAACGGGCTGGAGCTGACCATGGCTGTGCCAGAAAGGGAGGGAAGGGCAGAAATGAAGCCATACGCTCAGGGTTGCTACATCCTCCTGAGACAGGAGAGGCAGAGTCACTCTTGGGTGACATCCGGGGAGGTCCATACCTCGGGGTAGCTGTATTCTTGGATCCGGCTGGGATGAGGTTTGTACGTGACCCAAACTGTCTTGGGGAGTACAGGAAAGTTAAGTGGACAAGGTGCAGACCTGGATTGGAGAAGCCAAGGACACATTCGTGAGGGCAAATAAGAAAAGCCATTAGAGTCCCAAGCCTAACCTTCACCTGCTGTGTGACCCCAGGGGAGCCCCTTGCCCTCTGTGAGAAATTACAAGGTCCTACAGAGCCCACCATAGAAGTACTCTTGGCATTTAGACAGAGGGAGCCTTGAACCTTGACCCTCCAAACACAGGCAGGTTCCTAGACTTATCTGTGACATGAGACTCTACACAGGCAATTGTGAGCCAGCAGGAGGGTCCCAGCATCTACTCACAAGTTGGAGAACCCAAGAGGGGTGTTCAGTGCATGCCTCCAATTCTGCCCGTCTGAGGTCAGGCCTTGGGACCCACGAGACAAAGCCGACTCCAGAAAATCTGTCCTTTGACCTCTCCAGCACACACGGGCACAATCAGTAAGTAAATAAACGTCAAAAATGTTTAAAGACGGGGCTGGTGAGCTGGCTCAGTGGTTAAGAGCACCGACTGCTCTTCCAAAGGTCCTGAGTTCAAATCCCAGCAACCCCATGGTGGCTCACAACCATCCATAACGCAATCTGATGCTATCTTCTGGAGTGTCTGAAGACAGCTACAGTGTACTTACATATAATAAATAAATAAATAATGTTTAAAGAAATTTCTACCAAATGAACTTAAGGACGGTCAAAAGCAACTTCCTGTTTGTCCGAGTAAGGTGTCTGCTGGCCAAAGAATGGCATAAGCTAGATAGGGTGTCACCTGTTTATAATTCCAGGATGTCACCTGTTTATAAGTCCAGGACAGGAGAGTTGGCAGCAGAAGGAGATCAAAAGCTCCAAGTTAGCTTTAGCTGCCCAGTGACTTTGAGGCTAGCCTGGTCTACATGATGAGTTCTGGGACAGTCAGGGCTACTCTGCTCAAAACAACACAGCACAACACACAGTTGAGAAGTAGCTGGCAAACCTCCAGGATCCATCTACCCCGACACCTGATGGCTTCTGAAGGGTCCCATTCACAGGGTGGCCTGCACTGCACACTCACAGGCTTATGAGCCGGGTCGCCCCTGCTTTTGCAGGTGGGAAAATGGAGACTCAGAGCCCAGATGTTCTAACTGTGAGCGCTGAGCTCTCCTGGCAGAGCCCTCTTTCCCTTACTTCAGTTTGCTCGCCGGCTTCTTGGACTGGGCATTTCTGTGGAAGCACTCTCTGGTGGCATTGGTCTTCTGTTTCCTCTTGAACATCGTTTTTGCGGTGTTTGAATCCTCACCAGGACCCTCCCTGGGCAAAGAGACAAAGGAGGTGCTTGTTACAGCAGCCTGAACAGTGTCTGCCACCATCCGAGTCCTATTCTAGCTCAGCAGACCCAGTGGCCCTGGCCAAGGTCGATGTCCCCAGAAACACATCTGATTACTATTCACTGTTTATCTGGGCAATAACCAGACCAAGGAGACAAACAAAGCCCAAACTTACGCCTACTAAATGTAGTCGCAAAGAGGTTAAAAATCACACAAACTTAATGCATATGCTTTACGTATTTTATCTTAAACAGTCAAAGTTTTTTTTAAGTTTTTTTAATTTTTATAAAATTTATTTTTATTTGTATTTTTAAAAATTTATTTGTTTATTATTATACATAAGTACACTGTAGCTGTCTTCAGACACACCAGAAGAGGGCATCAGATCCCATTACAGGTGGTTGTGAGCTGCCATGTGGTTGCTGGGAATTGAACTCAGGACCTCTGGAAGAGTAGTCAGTGCTCTTAACCTCTGAGCCATCTCTTCATCCCCAGGATTTTTTATTTATGTGTAAGTGTGTCTACATGTAGGACACATTCACAGAGACCAAAAGCAGATGTCAGAGCCTCTGGAGTTAGAGCTATAGGCCATGGTGGGCTGCCCAACGTGCGTGCTGGGAACCGAACTTGGATCAAGTGCTTCTGTAAGAACAGTTTGTGTTCCTAACCACTGAGCCACCTCTGTACACACCCTCAGTTGTAGATAAAATTTCATAACAGGGTGGGGGGAGATCAGATCCATCCTAATAAGATTGGTGTGAAGCAAATACAAGTGTCTATGGAAAAATGCCTGAGAACATGATGGCACACACCTATAATCTCTGAACTCGGAAGGCAGAGACAGGATTGCTCGCTCAGGCCAGCCCGGGCTGTGCAATGAGACCCACATCCAACAATAAAATTAAAGAACACAATGTTTCAACCCCGCTTTTCTAAAAAAGCGTTGGGGGGGGGGCGGGGTTGACAGATGCATGACCCCCTTACTGATCTTTCATTGGCCAATCCAACTGTTATCCAACCAGCAAGGGAGCCTGGGAAATGTAGTTTTCAGATACCTTGAAGAACTACAGATCTGCAGTCCAGTGTCACGGCTGTAGAGATAATGATGGAGCGTGTGCATTCCACAACCCAGACAACTGAGGCATACTCTTTTGGTTTGGTTTTTGTTGTTGTGGTCAAACACTCTGACAAAGTCACTTAAGGGTGTATTTGGTTCACAAATCCAGGCAACTGTCAGTTGCTGATAGGAAGTGAAGGCTGCAGGAACTTGCAACAGCTGGTCTCTTTACACCCACAATCAGGAGCAGAGAGAATCGAACCATGCTTGCCCCTGCTCAGCCCACTCTCTCCTTTTCATTCACTTCAAGGTTATAGTGCTAGGGGCTAAAGCCACGTACCTCCATGGCAGCTCCAACAGAGACTTTTGAGAGTCCTTTTCTACCGTTAGAGGCTACCCAAGGCTAGGATGCTGCACCTGTTAGACCATCCCAATTGTGGCTTCACCCAAAATAAGACCCGGGACCTGGAGTGCACATGCTCCCAATGTCCTAGAACAGGTTGTACCCAGTGTGTGCTGGAGTGGGGGAGAGGGGTGGTATCGCCCCATGGACAGGTTTACCCACTTAGCGTCCCACTGCGGGAGAGAGAAGAGGGCACGGAGCGTGAGCTGCTGCCCCACAGACTAGGTGATACCCAAACAGCCAAAAGCGCAGAAACCTCACTTAGCTGGGGCCCCTCCTCTGAGCAAAGGAGAGAACAGTCCTGAGGAAAGAGAAACTTACACCAGCAGAGGCTTGTGGGGGGCTTCCTTCCTGGTACCCGGTGCTGCCGAGCCTGTCAGCTGTGATGAGGCGGGAGACCCTGTAGCTGGAGGGAACACCGGAGTTAAAAGAGCAGGGAGTGGGTACTGACTGGGTCATTTTGGAAATAACAATAGTGAGTGTGTCTGAGAGCGAACGGCAAGGATGCCAGTTGTCGTGGCTCAGCACCCCTTTACTCCCAGTACTCGGGAGTCAGAAGCAGGTGGATTTCAGAGTTTGAGGCTCGCCTGGTTTACATAGTGAGAGGCCGACTATCCAGGACCCAATAGTGAGATGCTCTTGTTAAAGGAATTTTATTTTATTTTATTTTATTTTATTTTATTTTATTTATTTGGTTTCTTTTTCTTTTTCCAGTTCTTCGAGGCTGGGTTTCTCTGTGTAGCTTTGGCTATCCTGGAACGAACGCACTCTATATAGTCCCGGCTGGCCTCAAACTCTGAGATCCACCTGCCTGTAACTGTAACTCCAGGGGATTCAGCGCCCTCTTCTGACATCTTTGGTACCAGGTATGGATGTGAGCAAGGCACAGAAACATGCACACGAACTCAGTAAACAGAACCTTTTTTTTTTCCAGACAGGATCTCTCTACATAGCCTTGGCTGTCCTGGATCCTGATCTAGCTTGTGAACACTAGGCTGGCCATGAACTTCGAGATCTGCTTGCTTTTGCCTCAAAAGTGCTACGACTAAAGGCAGGGGCCAGCGCATCCAGCAAACATAATTTTTATTATTATTTATTTATTTATTTATTTATTTTTGGTTTTTCGAGACAGGGTTTCTCTGTGTAGCCCTGGCTGTCCTGGAACTCACTTTGTAGACCAGGCTAGCCTCGAACTCAGAAATCCGCCTGCCTCTGCCTCCCAAGTGCTGGGATTAAAGGCGTGGGCCACCACCGCCCGGCCATAATTTTTTTTAAACCATTGTGATTTTTTAAAAAATTGTATGAGCTGTGGGAGGAATCTCACTATCCCCAACAAATCAAAATTCAAAACACACGTCTGGATGTAGGCATGTACGAATATTTCAAAGAATGAGATTATTTTGAAATAATAAGCAAACAAGCAAGGAAGCAATAAAACCAGCAAAGAATGCTCTCTCCTCCTCGTATTTAAGAGTCAAGTTATCACATCAGTGGATCTGATGCAGACTGAAGGCTGCAGCTGCTGTGGGCAGACGCCGCTGTTCCCGCCCCGTGGTGACGTCAGAGGGCGGGGCCTGAACACCCACCAACGCAAGGGAGTAAACCACCTTGGAATGAAGATTATTATTAGGACCAGCGTGTATATCTCGAGTGAGTGTTCAAATGGAGTCAAAGATGGATACTGGGTGTAGTCCTCAACTGATTTGGGTTTTGGTTTTTGGTTTTTTGGTTTTTTTTCAAGACAGGGTTTCTCTGCGTACCTCGATTGTTCTGTAACTTGCTCTATATATCAGGGTGGCCTTACTCTAAAGAGATCTGCTTGCCCCTGCCTCACAAGTGCTGGAATTATATATTTAATTAAAAATATTTTTTTAAGGCTCATCAGTCATCAAGCTCCAGAGATCTGCCTGTCTTCCTGTCCTCAGCGCCAGAGTTACAGACATGGGCCGCTGTACCAAGCTTTTATGTGGGTTCTGGGGATAAAACTCTGGTTCTCATGAGTTTATTTTTATTGGTTAAAATTTTGTATAAATTGTATGAGTTATAAATATAAAAGGCTCTATTATAAGCCTTTAATATCAATATATTAAATTCCATTTTATTTTATTTAAGATTTAGTGGGTTTTTTTTTTTAAGTTGTGTAAATGGGAGGTGTGTGCAAGAGTAGGTGCCCATGGGATCCAGAAGAGGGGACAGACATGCTTTTGAGCCACCCAGTGTCCTGGCCTGGCCACCAAAATGAACTCTGGTCCTCTAAGAGAACAGCAATAATAGCTCTTAACCCCTGCGCCGTCTCGCCAGCCTCTCGGTGGTGGTTTTTGCTGCCAGAGGGAGGGGCTGAGCTTCAAGGCGCAAAGACACAGACAGGAGTCAGTATCCCCTGCGGAGGCTGCTCAGATAGATGGCTAATCTCACCCTCAGAACTGATGTTTCTTGGTTCCGCCAGAGCAGGGAGGGTCATACCTGGGGGTCGTTCTGGGCCTAGGTCCTCCACAGGTGGCCGGGCAGGTGGTGTTGAAGGACTTAGGGGCGGAAGTCCAAGTGTTGCCCTGGCTGGTGTGGCTCCCTGGGAAGATCTGCGCAGCAGTCTAGGGGACTCGGGTGACCCAATAGGCACAGAGGATCCAGTCTTTAAGCCTCGTGAGTCTGTAGCTGGGAGCAACACAGGTGGCAAGGTGGTTGTGCTCTGTTCGTCGGTGGCAGAGGCCAGAGCATCCTTCACTCCTCGTTCTGTGGCAGAGTCCAGGGCACCCTTCACTCCTCGCTCCGGGTTTGGAGTTTGAACATTTATTGGGCAACTGTCACTGGGGCCAGTGGGCCTTATTACTGGGACCGGCTGGGCTGGGGATAATGGCGATACGGATGGTTGCTTGGATGTAGAGACCCGTAGTGACACGGGTGAATCCACAGACCCCTTGCACCCAGATTCAGGTGTCTGCACTGAGGGGGCGGCTGAGGAATGGCTGTCCTTTCTGTCCTTTTTGGGAGACCCCTGTACATGGGTTTGTGAGGAGTCTTCTGGGCTTCTCCTCGGTGCTGGCAGGTTCTGCAGACTCGGAGGTGGGGGCTCATGGCCAAGGGCGACCTCTATCTGGCAGTATACTTCAACCCTCGGGAAAATCACTCTCTTGCTGGGAGAGTCAAGGTACGCTGCATCTAAGAGAAACAAACCACAGCGCATCAGATCTGATGGGCACGTAGCGTAGTATGGGTATGTCTGCAAAATCTACATAAATATGATACATGATGGGCACAGCGTGGCCCCAGAACTTGGGAGCTAGGCAAGAAGATTGTAAGGACAGAGATCAGATTGTAGGTGTGAGGGGTGTTGGTGGAGGTTGGGGGGACCATAAAGAAACTCCAGGAGCTCCGTTTTTGTTTTTTGTTTTTTCAGACAAGATCTCATGTAGCCCAGGCTAGCCTGGCCTCAAATTTACTATATAGCCAAGGATGACCTTGAATTTCTATTCCTCCTGATCCCACCCCTCCCCCACATTCCCAGTGCTAGGATTACCACATGCACTACCCTGCCGGGTTTATGAAGTACTGGAAATTAAA
Organism: Mus caroli; assembly: GCF_978045245.1. Classification (NCBI taxonomy): domain Eukaryota; kingdom Metazoa; phylum Chordata; class Mammalia; order Rodentia; family Muridae; genus Mus; species Mus caroli. The sequence continues at coordinate 65,017,811 of NW_028227273.1, forward strand.
CACAGGTCTTCGTGCATGCTAGGTAAGTACTCTAATCGAGTCCCGGTCCCAGCCTCTGCAGAAAGACCCAGATGATAGATTACGCATGTATGGGAGGACCTTGTTGGAAGGAGTGCGGGCGAGGCCTGCTGGGCACAGCTGGGAGCAGACTGGCATCGTCAGCCTCCCCTTTCCCACACCAGGGAGGCAGGCGGGGCTAGCGGCTTCCTAGCTGTAGGAGTAGCTTAGCTGGGTGGATGAGAGCTTTTGCAGAGGGAGGAGAGACGGGGTGAGGATGAGATTGAGGGGTCCAGGGCGGCTTCATCCTGTGTGTGATGAGTGCCCCCCCCAACCAAGCAGAGAGCATTCTAACTGCTTTCAAGTGGCAAGTGGGAACCGATAGTATGGCTCTGGGTACCAGTAGCTCCTGAACCTGTGCCAGTAGAAAAATCCAAGAAGCCTGGCGGGAGGGAGGGACTCGTGCACGTGAGCTGGCGCCAACGAGCTCGCGCCACCTGGCGGACGACGCGAGCATCACAAGGAGCCCGGGAAGAACCTGGGCTTCCTTTGCATTGAGACAGGAATCGGAGGGTGTAGTTAAGCTGTGTCCCACATGCAGAGGGGGTGTGTGTGCCTGGCTGGGGAAACAGAGTCGCCTCCAAAATTTACGTATCAAATTATAACATTTTCCCAACCTCAAGTTCCTCACAAACACCGTCACCCTGGAAGATTGAGGGCTTCCAAGCTAGTGGCCAAAGAATATTGACCCACCAACCCCCTCATCCTCCAGGCTCTGGGACCTCACAGTAAAACTCCCTGAGATAGTCTCTACCATTGCCCTCCTTTACAAATACGGAAGCTAGACCCCAGGAGGTTCATTACTGGCCACCCCAAAGGTGTCAGGAGCTCAGGAGCAAACCCTTCTTTACAAAATGGAGATAAGTCTCTGCGAGCAGAAGTGATTTTCTCCCAAGCGCACACAGCTTAGGGGTGCGGCTGAGAGCCCCACTTGTCTCTGGAAGCCAAGCAGTTGTCAATCTCTGTCCCTGTCTCCACCGTCCCTCCCTCTCCCCATCATTCTGTTTTCCAAGTCTCTCGATGCCTGGACAGGAGGAGTCAGGACCCAGGAGAAAGTAAAGAGAGAGGCTAAGGAAGCTGGAAAAGTCAGGAAGTAAATTTAAAAAAAAAATATATATATATGTATATATATGAAGACACACACACATATATATGTATGTATTATGTATGTGTATATATATATAATATATATATATATATCTTAGTAAGAAAATATCATTCAACCCTTACTTTTGTCCCCAAGTATTTCTTTCCCTAAAGTATTATTTTATTTTATTATTTTTTAAAGATTTATTTATTTATTATATGTAAGTATACTGCACCTATCTTCAGACATACCAGAAGAGGGCATCTGATCTCATTACAGATGGTTGTGAGCCACCATGTGGTTGCTGCGAATTGAACTCATGACCTCTGGAAGAGCAGTCAGTGCTCTTAACCGCCAAGCCATCTCTCCAGCCCTAAAGTATTATTTTAAAGTCACAGAGATGTGTAGCCATATCAGAATAAGGGATGCTTGGAACTCAAAGGCCAGAAGCCGAGTGTTCTGTATAACTGTGATAGAATATTATACATCTACTCCGAAGATTGTGTGACCGTGCAGAGAAAGGCTGGGCCGGCATTCGGTAAGCACCCCTGGCCCTGGAATTCCCTCAGTCTGAAACCACACTCTACGTAGTTAACCCTAAGTATAGGCAGGTCTTTGATCTCTCTCCATAAAGATGATTGCCAGACCTTCATGGAGTTTGCAAGCATTAGCCTCTGTGCTGATGATATTCGTCTGATAAAGGCAGGAGGAAATGGGTCTGACCCCTTCCCAGACTAATAAAGGACGTTGATCTGTAAATCACTCAAATATAACTACTCCAGGCTAGGTCCAGAGCAGCTCAGGCTGGCCTAGAAGCAGCTACACAGCTAAGGATGACCTTGAACGCCTGGCCCTCTAGCCTTTACCTGAGTGGCAAGCATTAATTCTTGCACCACCCTTGTCTGATGCGGTGTTGAAGACTGAACCAGGGTTTTGTGCATGCCAGGCAAGGGCTCTACCAACTAAGCGCTCCAACCTTTTTGCTTTTAATGTCATAAATATGTGTTTAGAAATATTCTAGGGCTGGTGAGATGGCTCAGTGGGTAAGAGCACCCGAGACTGCTCTTCCGAAGGTCCAGAGTTCAAATCCCAGCAACCACATGGTGGCTCACAACCATCTGTAATGAGATCTGACTCCCTCTTCTGGTGTGTCTGAAGACAGCTACAGTGTACTTCCATATAATAAAAAAGAAAGAAAGAAAGAAAGAAAGAAAGAAAGAAAGAAAGAAAGAAATATTTTAAGCTGGTCAGTGGTGGTGGCACACGCCTTTAGTCCCAGCACTCGGGAGGCAGAGGCAGGCAGATCTCGGAGTTCAAGGCCAGCCTGGTCTACAGAGTGAGTTCTAAGACAGCCAGGCTACACAGAAAAACCCTGTCTCAAAAGACTAAAACATATTTTATATATTTTTTTCACGGTCTTGGGCAGTGTGGGCTGCTAGGTCTCTGTCCTTCTGTCCAGCTTTCTTAGCTACAGCTTTGGGACACTGTCCTCTACCCAGATTAATATTCCCACCCCTGCCACACTCCTTGCCCCGCCCCTAGGCTCCAGGTACTCACTCAGCCTCCGCAGGTATGAGACAGCATCATTGTATCCCCGATAGTAATATTCCTGCAGGATCTAAATGTTAACAGAGGAATATAAACGGATGCTGCAGCCACCAAGAGAGCCAGCGTCCCACCATAGACACTCTATAAATAGACACTCCCCATATCCTCCCTACCCAGGACCACATCAGCAAGCCCTGCCTGGGCTATACCTCCCATCCCCCACCATCTGCCCAGGAGGCTGGGAAGCAATTGCTAACACAGCAGGGGTGGGCGTGTCAGCGTGCTGGTCACCTGTTCCCAGAGCATCACCAGCCTCCACTGTGGGAGTTGGTGGGAGTTTCTGGGGAACCAGAGACCACACATCTGGGTCCTAAGAAGGACAGAGCTTGGTGTTTCCCCAGCACTACTCTTCATTGGCTGTGAAGCTGTAACTACCCACAGCCTCACTTTCTTCATCTGTCAAATGGGGACAGTGACAGTGTCTTTGCAGATGTCATTGGGATGGGTGTGTGAGAGCCATGTCCACAGAGCTTTCTCTGAGGGGGGGGGGGCAAACTGGAAACATTTAAGTCTTTGCTGACCGCTTATTCTGCTGTGTGATTTTGTTTGGAGATAGGATGGCATGTAGCCCAGGCTAACCTCAAACTCCCTGTGGAGCTAAGGATGACCTTGAACTCCTGGACCTCCTGCCTCCACCTCCCCAATACTGGGATTACAGCACTCGACTGTCTTCAGTCTGTGTGGTGCTGGGGAATCGAACCCAGGGCTTCATGTGTGCTAGGCAAGCATTCTACCAACTGAGCAACATCTTTAGCCCTGATTGTTTTTAGCAATCCTTTAAACATGGCAAAACCCTGGGCCCTCTGAGGGGAGAGGCACAAGAGGAGGGATCCATCTGTTCTGCATCCCACCCCATCGGCCCTGTCTCTCACCACCAGGTCCGGGGGGAACAGCGCATGTGTCATGCGGGTGATATTCTCCAGAGAAAACTGGAAGGAGAAGTTGAACATTCGGAAGTCATGGAAGATGGTGGGGCAGTCTCTCGGACAGATGTCCTGCTGGCTGCTGAAGGTGGAGATGGTGATGGAGTCTGTCCAGAAGGCACAGGGCTGCATGCTTGTGAAGCCACCGTCGATGTATCTCTGCAGGGAAGAGAAGAGAGACGTTCAGCCAGAGAAGACACAGGGGAGCTGGGGCCATGGAAGAGACACCTTTTGCAACCAGCCTTGAGGCTGAGGTCCCTAAGATAAATGGTGGGTGGTGTGGGCATGGCCACTTGCTGCATCTCTCAGGGCCTTGGAACTCCCAAGTCTAATGCTCTGGGCCCTGGACTCTTCTCCCTTAGAGAATCTTGCTGATAACTGGTCTCTGTATGGGGTCCCTCCTCTGAATGACTCAAGAGACCAAGGTCCCTTCTACAACCTCACAGTACAGCCATCTCTAACCCCTTTCATTTGGAGTTGGGGGTGGGGTGGGGCTTCTGTTGGGTTCCTTACTTATGAATAGAACAAAAGATGACCAGTACTCTCTTTTTTTTTTTTTTTTTTTTTTGGTTTTTCGAGACAGGGTTTCTCTGTATAGCCCTGGCTGTCCTGGAACTCACTTTGTAGACCAGGCTGGCCTTGAACTCAGAAATCCGCCTGCCTCTGCCTCCCGAGTGCTGGGATTAAAGGCGTGTGCCACCACGCCCAGCTGATGACCAGTACTCTTATCCCAGGAGTCCCATAAAATGTCTGGACCACTCAGTTACCTCCCCACCACTCAGACTGCAGCCAGGAGACCAGTCACAGGGTACCCTAAAGCCAGTCAGAGATGCAGAATCTTGGTCTGTCCAGATCTGTTAAAGCAGAGTCCTCCTTGTCTTAGAATGCCTCTGAGTCACCCATGGGCACAAAAAAGCCTGTGACCACTGACCTAGATAGCCCCAGGGGGTCTCCTCAGTCAGGCTCTCAGGGCCCTGTGTTCTGGGGTCTGCATTCTGCACGCTGAATTCTGGGAGAACCTGGCAACCTTGGAACTTTGTCTTGCTGGGTTCAGTACAGGGTTGGTGGATCTAGAGAGGTCTTGGACCAACTAGAGAAAGCAGCCCTGAAAAAGCTAGGAATTCTGGGTAGTAAATGATCCTCACTTTAAGGTGCCCCAGGGTCTCAGCTCACCCAGTCACTCACCTCTCCCCTATACGTTGGGGGGATGAAGCCACAGTAGACAGGAACAAAGCAGCTGCAATACAGGGCCTGAGGAGAGACGGGGCTGAGATGCTAAGGCCCTGGGGTGGGTGCCAATGACCCTTGACCCCTACCAATTCTCCATTAATTTTAAAGGATGGGTACTGGCATGGGAAACAGCCTGAAACTCACTTCCCATCCTGATCCCTAGTTGGGTCCTTGGTAATCTACCGGACCACCTAGTAGACTAATCTAGTCTCCTCTTGTAGAACTGCTCCTGGCAGAGCCATGGGCACGAAGGAAGGGAAGGGCCAGGCAGGCAAAAAAGGGAAGAAGGGAGGAGGCTGGGGAGTGGGCTGGACTGAGCTGCCCCTGTTCTCCCAGGTGGGGGCGCTCCAACCAGGGCCTTGCCTCGATGAGCTCTTCCTTGGATCGGTACTCGGAAACCACGACGTTCTCTCCGTCCGTGACTCGGGTGAGGCTCACATGCAGCTTCCCGGTGGCGAACTTGTAGGAGTCTTCCGGTAGCACATCGTACAAAAACTGTCGCATCATCTGTACCATCTTGCAGGACGGAGACAGAGGTCCCAGGAAGAACTTCTTCACCTCCGCCAGGCCCATATTCAGCACTCGGAGGTACTTCTCTGTGGAGGGAGCAGAGTGGGAGATGCACCCTCAGCAACTGCTCAGGACCATGGGGAAGGGGCCCCTGGGGCTCAGTGATGTTAACCATTTGCAGCCGTTGACAGCGAGGAGGAGGACCCTGAAGCTGGGGGGCCTCAGGAACAGAACAGAGCCAGACCATAAAGGAGAAAGTCCCAGATGCCCTACAGCTAGGAGACACGGGCACCAGCATGGGACCCAGGTGTCCTGCTTCTTGACCATGCGTAGCCACCCATCAGGAATTGTCAGCGACTAGAAAGATATTTTCTTCCTGCAAAACAGCTCTGGCAGCTTCTTGTCCCTGCACCTGAGGTCTGCCACCAAGCTGTCATTATGAGGGTCCTACACGAACACAGATGCAGTTGGAAATCTTTTACCAAGTGACAAGGGCACTTGCTTAGAGGCCACATACCCTTGGCAGACTGCACCCTCACAACGTAGCCAAGGATGACCTGGAACTCCGATTCTACCATCTCTTCCTCAATAGAGCCAGGGTTACAGGCATGACCTATGCTTGGTTTATGTGGTGCCAAGGAGAGAGCACAAGGCTGCATGCATGCTGGGAAGAACTCTATCCACTTAGCTTAACTCTAATCTCAAAACCTGATTTTTACATTTTATTTTTATTCATGTGTATGTATGTACACAAGTGTGTGTGTGCCCACAGATGCTAGTCAGGGTTGTAGGATCCCGTGGACCTGGAGCTATATGACATGGCCAGTGGGAACTGAACTTAAGCCCTCTACAAGAGCAGCAAATGCCCTTAATGACTAAGTCACCTCTCCAGTCCCACAAATACTGTTTTCTCTTGGTGCCAGCGATTGAACTAGGGGATCTGCACATATTTGCATACGTTTGATGCTTGACCACTGAGCTACACAGCCAGCCCTTAAACAACTATCTCATTTGGAAAAATTTGTTTAAAGTTAGCGTCATGCATATGTACTAGGGACTTGTGTAGTCATGAGCTCTCTGCCGTGGGAGGCAGCAGAGCAGATGTTGCGTAAGCACCCCTGTCAGAGAGCTTATCCACCAGCTCTGTGGGCGGGTGGGAAGGGCGGAGTCTTTCCAGCTTGGAGAGTCTGGCGTTCATTCTAGTGCCTGGCGGCAGACACACAGAGAAGGCAACTGATTTGCCCAGAGTCACACACAGCAATTTAGAGACAAAAGGATAGCTTATTCCTATTGCATTTTATAGTTCATGGATTATACATTACTGGTCTAATCCTAGAGACTGCTAATGCTAGAGTGGAGTTGGACAGGTAGGGAAACTGAGGCAGGGAAAAGCGTCTTGCCTGAGGTCACACAGTCAGGCAATGTTGGTTTGCTGTTGTCTCGTTTCTTTTTCTGATGCCAAGCCACCCCTCACCCACACCCAGATCACAGTTGCCTTACACTATAGGGACCCCAGGCTTTGCTCCGAACATGGACTGCTCATTCTCCTTCCTGGGAGTAGCAAGCCTGGCAGTGTCAGCCTTGCCATGTGCAGACTTGTGCACTCAGCACCTTCCCTCTAGGGAGGGTGGTGACCAGCTGGCAGGTTAGAAAACAACCTGGCAAGTGGCCACCAAGGTCTCAGGTCACTCAGAAGACAGATTACCATGGAGGTATGCGCTTCTGGGAACTGGTTTCCTGTAACGGAGGCTGACCTCAGACTCACTATGTAGCCAAGAACAACCTTGGACTCTTAATCTCCCTTCTGCCAGTTTCCTAGTGCTGGGATGACATATGTATGCCATCGGGTGAGCCATTCAAAAACCTTTGTTGCCGGGCGTAGTGGCACATGCCTTTAATATCCCAGCACTCGGGAAGCAGAGGCAGGCAGATTTCTGAGTTCGAGGCCAGCCTGGTCTACAAAGTGAGTGCCAGGACAGCCAGGGCTACACAGAGAAACCCTGTCTCGAAAAACCGATTATATATATATATATATATATATATATATATATATATATATAAAAACACACACAAGAAGAACAACCCATGCTAAATTCTCTACCTGTGTCCTGGACTATCCACTAGAAATGGACATGAGTGAAGTGGGCATGAGAGGTCAAAGGTCTGCACGAGTCAGGGCTCAAGTGCCTGCTTTAACTTCAGCTTTAGAACAGGATTCATTCCTAGTCAATAGGGAGGGGAGTGACAGGGATGAGGAGAATGGAAATAGCCCTGACATTTCCAGGATCCATGCAGCTGAAAATGGTTCAGTCTGGAAATCAGCTGTGTACCACCCAGACACACACAACCAGAGCGAGGCAGCTAGTTTCTCTCAGCCTGGGGGAGTTTGGCTTAAAATTCTTCCTTGATGCTTAAAGCAGGCACAACCTGAAAGGCCATCTGTCTCTTCTTGCTTCCCTCCTGGTTTCTGTGTCTGTCCAACCTCGAGGTCCCTGTGTGTCTGTCCTTGGAATCCCTGGGTGTCTGTCCCCGGAGTCCTTGTGTGTCTGTCCTTGGAGTCTCTGTGTGTCTGTTCTGGGGGGTCCCTGTGTGTCTGTCCTTGTGGGTCCCTGTGTGTCTGTTCTTGGGGTCCCTGTGTGTCTGTTCCTGGGGTCCCTGTGTATCTGTCCCTGGGGTCCCTGTGTGTCTGTCCCTGGGGTCCCTGTGTGTCTGTTCTTGGGGTCCCTCACTGTCTCTCCCTCCTCCCTCACTGTCTTTCCCTCCTCTCTCACTCCCCCCCAGCTTTTTTTGGTAGTAAGGAGGAGAAATGGATGAGTAACCAGGTCTAACAAATTTCCTTTTGTGGAGTCAACCATTAGCAGTTCTGATGGCTCATGCTGGTCATCCCAGAGCGCAGGAGATAGAGGCAGGAGGGTTGCTTCAAGTTCAAATTGAATCTGGTCTATGTTGAAGTCTATTTGATCACACCGTGAACCCTGAGACTCCGTGTTTACTGAGAAAAACCCTACTTCTAGTTGTGGTGTAGGCCCTTAGCACACACCTCTAATCCCTCTGGGTGCAATACAGACATAGCCTTAATACGCACCTTTACTCCCAAACAATGAAGGTAAAGTTAGTTTGTAGAAGGAAGCAGCCATGTTTGAAAGTGATGTCTAATTGAGTGGTAGACAAAGTGACAAATCAGAGAAAGATTTGACAGAATGGGATATGCTTGACTCTCACGTGAACAGAAGGAAAGAGAGGCTGTTTAAGAAAGAGAACACAGAGAGAAAAAGAGAGGAAGCAGTTTTTTGGGTTTTTTTTTTGTTTTGTTTTTGTTTTTTTGGTTTTTTGAGACAGGGTTTCTCTGTGTAGCCCTGGCTGTCCTGGAACTCACTGTAGACCAGGCTGGCCTCGAACTCAGAAAACCCGCCTGCCTCTGCCTCTGCCTCCCAAGTGCTGGGATTAAAGGCGTGTGCCACCATGCCCGGCTGAGAGGAAGCAGTTTTACCAGGAGAGTTTTACACAGATGATTGCAGAGAGAGAACAAGTTAGACACAGGTGGAGACAGGATGAGCCAGAGAATGAGAAGGAGCCAGAAGATTAGAAGAGATTGCCAGAGTTAGTATGAGGCAGAGCAGAGCAATTCAGTCAGAAGCCGAGAGAGAAGCCAGATTGGATCAGTCAGCTTGGAGAGGAGTTTGAGCCAGAATAGCTGAGTTGAACCAACCAGCCAGAGCTCAGAAAGAGCTAGAAAGGGTGAGCTTATTCAGTGGCAAGTCTCAGAGGCTGAAAACGTTCTAGGCCTAGATTAGTTTATACAGAGGCTAGAAGCTTCCAGGACTAGGCCTGGGTTAGCAGATCGACGTAATAAGACAATTACATCAGGTGAGTAAAAGTTACTTTACAGGTCTACATAGAGAGTTCTCCAGCCATGCTCACATGGAAGACCCCGTCTCAGAGAGAGAAGTGGGGGGGGGGGAGAACGAGGGGAATGGAGAGGCAGAGGGGGAGAGGGAGGGGGAGGGGAGGGGAGGGGGAGGGAGGGGGAGAGGTTTGGAGCCTTCATTTCTTTACATGTCTGTTATTTTCTAGCACTTTCTCCCATTCAAAGGCCTCTGTGGTGGTTACTATCGTCAACAGGAAACTACATGGAATCACTTAGGAGACAGACCTGGGGCATGTGTGTCAGGGAAATTCTAGATAGAGTTAACTGAAGAGAATACCCAGTCTCTCTTCAAGTGGGCAGCACCCTTGCCTGGGCCGGGGTGCTGGACTGCCAAGGGGGAGCAAGGGAGCTGGGCTATCAGGCTTGGTCTCTCTCTGAGTCTCAAGCTCCTGCCAGTGTGACGTCCACAGCATCCTCAAACTGAGTCAAAATAAAGCTCTCTTCCTACGTTACTTTTGTCCAATAATTTTGTCACTACAGGTAGTGACAATTTCCGGGCTGCCGGGTCATGGTTTCTACACCAACCGCAGCAACGTGGGGGTTGAAAGTAGTGTCTTGGGCTCAGTGTGTCCTGGTCAGGAAACTCCAGGATATCTGTCACGACCCAGTCCCCACCAGCTGCTTCTACTACAGGTGGCAGTTCGTGTGTGTGTGTGTATGTGTGTGTGTAGCCTTCCCTCTCTCAGTAGCCCATCAGGATGCTGTATCCTCAAGGGCCCTTCAGGAACCCTCCAGATAGACTGAGAATCCTTCAGAGCCAACATCCTTCCCCCTCAGCCAGTCTCAAGGACAGCAGTTGGTGCTTGTGCTTGCACAGTGACCGCTGAGAAAAACAAAGATGCTGCTCAACTCTGCAGTGAAATCCTGGCCGTGAAGTCACACAGGGACAGGAAACACGTCCAATTATGACATACAGGTTCCTACACCCCTGGCTGGCCTCACACTTACTATATTGCCAAGAATGACTTTTAATCCCAAGCCTCCCCCCTGTAGCTCCCCAGTGATGAGATTGCCAAACAGGAAGTCTGTAACCAGCAAGAATCAATTGTATTGACCAGTGTGGCCAACTCAGGCTTCACAAGCCTCCGGCTCAGTGCAAGGAAGGTCAGCAGGAAATAAGGGCAGAGATGAGGAGTCTGTCAAGGGCAGAATGAAGCCACAGCCCTGACTTTCAGGTACTCTGGGAGTTTCATTGTCTGTAACCACAGATCTGTACTGCAAAGCCAAGCAGAACTGTTTCCCATCCCGGGGTCACACAAACTGTCTGGGGCAGCACTGGCTACTTAGATATGTTCATTCAATCCCACCATCTATAAGATAAAGGAAAAGAGAGTCCAGTGTGGTGGCTTAGCAGGTAAAGGCACTTACCAGTGAGCCTGGGTTCTATCCCTGGGAACCACAGGGTGGAGAGAGCTAATTCGCAAAAGTTGTTCACTGACCTCCACAAAGCACATGTGTGCTGTGCGTGGTCCCATGACCAAACACATCCACACATGTACACATATGTATACACACACACACATATACATACATGGACATATGGAAATGGTTTCTTTGTGTAGCCCTGGCTATCCTGGAACTCGCTTTATAGACCAGGCTAGACTCAAACTCAGAGATCTTCCTGCTTCTGCCATTCAAGTGCTGGGATTAAAGGCAAGCACCACTATGCCCAGCAGTTACATTTAAGGGGGGGGGTTGTTTGTTTGTTTTGTTTTTTCTGAGACAGGGTTTCTCTGTGTAGCCCTGGCTGTCTTGGAACTCACTCTGTAGACCAGGCTGGCCTCGAACTCAGAGATCTTCCTGCTTCTGCCTCCCAAGTGCTGGGATCAAAGGCGTGCGCCACCACGCCCGGCTCAGCTGCATATTTTTAACATGGGCAAAGATATCTTCTTTGGGAATGAGGATTTGTCCGGGTGGTAGATGCTTTCCCAGCATGCACAAAGCCTTAGTCCACCTCCAGCAATGCATAAACCGGACTTGGTGTGTACCTGCAACCCCAGAACTGAGGAGGTGGAGGCAGGAAGATCAGGAGTTCAAGGCTATCCTCTGCTACAAAGCAAGTTAGAGGCCCTGTCTCACAAAAACTAACCACCCAAAGAGGATGTCTGCCTTATTGAGTTCTGAGACAGTGTGAACGCTTCCTGCATATAGTATGCACTCAATCTTGGTCATGCTGTAACTGTCCATGTGAACCAAGCATCCACTGAACAAGGGAGTATCTTTCCCTGCATCCTCTTCAAGATGTGTCAAAGTTGCCGGGCGTGGTGGGTGGCGCACGCCTTTGATCCCAGCACTCGGGAGGCGGAGGCAGGTGGATTTCTGAGTTCGAGGCCAGCCTGGTCTACAAAGTGAGCTCCAGGACAGCCAGGGCTACACAGAGAAACCCTGTCTCGAAAAACAAAACAAAACAAAACAAAAAAAAAAAGATGTGTCAAAGTAGGGGGCTGGAGAGATGGCTCAGTGCTTAAGAGTACTGGCTGTTCTTTCAGAGGACCCAGATTTGATAGCTAGCACCCACACGGTGGCTCACAACCATCTACAATGCCAGTTCTGGGGGAATCTGACATCCTCTTCTGGCCTTCTTAAGCATATCACACATGTGGCACACAGACATACACACTGACAAAGCACCCATACACCTGAAAATAAATAAACTTAAAATAAGATACAAAATACATGGACATAGGAAAAACGTGGCTGAGAGGGTGTGCCCACAGTCTCAGGAGTTACTGGACCAATCTGGCAACATGCCTCTTCTATGGGAGACAGCTAGAAGCTGGGTTTGAAAAGAATCAGGGGCTAGAGCGATCACCAAAGAGGAAGAGATAATTGGATGCTTGTGTATGTTATTTGATTAAATTGGAAATATTTACCCCTTTCCCAAGAGCAAAGAGGTCTTACTAATCCTTAGTATTCAATATAGCAACTGGAGTCCAGGCAAATGCTTAATTAACTGGATGCATACACAGATAATGAATAAATTAGTGAGCTCCAGATATCAGAGAGGGACACTGAGGCCCAAGGAGACAGATAGTTATTCAAGATGGGTTAAAGCAGATGCCCGTCTTCCCTTCCCCCACACAAAGGTGAAGGGGCACGGCTGGCCGACCCTGTAAATGACAGGATCCTGGTCTTGGATGTGCAAGAATTAGGCCTGCTGTGTGGGATGCATCTGGGAAGGAGGATGGGGCTGCGTGCACACACACACACACACACCCCTAGTCTCAGTAGACTGGTAACCTAGCAACAGCCTCCAGCTTAGCCAATCACAGTTGGCCAGCCAGCTCTCCCTTGACTGCTGGGGGAAGCTGAGATGAGGTGGCTTCTGGGAGGCAGGAGTGAGCAGATTCCCAGGGAAGCCCAGGCAAGGCTCAGAATCCCTGGGTGAGGAACCTGGAAGCCTTAGGCTCCTGTCTGGCTACAAATTGCAGGCTGAAATCCCAGCTGTGTTTTCCCGTGGGTCTATCCTGACTACCTAACCACATTCTAATAATAACTGTTATTACTCTCTTAATGAAAGTAGTTCACCCAAACAGGCTTTCCCACCTAGAGTCTGTTTATCTTCACAGTGACAGTCAGACTCTAAGGGCTGGGATCCCGGTTTATGTACCACACACTACAGAGGCATTGATAAAAGCATCTTGCCTGAAAACTCCCCCGACGCTCATGGAAAGCCCGTGGGGACCCTCTGGTATGGCCAGTTTTCAGCCAGAGAAGGCTTTGTGCCAGGCAAATCTAAAGTGAAAATTGATTATATAAAAGGACTAAACTTGAGTCGTCAAGGATTGAAGCTGGATGGGTGTTGAACCCCGTGAGACTGCCTGACCCCACCTTAAGCAGGAAACCCCTCAAGATTCCTGGAAATGGATAGTTCTAAGAGTCTAGGTCAAGCTTACCAGGCCAGATGCAGGGAGGATTGCTCAAGGGATAAAAATGCTTGCCAGGAAGACACGAGATCCGAGTCTGCTCCCCAGAACCTATGCAAAAGCTGAAGGTACAGATGTGCACTCATGACCCCAGCCAGCTAGATCCAGGCTGCTCACCAACTAGTCTAGTCTACCTGGAGAGCCCCAGTTCCCTGTGAGACAATAAAAACAAACAAAACGAGTGGGTGGCTCTTGAAGGAAGACACCTCAGATTGATTCCTGACCTTAGGTACACACAAATGCACGTGTGCCTGCACACGTACGCACTGACAGCAGCCCTTCACACACAGATACCAGACCAGCCCCCATTTGTCTGCTTTTGCAAATAGAAATTCCAGCCCAGAGTAAAGTTGAAGATGAGTAGATGTGTGGATGGTCAAGTGGGTGGGTGAGTGGACGGATGGATGAATAGGTAGAAGAATAATTGGATGGATGGGTGGGTGGATAGGTGGGGTGGTAGATGGATGGGTAAGATTGTAGGTGGGTAGATGGGTGGATGGATGGATACGGTTGTGGGTGGGTGGGTGGATGGGTGAATGGATGGATAAGGTTGTGGGTGGATGGGTGGAGTGGGTGGGTAGGTGCATAAGTGAATGGACATACACTCTAAGTCATATACCCTATGTTAGCAGAAATATGTTATTAGCAACACACACATGCGCATGTGCACATACACACACAATTTTTTAAAAGTCTTAGATTATTTTTTGGCTTCTTTTTTGAGACAGGGTTTCTCTGTGTAGCCCTGGCTGGAACTTACTTTGTAGACCATGCTGGCCTCGAACTCAGAAATCTGCCTGCCTCTGCCTTCCAAGTGCTGGAATTAAAGGTGTGTACCACCACTGCCCGGCAAGCCTTAGAAGTAAAAAAAAAAAAAAAAAACAAAAAAAAACCCATACTGAAGTATGCTATGGTGGTTCAAACCTGTAACGCCCCCTCAAGAAACTGATGTAGCAAGATTGCTGTGAGTTAGAGGGCAGTCTAAGCTACCTAGTGATTTTGGGGCCAGCCTAGGCTACATAGTGAGATCCAGTACCCAAACCAAATGGAACTCCAGCAGGCTTATGTCAGTTGCTGTGGGAATGGGCTCTTAGTCTGGATTTCCAGCCATCTGTCACAGACCCCTTTCTTGCTTTGGGCACAAAGTTTGAGTGTCTCCCCACCCCTGTGTACCTCTCCCCAAGAATCCAGGCACGCACTCCCAGCATTCATCTGTGAAAGAGTGGCAGAATCTTACGGATCATGCTGAACCAACACAGAAGAAATGAATATGTCTAGAAAGTTCTCTAGACACTCATTCAATACCTCAGGGACATTAGTGTCCCCACCCCACTCCCACCCCTTTCTCTCTCTGCTGTCATCGGAGATTGTGTTCCAAGGGAGAACTCTACCCTGGCCCCATCCACAGCCTTAGGGTAAAGCTGTGGGTGTCTCTCACATGTTGTTGTTTTGTATGTGTGCCCGGGCACCTGCAGGTCACCTCCCAGGACCTCTTCAGCCACGAATCTCTCCAGCTGGACACCTTGGCAGAGCAAGGCCAGGCCTCCTGCCCACCATGGCTCCACCCTTGCTCTCAACTACGATAATTAGTCGTTTCTGCTAATGGTAGGAGAGAAGAGCCCTGTAGAGCCTGTCCCACCCCTGTGTGACTGGACCTGTTCTCTGCAGGGGTACCCTTCCTAGTTCTTCCTTGGTGCCTGTCACTGAGGTCAAGTCCTCTTCTTTGGCCCTGGCCACTCTCACTCCAGAGTAATGAGGCCACCTCCTCTACAGAAGAGACCAAGACTCAACTGGGAGCAGAGCAGGTTAACCTAAGACAGGAGGTTCAGACCAAGCACTGCCCAGGCCTCCGAAAGCCAAGGGCATCACAGACATCCCTCCCCAGCCAAAACAGCCTTGTGACCTGGTGGCTCTCTAGTCTTCAACTTGGTCTGAGGCAGGGAACAGTTTCCCTATTCTTTTTCTTTTTGATGGTGCTGGGATTGAACCTGGGGCCTCATGCACTCTAGACAAGTACCCTGTCATTGTATGCCACCCATTAACAGTCATAGCCAGAGACTACATTACCCAGCATCCCCTCTTAACTCAGCCATTGGCTTACCATTCCTTGGCTACAGGTGGGGCCCACTGGAAGTGAGAACAAGCCTGTACTTCCCAGCATCCTTTGCTCCCAGGCAAGGCAATGTGACTAAGTTCTGATGTATAGATGAGGTGCTAACAAAGTGTGCGTCACCTCCGAGTCCCACCTCAGAGGGAAGGGGTGTGTCTGCTTCTCCTTCTGACTACATGGAATGTGGACATGGACATGACCCAGGGCAACACCTGTGTGCTCCTTGACGGCCCTTGTGGACTCTTGGGACTGGGGCTTGGAGTCTATAGAGAATCCACACGAAGACTTTGGGGGAACTAGAACCTGTGCTGACCAGGCAGGACCTTCTTCTGCTGCCCCAATCAATACAGCTCTCCCAACAGTCTCCTGAGTTTGCCGAAGTCTCCAGGGAGTGGGCACCCCTGGTTCCAAGAGGGCTCTGTGCTAACAGGGAGGCCGATGTCTCTGCCACTCTAAAGCAGGTAAATTGATCCAGAAAGGTAGCACATCTGGCCAGATGACATGAAGATAGATCCTGACCTGAAATCTTTTCCCTCCTTGCTAAACCCTATACAGAAGGCCACAGGAAAGCAAGGAGCCCCTCGGGCTGCCCACAAATTCTTAGCTCCTGTTCTCAAGCGTGGCCAAATCGGTGATCCTGATCCATGTTGTGTTTGTTTGTTTGTTTGTTTTAAAAAGCATTTTTTAAAAAAATGGACAGGAATGCTCACAAAAGCACTATTCATGATAGCCCAAAGTAAAAACAACCCAGATGTCCATCATCAAAGGAATGAATGACTAGATGTTGTAAGTCCAGCCATGGAACGGAACACCACCTGGTTCATGCTACATCCTGGTGAACCTTGATTAACATCGAGGGAGGGAGGGAAAGAAGCCAGATGGAAACGAGTATATGCCTCACCTACCTATTACATGTGAGGAATTGTGTAAAATGTGTTCATCTGGAGAGACTGAGAGCAGATGGGGATCTGTGGCTTCTAGGGAACAGGCGACAACTAAGGAGTAGGTTCCTTTGGGGGCAGTGTTCTGAAATTGTAGCGTTTGTTGTACAATTGAACAAACCATGGCTAAAGTTAAACTAACTTTAAGTGGGGTGAGCTGCGTGGTAGGTAAACTATGTATCAATACGGCTAAAGGCCTTGTTTGTTTTGGGGTTTTGTTGTTGTTGTTGTTATTTTAAGAAGAGAAATGAGTTGTTCTTTTCTGGGCTTTGGGGGACACAGACAGCTTTTCGAGAGAGGTGAGCCTGGGCTTGGGCTAAAAGTACCAGTGCCCTGGCCATGGCAGCCTTCTGTACTGTGGCTCAGAGAGAGGAAGTGTGTTGAGGTTTGGTCTGTTGCTACGCATTGTAATGCTAAACATTGTATCCCAAGGATTAGTTACCTCAAGACCAGCGAATGGTCATCTAGGCCAGCTTTTGTTGGGCAAGCCCTGCTCCTCAGTTTAAAACCATTGGTTGAATAAAGATGCCTGCAGCCTGAAGCTGAGCAGAAGAGAGGTAGGCTGGACTTGGGGGTCTGAGGGTAGAGCACCAAGCAGAAAGGAGGAGGAGGAAGGAAGAAGTCCCCATGGGGAAGGTACATCCTGAACGCATTGCCATGAGGACCAGCCAGCTGGAGTAGGAGCAGTCCAGGCAGAACTTGGCAAGCGATATCTTGGGATTACGGACAGAGAAGTAGACAAACTAGCATAGAGGGTGGATACCCATCCGGCTCTAGTGCCTTAAGGCTTATATAAAGATTCTGGAGCCGGGCGTGGTGGCGCACGCCTTTAATCCCAGCACTCAGGAGGCAGAGGCAGGCGGATTTCTGAGTTCGAGGCCAGCCTGGTCTACAGAGTGAGTTCCAGGACAGCCAGGGCTACACAGAGAAACCCTGTCTCGGAAAAACCAAAAAAAAAAAAAAAAAAAGATTCTGTGTCTTTTATTTGGGAATTATATGATCAAGGTAGGGTAGTGTACTGGCTATTTTTGTGTCAACTTGACACAGCTGGAGTTATCACAGAGAAAGGAGCTTCAGTTGAGGAAATGCCTCCATGAGATCCAACTGTAAGGCATTTTCTCAATTAGTGATCAAGGGGGAAAGGCCCCTTGTGGGTGGGACCATCCCTGGGCTGGTAGTCTTGGGTTCTATAAGAGAGTAGGCTGAGCAAGCCAGGAGAAGCAAGCCAGTAAAGAACATCCCTCCATGGCCTCTGCATCAGCTTCTGCTTTCTGACCTGCTTGAGTTCCAGTCCTAACTTCCTTTGGTGATGAACAGCAGTATGGAAGTGTAAGCCGAATAAACCCTTTCCTCCCCAACTTGCTTCTTGGTCATCATGTTTGTGCAGGAATAGAAACCCTGACTAAGACAGGTAGAAACCCCCAAATATTATTTACTGCAACAGAAGTGTGGGGGTGAATATAGCCTACACTGCCACAGTAAAACGATTTTTTTGGTTTTGAGACAGTCTCTAGTAGCCCAGACTGGCTTCAAATGCACTATGTAGCAAAGGCTAGCCTCGAACTCCCAGGCCCTCCAACTCCAACCTCGGAGTTACAGGTGAGCCTGCACCCTGCCAGGCTTTTCTTTCATGTTCTTCCTCTTTGGTTAAACTGGGTCAGAACATCAATAAGTCTTTCTGCTACATTGTGAGTTGGGGAAGGGGAGGGAGGTCACAAGGCAGCTCCCGGGAGAAGGGTCTCTCCTACTGCAGCATCCTGGAGGGAGATGTCGTCGGGTCATCAGGCTCACCTGTACCCAGTCATCATGCCTCCAGCCCAAGTCCTTCTTACTGTGGGTGTTGGCCCGTGAAGTCAGTCATATGTCACCTCAGTCCATGTAATGCACCTCTGTAATGCAGGGGACGCCGGCATGGCCACTTGCTGGATGGCCGGTGATTCTGCCTGGGCTTTCCCTAGGACCCATTGCTTCCTTTCTTCAACGTTCCCACTTGAGAAGCCCTTGTGAACTGAAATTCCCTTCTCTGAAACCGTGACATCAGGTGACCTGTGCCGTCCATCTTCTGGACACACTGGTTTCTCCACTCTGTCACCATGTCCTCCCACATCCTTGCTGGAGGCCTCAGGTCCTGCCCAGCCTGTCTCTCCCTTCCTAACTCCCACTCCTACTGCTGGCTCCCTCAGGCAGTGGCCTCACTCTGTGCCTTTCTAGAACCCAGCAGACACTTCCTCTCATGTTAGAATGACACTATGGAGAGGCAGGCATGGTGAGACATCCCTGTGCTTCCGGTACTTGGGAGGTACAAACAGGAGGAACATGAGTTTGAGGTCAGCCTTGGCTACATGAAGGGCCAGCCTGGCCTATCTGAGACAGACAGGAATGAAAGGATGGACAGAGGCGGGGAAGGTTTGCCATAAAGTCTTTTGGGGGAGGGGGTCTTTTTGTAGTAGCAGCTGAAGGGGGTGGAGCTGCCAGACCACCGGAATCTTTATCCTTTGATAAGAGACAGAAATTCTTTTGGGGCTGGCAAGATGGCTCCGTGTGCAAAGGCACTTGGTGTTAAGCCTGAAGATCTGAGTTTGATCCCTGAGACAGTGGAAGGAAAGAACAGACTCCTGAAAGCTGTCCTCTGCCCCCACCCCCACCCCACAGGTGTGCCACGTGCCCTCCATGCCTGCACACATGAACATGATAAAGGAATGAATGAATGTAACTTAAAATACCCTCTAAGGCAGTTATTTTCAAAATACAGGAAATCCAGCTCTGTGAGACTGTGTCCCACTTCTGGCCACATCAGAAACTTTGGAGCCCCGCTGGTTGTCATGGAGACTGCCTCACCTCATATAAATGGTGGCGTCATCTCTGATGAGGACCCGGCAGGGTGCTAGGTGCTTTTGTGATGTCATTGCACCGACTGAAGTAGACCCATCAGAAGATGGGCCCTCTACAGCCTCAGTTTCCCCAAGGAAGAGACAGAGAAGTCTCTGGTCAGAGAAGCCCTGAATGGAAACAGCTTTGAGGGAAGATGTGTGACTGAGCTTAAAGAATTTTTAAAGAAAAAAAGATGGCAGGACACCATCGGAATGGATCGGTAGGTAAAGTTGTTTGCTGCCCAGTCTGATGAGCTGAGTTTGATACCCAGGACCATGGGGTGCAGAGGAAACCCTAAGTAAAAGAAGGACTGAGTCACTGTGCTCTTGACCTAGGCACCGCCATGTCAAAGACCCAATGCCTCGGCCTCGTGGAAATGGCAAAGCCATCCTCTAGTCTCTGTGTGGGTGTTGATAGTGTGTGCAGAAAATGCCCACCAAAGCTCTCTCCTCCCTGATATTTACAGCCTGCAGGTTGCTCCCCTGCAGGGAAAGACTGCCTCTACCAAGATTAGCGAAACCTGCCTCCAGCAGTATATAATATCCCTGACCTCTTATCCAGCTGCATATACTAACCATGCCTTCTTGTCCAGCTATGTATATACCTTATCTCCTGGTATATCTGCATATAATAACCCTGTCCCCTTGTCCAGCTGTATACAAATTGTATCTCCTGGTTTATCCACATGTAATTACCCTGCCTCCGTGTCCTGCTGTTTATGATAAACACACCGGAGCTTCCACATGCTACAGTATCTCCATCAGGAAGCTCCGCCCACACCATCCTAGCTTTTCTGTGTATCTGTCATTTCTTTATCCCCTGACGCCCCTAGTCATGCAAGGACACAGCCGAGGACCTACCTGGTGGCAGGAGAGAGAAGCAACTCTTGAAAGTTGTCCTCTGACCACATGTTCAGCGTGGCACTTGTGCACCCACGCACGCACAGACACTTGCTCGTGTATGCACACAGTAAGTATAATAAAGACAATTTCAAAAAGCACCAGATCTCCAGTTATGTGGTCCTGCATAAAGTATGAGGTAATGAACACACTTTCTCAGCCACTATGGATGCGTGCCAAATCCCCGAGAATAAGACCAGCAGAGAAAACCCTCGGACCCTTCTACATCAGTGCTGAGCCACAGGAAGTGCTGTGGAAAGGGATGCCCTGTCCTGGCAGTAAAAACAGTAAGAGCCTTAGAGAGAAACCTGGTCCCGGGGGCTGAGGCAGGAGAATCACAGTGAGTTCCAGGCAAGCCTGGTCTACAGAGTGAGACAAAAACAAAACAAAGATCCTTAGACTGATAAACATAATAAGTGACACCCCGTGACACCCAGTGTCTTCATTAAAGGGCATGGGGGTTATATTTACCATGGGAGGCTTAGTTCCAGATAAAATCACTGCAACTGAGCCTTTCATGGTGGAGAGGGCAAAGAGGTGGAGAATAATAGGTTTGAAGGAACAGAGAGAGGGAAGAAGAGGGGGAGGGAGAAGAGGAAGAAGAGGAGGAGGGGAAGCACATGGCACACAGACATAGATGCAAGCAAAACTCCCATATACATTAAAAAAAATAAATGCATCCTGTGTGTGCTTGTCTATGCTTGATATTCTGGCACTGGAGAGGCAGAGGTAGGAGGACTCCTGGGGCTCCCTAGCCAGCCAGCCTAGCCTTGTGAGTTTCAAGCCACGGGGACCGACTCAATGGAGGTGTACGATGTTTCTGAGCTTAACACCAAGGTTCTCCTCTGGCCTCCACACATGTTTGACACATACACACATACATACACACATCTCACCTACACACATACACACATCTCACACACTCATACACATACACTTCTCATGTACACACACATTACACACATATGACACACACATGCATACCACACACATACACACATATATCTCATGCACATAAACACACATACACACATCTCTCACATACACACACACACTCACACACATACATATCTCATATCACATCAAACATACACCTCACACACACATCACACATACACACAATATCACCACTCCTGTGTGTGTCTGGGCATTAAACTGTATAGCCACTTCAGAGAATTCTCCAGCATGGCATAGAAGAGCCCACCACAGGCTACTCTTGAGTCTAAGGGCTTACACACATCCTGGGGATGCCTGACTCCAGCCAGCCTGCTCACTCCAACATCGTTTACAATCACAGGACTTGGGGGATCCATCAACAAGGCAATGAACTGAGAGGAGGTTAGTAATAGTGGCACATGGAAACTTGAGTTCAGGCCCCCACTGAGCTTCTGATAACAGATCAACAGCCCAGTTAATCCATCCTCTATGTTCTCCCCAAAGTCTTTTTTTCTTTAAAAAAAAAACAACAAAAAGAAAATTATATATATATATATATATATGTGTGTATATACACACACAATTATATATATATATATATATACATGTATATATATATAATTTTCTTTATTTTTGGTTTTGTTTGGTTTTGTTTTGAGACAGGGTCTCTCTATATAGCCCTGGCTATCCTGGAATTCACTCTGTAGTCCAGGTTGGCCTTAAATTCACAGAGATCTGCCTGCCTCTGCCTCTCATATACCAGGATTAAAGGCCCGCCCCATGCCTCAGCCCAAAATATTCTCCAGCCCATCCTTCAGTGCATCAGGTCTGTCTAAAAACTTCGCCCCCCCCCCCATGCTAACCCCTCAGCTACAAAGCCAGCATCCCACGGGAGTCCACTCTGCCAAGCAGCAATATGGTTTAAGTCATTCAAGCATCTTGAATGCCCCACCTACTGTCTATACCACCTCGGGCTGTATAAGTGTCCTGTGACTCTGTTTCCTTCTTTATATAAAGGGAGATAATAACAGTTTTCCCCACGGAATGGGGCTGTAAAGTCTGGATGAGTTAATATACTAAAAACTTTAAACAGGATGTGATACAAAAGATATTCCAGTTATCAGGAAATCACGGGGCAGTAAATGACTGAACAGGATTGGTCCGCACACCTCACCCCTCCTTACATCCTGCTATACTCATGACCCATGCTGGGTCTAGGGCTTGATCCCTCCTAAAGTCCTCTTCATGACTTCCTCCCGTGCCCTGTAGTCCACGGTGGCCTCAGGCTAGCTAAGCAGGTTTCTTATTTCTCCTATTGAACGAACTGAATTGATCCTAAAAGGTTTTGCTATAAACTTACTGGGAATATATATATTGTTTTCTGAGACAAGGTTTTTCTGTGTAGCCTTGACTGTCCTGGAACTCACTCTGTAGACCAGGCTGGCTTTGAACTCAAGAGATGCAACTGCCTCTGCCTCCTGAGCGCTGGGATTAAAGTCTGAAACGGTATATTTTTAAGAATTTACTATAAGGCAGCAGTGGCCAAGGCTAGGAGTGTGGTTATCCTCAACTACATAGAGTTCAAGGCTAGATCCAATAACTGATACCTCATAACTCTCTCATCCCCTAGTTGGTTTCTACTCTGGCCCCTCCAACCCAACAGTCGGACATCCTTAAAACCCCCAAATTAGACAGTTGACAGTTTCCAGCACCCCATGCCCCAGTCATGAAACAGTTCACTCCTATCCATCAAGTTCCTCCTTGGACAAACCCAGGTCAGGCCACCACGGGGCAGAAACCGAACAGAGGGAGCTCAGCAACTGGTTTCTGTGTGCACAGAATTGAATACCAGGGCTAGGACTCAGTTTGGGGCAGACTTGGCACCCCACAGGTGCATCAGCACTGGGTTGGAGCTGGCCAAAAGAGTCTCAAGTCACCCGATCCCTCTGTTGCTTCCTTCAACCTCAGCCCCAGTCCCCCTTCCCCAGGTCTGTCCCCCGGGGCCCAGAAATGTCCTTTCTCTGAATGTCTTACTTTGTGCAGTCTCCACCTAGATGCCTCCTCCTCAACATGGCCGCCCCCGAACATCTTCGGAACACAGTCCCCTTTCCCTCTTCAGCCCCAGCCGGGTGCAATTTGTTCACAGACCCCCATCCCTTCCATCGTGACACGAGAGACGTCTCCATTCGGAAGTTTGCCGTCTTTTCTCTCTAGAACATTCTAGAACTTCACAGGGGCTCTACATTACAGCCTGGCCTCGAGCAGGTGGGGGATGGCCGGGCCAAGAAAGCTGTTGCTCATAGCCCTGGGTCAGCACTGTGGCCTCTGGCCCACCGGGGCACAGCTGAAGCTCGCACACTGTGTCCCACATCTGTCACCAGCTTCTCCTCAACCCTCAGGGTTTGCATGTTGGGAACCCTCTCCTCCTCACTGGGAAGATTAGGCAGTGTTTACAATTTAAAAGAAGCCTCGCCCATGGAGGAGGAGGGCACGCGCGCGCGCGCGCGCGCGCGTGTGTGTGTGTGTGTGTGTGTGTGTGTGTGTGTGTGTGTGAAGGGGGACTACCCTGGCTGCCAGGCTTTCCCGCCTCTCTCCCCGTGCACTTCCAAGCTTGTCCAGGGTCTGTTCTGAGAAGCCCCCTCCAGCAGCCCCCTTCAAAGACACCAGAATAAAAGACTTACCCATCTCAATCCCGCAGACGACCAAGGCCGCAATCACCGCTCCCGCTGACGTCCCTGCAAAGCGATGGGCTGTGTCCAGCATCCTTGGGGCCAGATCTCGCAGAGCGTCCACAGCCCCAGCCTGGTAGTAGGAAAGGAACCCGCTCCCGGAGAAGGAGATGGAATGAGGGGTGTCTGGGTCTCCTTTGAACACCTGTTCGTCCATGTTCGGGGTCTCTGGCCTCCCAGCGGAGGAAGAACCCACACCTGTCTGCCTTGGCTCAGTATCTCTTCCTCCGCCAGCCAAGAGCAGGGAATGTGGCAACTCTACCAGCCCAGTCAGGCATCCACGGGTGGTTCATCCAGCCACTGCCTGGGCCTGTTTAGCTCTGCTGAGAGGCACCCCTGAAGGGTTGATAGGGGACCCCAGGTATTGGATGAAATGTAGACAGTCCTTAGAGTCATGGGCAGGGGCGTGGTCCTGCAGACCCCCTTGCTCACTTCATGCCTTTGCTAGACTTCTGACAGGTACAGGCTCTTCAGCGCTCTCCACCCATCCGAAGCGCACCTAGGAGCGGGGCATTCCCTGCACCCTGCTCTGGATGGTGTCCACAGAGGAGGTGCCTCTCAGCCCTCAGCATCCAGTTGCAAAATCTCTGCCTCGCCCTGTGCCTCCCTCACGGACAGGCTGCTCTTCACTGACAGGACAGAGTTACACGCCACGCCCCCTAGCCGCCACGCCCCCTCCCCAGGCGGTGTTCCCCTCACTCCCATTGTGGGCTGCGGGGTGGCTTTGGCTTTCAAAGGGGAGGAGCAATTCATACCACCCCATGCCCCTCTCCCACCCCATTCAGACTCTGGAAAGTTCTTACACAAACACCTCTCTATTTATTCTTACCTTAGGATTGGCTCTGGGCAAAAACTGTAACAGAGAAGTATGACTCTGGGTGTTTGCCCTGGTTTGCTTTCCATTGCTGTGATAACACCGTGACCAAAAGCAACTTGGGCAGGAAAGGGTTATTTCAGCTCACAGTTTAAGGTTCATCATGAAAGTCAAGGCAGGGCGGGAGGAACCGATGCAGGTTTGCTCCCCCATCGCTACGCGATGTCTGCTTTCTTGCTTGCTTGCTTGCTTTCTTTCTTTTTTTAAAGATTTATTTATTTATTTAGTACACTGCATCTTCAGACACTCCAGAAGAGGGAGTCAGATTTTTTACGAGGATGGTTGTGAGCCATCACGCGGTTGCTGGGACTTGAACTCAGGACCTTCGGAAGAGCAGTCAGTACTCTTAACCGCTGAGCCTTCTCTCCAGCCCCCAACCTGCTTTCTTACACAGTCTTGGACCACCTACCCAGGAATGGCACCGCCCACAGTGGGCGGAGCCTTCTTCCATCAATCATTAATCAAGAAAATACCCGACAGACTTGCCCTCAGGCCCTGAGGGAGACAACTCCTCCAATGAGAGTCCCTCTTCGCAGCGTCCATCAGTAACCAGCCAGTAGTCGCCAGCCTCCTTCCTAACTCTTCTTATTCTGTCATCTCCCTGTCCCTGGCCTGGTCCGTGCTGGTCTTCTCCCTTGCCTCTCAGTCCTGTGCCAGCTCCAGAGGCCTGAAGAGGGCATCCGATGCCCTGCAGCCGGAATCACAGGCAATTGTGAGCTGCCTGATGTAGGTGCTGGGAACTGAACACCGGTCCTCAGGGAGAACACCATGTCTTCAGCTGGAGTGCTGTCTCTTGCGTGTGCAGGAGGGAAGAGGGCGGTGAGTTTGGTCATTCCAAGATGGCCACATGGATAGATAGCTTGTGGATGGTGGTCGGGGGTCATGAGGTCTCATGTGGGGTGTCTGGGTCTCCTCATCAGGGTCAGGGCAGAGAGATGTTTTGGTAAGGGACAGGGACTTGGGGACCAGGGTTAGCTCTAGGGCTACTCAGCATGATTTATGAGAGGAGTGATTTTCCTCATAGCCCAAAAAGGTCACTGCAGATCACTAAGGCAGCAAAAAGCTTTCCTAGTCCCCTCCTTCCCCTCCTCCTCCCTCTCCCCTCCTTCTTCCTCTTCTCTGCTCTCCCTCCTCCTCTGCATTCTCCCCCTTCTCCTTCTTATCCTCCCCTCTTCCCGCTCCTCCCGTTTCCCCTCCTCTCCCTCCTCCCACTCTTCCTCTGACTTCTCTCCCTCCTCCTTCTCCTCCTCTTTCCCCTCCCCCTCCTCCCCTGCCTTCTCTCCCCTCCACCTTTTCTTTATCCTCCCTCTCTCCCCATCCTCTCCCTCCTCTTCCATATTCTCCCTCCTCCTTTTTACCTTCCCTCCTCTCTTTCCTCCTCCACCATCACAGCCATCACTGTCACCATCACTGTCACCATCACCCCATGGCAGCAGGAGCAGAATTAGAACTGAGACAACAAGTTGTCTCTCTCCTAGTCCCAGTTGCCCCAGCCACTCTATAGGTGGGGACAATGATGTCTTTCCTGGAGTTCCTGTCAACTGATGATTTCATTGATCCAAACTGGAAATACACAGTCCAGCACCCACTAAGGAGAGAGCCTTCCAGGGTTCCGTCTTACACAGAGCTTCAGACATGTAATTGTCAGATTTGGAAGGCAGGTTGTATGTGTGTGTGTGTGTGTGTGTGTGTGTGTGTGTGTGTGTATGTGTGTGTGTGTGTCGGGGACATGTAACAAGAAGAAGCCAATGGCTTTTTGCAATGGGAACAAGGAGAAGTGCCGCCTCAACTCCCCCAGACCAGATACTAACAGGTTTCCTGGGACTCTGACAAGCAACTGTGAAGTAACCAGAGACCCATATAAGGCACCCTGTAATTAACTGCTACATTGTGCAAGGCTAGATTGCCTCAGGAGGAGCAAAGAGGGAGGGAGGGAGGGCAGGTTGAGCTATGACATCAGAAGCTGGGGACTGGAGACTAGAGATGGGGGAGCGATGTGCAGGGCAGGGGACAGCTCTGGGCTTCCTTTGGAGGGAGGCATGATGAACTCAGAGGCATGGGAGGGGCTCTTGGGGTCAGACAGACAGGTTGACTCCCTGGCTCTGTACTGCTGTTTACATGCAGTGGGACCCACACAGTACACTTGGATTTTCCTCATTTGCAAAACAGGCAGCTGTCAAGCTTGACAGGAGTTATAGAGGTGACAGATAAAGGCTATGCCAGGCAGGTGACATGCCTGTCACTATCAGAAGGCAATAGAGGCCAAGGTTTCTGTAAAAGATGGATCCTAGAGTCTGCAGAAGAGAAGAGTAAGTAGGTCAGAAGGGACACATGTGACCTCCACTGCGGGGGGTGGGAGGTAGGGGGGGGCACTTGGAGGACACTCCAGCTGGAGAGTCATGGAAGGGAGGAGAGATTAGGGTCGGTGATCCAGGAAGATGGAGTGGCCAGGCAGGGGATGGCTGGAGGGTGAGTCAGCAAAGCTATTGCCACAGAGCCTTGGATGTGGGACTGGCTGGGTGAGCAAGGTGATTCACGGATAATGCCTGGTTTTCTGCCTGTGGCTAGGGAGAGACAGGATGCCTGTGGCAGACCCAGAAACTGGGACACCGGTGAGGAAACTGGATGAAGATTTTATCTATCTGTCTGTTTGTTCATCCATCCAACTACCCATCCATATTAAGATTTGGGAGCTAGAAAGACAGCTCAGCAGTTGCTTCTATTGCAAAGGACCTAGGTTCAAATTCCAGCACCAGTGAGGATACTTAAACCATTCAGAACTCTAGTTTTAGAGGATCTGGTGCCCTCTTCTGGCCACTAGGGGCACTACATACATATGGTACAAACACAGGCATAACAGCCATGCTCATAAAAATAAGAATGAATTGAAAATACTATATTTGTATTTTTTTAAAACTTGGCATGGTGTGTAACGCCTTTAATATCAGCACTTGGGAGGCAGGGACAGGATGATCTCAAACAGGAGTTTGAGGCCAGGCAATGCTCTATAACCTGGTCTTGTCTCAAAATAAATAAGAAACAAACAAATAATAGTGTCTGTGTTTGTGTTCAAGCTGGGTGCCTATGTGGAGACCAAGGGATAACTTTCTGAAGTGGACTCTTGCTACAGTTATTTTCAGCTGTCACCTTGACTTCTGTGGTAAGAGGAAACCTCAGCTAAGAACTGCCCCCATCTGGCACACTCCTTTAATCCCAGCCCCTGAGAGGCAGAGGCAGGTGGATCTCTGGGAGCTCGAGGTCTACAGAGCAAGTTCCAGGACAGCCAGGGCTACATAGAGAGCCCTGTCTCCTAAAACAAAAAACAAAAACTGAATTGCCTCCCTTATACTGGCCTGTGGTCATCTTCTTTTTTTTTCTTTTTTTTTTCCGAGACAGGGTTTCTCAGTGTAGCCCTGGCTGTCCTGGAACTTACTTTGAAGACCAGGCTGGCCTTGAACTCAGAAATCCGCCTGCCTCTGCCTCCCGAGTACTAGGATTAAAGGCATGTGCCACCATGCCTGGCTGTGGACATCTTGATTGTTAATTGATGTAGGAAGGCCCAACCCACTGTACCATGTGGTCCTGAGGAAGGTGGGTCTGGGTTGTGTAAGAAGGGAAGCTGAGGGGAGGGGAGTAGAGCCCCCAAATCCTGCTTCCCAGTTCCTGCCAAGGCTGCTTCTGTGATAACAGCAGCCAGATTAACTCTTTCCTCCCGGAGCAGCTTTTGGTCATGGTGTTATCAGACCAACAGAATTGCAAACTAGAATAGGTCTCTCTTTCCACCACGTGGGACCTAGGAATTGAACTCGGGACCTTGGGTTTGGTAACAAGTGACTTTACCCACAAAGCCATCTCATTGACCCAAACTCACAAGTTTTAGAATAATTTAATTGTAACAAAGGAGAAAAGAGTAACATCTAGTAGAACATTGTCATGGTACAGGGAAGCATGTGTTTCAGTGACTTCCCCAGCTGGTTTGACAATGTTGTGCCAGGAAGTGTTCATGAAACCCGAAAAAACTACCAAGGAGCCGTTTCTGATGAAATCACATTAGGGTCTCTTTCTTACAAGCAGTTTGGTGACATTGGGACACGGTTTTATAGGAAATGGGAGCAGATGAGGGAGTGTCTGTCCAGACAAGCATCTAATTGAACGACTATTGTAAGCCGACAGGTGGGGGCTCTGAAGCAAGACCATATACAGTCACAGACAGTCTGAAAGTACACCTGAAACTATCGGACTAATCTTTGATTGACTGTTGCTAGGAAGTAGCTAGGGAGTGACTCTGGGGTATGGGCCAAGGACAAGCCAGGGGGTCCTTCCTGGTACTTGGGTGCAGCTGGCGTTCAACTGCAGGTCAAGATCTCAGGCTATTTTTCTTCTAAGATGGAGGCCTCTCAACAACATGAGAAAAATGACTTAGGGAGGGTGTTTTGAGGGTATGGCCCATTACAGTGGAGAAGGCAATGGGCAGGACTGGGGGGTGGCTGGTCACACTGCAGTCAGGAGGCAGGGAGATAAATGCTGGCAATCAGCTCCTTTCCACTCAGTCGGGGACCCCAGGCCATGGGGTTGTGCCACCCACAATCCAGCTGGACCTTCCCTCCTCAGCTAACACCCTCACAGGCAGACAGGTCCAGAGGTACGTCTCCCAGGTAATTCCAGATGCAGCCAGGCCCACCTCGAAGGTGGACAGCACAGGGCTTATGGGGTGTGAAAGTTATTCTTAATTTATTGTGCTTGGTACTGGAATATGGACTCGACTTGTGAAAAAGTGAATTAGACAGGGTGTGGTGGTAAATGCTTGTGATCTGAGCATCAGGGAGACTGAGAAAGGAAACCTGAGTACCAGATGACCAGCCTGGGTTGCCTACATACTTTGTCTTAGAGACAAAAGCAAAACAAACAAACAAACAATCCACAAACAAACTCCTAAACCTCTTCTTCTCTTTCACTCTGCACCTGGCACACATGGCACTCAGGGGCCCCTGGGATGGCGCTGGCTTCCCCTGCTTGTCTCTAAGCCCCTCAGGGAAGGTACCTGGGCACAGCAGATCCCAACTCACAAATATTTGCTCAGTGAGTAGAGGCTCACAGTGCTGTTCTGTGAAGCGGTGAAACCCTGGCAACAGCTGACCTGACAGCTCAGGAACCGAGCCCTGTCCTCAGACTGTGTTATACTTGCCTGCCCCACAAAACTGAAAGACTGAGTAGGTGGATGGAAGGGAGTCTACGGGGAAACTGAGGCACACGCAAGGGTATACAGAACAAAAGCCATCAGCATGGTGGGGATGGGACCTGAGTCGAGCTTTACTATATTTTAAGAGAAAAAGCAAACTATAGGAGGGGTGTGTGTGTGTGTGTGATATATGCTGCTGTCTGAGTTAGGAGGAGGGCAAAGCATGTAGTCATAGAAGAGGAAGCCTCTGAATAGTACACAAGTCCCTACAGACTTGGTTAGCCTCCAGGGAAGGGGACCGAGTCCCTCCATACCCAACCAATTGAATAGGTTTCTGATCAGAAATGAAATAATTTCTTTTCTTTTTTGTTTTTTGTTTTTTGTTTTGTTTTTTTTTTTTTTGAGACAGGGTTTCTCTGTGTAGCCCTGGCTGTCCTGGAACTCACTCTGTAGACCAGGCTGGCCTCGAACTCAGAAATTCACCTGCCTCTGCCTCCCAAGTGCTGGGATTAAAGGCGTGCACCACCACTGCCGGGCTTCAGAAATGAAATAATTTCTTAAATGTGTTACATTTTATCTTTATTCATTCATTCATTCATTCAGTGTAGGACAAGGCTACACATGCTAGTTTGCATGCAAAGGTCAGAGAGCAACTTGAAGGAGCTGGTTGGCCTGATTCTTCCACCATGTGGACTCCAGGGATTGAACTCATGAACTCGGACTTCACAGCAAGCACATCTACCTGCTGGGCCATCTCCGTGGCTTTCAAAAAGCAAACAGTTGGAAGCTGGGTGTCCTGGAATACGGCTTTAATCCAGCACTCGGGAGGCAGAGGCAACAAGCTCTCAGTGAGTTTGGGGCCAGTTTGAATATGATCAAGATCCAGGCCAATCGCGGCTATATAATGAAACTCTGTCTTTAAAAGAAAAGTGTTTTTAAAAATTTAAAACTAATTTGATTGTAGGTTTTTAAATTTTTGTTTCATGTGCACGGGTATCTCACCTGAGTGTACTACATTGTGTCACTGGCTGCTGGAATGGGAGGAAGGCTTTGGGACTGGAGTTACAAGTGGTTGTGAGCCACCACATGGATGCTGGGAACCGAGCCCAGGTCCTCTGAAAGAATAGCCTATGCTCTTAACCACTGAGCCATCTCTCCGGCCCCCCCATTTTTGGTCTTAAAACAAATACATCTGCCTCTTGGATGCAGGGTCCTAGGTTCAGTATGTAACTCCACACGTGTGTAGCAGTTTTTTGTTCTTTTTTCTACTGTATGTCATGATTGTCAGGCAAAACCCCTATCCCTCTAAGATGGCTCAGATGAAGACATCTTCAATACCACACAGTTCAAGTTTACATCTGGGAGGAGTCTGATATTATAAGCAGAGCACATGGGGGTCTGGGCACTGGAGAGACGATATAGGATTTAAAAGCTCTTGCAGAGAATTTGGGTTTGGCTCCTAGCACCCATATGGTAGCCCACAACCATTTGTCATTCCAGTTCCAAGGGATCTGATGCCCTCTTCTGATCAGGTGCACACACGCAAAACAAAAAAATAAAAATAAAAGACCTGGGCCGGGCGTGGTGGCGCATGCCTTTAATCCCAGCACTTGGGAGGCAGAGGCAGGCGGATTTCCGAGTTCGAGGCCAGCCTGGCCTACAAAGTGAGTTCCAGGACAGCCAGGGCTACACAGAGAAACCCTGTCTCGAAAAACCAAAAAAATAAAATAAAATAAATAAAAAAATAAATAAATAAAAGACCCGGAATGGGGGAGAGCGGAGCCATTGTCATGGGCAGTAGGCTTGAGAGTTACAAGGCTGAGATGTCCGGGGACGAACTTTCTTTTTCCACAGGTCTCAAAGCTGCTGCCAAAGGAGTGTGTGCGTGCACACACACGCGCGCGCGCACACACACACACACACACACACACACACACACACACACACACGGCAGTCAGCTGGCAGAGGACGGCTGGCTTTTTAAGAATTAGGACCTTCTGCTGTCAACTAGAAGTGTCTTGCCAGTAGGGCCCAAGCCAGTTGATGAGCCACTGAAGGCCACAGGAGTCACAGGAGGTGGTGGCTCTGCCTTGCTGCTTTCCAGCCCCACACAGATCAGGGACAGGGACAGCACCTGCCTGCTCTGCTTCTGCGAAGCATGAGCTCAGATACCCCAACACCAGGCTCCGTGTTCTCATCTCCCCCCGCCCCTAATACGTGGAATTATGCTCCCTTGCCTAGCTGCCTTCAGACTGCCACTGGGAGGACCAGGGCACCCCAAGTCCTCTGCTGCTCACCTCAGCAGTAAGAGTGAGCTCTCCCCTTCCCTGGGCAAGGTTTTTAAGGCACCACACTGAAGTGCTTTGTTCGGTTTTGTTTTTCATCTGTACCAGGTTAGCCTCAGTCTTTGATCCTCCAGCCTCCACCTCCTGCCTGGGATTGGGGGCCTGTGTCACTCACTGTGCTGAGTTTTCTGGGGTGCTGAGGAGGGAGAGCGGGCTCATGGGCATGTTACCCTCACACGGCCAACCAAGCCAGATACTGGGCCGCCTGTGGGAGATGAAGTTATAGGAAAGGGCGTGCATGCCCGGCTCACCCCAGCTTCATGCTGCCCTACTGGGTGCTGAGCACAGAGGGAACTGACACATGTCCTCCTTCAAAAGAAGCATCCGGAGACTGGACCTGGATGGATGGCCAAAAGGTGAAGGAGGAAGTGTTCTGGAAGGAACCTGATAGAGGAGTCAGGATGCTAGCTGGAGTGTTTGTGGACCCTTTTTCAGATGTCATAGAAAATGTATTAAGGTGGAGAAAAAAAGAGACACACAATAAAAACTGGGGGGTGGGGGTGGGGGTGCAGCATTGCACAGGGCTCTAGAATCAGACTTAAAGACCCCAGCTCTGCCACACCACTCCCTGGCTATGTGATTCGGACAAGGTGCTTACCCTCTCTGAGGCTCATCCAAGTACAAAAGGGGGATGGACGAGGGAACCTTCCAGGCGGTGAGAACCATTCTCAGAAAAACAAACAGAGAGAAAAAAAATTGATCTGGTCCATGCCAAACCTTAGAAGAATAAGCATCAGGGTATAGGTTTCAAGAAGGAAGGAGCCATGCCTCAGGATGCCAGAGGGAAGAGGCAGCACGGGGCTAGAGAGGAGACACACCAGCTTCTGTCTCTATTTTAACATCTCAGAGGTACCTGTGCACCCCTTTGAACAGCAGTGGTGTTTGCTGATTGTCCCCATGGCTGCTTGCTGCAGAGCTGACATTATACTGGTGCCAACATGGCACCCATCACTGAACAGCTGGTGAGTGCAAACCACCTCGGGGCAGATCCTTCTCTAGCCAGGGTGGGGAGGAAGTAGCTCGCCAAGTCAACATCATATCTGGATGAGTCCGGAAAACACAAACAGAGACCCAAGGGAACCTCCTGGCAGGTAGGGGAATGGTTACAAGCACTTTGAGCAAACAATGCATTCCCCAGGCTTCTGTCTGCACCCTGGGAAATCCTTACCCAGACGCCACAGACACACTAGGGAAACAACTACCAGCCTTCATAGTAGCATTCCTAGAAACAAATCATCGAACACACTAGATGCCCTCAATCTACAGTAAGGAAGCAATCGTGTCTCCATAGAATGGGCTGTAGGAGTGAACACCGTATACCACAGCCAGACACCCACTACACTAACTAAAGTCCATTACTGTAGGTGCAATAAAAGCAAGCTGTAGCTGGACCTGGTGATGTGTGCCTGCAATCTCAGGATGTGGGAGGTGATATATCACACGATGAGATATGGGACCTGGTCAGTGTGGCTCTTCAAGCCAGCACCAACAATGCATCTCTTGACGGCCAATATAAGAAGCAGTGAGGGGCTGGTGAGATGGCTCAGTGGGTAAGAGCACCCGACTGCTCTTCCAAAGGTCTGGAGTTCAAATCCCAGCAACCACATGGTGGCTCACAATCATCCGTAACGAGATCTGACTCCCTCTTCTGGAGTGTCTGAAGACAGCTACAGTGTACTTACATATAATAAATAAATAAATCTTTTTTTTTTTTGTAAAGATTTATTTATTATTTATTATATGTAATTACACTGTAGCTGTCTTCAGACACTCTAGAAGAGGGAGTCAGATCTCGTTACGGATGGTTGTGAGCCACCATGTGGTTGCTGGGATTTGAACTCTGGACCTTCAGAAGAGCAGTCGGGTGCTCTTACCTGCTGAGCCATCTCACCAGCCCAAATAAATAAATCTTAAAAAAAAAAAAAAAAGAAGCAGTGAGAACGAACCCTCAGGAGGCCATCCAATCTGGAAGGTGGGCCAGGCCACTCTGTTTGTTTTTGTTTGTTTGTTTGTTTTTGGTTTTTCAAGATAGGGTTTCTCTGTATAGCCCTGGCTGTCCTGGAACTCACTCTGTCGACCAGGCTGGCCTCGAACTCAGATATCTGCCTGTCTCTCCCTCCAAGGTGGGATTAAAGGCGTGCAGTCAATGTTCTTAACCACTGAACCATCTCTTCAGCCCCTGGCCAGGCCACTCTGAGGAGCAAAAAGTAATCCTTTTTTTTTTTTTTTTTTTTTTTTTTTTGGTTTTTCGAGACAGGGTTTCTCTGTGTAGCCCTGGCTGTCCTGGAACTCACTTTGTAGACCAGGCTGGCCTCGAACTCAGAAATCCGCCTGCCTCTGCCTCCCCGAGTGCTGGGATTAAAGGCGTGCGCCACCACGCCCGGCAGTAATCCATTTATTTTTCTTCACATCTGCTGAAAGATTGTGAGCTCTAGTCTTACCCTCCCTCCAGTGTTCTAGAGTGAAGCTCAGAGGGGTGGAAGGTCCATGTCCAATTCTGTCCAAAAATAACATCAGTCCTAGTCCACATACAAAAAGAGAAACAAAAAATAAAATACCAACACGTTCCTGCCATGAGCGCCATAGAAGATACACTGAATAACTTGGTAGTGATCTCTTTGCCACTAACCCCAGGTGAAGTCGAACCTTCTTGGATCTGATTTCCTACCGAGAGTCTGGAGCGGCTTTGTGGCACATCTACCCACTGCTTCTGGCAACTCCTGACAGACAACTCCTTCACGGAGTCTTCAGAACCAAAACCAAGCTGAGCAGCGGCTGATTAGAGTCAGAGAAAGTAGAGAGGCACAGACAAGACAAACACAGAAAACACAGCCGCAGTACCTGCTCGAGCAGTCTTCCGGTCTCCAGCCACTGGTCCTGTGAGAAGGACCTTCCCGGCCAATGCACCAAATGTAAGACCAGAAAAGCCTTACGTCCAGGTGTCCCACTCACAGAGACACAGAGACGGAGATCGATGCAAAAAGCAAGAGTTTATTTATCCAGCATGCTGGGGTTGTCCTGAAATCGGGATGGAAGCTACCCTGAGTAGCTAAAGCACACACCTTTTATACATTTTTTAGAGCAGTTCTCGGGCACAGTTTAGGGCTGGCAGTTTATCACTGGTTAACCTTTAACTGCATTAAGGGGGCAGACTTAAGGACCAGAGACATTGTGTGGGCTTTCCTAAACAATCAGAGGCCTATTTCTTGGCACACCTTGCAGTGAGGCAAATTCTGGGAAAGGAACACATTTATTTAACTTTATACAACCGTGGTCATTTTGAGCTACCACAAATCTTACAACACACACACACACACACATACACACAGTCTTGTAAAGCCCTTGTAAAGTGGAGTTCTGTTTACAAGGAAAGGCCATGACTTTATCCACTCCTACCACACCCCCAGTCTCCAGAGAGGGCACCTAGCTCTCTCTTCACAGGCCTGCAACAGCTCTGAGCCTCCCGCTGTTCCAGCTAACCAGCTCTCCGCCCGCCACTGGTAATGCCTTACAACTGGCAGGACTCTCCCTCCATTTTCGCTGTCTTTGCTCCCACAGCTGACCAATGGCCAGTCTCCTCCTCTCTCCACCTGTTCTCTCTGCTCCTCTCTCTGTCCCCTGAGAGGAAGCCATGACAGACTCCCCCAGATGCTCCGGACAATTCTCTTATCTCCAACAGAAACTCCTTAATCAAAGAGTGGCCATTCAGGTGGTTTCTTTACTGTGCCCCTCGAACAAGGAGCACAGGCAGGGTCCCAAGTGTGGCCATCCCAGGACAGCTCCGTGCTCCCCCCTCCTTGGACCACACCTCTGCCTCAGTCCCAGCAGGGGTGTGTAATCTTGTTTCCAGAGCTTGGCTTCCACACCAAGCTCCCAGTCAGAGTCTGCCTCCCTGACCCTTATCTCTGATAGCACCCCCACCCCCACCCCACCCCCACCCCCACCCCCAGCCCGCCCCAGAGCTGAGTGGCTCCTTTGAAGTCACTTCAGAGTCTTCTGCAGCTTCCAGTCCCTGTTGCCTGAGATGTGTGTACACGGACCAAGGTCGGCCAACGCCTAGTGGGCTCTTGTCCATTTTTAATCTCGGATGGGGCGGGGGGAACCTTGCTCCATTGCCTCATGAGAATCTGCTCTGTTCAACTGAAAGGGGCATTAGGGCAGGGCACTTGCCTGGCTTCTGCAAGTTCTTAGGTTTGACCCCAGCACTGCGATTGACAGACGGACAGACGGACAGCAAAAGAGACCTGCTCTGACCAGGGTTACTGGCCTTGGGACATAAAAGCATCAAGTGTGGTCTGGTGATGACTCTGTGGGTAAAAGTACTTGCTACGGAAGCTTCCCGGGAACCCAGGGAAGGGTAGAAGGAATGAACTGACTTCACAAGGCCTCTGACCTCCTCAATCCCATAGTGCACTCACATGCCTGCAAAAACACCCACACGCACTCACTCACACACCTTATACTCTCTCACACACATATATACACACACACATATGCACACACCACACATGAACCCACACCCATACCACACACACGGTCTCTCACACATACACACACCACACACAGACTCAGATACCACACATGCACTCTCTCTCTCACATACATCATACCACACACTCTCTCACATACATACACATATACACATATACATACACACACCCCACACAATACACTCTTATATACCACACACACACATACACACACTCTCTCACACACCACACATGCACTCTCACACACATACATACACACACACATACACATACCATACAGGCACACTCTCTCACATACACACATACACACACCACACATACCCAGACACCACACATGCAGTCTCTCACACACATACACACACACTACACACCACTCACACACATACACCATACACACTCTCTTTCACAAACACACATCAGCGATGACAGAATCTACTGAACTGCATCTGCCCCATGATGGAGCAGGTCACTCCTGGAGCCACACCAAAAGGAAATAGGTATTAGTGGCAGGCAAATGACATGTGTAATGACAGCTGTGGCAGCACACACTCTATGTCTGTCAGACCATGACTCTGAGGCAGAGACAGCAGGTCTCAGGCAGCCACTGGCCATACAATGAGGCTATGCTTAGAAATAAAAATAAACATAAACATAGAAGAGAGAGAGAGAGATAAAAGCAAAAGCATTCCTAGCAGCTATTTCCAATGCCCACACTCTAAGTGCAATACACACACACACACTCAAACACATACACATTCACACACACACACACCCTCGGCAGAATGGACATACAGTGTTTATATAATGACAAAGCAAAGGGCTATATGAGCCACAGGACAGAATCAAAAACAGCTGAAAGAGAAGCCAGACACGGAAGGGCGCATGGCACATGACTCCTTGCAGGAGAAAGACGCCAAAGTGCACTCCCTGTGAAGCAGAGAGGGACAGTAAGGGAAGGCCACCGAGTGGCCTGGGTGGCGTGTTCGTGGCTGGAGCCGCTAATAAAATTCATGGAAACTCAGCTGCAGTTGTATCTGAGCTACTGTTTGTAAAGCTGTGTCTAAAACAATCCTGGAGGGGGCTGGAGAGATGGCTCAGTGGTTAAGAGCACCGACTGCTCTTCCAAAGGTCCTGAGTTCAAATCCCAGCAACCACATGGTGGCTCACAACCATCCATAGTGAGATCTTACTGTCTTAGTCAGGGCTTCTATTCCTGCACAAACATCATGACCAAGAAGCAAGTAGGGGAGGAAAGGGTTTATTCAGCTTACAATTCCATACTGCTGTTTATCACCAAGGAAGTCAGGACTGGAACTCAAACAGGTCAGGAAGCAGGAGCTGATGCAGAGGCCATGGAGGGATGTTCCTTACTGGCTTGCTTCCCCTGGCTTGCTCAGCCTGCTCTCTTATAGAACCAAGACTACCAGCCCAGAGATGGCACCACCCACAAGGGGCCTTTACCCCCTTGATCACTAATTGAGAAAATGCCTTACAGCAGGATCTCGTGAAGGCATTTCCCCAACTGAAGCTCCTTTCTCTCTGATAACTCCAGCTGTGTCAAGTTGAAACAAAATTAGCCGGTATGGTATACTTACATATAATGAAGTAAATAAATCTAAAAAAAGCTTAGCCATAAGTTCGCTTCTCTAACCACTTGGCCTTCCAGACTTATCCTCAGAGGTGATGTGTCCACCTAGGGGTGACCCCTAGGGGTCACCTCTCTCTCTGATGCTGGCAGTTCTGTCCCAAAGCAGAGACAGGAACTTTCCAAACTAGCAAAAGAGTTATATGGCCATTTGTTGACTACTCATTTCTGGATACTTGCACATGGAAAAGAATCTGGTCTATGGCCCATGTTGTAGTCAGAAGGTGAATTGTCCCCCACTGACTCATGTGACATGCTAGGAAACCTTTGGTCCCCAAATTCTAAAAGGCAGAAGGGTGGTGTCTGTTAGCATCCCAAAGCACATGCTGACCTCCAGACTCCCTCAGCTTTACAAGGACCTGCTACACTTTCCGGAGTCTTTGGCCCCTCTGTCCTCCAGCTCACCCACTTCCCTCCCTACAGCTGCCCATTCTCTTTATTACCCTACTCAATTATACTCGCTGACTGCTGTGCACTCTCTCTCTGTTCCTCTCTCTGCTCCGCTGCTGTTTCTCATGGCCAGGTCCAGTCCACTTCCCACGCTCAGCCTGCTGCTGTCTCTGCATTAGA
Source organism: Mus caroli (assembly GCF_978045245.1). Taxonomy (NCBI): domain Eukaryota; kingdom Metazoa; phylum Chordata; class Mammalia; order Rodentia; family Muridae; genus Mus; species Mus caroli. The sequence continues at coordinate 65,056,669 of NW_028227273.1, forward strand.
CCCTTCCAGATGCCTCTGGCCATTCTCTTGTAATTACAATAAAACCTTCCCAGCAATTGTACCATAGAATGATCATATAGTCAGTTCCTGGTCTCTGCTCTCTGCCTCCTGACTGTGGATGTGGTATGATCAGCTTCCTGTTCCTGCTGCCACGCCCTCTTATCAGGATGGACTTTGTCCCTCCGGGACTGTGAGACAAAATAAAACCTTTCTCTTTCAAGTTACTTCTGTCAGAGCATTTTCTCACAGCAACAGGAAAGTAAAGAATACAGCCGCTGTCCGTGGAAAAGGTAGCCCACAGCCTAGTTGCTGGAGGTGGATATATTAGTACTGTAGAGACCACTCATATTTTAACACAATAGCAATAGGCAGTCTGGCTTAGTACCATCCACCAAGACAAGCCAGGAAGAGCCAGGAGGCTGAGGTGAAGTGGAAAGTTCTGGTTTCTTTGGAAAGTCAATGATGTCAATGTTTTGCTGAGGCACACAGGTGAAAGGATGTCTTGCTAAAGGAGACACGTGGAAGAATGTTTTCCTGAAGCAGATACAGAGGAAAAGATGTTTTGCTAAAGCAAACACATGAAAGGATGCATGATGTTAAGAAGGAATATAAATATAACCCAACAGATGGTAGAAAATGCTAGATGGTATTGGTACCTGGCCATTCCTTACTGGTCATCATTTGTCATGAATTCATAGAAAAAAACACAGCAACAACTTCTGGTGGTGTTCTGCCACTCAGCCAATTGGCCGAGCGAAGTGGAAATTTCTGGATACAGGCTTACATCTGAGGCAAGACCTGTGGGAAGGAGTATAATAGGGGCCGGATGAACAGTGATGGCGGGGCTTTCATAGCTAGCTTTGATCTTGTGTGTCTTGTCTTCGCTGATCTTCACTTTGTTGAGATGCACAGCAGAGAACTTCTCCTGGTGCCTTACTGGTTCTGTTGTTCCTGCTGACTTATGCAGATGGTGGAGGCCTGGTTGTTTCTTTTTCTTTCTTTCTTTTTTTTGTCTTTCGAGACAGGGTTTCTCTGGGTAGCCCTGGCTGTCCTGGAACTCACTCTGTAGACCAGGCTGGCCTCGAACTCAGAAATCCGCCTGCCTCTGCCTCCCGAGTGCTGGGATTAAAGGTGTGTGCCACCACGCCCGGCTAGGCCTGGTTGTTTCTGCTGGGTAGTACTACCACTGCTGATTCCTGTTTGCTATCTGCAGACCTGTTTGCACTGCAGACCTGGACTGCTGATATCCTGACAACTGGAGATTGAAATTGCTCCAAGAAACTACTTCTAAACAGCAAACAGCTGACCCCCATGGCTTCTTCAGAATTGAGCTGCCATTGCTGATTCATGTGAGCTGAACTGCTGATATCCTGACAATGCACGTTGGATTTGCTCCAAGGACCATTTCTTTTTTTTTTTTTTTTTAAAGATTTATTTATTTATTATATGTAAGTATACTGCAGCTGTCTTCAGACACTCCAGAAGAGGGTGCCAGATCTCGTTACAGACGGTTGTGAGCCACCATGTGGTTGCTGGGATTTGAACTCTGGACCTTCGGAAGAGCAGTCGGGTGCTCTTACCCACTGAGCCATCTCACCAGCCCCAAGGACCATTTCTAAACAGGTCCACTTCCCCTGTATCCTCATAACCTTTTTTTCCATTACCTCTGGTGGGCAGTAGGCTAGAAGGGAAGTCATTTGTACTGGCTGGTTTTGTGTGTCAACTTGACCCAGGCTGGAGTTATCACATGGAAAGGAGCTTCAGTTGGGTGAACCACTCTGTGGGCGCTGGGAACTGAACCCAAGAGTTTCAAGTGCTCTTAACTCCCTGGACCATTCATTGCTCCAGGCCCTGGACACTGCTTTTAAGCTCAAAATCTCTGTGTTTCATTTAGAAAGTCCATGGAAGGTGTGTGTGGTGCACTCCAGTACTCAGGGGGCAGAGGCAGGTGGATCTCTGAGTTTGAGGTCAGCCTGGTCTATGGAGAAAGTTCCATGACAGCCAGGACTATACACACACACACACCATGTCATGAAAAACTTTAAAAGGAAAGAATAAATATCCACAGAAGTGAGGTAGCGAGGTGGTGGTCATGAGGAAGGATGCCATCTTTCAAGGAAGGGAAAAGAGAATACTATGTTGCCCTGTGCTACGAAATGAAACCCCAAACCAGAAATGGGTTACCTCTTTGTAGATTGTTAGCCAGTGGTGCCCCATATACCCTCCCCAGAAAAAAAAACCAAAACATTAAAGGGTATTGCCAGTGTTCTCCGTTACCCTCTAGTACTTGACCCACGGGCCAGCAGTAAGGTGCTGTGCAAACCCCCAGGAGAAAGTGGTCACCAATGTCACCCTGCTGACAACCCTGTGAGTAACAACAACCTGCTGGCAAGATATGCCCACAAGGACAAGAATGACCAGGATGTTAGGAGAGGAACCAATTGCTTTTAAAAATTGGGTTGAGGGCTGGTGAGATGGCTCAGCGGGTAAGAGCACCCAACTGCTCTTCCAAAGGTCTAGAGTTCAAATCCCAGCAACCACATGGTGGCTCACAACCATCCGTAATGAGATCTGACGCCCTCTTCTGGTCTGTCTGAAGACAGCTACAGTGTAGTTACATATAATAATAAATAAATAAAATCTTTAAAAAAAAATTGGGTTGAAACTGGCTCCACAAGAGGGAATCCATTACTGGGATGTAATTATTAATTAATTAGTTCAGTGAGGCCAGGAAGCCATGGAGAGATAGATTGTGGGCCGGGGGGAGGGGGGGGGGAACACTGTTGCTTGACTCTTGCCACAGAACCTTCTTCTTTTTGCAGTTGAAGGCTATTAACATGCAGACATGCACTGGCTAATATTCAGAGAACTCAGGACATTAGAATGGTAGCTTTGGATGGGATGTGGATATCAGCATCCTCCTTGGGGCTCAGGATCTACGCAGAAGAGGGGGCGGGAAAAGCAGAGGCGGTAGATAACTTCAAAGCAGCAGCATTTTGCAGACTTGTGCAGTAAAGGAGGAACACACATGAGCTCAGGGACTGTGGAAGCATGCACAAGACCCACACAAACTCCAGCCAGGCAAAAAATCTCAGCATGAAGGAGGGGAAGAGAGTGTGAAGTCCCAGCCTAGCTGAGGGTCTACTGGCATTTGTTGCCACTGGGGGAGGGGACGTCAGTTTTCCTCAATGGAGTGGCATATCCTGTATGACCTCACTCCATGCCCAGGGGGAGGTGGCCAACACAAACTGGATTTACTAGTGTAAGAAAAAAAATCTGGATGGAATAGCACACACCTTTAATCTCAGCACTCAGGAGACAAAGGCACAACAGTCCCTGAGTTCGAAGCCAGCCTGGTCTGTGTGGTGAGTTTGAGGTCAGCCAGGGGGAGGGGACGAAGTAACGAACATGCCCTCCGCATTTTACAGTTGCCTCTGTAACTCAAAATACAACCCATAAATAAAGACTGCTTGTGTTTTTGGTTTTTTTCAAGACAGGGTTTCACTGTGTAGCCCTGCCTGTCCTGGAACTCACTCTGTAGACCAGGCTGGCCTCGAAATCTGCAATCTACCTGCTTCTGCTGGGTTTAAAGGTGTGCACCACCACTGCCCAGCTCATAATTATGGATTTCTAAACCTGTTCTCAAGGCTTAAATTAACTGCTTCCTTCTTTTGAAACCTTTAGCTGTTGCCCGGCCAAACATATCTTTTCAAACCTCTCTCCAGGCCAGGCCCCTCACAATGGCTTCGGGCGTCAGCAATGTCTTACATGCCAGGGTGTCTTGCACTGTTTATGCAGCACAAGGGTTGTCTGCATGCTGGACGCACTTTATGTTATACGAATTAGGCCCTGTGAAGGTAATCAAGAGCTGTGCCTTCTTCCATATCAGAGAGCCTGAGCAGGGAGGACAGTAGCAAACTCCCATAGGCTCTTTGCAGACATGCTATTCCTGGGAATGCCTCTTGAGTCTATGCTTCAAGATGCCCCTTTCTGAAAAAAAAAAAAAAAAAGATGCCCCTTTCTGAAGGGGTTTGTAACACCACAGGAAGCACAACAGTATCGACCAACCAGACCCCCCCAGAGCTCCCAGGGACTAAGCCACCAACTGAGTACACATGGCTCCAGGTGCATATGTAGCAGAGGATGGCCCTGTCAGGCAGCATTGGGAGAAGAGGTCCTTGATCCTATGAAGGCTGGACAGATTCGCCAGTGTAGAGGAATCGAGGGTGGGGAGGTGGGAGTGGGTGGGTGGGTGGGTGGAGGAACACCCTCATAGAAGCAGGGGGAGGGAGGATGGGATGGGGGTTTCCGGGAGGAGGTGACTGGGATTTGAAATATAAATAAATTAAAATGAATGAATGAATGAAGCGGCCTCATACAGCACACAGTGACTTGAACAATGACTTCTCTGCAACCTGCGCCAACCTGGCAGGACCCTCCTCATGCCATCCATGAGATCTAAAGGACAGACAGGTCCGTTCTTAATGGCTCTGCCTTCAGAGAAGCGGGTGGCGTTAGGACAGGAGGCCCCGCCACGACAGCAAACAGCACCGCACACCACAGCCCATAGAACATTTATTTCTCAGAGAGAAAATAAGACATCATATTATGGTAGGCAAAATTAACTCTTGTATTCTTTACAGGCATAGGCTTTTCTGTTTATTACCTCTCTTATAACCATCTGTTATAAACAATTCTAGAAGGCAAATAAATTCACTTTCTACAATAAATAGAGCATCGTGTGCTTCACAGCAGACCAGACAGAGACGAGGCCCTGTGCCACAGCAGATCCGAGCCACATCCTGTCCTAAAAGAGCAGTTTTTAAAGTGGGACTCGGAGAGAGGAAGGATTCCGAGACTGAAAAATAGAGACAGAGGAGATAGTGTTGGGGGAAGGAGACAGAAAGGGAGAAGCCCCGAGATCTTGACACAGGTTTAGACAAGGGTCACAGAGTCCACAGCTGACCAGCTACCTGGGGAGAGGGGGACGTGTCGGCTCCTTGACTAGGCTGTGCAGCATGGATGCACAAGGGAGGGTTCTGGTAATGGAGAGTGTGTGCCTGCTATCTTACAGTTATGTACACCACGCCCTGTCCCGTGTGGCTGTGCTGTTTGCTGGACAGAACCTGGCCCTCTTGGTGAGTTTTGTTGGTTCCCTTTTAAACTCTGGCTCGAGTCCCAAAAGTGTAAGAAGTTGGTGGTTGGTTGGTTGTATTTCTTTAAAAAGTTTGAGTATGTAAAAATGGCAGTGATCTCCCCAGGGACTTTGTTTTTTGCCCAAAACTCCCCTATGAAAAAATTGAAAACAATTAAAAATAACATCAAGGTAGAAGTCAACATGGCAATCGGCGGTCTGCAAACCTGCCTGCGGCTTTGGTGCTTAAAGAGGTGAAAAGAAATGTCAAGAGCAGAAGCCTCTGAGAGCTGCGTTGGCTTGTCAGTCAGCTTTCCTCATTCACAGTTTGTTTTTCCTTCCTTTTTGAGGGTAGGGATTGAGGAGGTGAGGGTGGAGAAGAGGTTGAAAGCAGGGGATGAAAGAAAAGAGCCCTACTCTGGGAGGCAGGGGCAGCAAACCCAGAGGGAGGGTGCTGGAGGGCTGTGAGTGGGGGTGGGTCCTTACAGGTGGGGTAGCTTCTACCTGGGACTCAAGCGCCTGGCAGACATCCATCTAATGTAGCAGCTGGCCAGGAAGGAAATGGGACAGAAAAGAAAAAGATCAATTTGGTGATGTTGCTGTCAGTTTGGCACAAGGGAGAGCAGAGAGCAATGAGGGAAGGGAGACCCTGGGTTGGGTGTGAGAGATGAGACGGGGGGGGGGGGGGGGGGGGTGCGAGCATGGGCAGTGTCGGGGAAGGGAAGCTCTGAGGGTTCCCGAGGGACCCTGGCACATCTCTGAGATCAATGTCAGAACCTTGCCTGCCCTGAGGTATGGTTAGGTGGGAGAGGCATGGAGAGAGCCGGCTGGCCCCAGAGAAGCAGCCTAGGCCCTCTTGCCTTGTGGACCAGGTCTATCTCCCTGGCTGGCTAAGACTCTCAGCTGCTTCTACTTCTAAGTGGTTCTTCAGTGGAATATCCCCAGGGACCTCGGGTGGGAGGTTTTTTGGCACACAGCAGCCCTCCAGGGGAACCACATGATTGGTCAATATTGGGCCTTGCCCTCGGAGACCCAGTCCAGTCAGGGCCTGCCATTAGAAAAAAGCTGCCGGCCATACACGTGGCAGGGGCAGCAGAGGTTCTCATGCCTCAGGGACAGAGGAGAGGCAAAGAAGGCAGACACAGGCCCAGCGCCGCTCTCACAGGTAGCTGGAAGTGACGAAGGCGTGGGAGCCACGCACTCGGCTCAGGTGGATCATGGCGCGGTCATAGGCCACTTGTACTGACTTCCGGATGCTGGTCTTGCGGCCTTCTAGCATCTTGAGCTTGTCCACGGTGTCCTCCACACCCAGGGGCAGGACTTTGTCCCTTGGAAGCCACTGCCTAGAATGCAAGTAGAGCTGAGGTGCAGCTGCAGGAGGCCCTGCGGGGGCCTCTGAACCCAGCTCCAGGTCAGGCAAGCTCAAGGGGAGTAGAGGAGTGCAACGTCGGACAGCTCCATTACCAGCTACTCTACCCCCTTTCTACAGAGATTCGGGACAACACTTTACTAGGCACAGACCTCCAAGCCTTCATAAAGGACACCACACTGTCCAGACTCCCCTCTGCCGCTGGATCTCCCTCCAGTAACTAGCTACGGAGCTGCCCAACCAAGGTCATGTCCATCTCCAGGATCAGGTGACTGACGGCTTAAGGGTACAGCGATCCACAATTCCTAACGCCTCTCCTGAGCTCTACAGAGGAACAGTGAGGCCCACACTCAAAGTGTGCTGTGCTTGACTTCTCCCTGGGCCCAAGCTGTAGCCCTCATCCTGTGGCTTTCTGAGCAAAGTCTCCTGAAAAGCCCTCCAAGGAGGCCCACTCCACCTTCCTCTAGTGTCTTTAGGGGCAGCCACAAGCAGAAACCCTCCCACCTCCCGTGGGCTGACCCTGCACCTTGGCCAGGCTCCTGCAGCAGCTGTCACTCACCAGGTCCTCTTGTTGTCAAAGAAGAGGACAAGAAAGAGCCTCTCTCCAGCCTCTGCCTGCTTCTGCTCGCCCAGCTTCAGCACGTCCAGCGGAGGGACAGGGATGGGGACACCGTTGTGCAGGAGGCCCTCCCGGGGCATCTTGGGATCGATGATCTGGAGGCAGAAGAGAAGACATGCCCTAAGCAGGGGAAGGTGGGAGAACTCACCATCAAGACATCGGCCGCCTCAGCACGCAAGGGTTCCGTTCTCCACGTGATCAGTGGTGGAGAGGCTGGCATGGATCGATCACCAGCACCCACCCCAAAGTAGAAATCTTAACTTTGTTCCCCCACTCCACTGTGCTACCCCTCCCAGCCTTGTGCAATCAATCCTTCAGACGAAAGGACCTGGTGGTCAGGCTGAGCAGGCGGTCCGGATGTGGAAGCCAGAGAAGCCAGCTCTCTCACAATGCCTGCTAGAAAGGACTAGGGCTGCTTCCCTAGGCATGCTCTCACCACCTCTGTAATCCACTACAGGACTCAGGGCCTTGCTCAACCGGGCACCTAGGCTGGACCACAGAGAAAGCTCAGCCAGGCAGCAGAGGCAACACCTTTACTTCTGTGCAACAGGCTTTGACTACCTGCCACCTTCCCAAGGCGAGTGGGGCCAGATACCTCTGTGGTAAGATTGGAGAGGAGACAGAAAGACAGCTCAAAGGGTTGGAGTTTGAGGGGAAAAACCAAAGCCACCAGAGGAACTAATCTCCAGAAGGCCAGGCCCCATCTCATTCTGAGCAGGCCTGTCATCAACAGCCCAGTAGCTCTCCAGGTCTGTGCAGCACTTTCTGTTCCCAAGGCCCTTGACCATCTACACATCATCTCGCTTCAATCTCCTGCTGAAGCCAGCAGCCTGACAGGTGTTAGCAGACAGGGAAACTGCAGCAGAGGACAGAGACCAGCTGCTCCGGAGCCTCTGGCTTTACGCCTGAGCTGCATGCAGCCTTCGACCCAGCCCAGCTGGCTCAATGACCTCTGTGTACAAAGGCCAGAGAGTCTTGGAAAGTGACTGAGGAAGAGCCTTCTCTAGAGACAGAGCAATCTAACTTCCACGTCCCGCCCCAGAGCTCTCTGCTCATGAGAAACTGCCCATTTCCCTGGCAGCACCCCATGTCCTTCCAAGGTAAGCCACCGAGAGGTGCTGTGTTGAGCAGCTACTCTAAGGTACTGAGAGGAGGCTCAGCAAAGAACCCAAGTTCAGCTCCTAGTACCCACAGGGTGGCTCACATCTTTCTGCAACTCGATTTCAAAGTGACAGACACTTTCTGATACCCCCACCCCGACCCCAGACATGTGTGTGGTGCACAAACAAACGTACATATAAGCAAAATACTCATATACATACATATTAAATAAATAAATCTAAACAAATTTCTTAAAAGGTGCTAAGAAAGACGACTTCTGGCCCACCCATGAGCTATGTAGTAGTTGAAACTGTCTCCCAAGCTGCCTGCCACTCTTCCTGGGGCTAAAGCTGAAGATACAATAGAACCGGCCCTAAGCCTCCCCAGCTCCCGAAGGCAGGGGTGGGGGGTGGGAGGGTGGTGGCACTGCTCTGCTGCCTCCACCAGCACCTGCTGGCTGTCAGGAAGAGACTGGAAAGACCTGGAGGATGAGGGCCCTGAGGACGGCCATACACGGCCCGTCCACCCAATGAGCATGGATATGAAGCTCGTGGTAAGGCCCAACACAACATGCAGCAAACGTGCACACAGACACCATGACTGCAACAGTGAACACGAAAGGGAACAGTACGAATACTAGTCCATGTGCTACAAAGGCGTGGGCACTCTGCTCCGCCCCCCTTTCTGTTTTTCCAAATCTCCTGTAATGTGCACATTACTTTTGCAGAAGCAAAATAAAACTCACACCACCTCCCAGTGTAACATGCACAATGGACATGCATGGGAAGAGGGGTGCAGGCCATGCACCAGAATAAACGCACAGGTTGTGTTCAAGTGGTGACTGAATTTCTTCTTTGCAGTCTTTTCTCCTGTTTGGTATGAGACAGTGTCTCACTATGTAGCCCTAGCTGTCCTGGGACTATATAGACCTCATTGGCCTCGAACTCAGTGAGATCCACCTGCCTATGCTGAGATAAATGGTGTATACCACCAGGTCTCAGTGTTTTGTATGTTTGTATTTTAAAGGTTAGTTTTGGACTGTCTCTCTTTCATTGTAGTTTTGAAAACAATTAAAACACAAAACCCCCAACCCCAAACGCAATGCTCCAAACCAGCCAGCTCCATCACTTCCTTAATGACTAAACTGGGTCTGGGGTCTCTTTTTTTTTTTTTTTCAGTTTTTTGAGACAGGGTTTCTCTGTATAGTCCTGGCTGTCCTGGAACTCACTCTGTAGACCAGGCTGGCCTCGAACTCAGAAATCCTCCTGCCTCTGCCTCTGCCTCTGCCTCCGGAGTGCTGGGATTAAAGGTGTGCACCACCACGTCCGGCCCATGGTCTCATTTGTACAGAGCTCCCAGTTCAGTGTCTCCAGCTTCCAGGTAAGTGTGCTTTTTCCACACCTGCCATAGCCCAGGAGGGAACAAAGTAAGCTATAGGAACCAATGTGGCTCCAAGAAGTGGTACAATCTCACTGCAACAAACAGGAGCCTGTCTTCCTTATCTCTGAAGGCTGCTGTCAGGCTCAAGAGTCACAGAGAGGCAGGGCTGGGAAAAGCCCAGAGCTGTGCAGGAAAGGTCCTGAGTAGCCTCCCCTAGTGCTACAGACCCTGAGAAACACCAGAGAAAACCTGATGCCTGGACTCAGCCTCTAGAAGGCTTCTTTGGTGTTCCAGGGTGGATCTGACTTTACACACCTTTTAAAATCTCCCCAGATGAGTCTCACAAGACCCAAAGGTTTCCAGTTGGTGGTATTATCTTGCAGAACCTGTGGCCAGTTCCTCTAACAGGCTGTGGTGGTTTGAATAGGAAAAGCCCCTGGAGAGTAGAGTATTTCAATGCTTGGCCACAGGGAGTGGCACTGTTAGAGGGTGTGGTGTTATTGGAGTAGGTGGCCTTGGAGGAAGTATGTCACTATGAAAGGGGACCTTAAGGTCTCTTATGCTCAAGCTCCGCCCAGTGTGGAATCAGAGTCTCCTTCCGCTGCCTTCAGATCAAGATGTAGGATTCTTGGCTGCTCTAGCACCAGGTCTGTCTGGATTCTGCCATGCTTCCTGCCATGATGATAACGGACTAAACCTCCAAAACTGTGCACCAGCCCCAATTAAATGTTTGACTTTATAAGAGCTGCCATGGCCATGGAGTCTCTTCACAGCAATGAAACCCTGACTAAGACAAAGACAGAAGCCAAGGAGGTAGATAGAATTATTAGCCACTACCAGTGGGAGTGTAAACCAGAACAACTTCCAGGCAACTTGTGCCAGAATCCTGCAGAGATGTTGCCCCTAGTGGGCATGCCTGAGAAATAATCACGATCGTGCACCAAGGTAAAGCTAAGATGTTCACTGACAGCTGCTGACCACAGAGAAAGAGGAAAGCTACCCGGGGAGCTGGGAAATGGTCAAAGCGTGGTACATGAGAGCAACTGAAAGACGATGCCATCATTAACAAGGGCCAGATGATGTCATCAGTAACAAGGACATGATGATGTCATCAGTAACAAGGACATGATGACAGGTTTTCATCATGTAAGATGGGCATGTTCATGGAATGCTGGGAAGGGAAAAGGCTAAAGGTGTTCTGCCTCGTACGCGCAGGCATATGCATGGGGAAAGGGGCCGACTGCAGTCCTGAGAGGCCAAGACTGGGGAAGACTCCTAATGCAGTGGCTCAAAACAAAGGCTTTCTTTCCATCATATTATGAGCCCTGAAATCAAATTCCAACCCCAGTGCTTACTGGCAGTAGCTAACAGACCCTGCCTCGTCCCGACAAAACAAGATCAACAATTCTATCGCTGGCATTTTAAGGACTTAGTAGAGCAGATGTTTAACAGTGCCACTAAGCATTATCAGCGTGCTAACCACACTAACAGTGTTCCTCCTACTCAGAAGCAAGTGAGCAATGCTACAAAAGCCCTAAGCACCGGGTCTCTGAACAACTAGAGCCTTTTGTGTGTGGGGAGGGGTGGGTGCCTGGTGCCCCAGAAAAGCAAGGGTAAAGATGGCCCTCCCCTCTGCAGCTGACGCCCACCACATTCATCCAATCAGATACTCCCCCAAGGCAAGGCAGGGGCCAGAGCCGCCAGGGGGAGAGGGAACAGGAGGGTGTCGTCTGGGGCAGACTCACCAAGGCAGGGTAGGAGGGGTAGCCTCGGCACTTGGCCCACACCAGCTCCAGGGGCTCCAGGTCTCCGTGGTCTTCAAAGGGCATCAGGAGGCTTCTGCCTGGGGGGTGGGGGAGGGGAGGAGACAGCGCCCAAAGGGGACTTGGCATGGTGCCCCAAAGCCCTTGCCTGCAGCTTCCATCTGACTGGGGCAGCCCAGGATTGAGGCAACAACTCCCTCCACCCTTTCCTCAGGGACTCTAAGACCAGGTCAGGGGTCAGCAAAGTAAATGGCCGAATAGCACATATTTCACCCTTTCAGGAGCCGCACAGTGTCTGCGGCTGCAGCATGGGTGTAACCAGAGTCTAAGCAGATGAGCATGTCCCTCAGCAGTAACTCATGCTTCTCACACTGAAATTTGAATTTCATACAACTTTCACATTATAAAAGACCATCTTTTTCATAATTTGAAATGTAGACCCATTTTTAGTTTGTGAGCCACATAAAAACAGACAGCAGGCTATAGTTTACCAACCTCTGACTCTGGATTCTGGGACAGCTTCCCTGGGGAAAAAATAATGGCTTCACCTTCAGGGCCTCTTAAGGAGAAGGGGACATGCCCCAGCTTAAGCAGAGACAGCACTGTCTGCACCCCAGGTTGGGAGTCCCTCTCATGGAAGCTTTATGAGGGAAAATTCGGAGAAGGCCATCTCAATAGAACCTGAGCACTGCTCTGACCAGGCCACGATGGGCCATCCAAGCACCTGGCTGCACCACAAACCAGCAGAGCCATGCAGCCGGGCAGGTATTTCCTGACCCTGGGTATCCATCTGGCCTGGGACGGACAGGCTGCACCTCCTTGGCCTCACTTATGCTCTGAGCACCATGAAAACCACATTCTTTCCCAGACACCTGCAACTGTGACCAGGAAGTGACTATTCACCCAGCTAAGGAAAAGGGCTCAAATCTGAGAGCAGAGATGTATAGTTCTTAACTAGGATGAAAAGGAAAGATGCCATTTCAAGCCAGTGAGCTGACAGTGAACCAGTACAAGCCAGCACCGAGACCAGCTGAACAGGAACCCGTGAGCCACACAGAGGAGAAACTACAGACTGGTCCAGTTCTCTTGGAATGCGATTCTATTCAATGTCCCAGGAACATTAAAATACGTGTCTGCATCATCTGCTCCAGTAAACTGCTTAGGACATTTATTATAAGAAATTTATTATAGGAGTTCAGGCAAAAGTGTGCATATTGTTTGTGTTAAAGGCTGGAGGTAACCCATTGTCCAGTCACATCAGCCACAAAGCACTGCTTGTCAGATAGAAGTAATACAGTGCACAGAAAAACCATGAGCCAAAAAGGAGGAAATATACAAGCAAAAACTGTAAGCAGAAGAGTGTGTGTATCAAGTCGGGCGTGGTGGCACATGCCTTTAATCCCAGCACTCAGGAGGCAGAGGCAGGCGGATTTCCGAGTTTGAGGTCAGCCTGGTCTACAAAGTGAGTTCCAGGACAGCCAGGGCTATACAGAGAAACCCTGTCTGGAAAAAAAAACAAAAACAAAAAACAAAAAAACAAAAAAGAGTGTGTATATCATCTGCACTTGTCAAAATGTGCCTAAAAGAATCGGAAGCAACCCAGGAACGGGCAGCTGTGTTCTCATGGTGGGCTTCGGGAGTGCAAGTCTTTTTAAATATCGTTTGGCATCATTTTTAGTATGTGGATTTAAAAAGGGGGAAAAAATGTCACCACCAGAAGTACAAAGTGTGTCAGATCCACTTCCTGACTTCACACTTAGACGCACAGAGTCTGGACATGAGACCTGTCGTCTGTGTGCAGACACTCACAAGAAAGAGAACTCAAAGGCATGCATCTGTCAACAGATACGAGAAAGGCAGAAGGAAGCAAACAGCTGGACCAGGGAAGGAACCCTGTGTTAGAGGGACCGGCAGAGACGGGCCGTCCCGAGTGATGTGACAGACAACCGTGAGGTAAGAAGCAGCTGCTCTAGACCTGTTCCATCTGGGAGCCAGCCACCCCAGGCCTCCTGCGGCCCTGCCTTGCCTGCTTTTCTATCGGGCGAAACAGACATTCTCGACAGAGCCAGGTTATCAGTGACATATTACCACTGAGACGCTAGAGAGCAAAGCGAGGCAACAACAGCCAGAGCTACAAACACACGCTTCCTGCAACCTAACACTGCGTGGGTGGGACGGCCTGTGCATGCAGATGCTCATCCCAGCACCAAGGAAGACACTTGAAATCTCTCCTGTGGAGGGCGTCAGTGAAGCCAATGAAAAGTCCTCCCACACAGTGGGCCGCTGGGCAGGCGGGCGAAAGCAAAAGGATTTCCAGGGTATACCATGAACTAGAAGAAAGGAATGGGGGCCCTCTATACTTCTCTCAAACACACACACAGGTTTCAGGTTGAATATCCATTAAGTAATTCTGAAAAAACAACCACACAGTTAGCAGCCAGTGTTCCAGTGGGGAATGCTGGCTTCCATTAGAGCTTCTGGATTTTTGGCCTCCATGGGCACATGTTAACTATTCAAACTGTGCTGGCTAGTGTTTTTGCTTTGATTTGGTTTTTGTCAACCTAAACACGGGTCCTCTGGCACTATTGATTGAGTAAATGCTTCCATCACTGGCCTATGGCAAGTCAGTGGGCATCTTTTTAACAGAAGACTGATAAGGGAGGGCAGGACGCAGCCCATTGTGGCTGATGAGATCCCTGGGCTGGTGGTCTGGGACCATATAAGAAAGAACCCGAGTGAGCCCCGGGGAGCAAGCCAGTAAGCAGCGTTCCTCCACGGCTCTGCTTCATAGTGGCCTCCAGGCTCTAAGTGAAGAGAACCCCTTCTCCTCAGGTTGCTTTCACCATGGTCACGATCACAGCAACATAACTCAAAACACAACACAAGCTAAAGATGCGAGCAGCTTGGACGGCTTGCTCCTTGGAACATGTCTTCCCCAGCTCTGCCTCGATAGTCTCACCTGAGCCACTGTGGTCAGAGTCTCCATTCACACCTTCCAGGAAGGGCACACGAGAGAGGGCTGGCTTCCCACGGCTGCGTTTGGGAGGCGTCAGGCCACTGCACACAGAGTAGAGGGTGAAGTGAGCAGTTTTTAGTTGGAACCAACCCACTCTCGCTTTTCCATGTCTAACAGGCACAGAGCTACGAAAGCACAAAGGCAGAGACCAAGGCATCTCCATTTCCTCTGCAGGCCGACATGATATTAACCCACGGCGCATGTTACCTTCAAGTTCCCACCAGAAACCAGACCATCCTTGTGGAGGGATGCTGCCAGGCCGCAGAGGATGGTTTCATCCAGAGAGAAGGCCATGGGGCCGGGCGTGGTGTTATACACCCTCTAATCACAGATCTACACCATGAGTCCCGCAAGAACAGCAGCAACACGGGGAGAGTCAGTCACCCAGTCCCCTCAGCCTCTCAGGACAGGCTGCCACCAGGAGGCCCTCTCACCTCTGCAAGAATCTGCACTCTGTGCTTCACATTTCTTGAGGAGCCAATTTATTTTTGAGATCCAAAAATCTGCCTCTTTTCCAAATGTTCTATAACAGGCACATCTTTCCAGAATTAGCAAAGACATTTCTAAATTGAAAAATAGATCTACTTCTCACTTCCCAATGGTTTGTGAGTGAAGGTTTCCTTGGGTAGGCATAGAGTTTCCCCCAATTAAAAAGGAAACGAGCTTCTTTCTGTAAACAAAGCTACTGCAAAGAGGTAAAGTCCAGAGGATGAGGTGGGTCAGTGGTAACGGCACTTGATGTCAGCAGTGAGTCTGATCCTTAGACATACATGGGAGGAGGGGACTAACTCCTGCACAAGCATGGTGACACAGGTGAACACACATGCAAATGCAAAGGGGAAGTGCTGGGCGTGGTGGCACACATCTTTAATCCCAGCATTCGAGAAGCAGAAGCAGAAGTAGTCAGATCTCTGAGTTCGAGGCCAGCCTGGTCTACAGAGCAAGTTCCAGGACAGCCAGGGCTACACGGAGAAACCCTGTCTTGTAAAAAAGAAAAAGAAATAAAGAAAGGAAGGAAGAAAGAAAGAGAGAGGAAAGGGAAGAGGGAGAGAGGGAAGGGAATATTATACAAAGGCAGGAAGAGCTGGACTGAGACCGCAGAAACGCTGGCATTAAAATAGTTCCTCATGCGGGGCCTAGCAAACACAGGAGTGGATGTTCACAGTCAGCTATTGGATGTATCACAGGGCTCCCAATGGAGAAGCTAGAGAAAGTACCCAAGGAGCTAAAGGGATCTGCAACCCTATTGTTGGAACAACATGATGTACTAACCAGAACCCCGGAGCTCTTGTCTCTAGCTGCATATGTATCGAAAGATGACCTAGTCGGCCATCAATGGAAAGAGAGGCCCATTGGACTTGCAAACTTTATATGCCCCAATATAGGGGAATGCCAGGGCCAAAAGAATGGGAATGGGTGGGTAGGGAAGTGGGGGGCGCTATGGGGGACTTTTGGGATAGCATTGGAAATGTAATTGAGGAAAATATGTAATAAAAATATTAAAAATTAAAAAAAAAAGGAAAAAAAAAGAAAAAGAAGAGTTAAAGAAAAAGGTAAAAAATGGCTTTAAAAAAAAAAAAATAGTTCCTCATGCAGTTTTAACACACATTCAGAGCTGCGGGTTTCTGGGCAACAAATTATGTGGCTAGGAACGCCCATACTCATCAAACTTTAAGAACTACTATTGCTGACTACCACTGCTGGGCATGGGCACACACTTTTAATAGCAGTACCAGGAAGGCAGAGGCAGAGGGATCTCTGATTTTTGAGGCTAGAGCAGTGGCTGAGCTACACAGTAAGATGGTCTCAAAAATAATATCACTGATCTGTAACTTCTCAACTAGAAGAAGTGGTTAAAAGACGAGTCAAATTTTTACAGACAATCCAAGATGCAGCAAAGGCTGGGAATGGCTAGAGTGTGGAACTGAGGTTCGCTGAGTTAGAATTCAACTCATGCAAAAACTTGGCTTAACCAAAACCACAACTCGCATTCACTCACTCAGGAAAGCAGTCGGTACCTATTTGGGAAGCAACACCAGCAAAGCCTACTGACACCTGCCCCTGCAGCTCGGAGCCTGGCTGGGTAGACAGAGGATGCTAGGGGTTCCCCTAAGTCCCTCTCCATGACATGGCAGAGAAGAGCAGGGAGAGGCAGCTGAAAGACAAGCCAGGTAGCCTGCCTCCACCTGCGACCTTCTGCGTGCCTGAGCAGTGGCCCACCCGTGGTGCTTTGAAAAGTCCACGTTCACACAACCACGCACTCTGTGTGGATGAATGGTTTCATGTTTTCAGATTTAAGGTATCACAGATTAGGTTGCAGCAGCAGAACAAGCTCTGTGTGGTTCTGATGAGGCAGATGGATGCCACTGGGGCTTGCTTTGCAGACTTCCCAAAGCCCCAGGCCAGCCCAGTCTACACTTCAGACAATAATGTCCATCCATCTCCTCTACAAGACAAGCTACGGGAACTGCAGGTATTTAACAACAGTGACTCACACCACAACTCGAAGCTGGGTATGGTGGGGCACAAATGCCATCCTAGAACTCAGAAGGAGGAGCCGGAGTATCAAGAGGTCAAGAGGGCCAAGCCTCAGTCACAACCTGGCGTACAAGAGATGGTTGTGGAACACAATGATTGGAAAGGTGCTCAGAAGAGCTATTTGGAAAGACCAACCATGGAGCAAATGGGCAAGAGGTGAGTGATCAGTGCAAGGAGACAGGCGGATCTCTGTGAGTTCAAGGCCAGCCAGCCTGGTCTATCCAGTGAGTTCCAGGAAGTCAGGGCTATGGAGAGACCCTGCCTCAAAACACAACAACAACAACAACCCAGAACAACAAGAGACAATATGGCTTCAGTCTAACAGCTACGAGCTTCCCTCCTGTTCTTGCTGGAGAATGGAGAGGAGAGGAGAGAGGCTCCAGGAGGGAGGGAGAACACTGCAGTCAGAACTTGGGCCTCCCATCTTACTCACTTTTTATGGTTTACTCTCATGTGTGCGTGGGTGTGGAGCACTGGCACGCACCTGTGTGTATGGATGTGAGAGGCCACTTGTGCAGTGGGCTTTCTACTTTCACCGTGTGATTCTGGGAACTGAGCCTGCTGGGTCCCAGTCTCTCACACTAAACTCTGAACACCAGACTACAGAGGAAATATCTTTCAAGGGCATGGCTCCTCTACCAGGCAGAAGTCCTGGGGAAAGCAAGAAGTAGCAGCTGTCTGGAGTTCTTCACCAAGGCAAGCATCACCTGAGCCAGCACGCTGCTTGGCCTGTTTCTATGACTCAGATGGGAGCCTGCCCTTCAGTAAGGGCAAACGGTACCCTTCCACCTCAGCAAGGGCTGGAAGGTGACAGATGGCTGACCTCAGTCTTACCCCAGCTCCAGTAAACTGACCTTCCAGGCACTTACATATTTGTGTAGCTTTATTGGAGTTTTGCTTTGTTTTGAACAGGCTTTACTACAAAGCCCAAGCTGGTCTCCACCTCACGAATCTCCTATCTCAGTCACCTAAGTGTTGAGTTTACAGGCATGGGCCACTGTCTGTGAAGGAAGCCAGGAACTCCAACCTGAGAGCAAGCAAGAAGCATTTTCTAATATTTTGAAATCTGTATTTCCTAGCCCTAATAAACTCTCTCTCTGCATCTGCTTGCTTTGTGTTTCTGGAGGCTTTGATAGACAGGGAGAGAGCCAAGCAGTTTTGAGGTTCGTGGGGGACTGATGTGGGAAGCCAGCACAGGCCAGCGTGTAACTGAAGGCCTACACGCCCACCTGGAAGCTCAGCAGGAAATCTCAAAGCACACACACCAGTGAGACCTGCTGCAGAAGCCTTCAGACACAGGCCAGCCTTTTCTGTACTACTAAACCAGGGACCCTCTCAGCAGTCACCTTCTGCAGTGGCACCGAGGCCCTTTCACACAAGCAACCCCCTCCACCCAGAGTCTGGGAGAACAGAAAACACAGGGCAGTGAGCTCAGTAAACTCTTCGACTTGGGAGAAATCCTCCCTTCAGCTAGAGAACAGAAGCCCATCCCTTCTCAGAAATGGCAGGCTACCTTGGGCCTCTAAAAACCAGGGGACCTTTAAAAGCTCGTACTTGGTCTTCCCTCACCCCTATGCAATACCTCTACAGAGGCCACAGTTGTGGGCACTGGATGTAGCCGACACATGCCTGTAAGCCTAGCACCTGGGAAGCAAGGGGACAAGGGTTAAGCTGGAGGCTACCCTGAGCCATTCAGTTCTACATCTTGGTTTCAAAAACCAAGGGCTAAATGCAGGCATAGTGGTGTACGCCCATAGTCTCAGCACCCGGGAGACCAAGGCAGTAGAGATGCTTGGGATTCCAGTCCATCCACATCTACACAACAAGATCCTATAAAAAAAGCTTTGGTTTTTTCTGGTAGAGCACTTGCCTAGCAGGTGTGTGGCCCAGGGTTCAGCCCTCACTGAACAGAAGCCAAAACAAACTGAAGAGACCAATCCTATGAAACCACCTTTGTCTGCAACAAGCTGGGTTATGTGCATGTGCACGTCCCGGAGCACGCCTCTCACATGGCAACTTCGATGGGCGGCAAGAGACTGAGCTACACAAACTCATCAACACCGCTCTTCTGCTAGAACAGATCTGAGAAATCAAGGGCCAATCCCTTTCCCTCGGGGCTCCCAGAGACAGGGACAGAGGAGACGGCAGTAGGGAGAACTGAGAAGGAAGCCCGACCTGTCACTGAGTGGAGAACGAAGGAAAAGAAGTCTTAAGGCTGCCCGAGCTTGGGGGATAAGCATCCTTACCTGCCAGCTTCAAACGCCAGTCCTCCACTGAGACCCAAACTACATTCCGAGTCAGACCCGCTTTCCGTGTGTTTTCCAAAGCCGTTAGTCACGCCTGCCAAGGACACACACAGTGAGCCCTGAGTGCAGAACCTCCCTTCCCTGACACACGCCTCCCCGTGGGAAGCCGCCTTGGAGGACCAAAGTGGGTAGGTGGCTGTCCCTGTAAGGAGCGTATCACAGGTGGCAGAAGGACTCACAGAGACAAGGTTAGCCAATGAGCAGACTGTCCCTCCTCACTCTCCCCACAGAGAAGATGAAGTCAGCACATGCCTGACCACCGAGGGAAACTATGGCTTCTCCCTCCCAGGCAGGCTCACAAGTACCTGGATCAGCTCTAATTTCAAACCTCAATTATCAGGGAGGTCCTCTGCCTCTTGAAGAGCCACAGCCTTACCTCTTCTGATAACCACTCTCAAGCCCTCCCCAACCCAGCTGGCAATGGCAGCAGAAGCTAAGACAGAATAAGAGCCAAGGGTCAGCCACACCCAGAGCTACCTCGCAGAGCCAGTGCATTGAAGAGCACAGACTCTTAGGACTACAGCAGCCCAGAGCAGAGTAGCATGGGCACCAGAGCCCCGGCTCCAGGCTAGGTAGCCTCTCAAATCCTGGCCCCTTTTTGTGAAGTGGAGAGGCTGTTCCGTAGGAATCCCTTTGCAAGGAGCCTCACGTGGGGTGAGCCGTGTCACTGTCCCAGGAGCACCATGCCAGGGAGGCTTCCTCTGCTCCATCTGCTGAGTCCCACAGCTCTGATCACTGAACCAAGGCTGACAGAGGACCAGACCGCCAATTTAAGAACTGTCAGACACATTGGCTAGAAAGCAGCAAGGCCTGCCACGCTTGTGACAGCAGATGCCTGAGCAGGATGCCTCAGTCCTGGCCTGATGCTTCCTCTAACATAAGGACCTCAGTGGGAGTCATGAACACAACTGAGCCGTGCCTGTGAAGGATCAAGGCCTGCCTCCTGAGCTGCAGCTCAGCCTGTATACAACTAAACTGTATTCCAAGTGCCAGGCAGCGGTGACTGTGGTAGTCTCCCCAAGCGGAAGGGCCCCAGGTCGGTGGGCTTCCTTCATTTTTTACTACAATCATCTTCAGCTGTCTGAAGACACACACACAACTGAAAAGATGACAGTAGCTGCTACCGTTGGCAGCGCTCGCTATAATCTACTCTAACCTTATTTAGTCCTGCAACCTAGGAGTAACCAGCTCCACCTCTGTAAGAAGGAAAGAAGCTTAGAAAGGGTACGTCCCTCCAGGACAGGCGATAGGAAGTCAGGGTCAGAACTCAGCTTTACCATCCTGAATGGCTGGCCTAACACAGAGAAGCATGGCTGAGGGGAAGGCAAGGCTGTGCTGGGGAGAAAGAGAGGAGAGAGCACGCAGTGGCCACACAATCGCAGCTACCACAGACAGGGCATGTGGCAGAGGAACAACAGTCAAGAGCAGCCTTCCTACCTCGCCACAACCAAACATGCCTGCCTGGCATGTGTCTCGGGGCCTCTCACACCAGCTACCCCTTCCCAGCTGCCCCCAGCTTCAGGAGCCACCTTCAAGAGAAGCCCTCCTAAGCACAGGTCAAGCTCCCTGAGCCCACACTCTGAGCACTCTATGCTCTGTGTTCTACTGCACTGGGACCCTCGTGGAGCCGGCACTGGGTCTGACTCACTACCCTCTCCCACCAGAGACCAGATCCTGCAGTCAGGACTCCAGTGACCTAGCCCTGTGATCTATTCTGTGACCTCCTCTCCTGCCCTTCCACCTGCCACATTGCTGCGGCCGGATCCTTTCTGCTATGGGACAGGCTGGTGTGTGCCCACCTCCAAGGTATTTGTTCTTCTGTTCTTTTTAGAATATTCTTCCCCGAGATACACAAGCAGCTCGTCCTTCAGTTTCTTCAGATCTTTACCCAAATGTCCCCTTCCCTGGCTGCTCTGTCTCATGCCACCCAGCACTCTCTGTCCTCTTCTCTGATGGTATGACCAGTGTTTTTATTTTGACGTCACCGAGCTTCAAATATGAGAGCCCTCACTTGCCCGCAGTCTATTTCCCCTGGAAGAGAGTTCCATGGTTTGTTCACTAATTTTCCTCCAGTGCCTAAGACAGTGTCTGAAAGAAAGGATCTAAAATATCTCAAGAGTGAACGGAAGGGACGCTAGAGACCGTCTGACATCATAGTCTTACATGCCCCTTAAGGCCAGGGACAGCCTAAGACACAATCTAAAGACAACTGCTCTCAGCTTGTGTCCTCACAGAGGCCCCTAGAGATGGCTGGCAGGGGAGAGTGCTCCCTGATGGCTGGCAGGGGAGAGTGCTCCCTGATGGCTGGCAGGGGAGAGTGCTCCCTGTCAAGGCAAAGCAGCAAAGCAGATGGGAAATAGGAAAAGAAATCGCAGGAAGAGTCACCTGTCTCTTCCTCCTGCTGAGGGGACCTCTCCCCTTCACTGTCACTACAGCTCCCGCTCCTTGGCCGCTTCCGGGAATAGTGTTCATCCTCTGTGCTGGCTGGAGAAGCAGGATCGTCCTCTGGGCCATGGTCCTCGCCATTCTCAAGGGTCCCATCGGGACCACTCTGTAGCTTAACTCCATTCTTGGCCTTCTTGAAGAGGATGGAGGTTCGGCGGCCCACGGTGCCGAGAGGGGTGCCAGGATGGCTGTCAGGGTTTGTGAGGGACAGTCTGTCAATGCCATTGTCACTAAGCAAGCATTGCAGGGGCTCGCTCCCCAGCTGCAGGGCTGATTGTTCGAAGGGCTCCTCATCCTCCACCTTCCGGGGCTTTAGGAACCGGCTTGAAGGTTTGCTGTCGCTGATGGGTTTCAGGGTTGGGGGATCTGGAGGGGATTCCTGTTCCGACAAGGAAGGCGCAGGCCCGGTGGGCTCCAGGGTTGGTGGGGCAGGCAATTTTGAATCATCTGTTAGAGAAAAAGAGAACCTGCTTGAACATTCTAGAAACAGTCTGCTCCTACCAGTCAGATACCACCTCTTAGGCCTCAGATCTAAGCAAAGATGAAAAGAGGCGTGAGCTCTGTTCATACCCAACAGCTCTTAATCCCTGCTGCGCGTTTGAATCAACGAGGACAGTGGTTCTCAGCCCGCCCAATGCTGAGACCTATGGAGAGCCCTTGGTGCCACTTAAGATATTGGCAAGAATATTTACAACATGCCTTTAACAACATCAACATGATGGCAGCCAAAGTACATGGCTTGAAACTATAAATGGATCCCCAGACAGTGCCACCAGTTTAAGGGGCTGGCAGACAATGATGGTTAAGAGTCTGCACAGAGCCTTACCAACCTAAGACAGAAGTGCACTGCTTTGGATAATGCATTTTCAATGATTAAGGAAGGCATTCTTGTCCGAACAGCCTCAGACAGATGCCGTCTTATTTATGAAGTAAAAAAGGAATAAATAATAAATAACAAAAAATGAAATAATAAATAATGAGGACACTAGGCTAGGACAAGGAAGCAGGCTCAGGTAGGAATGTGACACTGGGCTAGGGCAAGGCTCAGGATGAGCACAGCTGAGGAATGAGTTCTTTGGATCCTGATGGTCTTATTAAGTCCCTGAATACAGGAATCAGGGGATCTTTGTTTATGCCTCCTTTGTTCTTTGACTACTTTGTCTTTATCCTAGAACTGACCCTGTTCTTTGCATGTTACTAGAAATGGTATAAAAGCAAACTGAAAAAAATAAACCAGCCTCAGCACTTGCAGAGGTCATACCATAATGTTGTCTAATTATCTCTTAAATCCTTACTCCTTGCCCCGAGACCCTGTTGACTGAGCTGGCTTGGTCAGCGACCTTTTAATACAGTTCTTGTGGCGGCCCCCAACCATAAAGTTGTGACTTCATAACTGTAATTTTGCTGCTGGGTTTTTTTGTTTGTTTGGTTGGTTTTTTTTGTTTTGTTTTGTTTTTGTTTTTCAAGACAGGGTCTTCAAGGCCAGCCTGGTCTACAAAGTGAGTTCCAGGACAGCCAGGGCTACACAGAGAAACCCTGTCTCGAAAAACTAATTAAAAAAAAAAAAAAAAAGAGAGACAGGGTCTCTCTGTATAGCCCTGGATGTCCTGTAACTCACTCTGTAGACCAGGCTGGCCTTGAACTCAGAAATTCGCCTGCCTCTGCCTCCCAAGTGCTGGGATTAAAGGTATGCGCCACCATGCCTGGCTCTTTGCTGCTGTTTTGAATCATAATGTAAATATCTTTGTAGATAGAGATTTGCTAACGGGGTAGAGACCCACAGGTTGAGACACACTGAACTAGGCACTGAACTAGAAGTTTTGTAAGAATTCTAAGCCTAAGTTATAATCAGACCAAATGAAAGCAAATCACAAAGGGAAGAGGGCTTATAAAGTGAGCCTAGTGGTTTGTGTTTCAAATGTCACTCATGCGTGAGAAAGCCACTGGTGTAGCCAATAAGGCGAGTCTTCAGCTTGTCAGACTAGAGGATTAAATTCTCACGGACATTGGGGTTTTCACACCTGTCCTCAGTTCTGGTTTGTGAAGGCACCCAGCGGGCAGAAAGAGTGTTTGCAGACATAAGGAACTCAGCAGCTCTCAAGTCTGCTCCATTTGAAACTTTACAAGCCACAGCCCAGACATCCCTATAAGAACCTCTGAGACTTGACCAGGAAACCATCTGGGTCATGTGAGGGCAATTGGCCCACTCTATATGACCCTCATCAGCCATGGTCAGGCAGTGGAATTCAAATGACATGCTGACTGCCACGTGAAAGTTAATGGCCACATAGCCTTCTGATGTCATGTGGCTTCTCTACCATGTCTTGGACCTACAATAAAATGGGACAATTTCTGCAATTTGAACCCTACCAAAACCCATGTTTAGGCTCTGTGAGTGACAGGTCTCCCCAAACCTGGGGCTGATGCAAGGGCAGGCACCAGTGGGAAAGAGCTCGGCTGTTGACTGCCACGACTTCCACTTGAGAAGCCACCTGCTTCAGTCAATGCGGTCTTTGGTAATCCGACTACTCCGCTGGGATCCAAGGCTACAAGCAAGGTGCTCACTTCTCTGCTCATCCTCCCACAGACAAGGGTAGCCTGTTCTCAGAGCGCTGCACGCAGTGGTAGAAAGCAGGCTGACTTAGCTGGAACATGCAATGCATCAGAGCAAAGACGCTTCAGGTGTTAACTGTATACTGTGGAGCTGCTGGGCACCCTAACCTCTCTGAACCTCTCCACAGCCCTGGGAACACAGGGACACCCCTACCACCACCACTTCCGAGGGCTTTGCCTACCTTCAGGGTCAGACCTATACTCAGGGGAGGATACTCTAAAGAGACTTCAGCCTCTTTCTTCCTCCTCCTGACTCCCTACACCCACCCCCCCACCCCACCCCACCCCACCCCCGCACCTGCCTGCCTGAGACTCTCTCACCTCTGTCCCCTTCCTCTTCTGGCTCCTCCTGCTGAGCCTGCTCCAGGACAGCTTTATCCCCCCGAGATCCTGCTGGCAGCTCCCCGTTGGGCACAGTCTTGTTCAGTGACAGGAGCTGTGGTGGCGGTGGCTGCGCTAGCTTTTGCCGAAGGGCATTGATCTCCCTGCGCAGCATGCGGACACGACGGGTGCGGGCCCCACTGGACCGCATGGTGCTCACCAGATCCAGTTTCTCCAGCAGTTCCTTCAGCTGTGCCTCTGGGGACAGATGGGCCCGGTTCTCTGGGATGAGGATGTTGTCCACTGCCAGGGAGAATGGAGGACAAAGAGGCTGAAGGACCCGCCCAGCACAGGGTGAGCGAAAAGGGCTGTCATCTTTTGGATGCAAACTACGCTCCTGGAAGGGCTAGGCCAGTGACTTCCAGCAGTGTCAGTGTGGGCCTTGGCCCTACAACACTGCTGCCTAGAAGGGACAGAGCAGAATGTGGGAAATGTGCAGGAAGCAAGTCCCAGTTATGCCTGCGGCCATGTAGAGGCTTATCAATCCCTGGCCTGAGTGATTATGCAGCAAGAGGGGACAGGCAGAGTGTGGTGCTCTGAAGTTCTCTACTTCCTGGTCCTCCCACCCCAGGCTCCAGAGCCACACTGCAGGGATCCAGAAGACGCCTGGAGAGGCCTTGGCTTTCCAAACACACAGAAACACCTGTCCCACAGCACTGAATGTGCTCCCAGGCTTTTGTACCCCCAAGGCCCACCCTGATCCTGGGCTGTCTGGTCCCTGTCCTTGTGCCTCTCTTCCTGTTCCTTCTCCTCTCTACTCATCCAGGCTCCTCACCATCCTCCCAGGAGAATCGGTAAAAGTCTTCCAATCTGGGTGATTCGGGCAAGTGGGTGCCCCTCTCAGGATCATAGCCGATGTTCTCTGCCTGCCGCCGGGCGTGCCGCAGGATGGCCCCTCCCAGGTCCCGCAGGCGGACAGCTGCTCGGTGGAAAATTGTGTCTTTAGCATTATACTTCATGCAGTTGGTAACTATAAGGTTAAAGTCCTCCTCAAACTCCTCCAAGGTGTGGTACAGGTGAGATTCCAGCTTCCGTCTCATAGTAGAAAAATCCATTGGCTTGGATATGAATTCCAGGTAATCTGGAACCTAAACATATAAAACCTGTACAATTACAACAACCATTTATGAGCCTCACGGGCGCACCCTTCACTGCTACTTTTGGCCTCCCAACTCTCTGCTGTGGCCATGTTGGGCTCACCACGAGCCTCAGGGCCTGGTCCACCCAGCCCTCCTACAGACCCCACACCCTGAGCAAGTCTACCAGCCGGCCAGCTCCCCACTCTCATTCCTGGATGGCCCCCAGCGCAACCCTTGCTTGCTCTCCTCAGGCTATTTCCAGAACAGACTTCCTGCCTAGAGGGGCAACTTGCCTCACTCAGGCTGACAGGTTCAGCAAAGATGTGTGCAGAGTCCTTCTCCTGCAGCAGGTCCAGAGTTGTCCTCAACAGGACGGTAAACGGCATCAGCTCCAGCTCCATGGCAGCCTGCTGCACTTTGACCTGCAATGACAGTAGGAGTGGTCAGAGCGCCTCAGTAGAGGCTCTGAGTCTAGACCTGCTGTCAATCAGGTATAACAAATCTCTGCAAGGGGGACACCAGCCACCCCACCCCAAGCTCACACAAGCAGTGCAGGTCACGTGTCACAGTCACAATTCCCAGTGTGTGAGGGTGGAGAGGTGCTGGCATCCTGTGGGCTTCGCCCTCAGGATGGATCAGGAGGCCTACAAGTGGGCTCTCCCAGGAGTGACTGCTGTTGAGGCCAACTCCCATGTGAGCCCCATTGCTTGGTGGCTCGTCTGCTTTCCCGTCTCTGCAGGAAGGATCCCTCTTACCAGCCTGCCACCATGCCTTTGCTTCCAGCCTCCAGAGCTGGGAGCCAAATCAGCTTTCCTTTGAAAATGGCCAGCTCTGTGATAACCTATCCTGGTGGCAGTGAACAAATCAGAACAGCCACCTTACAAATGTTTCCTACTCATCACGAACCAGACCAGAACTTACCGAAGCCATAGCAATTATGCACTGTAGTAACTAACACCAGTAATAATCCGTGCTAGGTCCCAACGAACAGCCTAAGCCCTTTAAAGATTTCTTGTTTGTTTGTTGGTTTGGTTTGGTTTTTCGAGTCAGGGTTTCTCTGTATAGCCCTGGCTGTCCTGGAACTCACTTTGTAGACCAGGCTGGCCTAAACTCAGAAATCCACCTGCCTCTGCCTCCCAAGTGCTGGGGTTAAAGGCGTGCGCCACCACACCCAGCTAAAGATTTCTTTTTAGTTCTGTGTAGATGTGTGCCTGGGGGCGGATGTGTGGGGCCGGTCTAAGCATCTCCTGTAACACTGAGGATCCAGTTCCTGACAGACATTTCACACAGAGGAAGAGGAGTCACAGAGAGACCAAGGGACTGGCTCCAGATCACAGAGCTAACAGGACAGTTAG
Organism: Mus caroli; assembly: GCF_978045245.1. Taxonomy (NCBI): domain Eukaryota; kingdom Metazoa; phylum Chordata; class Mammalia; order Rodentia; family Muridae; genus Mus; species Mus caroli. Next base: position 65,083,768 of record NW_028227273.1, read on the forward strand.
CACGGGGCTCCAGTCAGCTTCCACAGAACTCCTGACCACTATTAGACACTGCTGCTCTCCCTGTATTATCTCAGTTAATGACATGGCAACGGAAGCAGAGATTAGTGCTCCCACTTTAGAATCTGGTACACGGAGTTTGGCGACACGAGTGAGTTAACAGATTTACCTGGTTGGAAAACAAACTGAGAAGTGATCGAGCCCAGGCCTTAGTCCAAGCGCACTGACGAAGCCAAATGTAAGCACACGTGTATCTCATGAGCACTGAGAGCTCACCCTGTGGGCCCAGGGTGACTGGGCAGTCCAGGCTCAGCAGAGCTACTGTGGTACCCTGTGCAATGGCCTCTTACAGGGTGCATGGCAGGCAACACCACAGAGCCACCAGTGAGGCAGGTAAGCTCCTGCTCTTGACCACATCTACATAAACCTCCCTCTTTATGAACCGAGGCAGGAAGACAACCTAAGCTGCAGGACCAAGCCTGGGTACAATTACAGCTTGACCTATGAAGGTCTTGAGATGTCCTCCCTGCCCACTCAGGCTAGACGCGGTTCAGAGCTGCCCAGGACAGGGAGTGGAGCTCAAGCTGCTGGCCTAGCAGAGAGGGGCGCGTGGCTGTTGAACTGACCGGCAGGAGGAGGGAGAATTTTAACCCACCCCTCAAAAGCATTCGAGTAACAGCTGCTATTCTTGGACTAGAGAGAACAGTTTGGGCTTGTCATCCGTTCAATTAATAATATTTGCTCTGTGCCATGTGTGGAGAACTCTCACAGACACCCCAGTGGGGCAGAGGACCAGTACTACCATTAGTAACAACAGCAGCCACCTCTCCAGCCCTGACTATGTGCCAGGTACTAAGTATTCTCAACTTCGACAAATATAAATTCATCTGTCTTTATGATGTCAGCTCTGTCGTTAACTCTATTAAAGATGAGAAAACAGTGAGGTATACAGAGATTAAAGTTTGTTTAATGTTATGGAAACAGAAAGTAACAGGCCGGGCTTTGGACCCGGTCCAGCAACAGCACACATGATGCTCCTGAACCACATGCTATGCTGTATCCATGCCCTGTGGCGGGGGACTTTGAATGTCCTTGAACTGAGACTCCAGCTCCTTACAGCCCAGGAGAACCTGGCAATGCCACAGAGGTGCTCAAGAAGCTTTTCAGAACATCCAGGTCAGAGTCCCTCCAAACACTTCTAAAGCAGACATTCCATCAAGGGCCCAGACACCTGGGACTAGGCACAGGCTCCAGCCCAAATGAGTTGAACCTCGAAACACAGATGCCTCCAGGAGCACTCCACCCAATACCAAGTGAGCAGAGCATGGAGCCCACAGTGCTCAGCACCAGAGGGACACAGAAGGCTGGCCCCAGAGGAGTGAGGGGAGCCAGCCCTCGAGGGCCTGGCCGGGCTCGGCTTACCTGCTCCCGCTTGAGCTTCTCCCTTTTGCGGATGAGCTCGATCAGCAGCCGAGCTCGCTCCAGGTCATGGCGAAGTTTCTGCCAGTATTTGAGCTCTTCCTTCACCGCGCTAGTCTTCTCGTCCTGCTCCCGCTAAGCAAGGCAAGAACAAGGGGGCTGTGGTCTCCTTCCTTTTGCCTCAGCCTCCCGCCAGCCCTGAAGTTGCTGAAGGCCCTTCCCCAGCACCGCTCAGGGCCCCGGGCCCCGGCTTCCTGGGGCTAGAGTGAGTCTTCAACACTGTTGTACAAGAACAAACTGAAGAGAGGCTTCTGACTGCGTCCGCAGGCTGGCCGGCGATGGCCCTCAGAGCTGGAAAGCATTTCTGAAGAAACTCAGTAAGACTAAGGGGTTGAAGGAATCTCACCCTACAGCTTTGCCTAGAAAACAGTGAAGTTCTTACTAGTAGATGGAGGTTTAAAATAGTTTGGTCAGGGCTGGAGAGATGGCTCCGCAGGTAAGAGCACTGACTGCTTTTCCAGAGGTTCCGAGTTCAGTTCCCAGCAACCACATGGTGGCTCACAACCATCTGTAATGGGATCTGATGCCCTCTTCTGGTGTGTCTGGACAGTGACAGTGTACTCATATATAAGATAAAGAAACCTTAAAAAAAAAAAAAAAAAAAGTTTGGTCAAACAGTGAAAATCAGCAAATGTGGAGCTGGAGAGTGGGTACCACTCTTGCAGAGAGGACTGGTTTACAACCTCCTCTAACTCCAGCTCCTGGTCTCTACAGGCACCTGCACACAGTGGCAGCCACTACCTGCTTAGTGTTTAAACACAGGCACACACTTGAGAAGTAAAAAAAACAAATAAATAAAATAAACCTTAAAAAAAAAAAAATCAGTGAATCCTGTTCTAGAAGTGGGCACTGTTGCTGAGGGATTTGCAACACAGGAAAATGACAGCTTAGAGAAACCAAAACCTGGGCCATAAAAGAAGTAGAGAATGCTGAGAGAACCCCCTCTGGCCTCTGAGGTACCGGGTCTCAGAACACACACTCCCCACACATTTATAATACACACACAAATTAAAAACAAAATAAACGGGGCTGGCTCAGCGGGTTAGAGCACTGACTGCTCTTCGAAAGGGTCCTGAGTTCAAGTCCCAGCAACCACATGGTGGCTCACAACCATCTGTAATGGGATCTGACGCCCTCTTCTGGTGTGTCTGAAGTCAGTTACAGTGTACTTATGTATAATAATAAATAAATCTTCGGGCCAGAGCAGGCAGGGACTGAGAGAGCAGGGCTGACCCTAGCGAGTGGGGTTGACCAGAGCAAGCAGAGGTCCTAAAATTCAATTCCCAACAACTACATGAAGGCTCAGAACCATCTGTATAGCTACAGTGTGCTGGCATACATAAAATAAATCTTTAAAAAAAAGAATTTAAAAAAATAAATAAACCTTTTTGGGGTTTTGTTTGTTTTTTTAGAGACTGAGTTTCTCTGTGTAACAGCTCTGGCTGTCCTGGAACTTGCTCTGGAAACCAGGTGGCCTGGAACTCACAAAGACCTTCCTGCCTCTGCCTCCAGTGCTATAGGATAAAGGTGTGTGCTACCACCACCACCAGCTAAACCTTTTTATTTTTAAATGCTGAGAGAATACAAAACAGGCGTCTGAATAGGGAGAGGTTTGGCTGGGAAGGCTTGCTAGGGTAAGCTAAGAGCTGCATATGCAGGGGGAGACACGCTGGCCAGCCAATCTAGCCAAACACTGAATTCAAAGTTCAGTAACAGAGCCTGGAAGACGCCTGGTGGGCATGTCATCATACACACAAGATGCATGTCCATTGTGTGTGCGCACACAAACACACACACACATACATAAACACTCACACAAACACACATAAACACACACACTCACACACACACCTCAAAGAGATCAAAAAAGGCTGTAAAGGTGCATAGAGACCTGTGGACACAGAGATCCATGATGGCAATGTGAGGACTTGCTGGGAGGAGCCTGCTAATTGCTGTAGAGACTTCAGGAAGCAGAGGTTGAGGAGAGGCCAGATAGAGTAGATTGGCCTGTGACTCAGGCTCAGGCAGAGTGAGCAAACAGGAGGCTCAAGGACTGGGTCAGGTGAACATTGTGCTTCTCTGCAGCGGCGTGGGAGGACCCGAAGGCAGACGGGATGGAGCAGGTGAGGAAGGACTAACTGACGCTGTGGGCAAGGGGAAGGAACTAAGCAGGAGCAGAAAACACTACCTAAGCCTGTGGTGGCTGCCACATGGGACAGGCTACAGACCACGGGCCGGGCCGTCGCCTGCATACTTACTATGAGAAGCTGAAGGGCAAAGGGCATCTTTTCTTATTTTACGCAATTGGGCCACTCTGCTCTCACCCAGCCACCTCTTCTATGACATCTGGAGGGCTTTGTCTATATAACCGTGACAATGGGCTGGCTGCTCAGTCTGTCCTGGAGTTCATCCTTCAGTCAAGCCTTGTAACAATACGGAATTTTTTTTTTTTTTTTTCCGAGACAGGGTTTCTCTGTATAGCTCTGGCTGTCCTGGAACTCACTCTGTAGACCAGGATGGCCTCGAACTCAGAAATCCGCCCGCCTCTGCCTCCCAAGTGCTGGGACTAAAGGCGTGTGCCACCACCGCCTGGCAACAATACGTTTTTTAACAAAGCTATCTCTTGGCCTCAAAGAGATTAAACTTTTGGCAAACTCTACAGCCCAGTGAATAATATGCTTTGCGATCACTGAGACTATGTATTCAATCTGCTGTCCTACTTTATACTTAGCCTGTTTAGGTTTAAGAGAACAAAGTGTCTCTGTTGGATTTCCTATGCAATCAACTTTTATAACCTAAGTATAGCTTTCATCTTATGTTCTCTCCCTGCTCTTTGACAAAGTTGTGTGTGTGCTGTGATAATCATTTGCTGAAAGCAGTCAACAGGTTAGAAAGGACCTTAAGGGCCAGGCGTGGCAGCGCACACCTTTAATTCCAGCACTCGGGAGGCAGAGGCGGGCGGATTTCTGAGTTCAAGGCCAGCCTGGTCTACAAAGTGAGTTCCAGGACAGCCAGGGCTAAACAGAGAAACCCTGTCTCGAAAAACCAAAAAAAAAAAAAAAAAAAAAAGAAAAGAAATAAATGACCTTAAATATCCATAAATTTTAAAAACAACATGTGGATATAGCTTGTTAAGGTCTACCTGCAGTATTGAGTGTTTCTAGGTAAAGATATAATCACTTCTTCCTGATAAAACTGTCTAATTGTTCTGTAAGGAATCATTTCACTTGGGCTGGAGACACAGCAGAGCACTTAAGAGCACGGGCTACTCTTGCAGCAGAACGGGGTTTGGTTCCCAACACCTACACTGTAGTTAACAACCATTTATAATTTCAGTCCCAGGTCAGTCAACACCCTCTTCTGGTCTCTGTGAGCAACAGACACCGACATGGTACACAAACACTCATGTAGGCCAAATACTCATACACACAAAATAAATCTCAAACAACCAACCAACCAGAATCTCTCATTCGGTCCCCATCCCATTGTTTCTGTGCTGTCCAATTAATACAGAGGAAAGCCCTGTTAGTTACAGGCAGGGCAGACATCAGACACAGGCATAACTCAAGGGCACAATAGACAACACACACACATACACCAGGCAACAGAAAGACTACAGATAAGCCAGACAGATGGAAGATGCAGGGAGGAAAGTGAAAAACTGACGTTTGACCAAATTAATCCAAGAGGAAATGGCTTTGTTCTCATTCCTTAATGACACACAGTTTAGCATTCTCTATTGTTATCTATAGCGCAGGAACCATGTAAAACATCTCCCTTCAGAAGAGACCCCTGCCAGGTCTGAAGATCTCTGTGGTGCTGGTAAACTCTTCTGAACAGATCACTCAGAGGGTGATCTGCTATTGGCAAAGGCTTCCTGGGAGGAGGAGGAGGAGGAGGCGGAGGCGGCGGCGCCATCCCACCTCCACCATCTCCTCTTGTCCCCCTAGTGTCCTCCACAAGCTGCCAACAGTCACGAGTACCTACCTGCTCAGCATTTCTCTGGGACTGTAAGTGGGAGTGCAGGCGCCTGATGAGGGGGACACCATTCCGAGCCTGCCGCTTCAGCAGCCAGTAGTTGTGAAGCCGCTGCATGAACTGGGTTTTCCTCTGAAAGGAGAGACCACTACAGATCTTGTTCAACCTTGGGTAGAGGCACAGGGGAGTGAGAGACAGGTCAGTGGGAAGCTCGGGATACATGCCGCTCGCTGTATATCCCATTCAGATCTCAGTTCATTTCTCAACCTTACAGAGGAAAACAGAAGGAAGTGACCAAATGTCTCAGCTTGGGGGAAGGCTGGGAGAAGACAGCAGAGTTAGGCAGCTCAGAACGAGAGAACGAGCGGCCATGTTTCCCCTGCTTCTTCTCCATCTCAAACCTTGGAGAACTGATCTTCTGAGGGAACCCTCTCTCAGTCCTACTGCCTGTCGTTAAGGCACTTTCAGTAAGGTACTGAGAAACAGGCCTGTGCTCTGGAACCCACAGCCTCCTTTTGACAACAGCACAGAGAAAACAAGCTTTTGAGTATGCTGTGTGCTATGTTGCCAGACCCTGCCTTTTGTGGCTGAGGACCTCGCCAGACCCTGGGATAGCCCACAGTCAAGCTCAAAGAAAATGTGCCAGGTTACTGCTTTCTGTACCCAAACGTAATCCCTCAGAGTAAACTGACCTCTGAGGGGTTTTGTGTGCGGATGCAGGTTTGTGAGAGACGGGGTCTCACTGTACTACTCAGGCTGGCCTCGTACTTAGGACCCTCCTGCCTCAATCTCCGAAGTAACTGAGATTATAGGCATAGAACACCATAGCCACCTGACCTCTGATTTTTATTATTTAAAAACTCTTAGCACCCTAAGAATGCCTAAATTTTAGGCAATCAAAGGGAAAAGGAGAAAACAACAATCTAAACATAGATAAATATATAAGATAAATGCTCTTAAAAAGTAGCCAGCAAGTGAGGTCTTAAGATCTGGGTTATAGGAGCCAGGCGTGGTAGCCAGGCGTGGTAGCGCAGGGCTTTAATCCCAGCACTCAGGAGGCAGAGGCAGGCGGATTTCTGAGTTCAAGGCCAGGACAGCCAGGGCTATACAGAGAAGCCCTGTCTCAAAAACACCAAAAAAAAAAAAAAAGATCTGGGTTATAAACTAGTGACAGCTCTGGGGGCTGGGCAGGAAAGGATCTAATGAACACCCTCAAGGACAGCAGCACTGTCCCCTCACCACAAAGTAATGACAGGCACAGGAGGAACCCAGGCTGGGTCACCAACGCTCCTGACACAACTAAGAACACAGTGGCCCCATGTGGTATCCAAAGCCTTGACCTCTTCACTACCATAGTCCACGCCCAAGGTAAGCAAGGCCCCAGGGCCCCTCTGCTTTATCTCTTTGCCCCACTCCATGGGAGGAGAGCTAACTGTAGCTAATCGAGATGAAACCTAAGAAAGATGGGGCAAGCAGGGCGGACGCTGCCACTCCCTGCCTTCCATCTCCAGTCAGATGTCCTCGCCCCAAAGCCAAGCTTACCTAGGCCTTTTCCCACCAGCACCCATGCCAAGCACACCTGCCCACTTGCAGGCCAGCCCCTCCCTCTGCCTCCTGGCCATGGTGGGGTCAACAGCATTTGTGCGGGTGGGGTGGGGACAAAACAACACAGCAGCAGCAGCAGTAGCCACCATTTATTGAGCGCTTACAACCTGCCAGGTACTGTGCTAAGGCTTTGACTCGGATTTCTCTTAACTCTATCTGGTGAGTTTGCTCACAAACCCAGGTTTAGAGCAATTAGGTAACTTACCAAAGGTCACACAAGTATTACAAGGTGTGTTTCTTCTTAGCCAGCAAATCTGGCTTCTGGGAAAGGCAGCTCAAACAGCTATGACAGACAACCAAAAGCAAGCCCTAGGGCACAGCCACCGTACAAATGGGGACTAAGCACTGACCCAGTTACCTCAAGAAAGAGGTAACCAAGACCAGCTCTGTCTTGAAGACAGAATTGCTGAAGTTCTCGAAATGAGAGCCCCCGTCCGGATCTTGCTCAGGTACCTTCCCAGCGTGGCAGGTCTGGCTGCCGGTTCCCCTCACAGTGCCAGTTTCCTCTAAGCCACCAGATGCTCCTTTACCCATAACCTTCCAATCAAGACAGCCTAGCACTTTCAGCCCAGAAGCTGCCCCTCTCCACCCTAGAACAGGATGTGGCATGTAGTAAGTGCTCAATAAACACTTCATCGCATGAACAAAGGAGAGAGCAACTTTACCTCCCGTGGCTGTGGTTTCTTCATCTGGGAATGTGGGAGAAGGTGCAAGGACTATATTAGATGAAAAGTCTCCAAGATTCCCTCCTCCTCTAAGGCTGTACACTTGTCTTCCTTTCCTTTGCTGTTTCTGGACATAGGCTCACTGTGCAGCCCTCCCTGGCCTAGAGCTCATTATGTATACCAGGCTGGACTTAAACTTCTGGAAATTTATCTGACTCTGCCTCCCAAATGCTAGGGTTAAAGGTGTGTAGCACCACAGCTACCATTGTATACATTTTATTTTATATTTTTTAAAGATTTATTTATTTATTTATTTATTTATTTATTTACAGTGTGTACACTGTAGCTGTCTTCAGACACTCCAGAAGAGGGCATCAGATTTTTGTTATGGATGGTTGTGAGCCACCATGTGGTTGCTGGGATTTGAACTCAGGACCTTTGGAAGAGCTGTCGGCGCTCTTAACCGCTGAGCCATCTCACCAGCCCCCATTGTATACATTTTAAAGGAATCAGCCTTGAGGTGGGCTCTGCTGGAAAATGTTCCCTGCTAAGCTCCCCCCACCCCCAGCTACTAAACTGACTTTTTTTTTTTGCTTTTTGAGACAGGGTTTCTCTGTGTAGCCCTGGCTGTCCTGGAACTCACTTTGTAGACCAGGCTGGCCTCGAACTCAGAAATCTGCCTGCCTCTGCCTCCCGAGTGCTGGGATTAAAGGCGTGCGCCACCACCGCCAGGCTAAACTGACAATTTTTAACACAGATGCAGTGCTCTGAGAATTCTGAGGGAGGGGCTGGAGACTTGGCTCTGAAACTCCACTTTCCCCAACATCTAAAGCTTCTCAAGAGGAGGGCTGCCCCACCCACATACATCCCTCCGGAACAGTGTTAAACACTTGCAGGCTCCCCACTGGAATCCAGTGTGAGCCCTGGGGTTGTCACAGAGGCAGTATAAGGACACAGCCTGTTCATACAAGGACCAGAGATGATAATCATTTAGCAATCCATGGGAGAGTTAACAGCGAGAATTATCCTGTTCACAATGCCATTTAGTGCCACTGTGAAAACTACCACTTTAGTTACACTGTGTCATCAGTGTTATCAAGCAACTTAAGTGACTTATGTCACTCAGAACCAAAGGAAACACATTACTCTGAAGGCAGGGACAAAACCACAACACAGGGCCAGGCTCCATTTGGGAGCAGAGGAGACCAGGCATCCATCAGCCGTATGTGGGGAAGACCTGGGCTACTGTGAAGAACAAACCAAGAGTCCTGCAAGAGACCATCTCATGAGGCTCACCTGTAAGAGGGTATCTGTGGGACAGTGACCATGGGGAGAGTGATGGAGGGTGCCTCTCGGCCAGCTTCCTCTGGCTCCTTCTTGATCTTCTGCTTCAAGCTCATCTTACCCTTCTTGGACACCCCCTTGAGGGGGCTGCCCACCCCACCTTGGCCTTCCTGGCCCTCCTCCTCAGCTTCTTCCTGCTCCTCCTCCCCTCCACCCTCTTTTGGCCCATCCTCATCCCCGACTTCACTGAGGCTCCTTGGGGAGTCGCCCTTTCTCCTGGAAACGGCCACACTTGGAGAGTGGGCCTCACAATACGCAGTCTTGCGAACAGTAAAGGTGGTGCCGTTGAGGCTGGTTTCTCTCATGGGTTCAATCTTCATGAAGAGCCCAGCCCGCTGTGCGCATGTCACGTGGAAAGCGGTGTAGCAGTTCACTTTATGGCACTGAATGGCCGCGCCCAGCCCTTTCTGCTTGCAGATATAGCAGGTTAGCTTCCAGCGGGCGGGTGGAATGTTGTCAATGCCCTCAATAGGCTCCAGGAACACGGTATTAGCGAAGCAGACCTCAGGGATCCAGATGGCGCAGACTACGTGGGCCCAGTGGCCATCACTGGTCTGTTTGAAGGCCCCACCTTTATTGGGGCATAGGACGCAATCCACGGGACGAGAGGGAGATTGCAGGCAGCAGCGACATAGCCACTGGCCCTCTGGGATATAGGGAACGCCGTAGCACTCCTGGTGCACAGCTAAGTTGCAGATGTCGCAGAACAGGATGACATTGCTATTGTGGCACTCATCGTCCAGGCACACGCAACAGAAGGCGTCTTCGTCGATTAGGGACTGCTGGGCCCCACTGCTGCGGCTCTCCAGGTAGGATTCTTTCTCAAGCCGGTCCACCAGCAGCTCGAAGGTGTCTGCCGACACCGAGCTGTGGCCGTCTGCTCGGCGCTTCTCGTTGACCATGTCTAGCCAGGCAATGTCCTCCTCGTCCATGTCGTACTCTACCTCCGCATCCAGGTCTTCGGGAGGCTTCTCAATGTATCGGTAGTAAGCAGCAGGCAATGGGGGCGCTTCCGGCTGGCTACCCGTATCCACCACACGAAAGCTGGGTTGGGGGAGGTGGAAGGAGGTACCAGACGCATGCTTGGAACAGGACTCCTTCCTCTTGCCCTTTGATGAGGGTTTCTTGGACTTGGCAGGGAATTGGGGCAGCTCACTGTTTTCCTTGTTGCTATTGCATTCGGTAATATCCTGAGCAGTCAGCTCGTCTTCAGTGATGATCTTAAGCGGGTCATAAATGCTGATCCGATGTAGGCGGCCATCGATGTCGACCTCAACAATCCTCTGGGCTTGGGCGTAAGTCAGGGTCTCCCGTGTGGGTGAGCACTTAAGACTGTATGGGGACGGGGATCTCCGGCCCTCGGCATTCTGCCGTGACTTTCGGCGAGGCTTCCTCATGGCAACTGGAAACCACGAAGACAAACCTAAGGAGAGAAGGCCACGGGAGCGTGAGCTGGATATCCATTGCTATATGCATTCATTCATATATGGTATCCATTCAAATGGACACCAGAAGATCTGTTTCCTGTGTAAGCATATCCCTCTAAAGCAGTTGTTCTCAGCCTTCCTAACACTGCGACCCTTTCATGCAGTTCCTCCTGTTGTGGTGACCCCCAACCGTGCAGTTATTTTCATTGCTCCTTTGTAACTGTAATTTTGCTATTGTTATGATTGATCATGTGAATACCTGTGTTTCCCACTGATCTTAGGTGAGCCCTCTAAAACGGGTCAAGACCCACAGGTTGAGAACAGTTGCTCTAAAGCATTCATACGGCATCTCTCTTTACAAACATCATTGATGACCATCTGATTACTTTAAAACTGTAAATCCCAGCGGCACAGTGGTGGTGCACACCTTGAAATCCAAGCTCTCAAGAGGCAGAGACAGTTGGATCTCTAAGTTGGAGCCCAGCCTGGTCTATATATAGAATGGAGTTCAGAACAACCAGGCCTACACGGAGAAACCCTGTCTTGGAAAAAAAAAATTGCAAATCCCTTACATCATCCAGCAATAGGCCGTTCATTCTATTGTTTACTTTTTAGTGACACCATCTTCTAAGCTACGTAATTTACCTACTTAATAGGGTTAGTATTCTCTACTTCTAGCTGAATGGGAACTTCATGGAGGAAGGAGTTGCCTATCTCATTCGCTAGGAAGAGTCTGAAAAGGTAGATAAGTGAGCACTCAGAGTGCTAAGTGATTAAACCACACAGTTCTGTGTCTGTGTGCATGGTGTATATATATGCCTGGTTTCTGCATGTGCACCTGTCCACTCCAGCACGTGTGCAAGTCAGAAACCGAAGTCAGGTGTCTTCCTCGATCATGAGCCACAGGGTTTCAGTTAGACGCTGGTCAATGAGCAGCTGAGAGCTACGTGTCTCTGTCCCCCAGCAGTTGGAGAACGTAGTTAAGTTCAGTTTGGGGTTTTTACCCTACCTTTGATCATTTAGTTTTTGGGTAAAAGACACACAACTTTTATTATGTACAGTAAGCCTTAATCAGCCCTATAGCTGCCAGATATCTACGCTCTATAACCCCGAGTTATTAATATGTTTTATCTGGGCGGGTCTTAACTCTAATTGCCAGCCCTCACGGCTGTGCTTTCTTGATTCCTAACCCATGGTGTCTCTCCCCCAAGGGAGAAATAGATAAAAGCTGATATAAACATGTGTAAGGACACATGGCCAGGCCTTTGACAGAGACAAGGATAGTTAGGCTTCTTGTGGGTCTGAGGCCAATGTACTACACCCAAAACCTGAGAGTTAGAGAAACACTTTGCACTTGACTTTCGGGTGGGTGCTGGGGATCCGGCTCAGTTTTTCAGGCTTACACAGAAAGCCCTTCACCCACTGGGCCATTTCCCCATCCCTGATGATCTCTGTCCTCAAGGAGTCTTATCTCACTAAGAGAGCAGAAATGCACACAGATCTTTAGAATATGACAAGATAAGGTCTAGTATTATAATGAGCCATGCAGTGAATCAAACAGGTTAATTATGGGAAAGATAATGTGTAAGGCTTCAGAAGACAGATACTAGGTCAGAATGATTGAGGGCAAAGCCAGCAACAAAACAAGACCATGCTGTTTGTTGGTTTCTTTGAGACCCTTTGAGACATAGTCTCTCTACATAGCCCTGGCTGTCCTAGAACTCAGGATGTAGGCTACTGTGCCTAGCTAACATCATGGTTCTTTTCTTTGTTTTTCTTTTGTTTTGTTTTGTTTTTTTAAAAAGGGGGAGGCAAAGACAATATTAGTGACAATTAAATCATCCACTTCCAAGCTTGATAAACAATGAATGAGTTCCATCAGAGGACCAGAACATCCCCAGTGTAGTGTTGGCTTTAGCGGTGCACGCCTTTAATCCTAGCACTTGGGAGTGGAGACAGGTAGATGTGCTTACTTCAGTGAGTGAATTCCAGGCCAGGCAGGGATATAGAGTGAGAACCTGTTATCTAAAGAAATAAATAAACAAAAATCACAGATCTAAAACATCTCCAGAGACATCTCATGGCTAGAAGCCCTATCTCTTGGCCCTGTCCAAAGTAAAGACATCTGAAATGCTTCAGACTATAAATAATATAATATGCTAGGTACTTCCAGCAGAAGGCAGTACTTAAGATAACTGCAAGAACTATTTGGGGCATTTCCAACCACAAACCTTGCAAGCTGGGGATGCCTCTAAGAAATCTTTTAAATTTTAAGTAGTCTGTCTGAGGTCTTCATTGAACTCAAGGACAAGTTGATTGGGGCGGTATCTGAGGCGAGAATCCTCCACCTACAATTACCACAGAAATCTCTCTCCCTTGATACTTGTATCTAATCTACCCAGGGTGCTTCCCCCAGCATTCTCTGCCCCTAAGGAGCAGCTGCAGGCAGTTACCAAGGCCATCCTCTTAGGAAGACCTAAGCTAGGATGGCTATACTCTACTTTAACAAACTACAATGGCCTTTTCTTTTTAATCTTTCTCACAACTACCTCAAGAGACTGTGCAGACATCATCTCCATTTCAGCCACGAGAAAACAGAAGCTCAGAAAAAAATGTGTGAATCCAGATCTCCTAGCAAGCTGAGAGGCTACAAACACCAAGAGTCTCGGCGATCTCGACGAGGATGTTCTGCACCAACCCAGGTTCTAATCCTGCTCCTATGTAACCTGGACAAAGCTTTGAATTTCTCTGCCCCCACAGTGCGTCAATAAAACAGCGTGGGGTGGGGTGTACTGGCATACTTTCCAGCCCAGCACTCTGGAGGCAGAGGTGCTTATCTTAAGTACTGCCTTCTCTGTGGAATTTGAGGCCAACCAGATCTACATAGTATTTCAGACTAGCAACTCACATAGCGAAACCCTCTAAAAAAGTAAAATGTTCATAGGCCTGGAGAGATGGCTCAGCACAGTTGAGAGCACTGGCTGTTCTTCCAGAGGACCCAGGTTCAATTCCTAGGCAAAACACCAATACACATGTTTAATAATAATAATTATATATATATATATATACTGGAAAAATAACAGCATTTAAGAGGACCTAGATTTGATGCCCAGCACCCACACTGTGGATCACAACTCCAGTAACTCCAGTTCCAGGGTATTGGAAGCCCTCTTCTGAATTCTTGGGGAACCCGGCATATATCAGGCAACATGCCCAGGCACATAAAATTTTTAAAAAATAAAAATGTAATAAAAGCAAGGGCAGAAATATCTACTTCTTAAGGATGATCAATAAGTCACCATTGACAACCACAGTGTAAAGGCCTCTCAGTCCCAAGGTATGACTTAAGTTAACCTGGCTGTGGAGCAAACTGAGGCAGGCATACACCACCATTTGGAGCTAAAGGACCTTTACCGCACCTCTGTTCAACTTCCCGAAGCCCTGAGGGCACGAGATCCTGTACCAACCTCAAGGTCTCAGAAGTAGTCCCAGCCAACAGATTCCATTACCCAATTCTCCAAAGGCAAGCAGCCTCTGGAGAGGAAACACACACTTCAGTATCGATTTTGAAGAGTCTACAAGAGCCCCATTCTGTAGTCTCAGAAATCGTCCCCATCCCCACTCGGGGCTTCCGCGATCACAGGGGACAAACCCATCGGACCCGGCTGGGCTACTGCCGGGGAAACGAAGAATTTCGCCTACAAGGAGCTTACAACTAACAACTAGACCAGGGTTGGTATTTTTTTTTTTTGGCGGGAGTTTCCTCACGTACACAACTCGTCCCATACACACACTGTCAAGTACCCCCAGCAGCCCCCTCCAGAGACGTTCTTAGCGACCCGGGATCCCCAACTCGACCACCTCACCCTGGCCCCCGAATGAGGAGTTTCAATAATTGGACGGAACCCGCCCTGCACGCCACACAAGGGACTCATGAGACCAGGTAAGACTCCAGACAAGGTCCCTGTCCCTTTAAAGGGACTCCTCTTCCAGTGGAATCTTCACGACAACCCTCGAAGGAGAAAAAAGAGAAATACCTCCCCCCCAAAAAAACCAACCCAGAGGGTAGGCGCACCACAGACAGACGCCGAGTCCGACCCTCAACAGAGAAAGCGAGCGCCAGCGAACGGCGGAGGGGTGGGGGAAAAGGACGCAGAGATGCAAGCACTTATTGGCCGCCCAACCTGCCCGTCAAGGGCGAACCCGCGCGCCGAGGGCGGCCCCCGAGGGCGGGACTCTGGTCTAGCCGGGCCAATAGGGGAGCACGGGGAGGGCGGGGCTTAGCCGTTTGGCTGCCAGGACCGGGGAGAAACAAGATGGCGGGTGCGGGAGGGGGTCCTCGCTCTGCAGCTCCCTTCCGCGCGCTTTCCCCGGCCTCGTCGCCGCCCTCGCTCCGGGGGAGAGCTCGCGCGTCACCCCCACGCCCCATCGGGACACCCCTGTGCGCCCCGGCCGCCCCCTCGCGCGCAGCGCTCGCTCCCCGTCGGCCCCCGCCGCCCCCGCTCGCTCCGGCCCCGCCGCCCCCATTTTACCTCAGCCGCCGGCCGGGCCCCTCGCTTCGGGGCCCCCTGAGCGCGAGCGCGGGCGGCCGGGTGAGCGACCGGGCGAGCGGGCCGGGCGAGCGAGCAGCTCCGTGCGCGGCCCGGCTGAGGGAGCGCGGCCTCCTCCCGCTCCGGCCCTCCGCTCCGTCTCCCCGGGCCCGGCCGCCGCTCCCGGGGGAGGAGGGGGAATGGAGCCACCGCCGCCGCCACCGCTGCCGCCCGCCACGGAGCCCGGCCGAGGGGAGGGAGGGATCAGCCCCCAGGCAGGATCCGCCCCTCGGCCTCCCCCCGCCACCTCCACCCCTTCCCTCGCTCCCTCCCCGGATCGAGCCGCCGCACGCGAAGCGGGAGCGCGAAAGCGCGGGGAGACCGGAGCGGATGCCCCCGCCCGAGCCCAGCCCGGCGCGGCGGCAGCGGCGGCGGGGAGACGGGCGGGGAGACGAGCGCGAAGCGGCAGCGCCACCTCCACCGGGCACCGTCCCCGGCACGGCCTCACGGTGGCGGTGCGGGTGCGGACGCGGCGGGCCGCTTCACCCCGGGCCTGCCCCAGAGCTGATAAGTCGGGGTTCCCACTCTGAATCCGCGGAGCCGGGGCTCACCCCATCCCAGCCAGAGCGTGGGGCACCCGCCGCCCCCCCGAGGTGGGAACGCCCATGCTCCCCACCCACCCACAAAGCTCGCCCCAGGACGACCCCCGAGGGCCACACTGTGTGTGGCTTCCCAGAGTGCAGGTGGCTGAAAAGCCGCCAGAAAGTCGTCCCTCCCCAGGCCCCCGGGACAAAGGTCTAGCGATGTCCACCCATCCCCTCCCCCAGTGCGGACAGCCCGGGAAAGACCCGCGCCTGTGGTGTGTGTACAGGTGAGCCTCTCCTGGCACACAAGGCTGCCACAGACCAGACTTTTCCATCTGTGTGGGCTTTTTTTTTTTAAAGTAAACATAAAAGTTTGACAGTCTGCTTAAGCGTGCCTCGTAATTCCGTTTGTCACTCTAGGCATGGGAAATACTTTTCCCCTTGAATCTGATTTGGCCAGGAATCGGTTAATTTAATGCACTGAACGGCTTTCTCAGAGGCTGCCCGACTGTCAAACAGCAACTCCCAGACTTTGAAGTGTACTCAAGCTGCCTTTTGTTCTAATAAAAGAAAAAATAAATAGAAGAAAAGGTTCCTTTGCCCCTCCACGAGCGCGTGTACCTATAAATTTGAAAGCTTACCTCTCGTGACAGAGATCTTAAGCACCAATACTTAATGATGCTTATAAAGAATATATGGATAAACTGCTATCGAAGATGAAGATGAATGATATTTTGAAAGCGTTTCCTCTACACGAACAGCTGGTGAGACTTTCAAGTGCTCGATTGGCTCTGGTATCCAGGACCTGGGTGCTACAGTTGAAAGAGTAGAGAATAAACATTTCTCACTGCCCAAACCTTGTGTTTTTATTTACATTGAAGTATAGGTGTTCAGCATCCTAAGAGTTCAGAATTTACCAGTTGAGTGAAGCATGGAAGTTGGGTTTCCTTACAGGAGTGTGTTCTTGATAGATGGTAATAACATACTGCAAAAATAACCAATTTTTAAGAAGGAAAGGGCGTGGCTTGTGGAGTCTCCCTCCGCCTGCACCCCCACCCCACAGTGTTTTGAAAGCTTTGAAGCAGAAATGTTGTGAATTAGTCAACTGTTGTTAAAGCTTGGGGGAATAATCACAGGAGGGAAGGTGTGGAAAGATTAATTGTGGAAGGGAAGGCCCTAGAGGAAGAAAATATTGCAATTACTTTTAGCTTAAAAAAAATTGAGGAACAAATAGGAATTTCACGTCTTATTCTTTTACAATGAAATATAAACATTTACATAGGATTTGTGTCTCCTTATCTTTTATTCTGCGAGGTTGCATGTGGGCATGACCTGATTTGCCTGATTGGGAAGGACCTCTACCCTTTAAATTAGACAAATAAAAACCCTGAGAAGATGTCGCATCTTGTCCTTGCAGTGGTTTAAGAGCCATTGAGAGCACATGCCAGCCTCCTCGTGTCACCAGCCATTCCTGGTCACTTTATGAGACTGGGCTCAACAAATTTTTCTCCCCCTCTTCACCCTCGCCCTTAAAACCTTAGTGCCGCCCTTGTTTTCCTTTTGACACGGGAAATTAGTTTTCTGTAGCATAACCTCACAGATAGCCAGTTCACTGAGATGTAATCTCAGATGTAACATGCGACAATTATGTCATTAAAAACAAATTTGGATCAGACATCCCAGAGGCACTGCATTTAATTCGCCTTAAATCTTCAGCTATTTTAAAGAGTTTGAAGTCATCAGTCCCTGGCCTGTCCATTAAGCAGGGCTAAATTAAGTTCAACAAAACAAGGACTCTGCCTTTGACTCTAAATATTTGTTTTATTATTTTTCTTCTTTTTCACTAAAACTATCACAAGCTCTACCCATGCGTTTAATCCTAGCACACAGAAGGCAGATCTCTGTAAGTTCCAGACCATCTTGGTGTACATAGCAAGTTCCAGGCCAGCCAGGACCACACGGAGAGAGGCTGTCCCAATAAAACAAATCAAAACTTCATAGTGAACACACACACACCAAATTAACCAGACCCAAAGTTCACTGAGATGGTGGACTCACTACTCTAAAGCTAGAATAGCTACCCCAGAGCTGTGGGGCTTCACATTGGATTTTACACAATCAATGTCAAATATATTTTTCCACTACAAGAAAAAGGGAAAATCCAAGCCGGGCATGGTGGCGCACGCCTTTAATCCTAGCACTCGGGAGGCAGAGGCAGGCGGATTTCTGAGTTCGAGGCCAGCCTGGTCTACAAAGTGAGTGCCAGGACAGCCAGGGCTACACAGAGAAACCCTGTTTCGAAAAACCAAAAAAAAAAAAAAAGAAAAAGGGAAAATCCGGGGGCTGGTGAGATGGCTCAGTGGGTAAGAGCACCCGACTGCTCTTCCGAAGGTCAGGAGTTCAAATCCCAGCAACCACATGGTGGCTCACAACCATCCGTAACAAGATCTGACTCCCTCTTCTGGAGTGTCTCAAGACAGCTACAGTGTACTTACATATAATAAATAAATAAATCTTTAAAAAAAAAAAAAGAAAAAGGGAAAATCCATAAACAAGCTGAAACTCTTTTACGAAAAGCAGTTAGCGGTGTATAGTCTTTCTGACTTCTCTCCTTCCTCTATTTGTCTTTCCTTAACACCTAACATTTAGCCTTTCCTGATCCCCTTTCTGCTCCTTAGCCTATAACCATGTGAACGCGTGTTCACTTAGGAACATACACACTAGGGCTGAGATCAGAGTCTTAGGGAAAAACACATACTTTTTTCTCTGAGACCCTAAGCTCCCTTAATGCACATTCTAAGTCCTTCCGATCTAAAATTTTTACTTCATGTTTTGAATTTATTCATGAATTTTTATTTATTTATTGTACTCAACAGTGCCCAGGGTGTAGGTCAAAGGGCAACTTCCAGGCCTCAGTTGCCTACTTTGTGAGTGTGAAAGCTTTAATTCAGGTCTTTAGGCCTTGGTACCAAGTACCTTTACCCACTGAGCCATCTCACCACCCCCACCAAGGCTTGTTTTAAGACTCAGGGAAAACTTTATTTATTTATAAAGGAGAGTGTTTTACTACTTAAAACTAAAAGAGAGGGGGCTGAAGAAATGGCTCAGTGGTTCAGGGCACTGGCTGAACTTCCAAAGGACCCAGGTTCAATTCCCAGCACCCACATGACAACTTACAATTGTCTGTAGCTCCAGGTTCAGGGGATCTGGCCCTCACAGACACAGATGAAGACAAAACACCAATCAGTGCACTTAAGCAAATAAATATATTAAAAAAAAAAAAAAAACAACTAAAAGAGACATGAGAAAAAAAGTCCCCTTCCCCCCCACACTCGGTCCTACCCTGCACCCCGAAGCAGCTCATAATCCCTGTTACTGCTTCATGGTCACTAGCTCACCATGGCAGGAGGCCTCGGGCAAGAGGTAAATATGGTTCAGGGCTGTACCCCTGGATTAATAAAGTGCTCTTGATAAGAAAAATGGACCCTCACTCATTGTTAGATGGTTTCTAATAAATATCCTTAAAGACTTGGCTGAAAGAATTCTGGCAACACAGGAAGGGTGTTCGAGGTGAAAATCATACTCAAGTTGCAAGGAAAATGATCTGAGATGGGTTTGTTGGAGAGATGGCTCAGCTGGCAGAGCTGCTCCCTGCTCTCCTGCCCTGCAGCTCACAACTGTACCCCCAGCTCCCCTCCCCGGGATCCCACGCTCTCTCCTGGCCTCCGCAGGCACCAGCACCTGTGCATTCACAGCTACGCACACATATGAAAAAAATTAAGATCTAGAAAACTGTATGAACATAAACTGATTCGGTATGGACCAACGTGGGATGAGAGGTAGGTGACAGCAACCCTGTCAGAGAAATAGCATTTCTAGGAAATTGTCCTAGCTAGTCTGTCTGTGTGGGCAGATGTTAAAGGACGGTTGTGTGGCGTGGGTGTTAAGGAACTAGAGAAAAGAAAATTTCTTTCCCCCTGTAGGAATGCAAAGATCTTTGTTCTTCTTAAACCTACTTGAACTCGTTTTCTGCTTTGGGTTTGGTTTGTGTGTTTGTCCCTGGTTGTTGCTGTTATTTTGTATAGTGTGCAGTTACAAATAGAACAGGCCAGCCTCAAACTCCCTGAGATCTACTGGGGGATGGTTTCAGGAGCTGTGTATTCAAATGCTGGCTACTGTGCCCACAGATCTGGTTGCATTCAGGACTTGAGCATTGTCCAGCACCGACTGTCTCAAAGATGGGTAAAAATTGTCCTCCATCACCTCTGTTTGGTTAGTAAAGGGTTGGTTAGCCTATAGCTGGGCAGGAGAGGAGATTTAAGGTAGACGTCTGATCCCTGTGAAGAGAGGGCGAGTGGCCAAGAGAAGTCACCATGGGAGAGTTGCTATGAGAGGGGCAGCCAGAGTGAGACAGGATGGCAGGTGTGGTGGTTTGAATATGCTTGGCCCAAGGAGTGGCACTATTTGGAGGCGGGGCCTTGGTGGAGTGGGTGTGGCCTTGGTGGAAGAAGTGTGTCTGTGTGGGTGTGGGCTTTAAGACCCTCATCCTAGCTGCCTGAAAGCCAGTCTTCTCCTAGCAGCCTTAAGATGAAGATGTAGAACTTTCAGCTCTGCATGCACCATGCCTGCCTGGATGCTGCTGTGTTCGTGTTCCCACCTTGATGATAATGAACTGAACCTCTCAACCTGCAAGCCAGCCCCAATTAAATGTTGTCCTTATTAGAGTTGCCTTGGTCATGGTGCCTGTGCACAGCAGTAAAACCCTAACTAAGTTAGCAGGAGAGGCCACACAGCTGGGAAGGTGCTGGGAAGAACATCAGGCCAATATGTTCAGGTTAGAATAGATGAGAACTCTGCCCAGCTATAGTTCTAACTAGCCTGTATAAAAGGCATACAACCCAGGTGTTTTATATATAAGCTGTAACCCGAGGTGGGACAGGTTTGGAGCTATTCTAACTCATATCCCAGCCACATGTCCCTTGTCACTTGCTCTTTCTCCTGGACATGTGCTCATGATCCATCTCCTTTCATGGTGGCCTCCCCCACTCTCCTGTCCTCCTGAACCCCTCACTCAGTTCCCAAGTCCCACCTTTCTCCCTCCACTGTCCAATCACAGGCTCTAGCCTTTTATTGACCAGTTAAATTGGGGAGCAAGGTTTACATAGCATCACTTGGTGTGCATGAGGATCTGCTCATGGGCAGTCAGGGGCAACCTTGGGAGCTAGGACTTAGCATTTAAATACAAGCAGCACCAGACCAACCCCCTCCCATAGTGCAAGAAGCTGTTTAATAAATATACGAGGTTTGTGCATTATTATTATTTCAGACCTAAGGTGGGCATAGAAAAGTCCTGTCTTTTTACAGAGATCCCAAGTGTTAGGATTAAAAGTGCATGCCACCACACTCAGTCTTGAACTAGCTTAGAGAGTTTAACTGGTTAACTAGTGAGTCTCTTGACTCTCATCACCATGAATTCTAAGGGCAAATCTAGCTTTAGGAAAAGTCAAGGAACTCACATCACATCACTGATACTGTCTCTTGCTAGCCGATAGTGATGGCCAAAGAGACAGGTTAGGGCAGGGCTGGGGAGTTAACTCAAGGGTAAAGGTGCCAGACCCCAAGGCAGAAGACCTGAGTTACCCTGGGTCCAACATGGAGAAAGGGAAGAAGTGACTTCTGAGCGTTGTCCTTTGTCCTCCCCACAGGTGCTGTGCTGAATACGCCCACACAGAGAGAACCAGCGGTAATAAAAAGAAGCATGTGGCCTTGACAAGGCCTGACTGTGTTCACTTCATGGCTCTCTAGTGAGGAGGCTGAGCCTAAGTTCAAATGGGAGGTTGGTTTTCAAATGCTAGGAGTGGAGTGGAAATATGTCTCAGCATGTACTGATGTTTCTTCCAAGGACTCGGGTTCAGTTCCCAGCACCACATGAGCCCTCACAACCACCTGTAACTCTCAATCTAAGGAATCTGCTGCCCTCTTGTGGTCGCTGACAGCACCTGCGAGCATGTGCAGATATGCACACACAGAGACACACAATTAAAAATAACAAAAACGGGCTGGAGAGATGGCTCGGCGGTTAAAGAGCACTGACTGCTCTTCCAGAGGCCCTGAGTTCAATTCCCAGCACCCACATGATGGCTCACAACCATCTGCAATGGGATCTGATGCCCTCTTTTGGTGTCTCTGAAGACAGCTACAGTGTACTCACATACATTAAATAAATAAACCTTTTAAGAATGCCTGTCCAGCCCGGCGTGGTGGTGCACGCCTTTAATCCCAGCACTCGGGAGGCAGAGGCAGGCGGATTTCTGAGTTCGAGGCCAGCCTGGTCTACAAAGTGAGTTCCAGGACAGCCAGGGCTACACAGAGAAACTCTGTCTCAAAAAACCAAAAAAAAAAAAAAAAAAAAAGAATGCCTGTCCAAACATAGCAGATTCAGATGTGGCAAAGGGTTACTGAAGAGCTCTGCGTAGCCCATTGTACTAGCTCACCACCCTTTCTCTAGCACAGGATGCAGGATGTACTCCAGTTAGAGGCCCTCCTGGGCTAGAGTGGAGAAATGTTGATCAGGTTCACGGGAGCTACCTTGGTCACTAATTACTTGTGGCAAGATAGCCTGGTTCTATTTTATGTCTCTAAATGTCACAAAAGGGAAAAGGATATGCTTGCAGCCTTGGGGGTAATTACAAGCCATATCATGAGAATGAAGTAACCAGGACTGGTGGGATGGTTTAGTGGGTAAACTTCAAGTTTTTGCTGCCAAACATGAAGATCGGATTTCAATATCCGGATCCCACATCCTAGATGGAGAGAACCAACAGGAACAAGTTGTCCTCTGACTTCTACATGTCCCCCCCCCCCACACACACACAAGTAAATAAGTTTTTATTTTATTATTGTTTTGGTTTTGGAGATAGGGTCTCACTATGTTACTCTGATTGCCTGGACTTGCTATGTAGACCAGGCTGGCCTCTAACTCATGGGGATCTGCCTGCTTTTGCTTCCTGAATGCTGAATATTGCAGTAGAATATGTATGAGGCATATTCTGGAGGCAAGTGAGGGTGGCCATCCAGGTCAGGAGGGAGGCTCTGTGGAGAAAAAACTTAATGCCATCCTAAAGCTTGCAAAGTCTACCAACTATTGAGGTAGTAAGGGAGCCTGATCCAGACATGCCATCAGCAGGAGCAAAGAGAGCCATGTACGCAACAACACACTGAGTTCCAGACGTCTAGCTGACTTTTATTAATGATTCACAGACCGTATAGCATCCAGTCTATAAAGGAGAAGGCCCTCCAGTTAGAGAGGGAGGGAGAGAGAGGGGGGGGAGAGGGGGAGAGAGAGAGAGAGAGAGAGAGAGAGAGAGAGAGAGAGAGAGAGATGGATGGATGATAGATAAAAAGAGGGAGAGAAGAGAATTTAGCCCTAGGTGGCCTAGAATTTACTATATTAACCAGGCTGACCTCCAACTCACAGAAATTCACCTGCCACTTCCTCCTGAGTGCTGAGATGAAGGGCATGTGCCACACACCTGTGCACCACCACACCAAGCTTCTAAAACACATCCAAACCTTGAACTCTCCACCATGACCCACGAGTAAGGACCAGCCTTGCTAGGTCCTCTTTTCCCATCCTTTATTTTACCCTGCCAGGATACACAGGGCCCTACTGGACAAGAGAACACTGTAGAAGACCCTCTAACGAAGTGGTCTAGCCCCTGGTAACTCTGGCCTCACAGAGGTCCAGGTCTGTTCCATTAGCTTTTCCCACTGCACATCCTAGGCTAAGACCAGAGAGACCAAGTCCAGTCAGCTAAGATCCACATTCCTCACTGAATCAGCAAACTTCTAATTAACAGGCAAGTTTACTCAGTATCTGTCATCCTGGTCAGCCCTCTTTTTTTCCACTAATCGAGTGATATAGGATTTAAAGTTGGAGGTGGAGATTTGACTCAGCAGGCAGGAGCCATGTTGAGTGACTCAAAACTACCTGAAACTCCAGTCCTACTCCAGAAGGTATGGGATCATGTGCCCCTGTCTGGCTACCATGTGCACATAGTCTGCATACCTACATGCACAAAACAAAGCTTTAAAAAAAAAAATTCAAAATGACTCGTGAGGAAAACATTGCTGTATCCTTTACTAGAGGCAGTGCTCCCTGCTCCAGAGGCAGTGCTCCCTGCTCCAGAGGCAGTGCTCCCTGCTCCAGAGGCAGTGCTCCCTGCTCCAGAGGCAGTGCTCCCTGCTCCAGAGGCAATGCTCCCTGCTCCAGAGGCAGTGCTCCCTGCTCCAGAGGCAGTGCTCCCTGCTCCAGAGGCAGTGCTCCCTGCTCCAGAGGCAGTGCTCCCTGCTCCAGAGGGAATATTCCCTGCATCCCTAGGAGGGGAGCCCCAAGTTACAGAGATGAGAGTCACTCAATTTGGTGAGTAAGTCCTTAGGGCTTAGTCAGGGCAGGTGATGTCCCACTTCCACCCCTTTGTTGCCAGACCTATCTATTCTAATTACAGAAGCAGCTGCAATCATTCATTGCTTGGTGACTCAGAGCACTGAATGCACCCTGGATGCCATCACCCCAGCCTCGTGAGGTGTTGTCCCTGTCAGGAGCCCGGCTCTCCACACCAGGGCTTTCTGCATTACTTGGAGGCCAGTGGCTGGACTAGAATGGAGCGGGTATGAGTAACTCATTCCTCCGAACTGTCATGTTTCCAGGACAATGGCTAGAGTTTGACAGCGAACTTCATTGGTCAGAAAAAGCATAGACAGCAACTTGGCCACCAGAACTGGAGTTTCCCCAGAACCTAGTCTAGAAGAGGTTCTCTAACAAAAATAATCACCTGTTGTCCATGGCTTTGCATCAATGGTGGGGACCTCAGCTGTGGTCTGTAACTGCTGGCGAGGCCTCCCACAGACTCAACATTGAGGTCTCAGTGGCCACCCATTCAAGGAATACTGCTGGACCTGCAGGGCTATACAGATCGAGAGGAAGGTCTCCCTGCAGGCTCCATAGGTGCCCCTTAGCTCTACTGTCCCAAACTTCATCCTGGGATCACAGGGTGCTTTTGCTACCAAATACATACATACATACATACATAATACATACATACAAAATTTAAAAAAATTCCCAGCTCAAATATCCCTGAATGACATAAAAAGTTTAAAAACTAGAGGCTGGAGAGATATTTCCTCTTCCAGAGGACGTGAGTTTGGGTCCTAGTAACTGCATCAGTTGGTTTACAACTGCATGTAACTGCATCAGTTGGTTTACAACTGCCTGTAACTCCAGCTCCTAAGGGACTTGAGGCGCCTGGCTGTAAAAGTATCTTTTGTTTGCCTGATGTAATTGTTGTCTCCAAGGTCTCTGTCTACTAACCTAGGTCTAGTCCTGGAAGCTTCTAGCCTCAGTACAATCTACTCTAGGCCTAGAATGTTTTCAGCCTCTGAGACTTATTGCTGAATAAACTCACCCTTTCTCGTTCTTTCTGAACTCTGGATGGCTGATT
Source organism: Mus caroli (assembly GCF_978045245.1). NCBI lineage: Eukaryota > Metazoa > Chordata > Mammalia > Rodentia > Muridae > Mus > Mus caroli. The sequence goes on from NW_028227273.1 coordinate 65,108,876, forward strand.
CAACTCAGCTGTTCTGACTCAAACTCCATCTCCAGTCTGATTGATTCAATCTGGCTTCTCTCTTGGCCTCTGACTTTTTGCTCTGTTTGGTCTCTAACTCCAGCAATTTGTTCTAATCTTCTGGCTCCTTCTCATTCTCTGGCTTGTTCTATCTTCACCTCTGTCTAGCTTGTTCTTTCTCTGCACCCTGTCTCTGTATAACTGTCCCAGTAAAGCTGCTTCTTCCCTTTTCTCCCCCTCCTCCTCCTTTTCTTCCTCCTCCTCCTTCTTCCCCTCCCCCCTTCCTGAGAGTTGGACATATCCTATTCTGTCAAATCTTTCTCTGATTCGTCACTTTGTCTGCCACTCAGACATCACTGTCAAACATGGGTGGTTCCCTCTACAAACTAACTTTACCTTCATTGAGATTTAAGGTGTGTGTTAAGGGGCTGGGCCACACAACTAGAAAGTTTTTTTCAATAAATAACACACTGCCGGGCAGTGGTGGCACAGGCCTTTAATCCCAGCACTTGGGAGGCAGAGACAGGCAGATTTCTGAGCTTGAGGCCAGCCTGGTCTACAAAGTGAGTTCCAGGACAGCCAGGGCTACACAGAGAAACCCTGTATGGAAAACCAAAATAAATAAATAAATAAACAACACACTATCATAATTTCAGTAAATATCACAGTAATAACTATCCAGCAGTATCTGGTTTTAGAAGGACACCTGCCCTCGTGCAAAGGTGTGCTCACACATACACATAATTTAAAATAATAAAAATAAATCTTTGAATGCTGGACTTGGTGTTGCATGCCTTTAATCCCAGCACTTGGGAGGCAGAGACAGGCAGATTTCTGAGCTTGAGGCCAGCCTGGTCTACAAAGCAAGTCCAGGACAGCCAGGGCTTGTTACACAGAGAAATTCTGTCTCCAAAAGCTAAGGAGCAAGCAAGCAAACAAACAAACAAACAAACAAACACACAAATTTAAAGGTGGGCCACAGAGGTGGCTCGGTAATTGAAAGTACAGGCTGCTCTTCCAGAGGACTTGAATGAGATTCTTAGTATCCACATGGTGGCTCACAAGGCCTCTTCTGATGTATAAGGGCACTTGCATGCAAACAGTCTACAGACATACACAAAAGCAAAACACCCCCACACATAAAAATTTACAAAGAAATGTTAAAAAATTAATCTCACCGGGCGGTGGTGGCGCATGCCTTTAATCCCAGCACTTGGGAGACAGAGGCAGGTGGATTTCTGAGTTCGAGGCCAGCCTGGTCTACAAAGTGAGTTCCTGGACAGCCAGGGCTACACAGAGAAACCCTGTCTCGAAAAAAAAAAAAAAAATCTCTTTTAAGCTACAATATTGTGAATTGGGAGTATAAAAGAGAATTGTAGATTCATTATAATCAGGAGGTCGATACTGTCACAGGGGTGGCTCTTTTATTCAAGAGTTATTTTTATTAATATTCATATATATGTCACATATGTATAGGTCTCCATTAGAGTCCAAAAGAAGGCATCTATCTCCCTGGGAATGGACACAGTTGTGAGCTACCATGTGTAACTGGGAACTGAACCCGGCCCCTCTGCAGGAACAGCAAATCTCCGAAGTGTCCCTCCAGCTCAATCTAAGTGGCTCTTTATGTTGCTCTCCCATCTCTGTGTGGGGTGGCCTCCCTCGGTCACAAATGACTGTATGGCAGTGACTCAGCCATTCACTGTCCTGAACATCGCAATGTCTACAGGAATGTGTTAGTCGGGGAACTTATGGAATGTCTCTATATATTAAGGGAATTTACTGTGATGACTTGCAGTCTGTAGTCCGACTAACCCAACAATGGGCAGCTGTGAATGGGAAGTCCAAGGATCAGGTGGTTGCTCAGTCCCACAAGGCTAATTGTTTCAGCTGGTCTTCTGTAGAAGTAGATTCCAACAGAAGTGCTGGCACATAAGTGCAAGCAGGCAAAGAAGAGCGAATCTTCCTTCCAATGTCCTTATGTAGGCCTCTAGCAGAAGGCACAGCTCAGATTAAAGGTGTGAACTACCATGTCTGGATCTGGGACTTGCTTCATCCCAGGCTGGCTTTGATTTTTTTAAGATTTATTTATTTATTATATGTGAGTTGTAGCTGTCTTCAGACACTCCAGAAGAGGGAGTCAGATCTAGTTACGGATGGTTGTGAGCCACCATGTGGTTGCTGGGATTTGAACTCAGGACCTTCAGAAGAGCAGTTGGGTGCTCTCATCCACTGAGCCATCTCACCAGCCCCCCACCCCACCCCCAGGCTGGCTTTGAACTCAGAGATCTGCTTTCCTCAGTCTCCTGGGATTGAAGGCATGTACTACCTTGGCCACTGTGTCTCAATGTCTGAATCAGTAGCATGTGTTAGCCCAGGCCAAGATCCAGGTCTGAAACCTGTCTTCCAGCCTCAAGATCTGGATCACAGGTGTGTCCTCCATTTCTGGATTGTAGTTCATTCCAGATGTAGTCAAGTTGACAACCAGGAATAGCCATCACAAGGAGGAAGAGAGGTTCCTCCCTCCACCTAGCCCCTGGGTGGGTATGAGGAGTTTTAAGGCTGAGGTGGCATGGCCTGGAAGCTTCTAGAAGTCCTTTAAAATCTTTCTGTCTAGAATTGATGATGTCATCATTCCAAAGCCAGTCACTGTCGCAAAGAAGAAAACCCTGGTTGACTTTCTGCTTGATGTCGGTCAACTTGGCACAAGCTAGAGGAACCCTCACCCCACTGAGGAACTGCCTGAATCAGACTGGCGTGTGAGCATGTCCATACTTTATTCTTGTTTTACGTGTATGGCTGTTTTTGACTACATGTATCTGTGAACCTACAGAAGCCAGAAAAAGGTATCTGATCCTCTGGAACTGGAGTTGCACACAGTTGTGAGCTGTCAAGTGGGTGCTGGGAACTGAACTCAGGACCTCTGGAAGAGCAGCCAGTGCTCTTAACCACTGAGCCATCTCTCCAGACCCCTCCCCTATTTTTTTGATTAAATAATCAACAAGGGAAGACCCAACCCATTGCAGGCAGTGCCATTCTTGGGCAGGTGGTCCTGGGGCAAGCTATGTAAAACAAGTGTGTAAATAGCATCCCTCCATGGTGGTGTCTGCTTTAGTCTGCCTTGAGGTCTGCCCTGACTGCCCTTCATGAGAAACGTGCAAGATGAAATCAACACTTTCCTCCCGAGTAGCTTCCAGTGGTGGTTTTGGCGGGCGATGGAGAAGAAAACTAGGACCACCCCGGCTCCTCTTCCCAGGTAGACAGGTGGGGGAAGCCACTCGCTGGGCACCTTTTGTGTCTTTGATCTTCATTCATTTGCAATTGATGTCTTAGAGACAGGAGGCCCTACAACTCAACACTGACCACAGAAAGACAACCTTGGACACAAAGGCTGATCACCCAGTCCTGGCCCTCGACTTCATACATCCTACTTCTCCGTAGCATGAGCCCTAAGAATGGATCCGTCTGGACGACGCCCCTCTTTGTCTAGAAGCATCCAGAGCAGTTGTTACCCAACAACCCCCATGTTTCCAACCCCAGACTGGCCAAAGCTCACAGAATTATTTTATATGTTTAGTTATACTTTCCTGATGGGCGTTTGTTTTTTTATTTTTGTTTTTCGAGACAGGGTTTCTCTGTATCGCCCTAGCTGTCCTGGAATTCACTCTGTAGACCAGGCTGGCCTCGAACTCAGAAATCCACCTGCTTCTGCCTCCCAAGTGCTGGGGTTAAAGGCGTGCGCCACCATTGCCTGGCCTGATGGACGTTTTTAAGACCATGCAAATAATCATAGATTTTACAGGTTTTCAACCTTTAAAAAAAAACTTTTAAATTGTACTTTAATCTTATTTCATGGGAACAGATATTTTGCCCGCAGGTGCGTCTGTGCAACCTCTGTGTGTCTAGTGCCTCCAAAGGCTAAGAGAGGGCAACCGATCCCCCGGGGTTACAGAGTGTCATCAATTGTAGTGTGGGTACAGGGAGTGGAACCCAGGGCCTCTGGAAGATCAGTCCCTGCTGTTAACAACTGAGTCATCACCCCAGCGCCCAAAAAGTTACTTTAGGACAAGAGCAGGCTGAGACTAGAGAGCTCCTAGTGACCTTGAGCTAATTATCTTGTAAACAAGAAGGCTGAATCTCAACCAGGGTTGAGCGGGTAACCTACGAAGTGCGGGTTTAGCTGCATCCTGTTCTAGTGTCCACCTGTAAGGGGTGAGGCTTTCTATCAGCCTTAAGCGGTCTCATGGCTGCCGCATCCCTCCTAATGCAGTTGCGGCCTGACCCTGTGGGCTATGCCAGTTAACGCGGCCTGTAATAACCGACCTTTGGGGTTTGAGTGAGTGAGTTTGTTAAGCGTGTGTCAAGGAGAAAGGACAGTGAGTAGCACTTGGACAAACAGACAAACCATCCAAGTAGGAATTCATGACATCCAGCAGGGATCACAGCAGGGTCCTGACTGAGAGAGCAAACAAAGCCAAAGGGAGCCTCTCAGATGTCCAGCAGAGATGATGCACTGGGATAAGGCACTGGTGTTAGTTCTGGGAATAAACTGCCCCCATCCCACAAGGCATTTTTACAAGGTGGGAGAAGCCATAGTAACCTCTTTGTAAAACGGAAATTCCTTGTATAAAAACTTCCCTTAGAAAAGATTGCATCTGAGCTGGAGAGACCCTTGGGTAGATAAGAGCACTTGCAGCTTTTACAGAGGACCCTGGTTCAAACCCCAGCTCCACGGGATCCAATGCCCACTTCTAGTTTGGAAGGGCACCCATATACATACAGCGCGCTTGCGCATGTGAACACACACACACTCTCTAAAATGCTATAAAATGAAAAAGAATTATAAAAATTATCTATGTGTATGAGTGGTTTTGCCTGTCAGTATTTCTGTGTGCAAATATCCAATGCCCATGGAGACCTGAATTAAAAAGCAGTTTCTGGGGCCTCGCAAGCCCCTATTCAGGTGCTGGGAACCAAATCTGGGTCCTCTGGAGAAGCAGCTACTGTTCCTAACCACTGAGCAATGTCTCTAGGCCCTAAGATGCCTTACTTTTTAGCTGTTCTCCAAGTCACAGGGTTTTAAATTTTCTTTAGCTGCTGTTGCAGGATATTTGATCACACTGTGAACCCTGAAATTGTGTTATTTACTAAAACCTGTTTCTAGTTGTAGTGTGGCTCAGTCTTAGCGCGCGCGCGCGCACACACACACACACACACACACACCTTCAATCCCAAGCATCAAAGTTAGTTTGTACAAGGAAGCACCCATTGTTTGGTTTCAGATCCAGGGACAAGGGGCTGAGGTGCATATTTTACATATCAAAGCAGACCGGGCCTCCAGGTTCTCCCAGCATCCCTCAGTCCCTATCAGGCATACCTTGCCTCAACCCTGAACTTTCCAGCCCAGAGGCTGGGCTGCCTTCCCTCAGAGACTCTTCTCTATATAATCCAGCTGAGTTGAATCAGCCAGCCGGAGATCAGAGAGAACTGTAGAAGGGTGAGCTTATTCTTACCCTTCAGTCTCAGAGGCTGAAAAGATTCTACGTCTCCATCAGATTGTATGGAGGTTAGAAGCTTCCAGCTTCCTGGACCAGTAAACCTTGGAGATGACAATTACTTCAGGCAAATAAAAGATACTTTTAGCCTGGTGGTGGCTGGGAGGCAGAGGCAGGAGGATTTCTGAGTTCCAGGCCAGCCTGGTCTACAGAGTGAGTTCCAGGACAGCCAGGGCTATACAGAAAAACCCTCTCTCAAAAAACCAAAAAAGAAAAAAAAAACTTTTATAGCTTGCTGTTTTCTTCTGTTTGCAGAGCCCGGAGATGGGGGTGGGGTGGGGTGTCAGCCTGCCCTGGACAGGAGGTTTGAGAAGGCACTTAAAATAAACAAGCTTAAGTAAATTAAAGGAGGGTCCCTGGGGGGGAACAATTTCCCTACCTAATTATTCTAGTTACCTTTTCTCCAGGCTGTGGCAAACTAAAAACCTGGCAGCAAGAGCGACTTAAAGGGAGAAGTGGCTTCTTTAGTGGGTGGTTTGTAAGGATAATCCACCATGGTGGGGAAGTTATGGGGCCAAACTGTTAGGAGGCAGAGAGGTGCATGCTGGACCCTGGTTGGAGAGAGATCAAGGCTGGTCCTCAGCTGGCATTGGAACCCCAGCCATGGGAGGATGTTACCCACAATCAGGCTAGATCTCCTGGGTGGGGGACACCCTAACAGACAAGCCCAGAAGTGTGTCTCCCAGGTCCAGTCACATGGACAAGACTAACTCCCACAATACTGCTCTTATGGTCTCTCGGCCACCTCAGAAATGCCCAACCCCATTAAATGTAGGCGTTCCATCACAGCCCCATGTTCCAGAGGCATCTGAGGCATAGAGGGGGTTTTTCAAAGGTAATGGTCCTGTCCACCAAGACCTCAGGCCTTTGAGGAAGTGAGTGAGTGTCTGAGGCAGAGAGTTACATATGTCTTACATAGGAGAAACACTTCCAATATCTGCTTCTTCCTTGACAATTCCTTCTGTGTTATGGTAGGAAACTTCTGGAACATCAGCAGTGTGGTCCATGGGCTGGGGAGATGGTTCACTAGGTAGAAGGACTTGCTGGATAAGTAGGAGGACCTGAGTTCAAATCCTAGGACTCACATAAACAGTCAGGTATGGTTGTATGCGCCTGTAACCCCGGCATGGGGAGACAGAGACAGGAAGCACACACACACACACACACACACACACACACACACACAGCACCACTACCACATTGCATACAAAAGTGGTCTGTGGACTGGAGAGGTAGCTCAGATGGTAAGTGCTTGCTAAACAAGCCTGGGACCTGCATTTGGTCTCCAGGGCCCACGCGGTGATAACACTCACTAGTAATTCACGCTGGGGAGGTGGAGTTAAACGGGACCTCCAAGGCTCCAGGGCCCGCCAGACTTTCCCAGTTGGCAAGCTGCAAGCTAGCGAAGAGACTCTGTATCAAAAAACAAAAAACAAAAAAAACAGTGTGTCTGGCATCTGAAGGACACACACACACACACACACACACACACCGTCCATTGTTAAATAGAGACCAGGGTGGATCAGCATTGTAATTAACGAACTGTTCCAGCTACAAGCACAATGACACTAAACCACAAGGATACCCACACTGGAAAATTTAGTTCCAAACTAGAAGCATTTCTCCTCCTTGGGTGGGCAGACACAAAGTCTACTTTGGCTATAAATTAGAGAGAGAGAGAGAGAGAGAGAGAGAGAGAACCCTATCTGCTTATTTTAAATTTTTTTTGAGAGTTTCGCTGAGTTGTGCGTGCTAACTTTGTTATATAATAACTCAGTTATTAATAGGACCCCGCCAGCCCCCAATAATGGACTCCTATGGATTCTTTAAAAAAAGCAGCTTTAGCACAATTACTGGGCGAATTAACTTCAATTTATTTTTCTATATGCTAGACTATTAATTCCCAGATGCGCTCGTTCCCCAAGTACCTGCAGTTTAAGTCTCACCTGGCTGTTTCTTTCCAACAGCCTGTCTTCAGGGTCCACTTCTGGCCACATGCTCATGACCCATCTCCTCTCATGGTGGCCTCCTTCTTTCTCCTTCTCTCTCCCTCATCTCTTTCTCTCTCTCTCTCTCCTCAAGGTTCCCACCTGCAACCCCAGCCCAGTAACCGAAACCCCTCCTACCTCTAGCCTCCCCAGTAACTGGGTATAGCCACATTTATTTAACCATGCCTTTAAATTGGGAAGCAAGGTTTATACAACAAAGGCTCTGTCTATGGGAATTCACTTGCCTGGGGGCAAACAGATGTGGGGGCAGTATTTAGCATTTGTATCAGCATCAGGCTCACTCCCAACACTGAGTAGCCTTGGCTACCTTGGAACTCACTATGTAGACTAGACTGGCCTTAAAATGACAAGAGAGCCACCTGTCTCTACCTTCCAAATGCTGGGATTAATGGTGTGCACTGCCACACCAAACTTGTCTATGTGCATGTATGGGTCCCACAGAGGCCCAAAGGAGAGATCAGACCCCCTGGAGCAAGACTTAACAGGAAATTGTAAACTGTCTGCTGTGGGTGCTGGGAACTGAACCCAAGTCCTCCGGGAGAGCAGCCAGTGTGCTTAACCACTGAGCCATCTCTCCAGCCGCTGTTTATTCTTTTAATGTAAACCTGTTGCTCAATTTTACTGAATTTTCTTTTCTTTTCTTTTCTTTTCTTTTCTTTTCTTTTCTTCTCTTCTCTTTTCTTCTCTTTCTTTCTTTCTTTCTTTCCTTCTTTCTTTCTTTGTCTTCTTGTTTGTTTGTTTGTTGTTTTTTCTTTTTTTTTTTGGTTTTTTGAGACAGGGTTTCTCTGTATAGCCCTGGCTGTCCTGGAACTCACTTTGTAGACCAGGCTGGCCTCGAACTCAGAAATCCGCCTGCCTCTGCCTCCCGAGTGCTGGGATTAAAGGCGTGCACCACCACGCCCGGCTTGTTTGTTGTTTTTTGAGACAGGTTTTCTCTGTACAGCCCTGGCTGTCCTGGAACTCACTCTGTAGACCAGGCTGGCCTCGAACTCAGAGATTCACCTGCCTCTGCCTCCCAAGTACTGGGATTAAAGGCATGCGCCACCACTGCCCAGTAAATTTTTATTTCGTAAAGCATGCTGGGATGTTCCTTTAGTTGTTTAGCCTTCTCTGGTACGGGTAGGGGAGATGCTCTCAGGCAGAGCATCTTCAGCAGAGAGTAATGTAGAAGTCAGGTCTGGTTCTCCCTCCCAGCCCATGCTCCTAGAAATAAGACTCAGTCTCAAAATATACTTATAAATGCCTTGGCCATAGAGCTGGAAGATATAACTTTAAAAAAGCCCATTTGCTTTAACCTACACTCTGTCCTGCGGCTGTTTACCTGAGCTCAGGTACCATGCGTTTCTCTCTTTACAGGATTCTGGGTGAATCTTCCTGGGAGAGAGCCTGGCTCTATACACTTTTTGATTGACAGCTGATGCATCCATACAACACACAAGCTATTTTCTCTGCATAGTCCAGAAAAGGAAGTAGACATTGAGCTGACATGGAGGAGCGGGGTTCGGATGACAGTCTTTTCCACCCCAGTCTACCACAGAGAAGTCTAGAAGGGGCTAAACACAGGTCTGGAGGAAGCTAAGATGCTGGAGCAGGCGCCTCAAATAAGGATCTTCATATTCTGGGATTTGAAAATGCCTTTTTCTTCACCTTATCCCAGACATATAGACCTGGGAAGGCTAGGCTGATTCCGTGACAGGCTTCAAATTGGCAGTTAAGGAGACTAGGCCTAAATTTCTGTTTCCAAGAACTGGGCAATTCCAGGCAAGTCCAGGCCACAGAAGCTGCCCAACCACCTGGCCGGAGGCAAGGACAATGGGTCAGCAGCTTCCAGACCTCCTCAGCCCCGACATCGTGGTAATGGAGCGCCCTTAGAGACAGACCCAACAGATTAACATAGAGATCACCTGCCCCGGAATTCCCTAATGTGCTTTAAATCAGGCCTGCAAGCTCACTTGAGTGTCTCTCTCTATTCTGGTAATGGGAGACCCCAGCATGCTGGACTTCTGCAGAATAAAACACTCTGTACTTACATACTGCTCGAGTCCCGGGGTGTCATTCTTTGGCGAATCATGGACCTTTACAGACCTACTGAGCACATGGCCCACAGCAAGGTGTGACCTTTTATATATATATATATATATATATATATATATATATATATATATGAGACAGAGTTTCTCTGTGTAGCCCTGGCTGTCCTGGAACTCACTTTGTAGACCAGGCTGGCCTTGAACTCAGAAATCTGCCTGCCTCTGCCTCCCAAATGCTGGGATTAAAGGCTTGCACCACTACGCCCCGGCTGTACTTATATTTTTTAAAACTTATCTTATGTATGGGTATTTTGCCTGCAAGCAAATGCATATCCCCGGAACTAGAGTTACAGACAGTTGTGAGCTGCTACGTAGATGCTGGGAATTGAACCCGGGTCCTCTAGAGTAAACAGTGTTCCCAACCACTGACCTCTCTCCTGCCCCCTCTACTTTTTACAATATGAGCAGATAAAGGTCACCAGATATTTAGGTCAAAGATCATTTAGGAAAAGTCAATACCAGATGAATGGAAAGCCTTTTCTTTTCTTTCTTTCTTTATTTTTTTTAAGGTTTTATTTTTGAGACACTATGTAAACAAGGCTGGTTTTGAACTCATGGAGGTCTGTCTGCCTCTGCTGGCATTAAAGGGGTGCATTACCAGGCCTGTTGTGAAAACGTCTTTAAACAGATGTATTTCTCCTACCTAAATTCCTGGGGGTGAAGTGTTTGATTGATATTTTAGGTTTACACATAATTTGAAGAGAATTTTATTATCTTATATATGAGGGTGTTTTGCCTGCATGTATGTAAGTGTACCACGTGTGTGCCCAATGAGGTTAGCCTCATCTACAAAGTGAGTTCCAGGACAGCCAGAGCTATACAGAGAAACCCTGTCTCAAAAAACCAAAAAAAAAAAAAAAAAAAAAAAAAAGAGCCAGGTGTGGTGGCACACGCCTTTAATCCTCAGCACTCAGGAGGCAGAGGCAGGCAGATTTCTGAGTTCAAGGCCAGCCTGGTCTACAAAGTGAGTTCCAGGACAGCCAGGGCTATACAGAGAAACCCTGTCTGTCTCGAAAAATAAAACAAAACAAAACAAAACAAAACAAAACAAAAAACAAACAAACAAACAAAAAAAGTAAATCTTTAGGAACTTAAGTAAAAATTTAAATCCCAAAGTCTTGGAAAAGATTTTATGAAAAGGTCTTGAGTCCCTTGGCTCAGTGCCTGCACTCCCCAAAGATTATAACTTGGCTGTAACCTTGTAACAATTTAGCATTTGGCCTACTAGGGAGAGAGGATGACTCCCTTGTCCACTGCCTTACAGCAAGGAAATGAGGGAGATTAATTAACAGACACAAAGAAAAACCAGGAACATCTAGTGAGCAGCTCCAGTTGATGCTCAGGCTGGGTCATGATTGAAAGCTTTTGTTCACTGACCCCACTCCTCTCCAGGGCCTCCACCTGGGGCCTGCACAGTTCTAAGGAGGGGCTTTGAGCCTCTGCTGCCTGCTGAGTTTGGGGGTCCCCTGCTTCTTCCTTGGTCCAGATTCCGATGGAGACAAACCCCCCCAGGTGAAAATCTCACGGAAGAGCACAGGAAGAGTAGAGGGAGTCTACTCTACCCCGGGGCGATGTCATAGGCCACAAGGACTCAGAGGCCAAGGGTGGAACAGAGGCTCCTCCCTGCACTGTGTTTGCAGGGCTTCTGGGATCTTTCTCTTTTTGGAGACAGCTGGGTCATTTCCCCTCTTAGCTCAGCTCTGGCTCGACTGACTCTGTACTACAGCCGCTGCCCCAGGGCCTCCTCATAGTTGCCTGACAGACAGAGACAGCAGCATCCATCCACCTAGTGCGAGCCAGGAAAGGACTGACCTGGGATGACTGGGGGCCCTGTGGTCCATCCGGGCAGAGGATGATAAGTGTGCAAGGACACCTCTCAGTGGCTGGATAGAGAGGATTTAGCTGTTAGGGGACTGTCCCTGGTTCTGAGGGAGGCTTTCTTGTCTCTGCTTATTTCCTGAGTCACCACGCCCCCACCAAGGTCAGGGTCACCAGGCCTGCCTACATTTACTTTATTCCCGCCACCCAGCCAACAGGGACCCAGAGGATGATGCTCAAGGCCATGAAGCCCTTTGGGCAGAAGATCACCTCCCTGTCTGCTGGAGAAATAGCCTAGATGTGAGATGCTGGGGTGTTTTTTTTTTTATTTTTTTAAAAAGGAATTTCTTTTTTTTTTTAAGATTTATTTATTTTTATTATATGTAAGTACACTGCAGCTGTCTTCAGACACTCCAGAAGAGGGCGCCAGATCTCGTTACGGATGGTTGTGAGCCACCATGTGGTTGCTGGGATTTGAACCTCGGACCTTTGGAAGAGCAGTCGGGTGCTCTTACCCACTGAGCCATCTCACCAGCCCTTATTTTCTTTTTTAATATTTTTTAGGGACTGTGGATCTCCAGGGTACAGCTCGGGGCCACACCTTCTGCGTCTCCCCTGTGCTTCCCATGGCTCTCATCACCGCAGGACTGGCTGGACAGAGAAATAGTCTTTGGGACTTGGGGACACCCATAATGCCTCCATTCACTCACTCATGGACATTTGTTCCCAGCAGAGTTCATACTGGAGAGGAGACCAAGGCCCGTACTGCATTGTTTGCTGGGGGACAATGGGTCCTCTATGCCAGGCAGAGGGCTGTGCCACAAGAAAATAGGCCCCTGTGGTGAAGTATGTTTAGGAAGGGTCTGGGTTAAATCTAGAATATGTGTGTGTGTGTGTGTGTGTGTGTGTGTGTGGTGTAAGCCTTCAATCCCAGCACTCAGGTGACAGAGGCAGGAGGATCTCTGTGAGTTCCTGGTTAGTCTGGCTGGTCTACTTAACAAGTTCCAGACCATCCAAAACTACATTATTTGACCTTGCCTCAAAATAAATACTGGGGCTGGAGAGATGGCTCATCGGTTAAGAGCACTGACTGCTCTTCTAAAGCTCCTGAGTTCAAATCCCAGCAACCACATGGTGGCTCACAACCATCCATAATGAGATCTGACGCCCTCTTCTGGAGTGTCTGATAGCAGCTACAGTGTACTTAGATATAATAAATAAAGCTAAAAAAAAACCCCAAAAAACCCCTTTATTTTCTTCAGGGCTTGTCAGAGCCTCTCAGCTGACAGGGTCCATGGTAAGCCATTCGGCTGGCCGCCCTGGCATCTGGAAATCCAGGAATCTGGAAAGCAGGGACAACTGAAATCTGAGAAAAATGACTGAGGTGTGAATGTTGAGACAGAAGACCAAGCCTCTTCTCTGGGACCAAGAGGGAGGCTCAAAACAAGAGGTTTGAAACGGGGAACCCTGAGCCTGCCTTCAACTAACTGTAAGGTCAGGGTGATAGCTGGCCACCAGTCAGTCCCAAACAAAGTCTCCTCCCCATATGACAACATGGCCACTCAGATAGGGGCAGGGGGACAGAGTACAGACACAACTGGCAGCGACAGGGCTTGGGGAGGCAGAGATGCCTCCGCTGCGGCATCCAGTGGCAGATCTCTGAGGCCGAGGAGCTCTGTTGCCGTCACATAAGCTTTATATCCTGGGTGCTTCATGTTTATAAAGTAGAGCAGATCCTAGGACACTGCCCTCCGCCCCCAGCCAGCCCCCGGCTACTGTCTCAAAAAAACACGGGACGTGGCCTAACACCAGTGCATTATGGGTAACTCATCTCCCGCCATTCACCAGCGTGTCTACTTTTTTTTTTTTTTTAAAGATTTATTTATTATATGTAAGTACACTGTTGCTGTCTTCAGACACTCCAGAAGAGGTCGCCAGATCTCGTTGCGGATGGTTGTGAGCCACCATGTGGTTGCTGGGATTTGAACTCTGGACCTTCGGAAGAGCAGTCGGGTGCTCTTACCCACTGAGCCATCTCACCAGCCCGCGTGTCTACTTTATATGGCACAGATTCTAACAAAACACCCGATTTAACTGCCTTCACTAAGCCTCTGGGACAGTGAAGCCTCACTGGAAAGTGCTGGAATAAACAATACGGAACGGAGGTCTTTTCTGCAGGACTTGTCACAGACTTGAATGTGGGGGTCAGTGTCACAGTAGATCCTAGGACTCATGAGTCCCATGGCAGGCCACCCAGGGAAGAGGGAACACAGACAGCAGAAGGGTTCTACTTTGGCCCCTCAGATACACTGTGTGTTACTGCAGATGTCAGAAACCCAAGGCAGGAACCCAAACAAGCCTGGGTATCTGAATGCGTTCTAACACAGCAGAAGGAGGAGTCAGGCTACCACTGCCGTCTGACTCTGAGATGCTTCTTCTCAGTGCAGAGCAACTTGGAAAGAACAGAGGTTTGCAACCTTAGCCAGGAAGAACCCATGTCTGCTGCTGCACTCACTGGCCCGCCCTGTTCTCCTGTCTCCATTGCTTATCACGCATCCAAAATACCTGCCAGCAACAGCCTGCTGCCCTGCAACCCCTGGGACCTAACACACTTGGCTCCCTAACAGGGCCGAGAACAGAGCAAGGGGTCCAGGAGTGGTCTCCTTTGCACCATCGGTAGCAAGCTATTGTCCCCAACCACCCCCCCATCCCAGTTCACAACTCCCCGAACCTCAGGATGTGACTTTATCTGGAAAGCTTCTGCAGACCGCAAGACTTCCTAGTGCTGAAGTGCCTGAGTTTGAGAGATGCTATCTCAAAACCAACAGAAAAGGGGCATTCAGCTGGGCGCAGTGGTGCATGCCTTTAATCCCACCACCCAGGTAACAGAGGTGGGTGCATCTCTTGAGCTGCAAGCCTAGCCAGGGCTCCAGGGCTACACAGTAAGATCCTGTCTCCAAAAAGGAGAGGAGGAAGACTCAAGGCCAGCCTGGGCTACATGGAGGCCAGCCTGGGATATATCTATCAGTCACTGCAGCTTCATGCCACTTCGTCGCCGTGAGTCCGTCCGGGCTATGGGACTGAAGTTTGAGATCTCTTTGTAGATGTGTTCTGTGGAAAGTAACTGCGCTTTAGGATGGGCCTGGGAGAGTTCACCCTCAGATAGTAGAGTAGAAACCAGCTCAAGGAGAAAACCCCACAGGAGATAGACAGCTACCAGGGACAGGTGTGTCTCCTTAGGCCTGGAGGGTGGGCATGCAGAGGGAAGATGGGAACATCTCTTACGTTTCCATTCGTCCACGCTGAGTTTCTCATGTTCTAAGGCATCATCAAAAGGCTGCTGGGCCTCTGTCTCCTCCTCAGGGTCCCGGAAGGGTTCAAAGAAGGGGTGAGCCAGTGCCTGAGCAGCAGTCAGACGTTTGTCCACATCCAGCTCCAGCATCTTGTCCAGCAGGTCTGCAGCTGCGGGGACAGACCACTTGGTGAGCCCCGCACCTGGTAAGCCCCGCACCTGAGTGAGCCCCGCATCTGGTGAGCCCCCGACCCTGAGTGAGCCCCGCATCTGGTGAGCCCCCGCACCTGGTGAGCCCCGCACCTGGGTGAGCCCCGCACCTGGTGAGCCCCCGCACCTGAGTGAGCCCCGCATCTGGTGAGCCCCCCACCTGGTGAGCCCCCGCACCTGGTGAGCCCCGCACCTGGGTGAGCCCCGCACCTGGTGAGCCCCCGCACCTGGTGAGCCCCTGCACCTGGTGAGCCCCCGCACCTGGTGAGCCCCGCACCTGGGTGAGCCCCGCACCTGGGTGAGCCCCGCACCTGGTGAGCCCCCCACCTGGTGAGCCCCCCACCTGGTGAGCCCCCCACCTGGTGAGCCCCCGCACCTGGTGAGCCCCGCACCTGGGTGAGCCCCGCACCTGGTGAGCCCCCGCACCTGGGTGAGCCCCCCACCTGGTGAGCCCCCCACCTGGTGAGCCCCCCACCTGGTGAGCCCCCGCACCTGGTGAGCCCCTCACCTGGGTGAGCCCCACACCTGGTGAGCCCCCGCACCTGGGTGAGCCCCGCACCTGGTGAGCCCCCCACCTGGTGAGCCCCTCACCTGGGTGAGCCCCGCACCTGGGTGAGCCCCGCACCTGGTGAGCCCCCCACCTGGTGAGCCCCCCACCTGGTGAGCCCCCCACCTGGTGAGCCCCCGCACCTGGTGAGCCCCTCACCTGGGTGAGCCCCGCACCTGGTGAGCCCCCGCACCTGGGTGAGCCCCGCACCTGGTGAGCCCCCGCACCTGGCATGGGACAGATGGCTGCTGGAAAGGGCTGCAAGCACTATGGGGATCGCAGCCAGGACTCACCTTGCGGGCTGGCGCGTGGGAAGAGCTGTGTGAAATCCTTCTTGGGGCTCTGGGGCAGGGACTGAATATAGGATTTGGCCTGGAAGACAGAAAAATATGGAATGTCTTCAGGTTCTGGCCTTAGGGGAGAAAGTATGGCTTCCCTGTCAAAAATCCAGGATAAGATGAGGAAAAGAGGGTCTGCCAGGGCAGAGGGAGCCCATAGGAAGGTGCCAGTCAGAGCCAGTCAGAGCCACTCACCGCCTTGTCTTTCAGCTTCTGCACGAACTCAGCACCTGGCACCCCAGTCACTTTCAGGATCTGGGTCAGCTGGTCCAGGTCTTGGCAGCCAGTTAAGGCACAGCCTTGCTCTCTGCGGTGTTCTGAGCGCGCCCGCCCTGCCTCCAGCCTGGCCCTAGCCAGCCTGGCAGACACTCCTGGCTCTAGCCCCACCTAACCACAGCAGGCTCTTGGCACGGTTGGAGCAGGTCCCTGGAGGGCTTCCCGACAGACAGCCCAGGTCAGAAGGAGGCTACTTAGACCCACGCCGCCAAATTCCCCTCCCCTGTTCCCTCTTCATTCTGAACTGAGTGGGCTGCCCCTGCCTGGCTCATGAGGGTTCCCTAGCAGGGTGGGGGCAGAATGGACTCATTATCTTTTGATTATCTGCATTTCAAACTGCTCCAGGGACTGGAGCGTGCTTGATGCTTTTCCAGAGGACCCAAGTTCAGTTCCTATGCCCCCAGTGCTTTAAAAAATAAATAAATAAAACAAAAAACCCTGTGACTCCTGCTCCAGGGAATCTGGTGCCCTCTTCTGACCTCTCAGAGCACCTGCACCCACACCATACACACAGACATAAACATAAATAAAAATATATCTTTAAAACCATTCTAGGGGCTGGGCCTCCAGAGGATAGAGTGCTTGCCTAGCAAGCATGAAACCCTGGGTTCTATCCTGGCATAGTGACACATGTTTGTGACCCCAGCACTTGGGAGGTGGCAGGAAGAAAGGGAGCAGTTCAAGGTCATCTTTGGCTACGTCATGAGCTTGAGGTGCTCTCTGGGACACACACAGGAGACCCCATTTCACAATGAAACTCGCTAAGTCAGGTGTGGCGGTGCACACCTTTAACCCTAGCATTCAGGAGGCAGAGATGAGCTTGAACTACATCACAAGTTCTAGGCCAGTCAGGACTACTGTCTGAAAAATAAAACTACTTATAATGAATAATTCTTCAAGGATACAGTCCTTGCCCTTGAAGAGTGTCTTTCCGGTCAGCATTTCTGCCATGATGCAACCAACAGACCAGATGTCCACTGGAAGGAAAGAGAAGTGTTGTCTGGACTGTCCGGTGACCTCCAGTGTGGGTCACCAGGGCTGCCAGGGCAGCCAAGCACTGACCTGTCTGGTTGTAATGCATCCAGCTGAGGATCACCTCGGGGGCCCGGTACCAGCGGGTCACCACATAGCCCGTCATCTCAGTGTCCGTGGGGCGGGCCAGCCCAAAGTCCAGGATCTATGGCTCAAGGGACACAGGGATAACAAGCTGTCTGAGGAAAGGGGTTCTGAGGGACAGAGCCTACCTCCCACAATTCCATCCACCTCCCCATCCTTGGTGGGCCTGCTGTGACCCACCTTCAGCTCACAGTCTTCATTCACGGCCAGGTTGCCCGGCTTCAGGTCCTGGGAGGGGACGACGGAGAGGGAACATCAGACTAAAGCAGAGCCAGCAGGTGGTCTCAGATCTGTCATACATGCACACATACACACACACACAAAACACACAGAGGAGCGCATACATACACACACAAACAAGTGCATACACATACACACACACAAGTACATACACACACACACACACACGAGTGCATACACACATGAGTGCATACACACATGCACACACACAAGTGCATACACATAAACACACATGTACACACACACACACATCCTTCACTACACTGCGACAGCAGCTGGGCCGGCTCACTTCTCTTTCAGGCCTCAGTTTCCTCATCTGTAAAATGACATTGGGCTACACATTTTTTTCCACCATGTTCCTGTCCTTAGAGCCTGAAGTGCCAGCTAGGGGTTTGGGGGCAGCACACACGCACGCGCCCACGCACACACACACACACACACACACCTACAATCACAAGCGTCTCCCCAACTTCTCAACATAGCAATTCTCTCAACATTCTACATCAGCCCTCTCACGGCTGAAACACTCACAGCCTGTCTCCTGAGAACTGTCACTCCCAATCCCTTGGCCACCAGAGTACCCTGTTCCTACCCCAAAATTCATTCCCCGGAACCATGATAGAGAAAGCACTCACCCTGTGGACGATGCCAGCGGAGTGGATGTACTGAAAGTGAAAAAGAGAGAGAGGGGGAGAGACAGAGAGAGAGAGAGAGAGAGAGAGAGAGAGAGAGAGAGAGAGAGAGATGAATCAGAGACGCCAGCTTCCACACCAGCATAGAGAACCCTCCTCTGCCCCACTGCAGCAGGCTGGCTCTCAACACGGAAGTTGCCTTGGCTACCATGTAGGCTCCACCCACCTTTAGACCTTTGAGCATCTGGTACACCAAGTACTGGACCTTATCCTCGCTGAATTCCATCCCCATGATCTTCTGTAGGTCTGTCTGCATGAAGGGCATCACCAGATAGCTGGAAGGCAGGAGGGTTTTTTAGCATAGTTCCCAGCCTCCCACAGGCCAGGTGTGACCTCAGAGAGGTCAGGGGTGGGGTGGGGACAGAAGGCAGGCACAACAGGAACCTTGAAGACAACACCAGGCAAGAAGGCAGAAGACGACTCAGATGTGATAGTTCATGCCTGTAATCCCAGCACTTAGAGATTGCAACGTGTTAAACCCAGCCTGGGTTACATAGTGAGTCCCGGGGCTGGAGAGATGGGTCAGCTGACACAGTGCTCAGATGCATGAGGAGGTCTGGAGTTCAAGCCTTAGCACCCACTTATAAAAGCTGGGTGTATTGGAGTTCAGTTGTAACCACAGTGCTGGTAGGGAGGAGACAGGAGGATCCCCAGGGCTCATTAGACAGCAAGCCTAGTTTAGTTGGCAAGTCAGTGAGAGGCCTTGGAAGGGGACTAAGAGAAGGCTTTGATCTTTCAGAGGACTCTGGTTCAGTTCTGAGCATCCAAATCTTGAGGCTCACCTGTAACTCCAGTTCCAGAGGATCTGGCGCCCTCTGCTGGCTGCTGTGGGCACTGCATACATATGGTGCACAAAACTCATGCAGGGACACACACACACACACACACACACAACTACAATCATAAGAAAAACAAACAAGGTAGATAGCACTTAAGGAATAACAACATCAAAGGTTGGCCTCTGACCTCCAGATAAATGCACATATAAGCACACATTTGTAAATAGGACATAGGGAAGACAGGAGTTGAAGCCTCAGCACCCACATACAATGTACACATAGCTGCATACACATATGCAGCTCCCTACATATGAATACAATAATACACAAAACAAAGAGGATACATGAAAAATGAGCAGTTCCCAGCCTGGGCTCCTGCAATGACGGCCACAGCAACCTGGTTGGCCGAGCTCAGGGTGAACAGCCGACTAGGGCACACTCGGTATCAGCACACGCCTGCGTTCATACAAAGGTACCCTGGCTCTGCCCTCCTCACATAGCTGACCAGCAGCGAGCCCACAGCATCTGCTAGCATTCCTACCTCTATCCAAAAGTTTCTCCTGCAGAGGGTCACGCCCACCCCAGCTGGCTCTGCTAACTATAAAACAGACGCCCTGCCAGGAAGGAAGCAGGAAACAATGTTCAGACGGTGGAGAAGAAGGGACCCGAGCTATTAGGTTCTCAAGTGAAACAGGTCAGGGTCAGCAACCGGGCAGTGTGACTCAAGGTGGTAAGAGCAAAGTTAAAGACAAAAAGTAAAAATAATAATAATAATTAAAAAAATTTAAAAACAAAGACAAAAAAGTAATAGACTATAAAAGGTGTGTGTTGTGCCCTCACACACGTGCACACAGACATGTGCACACACAGACACATGCATGCACACGTGCACACACTCTCTCTCTCTCTCACACACACACACACACACACACACACACTTGCATGTGCACAGGCACACATTTTTCCCCTTTATTTTGAGACAGGGCCTCATCATGTAGCCCTGCCTGGCCTGGAACATGTACACAAGGCTGGCCTCGAACCCACAGGGCTCCACCTGCCTCTTGAGCGCTGGGATTACATGTTTATACTGCCTTGCTGTGGACTTTGCCTCAGAAAGCTGTTGCTGGACACTGGAAGAATCACTCAGCTTTTAAGAGCACCTGCTAGTCTTCCTAGAGAACCCAAGTTCAATTCCCAGCAGCCCCATCAGGCAACTCACAACTGTCTTTGATTTCAGGGGCTCCTTCAAGCATGTGCCCATGCCAACACACAAACATATGTGTGTGTTGTATACATATATATGTATACATATATATGTGTGTGTATGCATGTATATGTATATATGTGTATATGTATATATATATGTATATGTACATATGTGTGAGAGTGTGTGTATGTATATGTACATGTATGTGTGCATGTGTGTATGTGTAATATATAATATATATGTGATATATATATGTATATAAAAATTAATATACAGTTTACCTCACTTTCTCCACCACCTTCATACACTGCCTCTCACAACCTAGTCATGGTACCTGCGTCTGTCCTAATCTGTTGGGCTCAAGGTCACAGTCACCACCTCAAGAACAGTGCCTCCTCCTGTGTGCCCTTCTGCTGAGTGTCAGCTCCCTCCCAGGTGCCTGCCAGCCCTCCTCTCTCTCCGGTTCTCACCTGCTCACCCTTCCTGCCTTCTCACAGATGTGCGCTCTGGACCAACATCCTTGTATCTCGTCTTACCATGTCTAGTCCCCAGGGTTTAAGCCATCACCCATGGAGAGGATAGTAGCCTGGTCTACATCCATGTTCCCTCCTCCTGTGATTTCACAGGCTCTGGAAGAGTCAAGGACCCAAGGTCAAGTTCACTATCTCTTCCTTGAGGTCTCTTCTTCCTCCTTAGATTCCAGGCAGGGATTGGGACTCCTAGTCACCTGTCCCAACCACCCTCAGCCACCATGTCCAAACAGATGACATAGCTCTGTCAGCTTGGCTTGAGTGGGCCTCAGATCTGCCCTGGGGACCCCACACTATAACTCAGATCAAGGTGTGTGTGTGGGGGGGGGCTCTCAGCACTTGTTTCTTCCCAGGGGCTTCCTGCTCTTTTCTCAGAACTGCTGGCCATGCCCTCCAAATCTGACAGACGGTATCAGCACTCTGCTTAAGGTTTCCACTCTTGCCGGGCGGGTGGCGCACACCTTTAATCCCAGCTCTTAGGAGGCAGAGGCAGGCGGATTTCTGAGTTCGAAGCCAGCCTGGTCTGCAGAGTGAGTTCCAGGACAGCCAGGGCTACAAAGAGAAACCCTGTCTGGAAAAAAAACAAAACAAAACACCTTCCACTCTTAGTGGGCTGGGGACATAGCGAGGCTGGTAGAGCTCTTGCCAAGCATGCACAAAACCCGGAGATCGAGTCCCAGCACCAGTGCCTGGAATCCGAGCTCTTGAGAATCAGAGGCAGGAGGATCAGAAGTTCAAGGGCAATCCTTGGCTACATAGGTAGTTGGGGGCCAGCCTGGGCTACAGGAGAGGTCCAATTTAAACACACAAGGCACCAAAACACTCCCACAGCCTCTGTGGCATTGACTAGGATGTGAAGCCTGGCAGAAGCTGCCACTGACACCCGGAATTCTCAGGAGCATCCAAACACTCATCCTTGCCCAGGCACCTGCCAGCAAAACCCGACACTTTGACACTTTGTAACAGCCAAACCCATCAGCCAGATTGTCCGGGCTATCTGATCCTCACTTCCTTCTAGGGGAAAAAAACCCTCTAGGTATCATGAGGTCCAAAGTCACTCCTGGCCACCAGGAGTGGGTGAGGAGAATCAGTACACACCCTGTGAGGGCCAGCAGCTCTTCCTGGTGCCAGGGTCTGATAACAAGGGTAGGAGCTGTATAGACAGCTCTGGGGGGCCAGGTACCCTACAGCCCTTCCACCCACAGCCGAGGGACCTCTCCAGGGAGGATCTCAATGTAAAAGCAGAGGCATAAGAACTGCTAGATTGGCGGCGGGGGGGGGGGGACCCTTTTCTGCGCGGAAGCTACCCTGCCCCAAAGTATTCCCAAGCCAGCCTTAAGATCTGCCAACACCCCAATCCCAATCCAGCCCGACTCACAAATCATGGAAGTTCCGAAGGGAAGACGCAGGGGTGAAGACATCAAGAAGCCCAATGACCTGGAGAGAGGCCACCAGTGAGGCTGCACTGCCAACGCCATTCTTCCCTATCCTGGGGGGTCTCAGCCACCCAGGGCCACCATCCAGGTCACCCTCTGCTACGGAAGGTGGCCCCAGCTGGCATGGGAACAGTTTGGGGGCCCAGGCAGAAGAGGACATTTGCCGGGGTTGGAGAGATGGCTGAGAACAAGATGGTTTGATCCCAAATTTGGGGTTTGGGGTGAACAGTCCCACTTGTAACTAACAAATCTTGAGGGTCAAGGGGGGAAGAGGAAAGAAGGATGAGAACTCCAGGTTCTTGGGACTCTGGACCTCAGCTCTAGCCTTGGACCCGGGTCTCTAGCCACATCTGTCAGTCTGTCCAGAGCTAGAGGCAAGCCCCCTCCACCTCACAGCTGGAGGCCACTGAGGAGAGGTTATCTGAAAGGATTCGGGTTCATGATGTACAAGGCTCTATTTGAAATGGACCCTAGCCCTTCTGCCTGGCCCAGAGCTGGGTCACGGGGTCTGTTTCCATCAGACAGGATGGTCAAATGGTCAGGCACCAGGCTCTGCCTCCCGCCCCTTCCAACCTCAGCTCTGCCGCTGCAGAACCCGGGAAACCTTTCCGTGCCTTGGCATGTGTTACGGAGAGGATTATAAAAGTTAGCCAGCCCCCACCCCCGCATGCATTAAATACTCAGTATTTATTGTTAGACTTAGAGTGGCCAGAACGGAGGCAGCTTTAGCTCAAGTGCCCAGGCTCATCGGACTGGAGTCCTCACAGAACCAATCGCGAAGCTCCCCTGTGCCTACTTCCTCCTCACAATCAAGAAAAGGTTGTGTGTTTTCTGGGAAGCGAGCTGGGCAGGCCCTGGCATCTTCTCATTGGGCTCTCCTTAGAGTGCTGAGAAACCAGGGTGGAGCAGAGGAAGTTCCTTCTCCTGGCCCTGCGCACACGACCCTGGGCAGGCCCCTCCTGGGCCCCCTCTCCCTGCCCTCCAATCCCCAGCACATCCACACCCTGAGGCAGCCTACGTTCTCATGGTGCATGTGCTTCAGGAGCAGAAGCTCGCGGTAGGCGCGCTTGGCAAAGATCTCGGACTGGAAGGGCCGGCTCAGCTTCTTGATGGCCACCTTCTCCCCTGTCCGCTTGTCGATGGCCGAGCTGCGGGGTCACAGGCAGGTGAGGGGGAGGGGCGGCGCAAAGGGCCTAAACTGGGGATCCCTCCCGCCCTGTCCTAGGACACCCCCATTCTGTGCTCCCCAGGTTGGCCGGAGACCAGCAAAGTGTGTGTGTGTGTGTGTGTGTGTGTGTGTGTGTAGGAGGCGACGTCAAGGAAGGGGCGGCAGAGCAGGGACAGAAGCAGTTCTTGCTGACAGGATGCAGAGCAGGCCGGGAGTCCCTGCTCTGCGATTTGGCAAGTTCCCCTCTTGGGGCCTCATCTGCAACCGCAGGGATCTGCCCCACGAACTCCGAGATCCCTTTTAAAAAGTTACAGCCTTGGAGAACCAGATTTGCCAGCGACTCAACCCACAGGGGCCCCACTGCCACCGGGCTCACCCGGGGAGGCTGCTTAGGGGTGGCCCGTGGCTCCTCTGATTCCTGGGGTCCCCGGGTCTCACCACACCGCTCCATAGGCCCCGCTGCCGACGTGCGCCGGCGCCAGGTAGGTCTTGGGTAGCTCCCAGGCAGTCTTGTTGATGTCCTGCTTGTAGAAGCCCCTTTTCCGAGTGAGGCTCATCCCGGACCCCGTGGTGGCGGTCCTGCGAGGAGGTTGCGGTGGCTGCCCGCGGGCTCCCGGCCCGGGTGTCCCGCCGCGGTCCCCTCCCGCCCCGCGCCCGCTCCTCCCCCCTGGGGCGGCGCACCTGCCGCCTCGCCCAGGTACGTTCCCGCCCCGGCCCGCCCACCGCTCGCCCGCGCTCCGGACTCCGCCCATCACCGGCGAACGCCCCAGGCCCCACCAGCCACCTGCTGCAGGTGCCCAAGGAGGAGGGGGGTGCCCTGCGGGAAGGGGGTGCCTGCGAGGCTGCCTAGATCCCTCCAGTCCTGAAGGAAGAGTTGGGAATGGGGTTTAGGGCGGGGGCGGAGGGGGGTGCCTCGACTTGTTGCTAGTTTGGCTAGTTTGAGAAATATACCCTTCACATGTAAGGCGTGGTGGCTCAGGTCTGTACTCAACACAGGAGGTAGAGGCAGAGGCAGGAGACTTGCTATGATTTTGAGTCCAGTTCAGTACATAGTTCAATGCCAGACTAGGTGAGACCCTGAGGAAGAAGGGAGAGGAGAGACTAGAGAGGAGAGATACGGAGAATGAACGGAGAAGGAAGAGAGGGATAGAAGGAAGGAGAGAGATATAGAGAGGGTGGGAAGAGAGGGGAGAAGAAGGGAGGAAGGGAGGGAGGGAGGAAGGAAGGAAGGAAGGAAGGAAGGAAGGAAGGAAGGAAGGAAGGAAGGAAGGATAGAGAAATAACGTCATCCTTGACTACGCAGTAAACTGGAGACCAGCATAGGTTACATAGGGAGACCCCACAGAAAAATGGAGAGGTTGTTCAGCAGGTTAGAGGCTGCACCGCTCTTGAAGATGACCTGAGTTTGGCTTCCAGGACCGATGTCATCCTGCACATAGTTAAACAAAACAAGTAAACAAATAAATAAAAAAAAAACAGGCATTGTGGTGCACACGCCTTTAATCCCAGCACTTGGGAGGCAGAGGCAGGTGGATTTCTGAGTTCGAGGCCAGCCTGGTCTACAGAGTGAGTGCCAGGACAGCCAGAGCTACACAGAGAAACGCTGTCTCAATACCCCTCCTCCCAGAAAACACTCCGGAAATCCCCAAACAACAACAACAACACAAGAACCCTACAATTCATGGAGTTCTACATGAGCTCCTGTGACCCCAGGATTCTTTTCAGTAAGTAGGACTCTCAGATCCTAAGGCTCAGCGACTGACCAGGGCTCAGACTCTATTCCTCTTCCCCATTTTTCTGAAATAAACTCCAGGCATCCAATCGTTCTTCTCATGAGAGGTTTGCTGTCTTACACCCAGAGTCGATGGCTGCTAATTCTACAGTCCCGAGTTCACAAAGATTTAAACATCCACCGGAATTTGTTTGATATTGGTGGTGATGGTTTGGTTTGGTTTTTAGCTTTTTTAAGATTAATTTATTTTATGTATATGAGTACACTGTAGCTGTCTTCAGACACACCAGAAGAGGGCATTGGATCCCATTACAGATGGTTGTGAGCCACTATGTGGTTGCTGGGAATTGAACTCAGGGCTTCTGGAAGAGCAGACAGTGCTCTTAACCACTGAGCCGTCTCTCCAGCCGGTGGTGATGTTTTTTGTTGTTGTTGTTTTCTCAAGCAGGGTTTCTCTGTGTAGCCCTGGCTGTCCTGGAACTCACTTTGTAGACCAGGCTGGCCTCGAACTCAGAAATCTGCCTGCCTCTGCCTCTGCTGGGATTAAAGGCATATGCCACCAAGCCCGGCTGGTGATGTTTTTTAAGACAGTATCTCACTATGTACCTTAGCTGGCCTGGGACTTTCTATGTAGACTGGGCTGATCTTTAACTCATAGATATTCCCCTGATTCTGCCTCCAGTGTCTAATTCTGAGTATAGATCTTTGCTTGATTTCTAAGGCCACATGAATGGCGTTGTCTTGGGTGGTCCCAGGGAGACTTTGTTCTCAATTTCAGTCATGCATGCCCTGGGAACATGTCCCACCCTCTCTGGCTTCTCTGTGAAAGGTAAGGGAGCCAGCTTGCTTCATTGGTCAGAGGACAGAGGCTTACAAGAGAGCCATGTGCTAGCTGGGAGACCCATCAAGCTGTCTGTAGACCCCAAACACAGCCACACGGTCTGCCCACCACTGGGGAGAACAACCCCACAGACATGTTGTGGGCAAGGCATCTGTGTTACTCATCTTAAGAACATATCAAAGAATGTCTAAGAATGACCGAGTCAGCCCATTGGGTATGAAAAATTATCTAATAAACATACGTGCTTGCCATGTGCCAACCATTAGTGTGTTTTGCATATTCCACTCCAGGGCAGAAGGCCAGTGAGTCAGGCTGAGCACCCTTGCCAGAGAGGTGACAAACAGACACAGAGGGCTTAAGTAATTAGCTAAAGGTCACAAGGCTGGAGACAGGCAGAGTGGGGTAAGGAAGCTGGCATGGGAGTCCCTGGAACAATGGTTTAATGGTGTCTCCAAATCAGTTGGAATCATGCTAAGGATGTGACTTCTCAGTCCAGCCCGTTTCCTGCTCCATCTTTCTACTGGTCCCAAGACCCCATGGGAAGACAGAGGAGGGGCAGACAGTAGGCGTTTGAGACCCTTTGGGTTGATGGTTCTGGATGAAGGAGCCATGCTTCTGGAAGCCAGACTCTATGGCTGGTCATGGGCTACTGAGAGTTAGCCCTGAGCGATGCGCTCTCCTGGCTTGAGAGGAGAAAGAGGGCTAGAGTCTCTGCAGCGTGGGAGAGCTGAACTCAGAAAGGTAAGGAGCCCAGGAGAGCCACCCCCTCGCACAGCACAGCTGGCCACTCTCGGCTCCTCTTGAGCAAGGGTCAGGAAATGACTCGGACCTTAGACTCAGCTGGCAATGACCCTCACCTTGGGCCTTGCTGGGCTTGGGTTGACTCAGTGGCCTGGCAGCCTGGGAGGGAGCTGCCTTCAATCCAGTGAGCGGAGTCACTGGAGGCAGAGGGGGAGGAGGAGGGAGGGAAGGAAGGAAGGAAACAGAGGAAGAAGGAGTCACCAAGGGCATCATGGGTAGCTGGGTATTTTCTCCCTAGCTCTAAAGACTTCAGTCCCTCTCCCTCTGAGACACAAAAGACTTTGAAAGGAAACCTGTATCCTCAGCTCTGGCACAGCCCTCTATGTGACTTTAGACCAAAGTCCCAGCACATCGGAGCCTGTGTGTCTTTGTAAACCGAGGTGACACATAGGCGCAGGTAGACGTTCCTTTCCTGTGAAGTTATGTCCAGACAAACGTACCTTTCCCTCCTGCATTTGAAAATATTTAAAATTTTATTTATTTTATTGGTTATTTTATTTATTTACATTTCAAATGTTGTACCCCCTTTCCTGGTTTCCCCTCTGCAAACCCCCTATCTCATCTCCCCTCGCCTCTATTTTAAACTTTTTTTTTTTTTTTTTTTTTCTGAGACAGAGTTTCTCTGTGTAGTCCTGGCTGTCCTGGCACTCACTTTGTAGACCAGGCTGGCCTCGAACTCAGAAATCCACCTGCCTCTGCCTCCCAAGTGCTGGGATTAAAGGCGTGCGCCACCACGCCTGGTTTATTTGGGCTTTTTATATTAACATTCAGGGTAATGAGATTCATTATGGTATTTCATACATAGTATGTTGTTATTGGTTCTCCCCATCCCACACCCTTCTGTGTGCCCTCTCCCTCCCCCCTGTGGGTCTCCCCTCTCCCACAGACCCCTCTACCTTCCTGCCAAAGTGTTCTGTTCTCTTTGGCTCCCTAAGATATTCTCTTCTGGTCTCTCAGGCCCCTGTATAGAAGTTTCACCACCCACCTTTCCCGACATCGCACACGTACATATTAGAGACCACTTAGCATTTAGGATCCTGAGAGAGATATACAACATTTCTACTTCTGAGTCTGGCCTCCTTCAGTTAGCACAACGACCTTCGGTTCTATCTGCTGTCCTGTAGATCTCATGACTTCATCTCTCTCCATGGCTGCATGAAATTCCACTGTGCATATGTAACGTGATTTCTTTACCATTCATCCATTGATGGACACCGGGGCTGGCTCCACTTCCTGGCTGTCGAGACCAGAGAGAAGCGGTGCACATGGACGCCCAGGTGTCTCTGCAGTGTGCTGTCCTCCAGGTATGCACCTGTTTTTATTTTTAAATGTTTTTTTTTTTTTTTTTAAGACAGGGTCTCACTAGGTAGCCCTTGCCAGCCTGGAACTCTCTATGTAGACAGCTAGTCACGGTGCGAGGGGAGTGTCTTACGTTCAGTCACCCAGCTGAGAGTCAAGTATTGGGGGTGTCATTTCCAGCATCAGTCAAAAGCATCATCCATGCCACGCCACGCCCCTCCCCCATCTCACCAGCTGGGAACTTGTTACCACATGGATCTCTTTAGCTCTGTTTCAGACTAGGAAAATAGCAAGTGGGGGGAGGCACTGTACACAGTGGCCTTAAGAACATGTCATTTGGGGGCTAGCGAGATGGCTCAATGGTTAAGAGCACTGATGGCTCTTCCAAAGGTCCCAAGTTCAATTCCCAGCAACCACATGGTGGCTCACAGCCATCTGTAATGGGATCTGATGCCCTCTTCTGGTGTGTCTGAAGACAGCTACAGTGTACTCACATAAATAAAATAAACTTAAAAAAATTTAAGCCGGGCAGTGATGGCACACGCCTTTAATCCCACCCACAGTGGATCACTGTGACACCAGACTGAAGCACTATGACACCAGTGTAGAGCACTGTAACAGCAGAGAGGAACACTGTGACATCACAGTGGAGCACTGTGACACCACAGTGGAGCACAGTGACACTGCCACAATGGAGGCAGAGGCAGGCGGATTTCTGAGTTCGAGGCCAGCCTGGTCTACAGAGTGAGTTCCAGGACAACCAGGGCTACACAGAGAAACCCTGTCTCGAAAAAAAGAAAGAAAGCGGGGCGTGGTGGCACACGCCTTTAATCCCAGCACTCGGGAGGCAGAGGCAGGCGGATTTCTGAGTTCGAGGCCAGCCTGGTCTACAAAGTGAGCTCCAGGACAGCCAGGGCTACACAGAGAAACCCTGTCTCGAAAAACCAAAAAAAAAGAAAAAAAGAAAGAATGAATGAGTATGTCATTTCAAGTATAGGCAGACTAGGTTATCACACCAAGCCAATCGAGGGGGACTTTCAATACTGCTGTAAACAGGTGAGCGTACTGCTCATTGCGGGAGAGAGGGCAGACACCAGTGGGTTCTGCAATAGGAGGTTACAGGGGTGGTTTAGACTGGGTTAGGTCATTTGAGGGTGGATTTACAGAAGTCAGTTCTCTCCCCAGAGAATAACAGTGAATGAGACAATGTGAGAAGTGCTGAACTTGGTACCCGTGCACAGTAAGTACCCATCAGATGCTCCCTCCAGGGGACAGGCAGCAGCTGCAGTTTGTTCCTTTGGGCTCTTCTAACTCACAATGAGTTAAACGCAAGAACCAAACACCACGGGAGGACCTGCTCACACACTCATTCAACACCTGTTTTCTGAGTTGCTGTGGAGGTGGCTCTGTGGGTAATGTGCCTGCCACTCAAGCATGGGGACCTGGCACCCACATAGGAAAGCCAAGTATGAAGGCACACCCCTGGAATCCCAGCCCTGAGGAGGTTCTCTGGGGCTTGGCCAGCCAGTCTGGCCCAACTCTGGAGTACCAGGTTCAGTGAGAGACCTTGTATAAATAACGATATCTCAGCAATAAAGGCTCCGATAGGAGCTGGGTCTCGAGAACCACACAGGGAGAGAAGAGAACCAACTCTCAAAGGATGTCCTCTGGCTTCTCCACGGTGTCACGAGCATCTCTGCCACAGACACAGAGACAGGCCCACAAATGAATGTAATTCTTTTTAAGTTACAAAAAGGCGCTGGAGAGAAGGCTCAGTGATCAGTTAAGAGCATTTTCTTCTTGCAGAGGACCTAGGTTCAGTCCTTAGCTTCCGTATCACCCACCCTTCAGCTCTAAGGCATCTCACCCCTCATCTAGCCTTCATGGGCACATGCACATGTGTGGTACACATACAGCCAAGAGAAACATGTGCACACACACACATAGAAGAAATGCTATTACAAAAAGAAAAATAATAAGATGAAGCCAGCCCTGGTGGTTCATGCCTTTGATCCCAGTGCTTGGGAGGTAGAGGCAGGCAGATTTCGGAGTTTGAGACCAGCCTGGTTCAGAGTGAGTTCTAGGACAGCCAGGGCTACACAGAGAAACCCTGTCCCAAAAAAACAAAACCAGGGGGCTGGAGAGATGGCTTAGTGGTTAAGAACACCAACTGCGTTCCTTTTCCGGTCTGGCCGCTGAGGAAACTGTAAAAGCTATGCTAGGGAGGCGGCGCGGAGCTTGATTCACCTTCACCTGCTCTGGGCACCCGCTGACCCCGGGTTTCCGCCCGGAGAGCAGTCAGATTTGAACGGACGGGTGGATTATTTAGTCACGGAGGAAGAGATCAACCTGACGAGAGGATCTTCGGGTAAATGGCCAAGATCTGAAGAACCTGCTGCACCAAGATGCTGTAGACCTCTTCCGTAATTCGGGATGTGCTGTGTCCCTGAGAGTACAGCACAGGTTACCAGTGCAGAACGGACCTATAGTACATCGAGGTGAAGGAGAGCCAAGTGGAGTTCCTGTAGCTATGGTGCTGCTACCAGTGTTTGCCCTCACCATGGTAGCAGTTTGGGCCTTCGTGAGATACCGAAAGCAGCTTTGAAATGCTTGCTGTCTTCCAGTGTGTCCAATGAACTATCTCTCTCTCACTCACCATCTCTGACATCCTCCCATATTCTTTCTCCTCCACATAGCCAATACATGATTTAAAGTGACTGCTTATCACCCAAAACCCTGCTATTCAAAATCTCCAATTCTCTGGAAAGAGAGGCCCATTGGACTTGCAAACTTTATATGCCCCAATATAGGGGAATGCCAGGGCCAAAAGAATGGGAATGGGTGGGTAGGGAAGTGGGGGGCGCTATGGGGGACTTTTGGGATAGCATTGGAAATGTAATTGAGGAAAATATGTAATAAAAAATATTAAAAAAAATCTCCAATTCTAATGGAAGAGTACAGGGGTTATTTGAAGAAAAGCTGTGGTGGTGGTGGTGCGGGGGAAGCCTTGCTTAGAATGAATGAGAAGTTACATATTTTACTAGGACTGCCAATAAAAACTCAGCTATCATCCAAAGAGGAAAAGCTCAGCCTTCCTGTCTCCATGGACGATACCTTTCTCTTAGCTGGCGTGCTTTGATGGCTAGCTGTGCTATGTGAAAGGGGGAGCTGATTTTTTTTTTTATTTAAACACTTTTTCTTGGAAAGTATTTGTGGCCTTTAATTTGTAACTATATACCTAGATGCCTATATTGGACATAGGCGAATGAAGTTTTTTTTTTTCTTTCTTTCTTTTTTATTTTTTTAAATTAAAAAAGAAAATACATGTATACAGTAATACACACACACACACAGAGTAGCATAAAATTGATGCCTTGAGAAGCTAGAGAAAGTACCCAAGGAGCTAAAGGGATCTGCAACCCTATAGTTGGAACAACATGATGAACTAACCAGTACCCCGGAGCTCTTGTCTCTAGCTGCATATGTTATCGAAAGATGGCCTAGTCGGCCATCACTGGAAAGAGAGGCCCATTGGACTTGCAAACTTTATATGCCCCAATATAGGGGAATGCCAGGGCCAAAAGAATGGGAATGGGTGGGTAGGGAAGTGGGGGGCGCTATGGGGGACTTTTGGGATAGCATTGGAAATGTAATTGAGGAAAATATGTAAAAAAATATTAAAAATTAAAAAAAAATTGATGCCTTATGGAGAATTAAAGAGGTAAGAAAGCAAAAAAAAAAAAAAAAAAAAAAAAAAAAGAACACCAACTGCTCTTCCAGAGGTCCTGAGTTCAATTCCAAACAACCGCATGGTGGCTCACAACCATCTGTAGTGGGCATCCGATGCCCTCTTCCGCTGTGTCTGAAGACAATGACAGTGTGCCCACACATATGAAATAAATATGACCAGAGCAAGTGGGGCCAGAGCCAGTGGGGTCAGAAAAAAACAAGACAAAGCAAAAAAGTGGAGATGAGTTGAAGAAGGCATTGACTTCTGGTATGCCTGTGTTGACAGACATACACATACATGTGCACACACAAGCACTTAAAAAAAATCCCAGTCGGGCGGTGGTGGCACACGCCTTTAATCCTAGCACTCGGGAGGCAGAGGCAGGTGGATTTCTGAGTTCGAGGCCAGCCTGGTCTACAGAGTGAGTTCCAGGACAGCCAGGGCTATACGGAGAAACCCTGTCTTGAAAACAACAACAACAAAAAAAAATCCCACTAGTTTTGTGAGGGTCTGTTTTGTAGTGGATCTGATCCGAGTGCAGGGATAAAACATTTTAGTGGGGGAACAGATGGGAACCAGGCACACAGCTACAGCAATGGAAATCGCTGATGTTGTACAACTGGGCTGTTGAGTCAGATGTAAAGTCACAGGGAGTGGAGGGTGAAGAATAAAAAGGAAGCCCTGCCCAGCCTGCTTGGCTGTGTCGTCCCCTAGTGGCAAAAGCAGTAAGGACCATGTAGTCTGTGAGGTTCATCTCAACAGTCTCCCCTCAGGACTCCTCCTTGGTCAACTTTCCAGTCCTGGGAAGAAGTGGTCTTACCTTTTTTACCAGCTTTGTCCCCTGTGAAAATCACTGTGTCCCCTGTCCTCAATGACTGTGAGTGTCTGGGCACTGTCTTTGTCACCGTTGTTTCCAGGGACCATGCTTGTTCCCCATGGCTGCTCAATATATAATTTTTAAAAAAGAATTATTTATTTATTTTATGTATATAAGTATACTGTAGCTGTCTTCAGACACACCAGAAGAGGGCATCAGATCCCATTACAGATGGTTGTGAGCCATCATGTGGTTGCTGGGACTTGAACTCGGGACCTCTGGAAGAGCAGCCAGTGCTCTTAACCACTGAGCCATTTCTCCAGACTTAGAAATCTTTCAAAGGCAACCTTACAGCAAAATTCTTCCTGCTGACCACCCTGCCTGCTCCACATGTCCCATGACCCCACTGAATCCCCAGGTCTCATGGCATCCACTTTACCCTGAAAAGAAGTCCTTTCTTTGCACTTCTGTAAGCCAGTGTCAAGGTAGCCAAGGACCAGGGCACAGCTGAATTTCAATCTCACCATTTGTGGCTGTGTGACCTTGAGAAGATAGAACATCTCTGAGCTTTGTCAATTGTTCATGAGGACAACACCACCCACGTGGCCAGGGTCAGAGGAGGTTGTGATGGTTGACACCTGGCCCTTGGAGTTTCCAGCCTTGCTTGCAGTAATCTCTCCCTTCCCTGCAGAACTGGACAGAGCTGCAGTTCACCAGCCTCGCTCATCCTCTCTGTCCTCAAACCTGTCTGTCTCTTGCTAACGTGTTGACTGTTCCTCTAGACTAGAACATTTTGTTCTAGGGTCAGGTCTTTGATGCCAACACCCAGAACCTAGCAGCACCTGTTGGTGGTGGACAGACTGCAGGTGTGGGTGGGGCTTCCTCTCAGGAGCTCTTGGTACCACCAAGTGGCTGTCATTTTGTACCTGATGTGCAGGCCAGCTTACCTTCCTGTCTGGGGCTGTGCCAGCTCAAATGACCTGCTAGCTATGTAGATGGGGTCATGACCCTGCCCACACTCCCGAGTGCCCTGCCAGTCACCTCAGAGACAACGTGCATTTCCAGGACAGGGGTCACTAAGTCTGGCTGTTCTGCTCCTTCTGTGTAAATACCTGTGTCACCTGTCAGGGTCACAGAGACCTAGTGGGCCCAGTCTGGCAGCTGTGAACCTGACTAAAGCTCTGAATTCAAGTAAGTAGTCAGACAGCCTCTCTGTTCACATCAGCTTTTGAATATATACATATACACATATTTATATATACACATATACATGTATATATATACACATACATATATGTATACACATCTGTATATAATATATAATATTACATAAAATATATTGTAATATAATATGATTTTATATAATATATATTTATAAGAAAATATATATTAATTATATGATAATATAATATAATATATTAAAATATTATATATACTAGGTGACAATATATATGTACACAAATATATTATAGTATACATACATATGCATACATATATATGAAATTGTCAATGAGTAAAGGAAAAAGGTATTCTAGTTTTAAGATGTTGTAGAGGCTGCAGAGATGACTTATCAGTTAAGGGCACGTGCTGCTCATCCAGAGGACCCAAGGTTGGTTCCAAGCACCTGGGTGGGGGGTGGCTCACAGTTACCTGTAACTCCAGCTACAGGAGATCTGACATCTCTTGCTTCTTCTGGCATCTGCACATATCCTGCATTTTTTTTCTTTCTTCTCTCTTTCTCTCTCTCTCTTTCCTTCCTTCCTTTCTATCTTTTCTTTCTTTCTTTTTTTTTTTTTGTTTTTTTTTTGTTTTTTTTGAGACAGGGTAGCCCTGTGTAGCCCTGGCTGTCCTGGAACTCACTCTGTAGACCAGGCTGACCTCGAACTCAGAAATCCACCTGCCTCTGCCTCCCAAGTACTGGGATTAAAGGCGTGTGCCACTATCACCGGGCTATTTTGTTTGTTTGTTTGTTTTGTTTTGTTTGGTTTGGTTTGGTTTTCTGGTTTTTTGTTTTTTTTTTGTTTTTTGTTTTTTGTTTTTTTTTTTGAGACAGGGTTTCTCTGTATAGCCCTGGCTGTCCTGGAACTCACTTTGTAGACCAGGCTGGCCTCAGACACACAGAGATCCACCTGCCTCTGCCTCTTGAGTGCTAGGATTTTTTTTTAAAGATTTATTTATTTATTTATTTATTTAATGCATATGAGTACACTATAGCTGTCTTCAGACACACCAGAAGAGGGCATCAGATCCCATTACAGATGGTTGTGAGCCACCATATGGTTGCTGGAAATTGAACTCAGGACCTTTGGAAGAGCAGTCAGAGATCCCAACCACTGAGCCATCTCTCCAGCCCAAGTGTTAGTACACCACCACTGCCTGGTGTGTGTACCCACAGGAGAGTGCTGATTCTCCGAAGTTGGAATTAGTTGTGAGCCACCCAATGGGGTACTGAGATTTGAATCCAGGTCCTCTGTAAGAACTCATAACCACCCAATAGTCCGTACTCAGGCAGGGTCCAGGCCCAGCCACTTCTGTCCGGAGTCCTTCCCTCTTCCCCTGCTCAGCCACATCAGATGACACTTGGAAGGGCCACCCTGCTCCCTTCTAAAAGTAGCTCCCCTGACTTGATTTGGCTCTGCTCTCACTTTCCAGAAGATTCCACCTGGCTTCATAACCTTGGATCCCCTTAGCCGGGCGTGGTGGCGCACGCCTTTAATCCCAGCACTCGGGAGGCAGAGGCAGGCGGATTTCTGAGTTCGAGGCCAACCTGGTCTACAAAGTGAGTTCCAGGACAGCCAGGACTATACAGAGAAACCCTGTCTCGAAAAAACCAAAAAAAAAAAAAAAATCTTGGATCCCCTTTTCCCCAGTATTCAGATCTCATGACCGGACTCCCTTCTCTTGTGGGGAGACATGGCTAGTGGTGTGCTGGGAGACAGCTCTGGGCCTAGTAGCAAAGCAAAGTGTGTATCAGGGGCTGTGGTAAAATCCCCCTGCCTCATCAGCTCCGTGTGACGGAGCCACGTCACTGGGCCTCAGAGATCCCCGGAGGGCTGGCAAGAAGGCTTGGCAGACTGACAAAGGTACTTGCCGCAGAGCCTGACGAGCCAAGCTCATTCTCCAAAACCCGCAAAAGGAAAGCAAAGAACTGACTTCCCCCACCACACACTAACACATACAACATACATTTTTAAAGAAAAAACTGGAAAAGAGACAGAAAAGAACATTCCACCGCCCCGCGAGGGGAACATCCCTACGGACTCAGCATGCAGAAGGCAGAGACAGGAGAAAGCAGGATGTTCAGAGCCAGCCTAGGCTATGCAGTGAGTTTGAGGCAGGCTGGGCAATACAGCAGGAACATCTCAAGAATAAGCCACTAGGAGCAGGGAGATCGTTCAAATGGTTAGCGCACTCAAGCATGGGGGCTGGGCTTGGGATCTCCAGAACTCACCTAAAATGCCAAGTGCCTCACACCCCTCCCTCTTAGCACCAAAGGCCACACCCTGCCTCACTCTGGGCCCCTGGCAGCCTAGTTTGCGTGTGAGGAGCAGCGTGCAGTGATTAGTGGCCTGCCTGGTGATGGCAACCCGCATCTCTCAGGCGCCACAGGGTAAGTCCCCACCATCATTTACCCTCATTGTGGAGTCTCTGCCTTTCCCACATTCCTTGGGCTGTTACCCGGCCTGGGTGTTTGCTCCTGTCTGAAATGTCCTTGCTTTGCTTTGCTAAGGCCAGGACACCGCTGACTCCCCAAATCTGGCTCACTATGGGCCTCTAGAGCCTGCACGTACAGTTTCTCCCTCCTCTCATTCCTGGAGGATGTAGGGTACCCTAAGCCCCAACTTCGAAATGATCCGGGCCGGGCGTGGTGGCGCACGCCTTAATTCCAGCACTCGGTAGGCAGAGGCAGGTGGATTTCTGAGTTCGAGGCCAGCCTGGTGTACACAGTAAGTTCCAGGACAGCCAGGGCTACACAGAGAAAAGAGAAACCCTGTCTCGAAAAAAAAAAAAAAAAGATCCTTGAGGAGGAGGAGGAGGAGAAGGAAGAGGAGGAATCTGTGAGTTTTTAAAAAACATTTATTTATTTATTTATTTTTATGTATATGAGTACACTGTAGCTATAGAGATGGTTGTAAGCCCTCATGTAGATGCTGGGAATTGAATTTAGGACCCCTGCCAGCTCTGGCCCAAAGATTTATTTATTATTATAAATAACTAAACTGTGATTGTCTTCAGATGTTGGGGGCGGGGTCAGACAGACTCAGATCTCATTGCAGATGGTTGTGAGCCATCATATGGTTGCTGGGATTTGAACTCAGGAACTTTGGAAGAGCAGTCAGTGTTCTTAACCGCTGAGCCATCTCTCCAGCCCCTGTGAGAGTGGAAACGGCCTGTTTGTCTCCGCCCTCCCTGACTAGTTAGAAATCGAGCAACTTCCAGCTGTTCACTCAGAGTTGGCTGGGCACCTGCCAAGACCCGAGGGTGCGGGACTGGTGTCAGAGTGCTTGTTTTCAAGTAGTGTCTTACAGAGGGAACAACTGCAAACTGTGACACGCTACATTACAGGGGACCTTGAAGTCAACCTGTAGGTCCCAGGGACAGAACTCAGGTCCTCAGGCTTGGCAGCAAGCACCTTTACCCACTGAGCCATCTTGCCGCCCCCTCTACCCCTTTTTTCTCAATCGTGAGAGCTGCCATGTTGAATTATTAGCTCCTCAGCCTGGACATCACTGTGCATTGGCTCAGATGACCCCTTGGTAGAAGGGACTGTCCTTGCACTACAGGATGCTTAACTGAGTTCCTACCCTTTCCTCCTGTGCTAGGATTACCTTGAAGGTGATAATTTAAAACATTTCTGACATTGCTAATAGTCCCTGGGTCACAGATAATATGGGGTAAAGAAGACAAAAAATTATTTGAGTTATTATTTAGATTTTTATTTTTACATTTTTAATTGTGTGTGGGGGGGGAGGTCTGTATATACTACAGCATAAGTGTTGGGGGGCAGGGTCAGAGGATAAACTTTTGGGAGTTAGTTCTCTCCATCCACCATGTGGGTTCTTCTGGGGACCATACTCGGGTTGTTGGGTTTGGTGGCAAGCCCTCTTATCCACTGAGCCATTTCATCTACCCTGGTCCATTCCATTCTCTCGTGTGTATTTCAGACCATGGCTCTCTATGTTGCCCAGGTTGGCCCTGAACACCTGATCCTCCTTCCTTAGCCTCCCAAATGCTAGGATTCCAGCCGGTGCCATCATGCCCCTCCTGGCTGCAGCTTATTTGTTTTCTTGGCTCTGTGTGAACACAGAGTTGTTTCCTGCTCCGGGAGTTGATAGCCCCAGAGGTTGAAATCACCTTCCTGTTGCTACAGATGATGCTGTCAGTCTGTCTGTACTCCAGGACAGTCACACCAGGGTAGGACAGAAGGTGTGGCTCCTGGAGGCAACCAGACTCCCTGAATCCTGCTGTTTTGCCCTCCACAAACTCATGAGCTTTGCCCTGTGCGGTTTCTGGGTTTCATTTCCTTCTCCATTTACATTTTGCTTCTGTGTGGAAATGACCGTAGCTCCCAGGGAGGGAGCAGCTGCTCAGTCATTCTGACGCCATTTACTGGTATAGTAAGTAGCACAATGCATTTACCATTCCATCTACATCTTTTATTACATTTGGTTATTTATTCTGTGGTTCCGGAAGCACACAAGGCATGGCACCTGTGTGCAGAAGGACAGTTCTCTCCTTTCACCCTGTGGGTCCCAGGAATCAAATTCAGGTCCTTCCCCTTGGAGGCAGCACCTGCTCAGCCACCTCTGCCTCCTAAGTGCTGGGATTAAAGGTGTGCACCACCACCTCCTGGCTCAGAGTTGTTCTCTCTCTCTCTCTCTCTCTCTCTCTCTGTTTTGTTTTTGTTTTTGTTTTTGTTTTCAAGACAGGGTTTCTCTGTGTAGCCCTGGCTGTCCTGGAACTCACTCTGTAAACCAGGCTGGCTTCAAACTCAGAAATCTGCCTGCCTCTGCCTCCCAAGTGCTGGGGTTAAAGGTGTGCGCCACCACTGCCCGGCTCAGAGCTGTTCTTAAGTATTTTAAAAATGTCGTTTAGGAACCGGGATGTGTTTTAATTTTTCTTGCTGAACAAGATGAGTACATAAATTCAGATTCCAGGACTTACAGAAAATGCTGGGCATAAAGGACTGCGCCTATAACTCTAGCATTGGGAAGGTACACACAAGAGGATCATGGGGTTTGTAGGCCAGCCAGTAGCTGACATGGCCATGTTCAATGCAGATTCTGTGTCAAAAATGTGAGGTAGAGAGCATTTTAAGAGGCCAGGCATTGATGACGCACGCCTTTAACCCCAGCACTTGGGAGGCAGAGGCAGGCAGATTTCTGAGTTCAAGGCCTGCCTGTTCTACAGAGTGAGTTCCATGACAGCCAGGGGCTACACAGAGAAACCCTGTCTCGAAAACAACCAAAAAAAAAAAAAAAAAAAAAGAAGAAGATACACTGAGGACAGCCTCTGGTTTCCATGTGCACATATATGCATGTGCAGTAACACAGACACTACAGACACATAGACACACACACAGACATACACACAGATACACACAGACACACACAGACACATAGACACGTACAGGCAAACATACACAGACACACGAATAGACAGACACACAGAGACATACCTAGACACAGACATACACACAGATACACACACAGATATACATAGAGATACATAGACACACACATAGACACACATAGCCTTATATAACATATACACACAGACTCATGAATAAACACAGACAGACACAGAGACATACCCAGACATACACACACAGACATATGAATAGACACACACATATATACACTCAGATATACACACAGATGCAGAGATATACCCAGATGTACACACACATATCTAGACACACACACACATACACACACACGCACATGTTCAGCCATTAAGTCAACTCTGACCCCGACTATTGCTTCATACCAGCCTTACCAGTCTACAATAAGGTCAAAGATCCAGTTTTACCTGAGTTGAGATTGGGGAAGTCTCAGACCACTGAGGGTGGCAGCATGGAACTGTCTCTCTCCCAGCTTTCCCCATCCACAGCATGGACTTCTGACCTAAGACTGCACAGGTGACCGATCTGTCCCCCCTCTTCTCACAGTTGACATACATGTCTATCTGTCTGTCTGTCTGCCTCTCTGTGGATTTTTCAAGACAGGGTTTCTCTGTGTAGCTCTGGCTGTCCTGGAACTCACTCTGTAGACCAGGCTGGCTTCGAACTCAGAAATTCACCTGCCTCTGCCTCCTGAGTGCTGGGATTAAACGTGTGAGCCACCTGCCTCTGTCCTTTTCTCTCCTTTTTGGAGTCATTTATTTTATGTATATGGATGTATTTTATGCCCATGTGTCTGTCTGGGCATCACTAGAATGCCTGGTGCCTGCAGAGGTCTGAAGAGGGAGGGGCATGGTTGAAGCCCTTGAAACTGGCATTAGAGAGTGTTGGGAAGCATCATGTGGGTTCTGGGGATCGAAGCCATGTTCTCCAGTGATCTTACCCATTCAGCCACGTGCCTTGCTTTTTTGAGACTTTATCTCTCAGTGGGACCTGCAACTTGATTCGGTTGGGCTGGGAGCTATGGAGACCTGCCAGTGAGTGGCTGGCCCCCAGAACTACACTTAAGAGCTCAAGTCACCACACCTGACTTTTTTATGTGGGAGCTGGGGATTGAAACCTGGTCTTTGTTCTTGCATGACAAGTATTTAACTGAAAGAGTCATCTCCCTACTCCCAGACTTTGTTTTAATTAATTAGTTTATTTATTCATTTCTTATTCTTTTTTGGTACAGTGTCTCATCTCATTATGTAGCTACCTAGCCCTGAGTGACCTGAAACTTGCTATGTAGACTAAGCTTGGCCAAAACAGAGGTCTGTCTCTCTCCTTCTCCATTTCACGAATGCTGGGATTACAGGAGTACTGTCATACCTGTTCAGGACTTTCTTTTCTTTTTTTTTTTTTAAAGATTTATTTATTATTTATTATATGTAATTACACTGTAGCTGTCTTCAGACACTCCAGAAGAGGGAGTCAGATCTCGTTACGGATGGTTGTGAGCCACCATGTGGTTGCTGGGATTTGAACTCTGGACCTTCAGAAGAGCAGTCGGGTGCTCTTACCTGCTGAGCCATCTCACCAGCCCAGGACTTTCTTTTTAGAGTGCAAACTCATGTGTGTGTGTGTACACTTATTTTCATGTGCACTGGTGTTTTACCTGCATGTATGTCTGTATGAAGGTGTTGCAACTGGAACTCTCTGGAACTGGAGTTATACACAGTTGTGAACCACCATGTGAATGCTGGGATTTGAACCCAGGACCTCTGGAAGAGCAACCAATGCTCTTAACCACTGAGCCATCTCTCCAGCTCCCAAGGACCAACTCTTAACCATTGTATCTTATTTCCTCTTAACACGGTTGAATAGTGTAAAATTATAATGACTATTTTCAACTATGAAAAAAAAAAAGACCTTTAAAAATGTAATTTCTGAGTTCGAGGCCTGCCTGGTCTACAGAATGAGTTCCAGGACAGCCAGGGCTACAGGGTTTATAGAGAAATCCTATCTCAAAAAACAAAACAAAACAAAAACCAAAACAACAACAACAACAACAACAACAAAATATATATTATTCTAACAGGGAAATTGGAGAGGTGGCTCAGTGGTTCAGAGCACTGCTGGTTCTTCTAGAGGACCCAAGTGTGATTCCCAGCACCTACATCAGGCAGCTCAGAACT
This sequence comes from Mus caroli, assembly GCF_978045245.1. NCBI lineage: Eukaryota > Metazoa > Chordata > Mammalia > Rodentia > Muridae > Mus > Mus caroli. The sequence continues at coordinate 65,150,198 of NW_028227273.1, forward strand.
GTCTGTAACTCCAACTCCAGAGTTTCAACACTTGCTTCTGACTTCTCTGGGGATCCACACATATGGGCATGCATACACACATGCATACACACACGCACACACACACACACACACACACACATACACACACGCACACATACACACACGCGCGCACACACACACACATACACACACACACACACATACACACACGCACACACACACACACACACACACACACAAATAAGTATTTTTGAGACAGGGTTTCTCTGTGTAGCTCTGGCTGTTCCTGGAACTTACTCTGTAGACCAGGCTGGCCTTGAATTCAGAGATCTGCCTGCCTCTGCCTCCCAAGTGCTGGGATTGAAGGCATGCATCACTATATTCAGCTTAATAAAAAATACATCTTTTTTAAAATCAGGTTTATTTATTCATGTATTTTATTTATATGAGTACCCTGTCTGTATGTATACCTGCATGCCAGAAGAAGGAATCAGATCTCATCACAGATGATTGTGAGCCACCATATGGTTGCTGGGAATTGAACTCAGGACCTCTGGAAGAGCAGTCAGTGCTCTTAACCGCTGAGCCTTCTTTCTTCCTTCCTTTCTTCCTTTCTTCCTTTCTTTCTTTCTTTCTTTCTTTCTTTCTTTCTTTCTTTCTTTCTTTCTTTCTTTCTTTCTTTCTTTCCTTTCTTTCTTTCTTTCTTTTCTTTCTCTCTCTCTCTCTCTTTCTTTCTTTCTTTCTTTCTTTCTTTCTTTCTTTCTTTCTTTCTTTCTTTCTTTCTTTCTTCCTTCCTTCCTTCCTTTCTTTCTTTCTTTCTTTTTTTGAGACAGGGTTTCTTGGTGCAGTTCTGGCTGTCTTAGAACGTGCTCTGTAGACCAGACTGGACTGAACATCAGAGATTCTACTGCTGTCCCTGTCCCAAGTGCTAGGATTAAAGGCATGTGCCACCACACCCGGCTAATAAAAATAAACCTTAAAAGGTTAGGAAGAGTCCTTCGGGAGTCCTCCGTCTCGGGAATCTCCAGCCAGTCGCAGAAACCCAGGGATTGGGCACAGAAGCTTGGAGGGCCGTGGTTACTGGGAGCAGGGCTTAGGAGCAGTCACTCTGTCCTGCATCTGTAGGTGGGGACATTCCCCACACAGGGCTGCCACAGCCACTATCAGATAGTCATCAGGTGACAAGTCTTTCAGGAGACTCCATCATGCCTGAGCAACGGCTCAGAGGAAATGGATCTGGGTGCCACCAACACTGTAGCTGGGAGTGGAAGAGGCAGCTCAGCAGGTCCAGGGAACACCCAGGACACAAAGGCCTTGGACTTCCCTCATAAAACCCTACTGCCTGTAAGCATGCGTCAGGAAGATGTCCATAGGTGCATTCAGCCTGGAAATGGCCTCCAGCAATGGGTACTGGGAGGCTCTGCTCTAGGGGTAGTAGTCATTGCTCACAATTTATTTCTCCCCCCATAAAAGTGAGGGAGAGATTTGAAGTTAAAAAAAAAAAGACTTTTAGAGGATTTTATAAGTATGTGTACATATGTGAACCTGTGTGTGGTTATGTGCACATGTGTACCGATGCCCTTGGACATCAGAGACCAGTGGTGTTGGGTCCCCTGGAGCTGGAGTCACAGGCAGTTGTCAGCACGATGTGGGTGCTAGAAACTGAATCAGCAGTGAACACTCTTAACTTTGAGCCATCTCTCCAGGCCTAGGAGGGAGGATGTTTGAGACAGGGTCTCCAATTTGCACTCAATCTCTTCTTCCTGAGCACAGGGATTACCTGGGATGACAGGTATGAAGCACATTGAGGACACCCTTCTGAAAAGTCTGGCTTCAAGAAATATGAGAGTTTTAAAGGGACCATTCATTCATTCATGATCTATCACTCATCCATCCATTCATTCATTCATTCATTCGTTCAAGGCAAGGGCTCACTAAATAACTCTGGCTGTCGTGGAATTCACTCTGTAGACTGAGGCTGGCCTTGAACTCTAAACTGCCTTCCCCTGTCTCCCAAGTGCTGGCACGCACCGCTAGGTCCAGTTGGGAACCTTTCTTTCTGATATACCAAGCCACCTCTCCAAGTTACAGCAGGCTGCAAGATGTTGACCTTCCATGTATTCTCAAGAACAGAGGCTTGGGACTCCTGCGGGACTTTATTTTACACTGGGGATGCTACTGCCAAGTGGTAGTATCTAGAGACCTCTGTGGCTGTTACAAATCAGGGAAGGATGCGTGGCTGCTGCTGGCATCTAGTGGGCGGAAGCATGGGTGGGGACTACTTGGTGGCCTGCAAAGGAGGGTTCTGTGACTAATGATATTCTGGCTGAGATGTCATCAGTGGCTAAGTTGGAAACTCTTGCTTCAGATCCCTCAGAACACTGGTTGTGGGGAAGAAGCCACTTCGCCCGCCCCTCCGGGGTAAGGCTCCTGCAGCTAGGGAGCTAGATGTAGGCTGTCCCACAAAGGGCTATGAGGGATAGGTCCCCAGACCAGGTGGATTTTAAAGATCTTCCTGGTTGATTAAAAACCAGACAAAAACCGGTTGTAGACAAAAGTCAGAGGCACTGCAGAGGCTTCAGTGTGTCACTCTAGGATTCTATTGGCCACAGCCAGGCAGAGTGCGCCTCTCCCTAATTGGAAGCCTGGGGTGTCCCAATGGATTTGTCACTCAGCATGATTTAGATCTCAGGGTTCCTGATTTAGGGTCATCCAAATGGTATATAACTCTGAAATTCATAATGATCCTGGTCCCAAGCATTCTGGGTAAAAGGGAATCTTCAACCTTTACCATTTATCAGTGATGGGGTCGGGGTGGGGAGGTATACTATAGGCTATCACTGCCTCATTTCATGCCATGCACCTCACATGACCCCACGTGTGTCTGTGTGGGGCTCTGCTGCAGATGGCCTCTTAGGTTCTCTCCAGGTTTTTCTATCATAGAGAACATGGTACCCAACCATCGCCCCCTCCCCGACCTGTGCAGTTGTAAGGACTTCCGGATGTGTAAAGTAGGTGTGTCCGTTTTAAAACACACTTGGATTATAAAGGACCACCCCTTTTCTTTGCATTATTACCTGAGCCCCCCTAGTTTCCTGACAGTAGAGAAGTGATCCGCTTGACTGCAGGCACCTGGACTGTCTGCTAGCCTACAGCATAAGCATGTGACCAAGCAGACCAAGTAGGTCTGAGTGCAACTGTCTCCTGCCATGCACATGATGGTTGACCTGGTGGAAGCCGATTCTGAAAACTAAAACCTCAAGCAGAGTTATTACAAAGTGGCAAGTTAAGCCTTAGTCCACAGTAAGGGAGGTATATCTTTGTGTCTGTGTGTGCATGCATATGGAGGTCAGAGGCGTTATTCCTTAAGTCACCATCCACCCTTTACATTCTCTTTATTTAATGTACTTTGTCTGCATGTCTCTGGACTATGTCCCTGGTGCCCACAGGAGCCAGAAGTGGGCATCAAATTGCCTGAAACTGAAGTTCCAGAAAGTTGTGAACCTGGGTCCTCTGCAAGAGCAGCCAGTGTGCTTCACTGCGGAGCCATTTCTCCAGGCCCCACCTTCTGAGGCAGGCTGTGTCCTGAAGCAGACTATGCCGGCTGGCCATTGAGAGTCTATCTGTCGCTATACCCCTAGCTCTAGGGTTGCATGTTGCCATACCTAGGTATCTGTTCAAGGGTTTGGGGATTGAACCATGTGTTTCTGGCTTTCAAGGCAAGCCCCGTTGCTGACCCAACCATCTCCCAAGCCTATCCTTTGGCTTCTACAAAAGTTCTTTGTGATGCTGCAAAATTCAAATAAGGATACTGAAGGACACTAAGTGTTCCATTTGAAAATGGAAACCCAGGATCACTTTGTTCCCGTGATCATAGTTGGAAATGAAGAACACACTTTGGTTGACCATTCTGGGGTGACGGTAGCTAACAAGGGCCCTACCCTTTCCTCTTCCCTCCTGTACTCTAGGAGGCTAAGGTTACCATCTCAGCTTAAGTGCACTCAGTTTCTGGGGCCGGTTCTCTCAGAACCCCAGGAGAGCTGTAGCCAGGTCTGTTTGTCCCAGAAGTTGTCTGACTCTTCTGATTACATTTAAAATTCTGCCGAAGTGCAGAGATCAGAGGACAACTTGAGAGTTGGGGTTCTCCCCTCACACTAAATGGGTCCCTAGGATTCAATTCAGGTTGCAGGGCTTGGTGACAAGCCACCTTGCCAGGCCAGCTGAGTTTTACCAGAGCTACCTACACTTCCACGACAGCTGAAAACCTTTTCTGTCACCTTTGTGGGGACTCGGGACAAAAAGCTCAGCTCTGTGAGTGTCCTCAGGTTAGCTGGGAGCTCGTGTCATCAAAGCCTGAGAACCCGGCTGTGAGGCCCTGAAGCCTTCTCATGCATGATACAGCTCACTAGTTCCGAAGAACAATTTTAGGGCCATGAAGGCAGCAGAGTCAAACAGATGTCCTCCCATCCTGCACTCACAGCACACAACCTAGCCTTCTCTTTGGCAACTTAAAGATAAAAAACACATGTTCTAAAGTATTCAGTCAGAAAGCAACTTTTTTTTTTTTTTTCAAGACAGGGTTTCTCTGTATAGCCCTGGCTGTCCTCCTGGAACTCACTCTGTAGACCAGGCTGGCCTCGAACTCAGAAATCTACCTGCTTCTGCCTCCCAAGTGCTGGGATTGATGGTGTGCGCCACCACTGCCCAGCCAGAAAGCAATTTATAAGCTCATTTTATAGAAGCGAGCGGGAAACCCACAACAAGGGCTAAACGTTAAGCAGCCTCCTGGATAGCCCTGTGGTCTCCACCCCTCGGATTTCAATTGTCATGGTGTCAGGAAAGTAGCCACAGAAGATATGTAACAAACTCTGTGGATATTCTCTGATCAAACCAATTACTTGAAGATGTGAAAAACATTCATTTCAGACTGTACAAGAACAGTGCGTGTGGACGCACACTAGGCCACTCTCCCCATGCAGTTCTCTCTGCACAGTAACTTACTGCAAAGACCTGCCTTCCCCTCAGGTCCACCTAAGAAAGGTGGCAGCTTTAGAAAGGGTCTGTCAGACATGTGCGTGCTAGGTCACAGCTGACAACAAAAGTCCCACAACCAAGAAGAGGAACAGAATAAACCTGAGAAACCAACTGAATTTGAAAACTAGGCTTTATTTTAACCAGTGGTATTATCTGACATCCTATGGCATACCAGATTACAGCCAAGTTCACAAATACAAACGAACAGCAGTTTTCTCGTTCCCTTGTCTTCCAATGAAGAAACTGGTTGGTGGCAGCATTGCGCTGTGGATGCCAGAACTCTTCTGCCAGTTCTAGCTTCGAGTCCGGTCCCTGGAACACAGCCCCTAACACAGCATGGTCACATGTGCAAAGACGTCTTCAATGAAATAACCAGAGCAGAATTGTTGGAAATCACACTTGGCATTCAAAACCAGACACTGCTACTAACCCATCTCGATGGGATGGCATGGAGTTGAACTGCACACTGAGGTGGTGAGACCTGGCCAGTCTGCCTCCTTCTGGGCTCCAAATGATTCAGGGTCCTAGCCTGCCCCACAGAGCACGCATGTCCCTGCACTGAGAGGAGACACCTTGACCTAAACACAAGACCTGTCACGTCCAACACTGGAATTGGCTTTACACTTTCTTACTGCACACAAAGCTTAAATATGGGTCCTTATATAGCACAAAGTGCCCGAAATTCAGAAAATTATGCACACAGTTCTTCACCCCTGAGGATTCATGTTTATAAAGGTGAAAATACAAAATATTAAAATAATTTGCCCTTTCTCCCCATCAGAAGGAACCACACTCTCTAAGGATTCCTACAACATACAAAATTCCAAGACAGAACTGCTCTCTCCCCAAATTGACACTGGAGTCAGTGTCAAGCTGCCGGGGGTGGGGGACCCTTCCGAGGAGAGGAGAGGGGCCTTGATGACTTGGTTTGTGTCTAACAACCCTAGTTTGAGAAAGACAGTAAAGGAGCTCCTGGCTTCAGGAGCTCTCATCTCTCCCTTCGTTCAGCTTTCAGCTTTCTTAGCTTGTCACCACGAGTGAGGAGAACATGATTTCCAGAACCGGGGATAGTCCTAGGAGAGGACTCGTTTTCCCAAACTGGTGACATCAGATGGCAAGGGTTCAGGTGCTCTGTCTGTCCTGTTTTCCTGCACCATGAGCACCTGAAGGATCAATTGTGTTCAACACAAAGTAGCTGGAGGAGGAGGAGGGAGCAGTGTGCCCATGGCATCGGCGGGCGGAGGCAATGTGGACAGGAACTGCTAGGAAGCCTTCACACGCTTGGCCCAGGGCTTCCAGAAGACAGGACAAGCTCCAAGAGCACAGCATGCAAACACATCCGTGCTCTGCTAGATGTGAAGATGACACAGGAACTACTGATGGCAGGCGCCTGTGCCCGGCACTGGAGACCTCTGCACTGAGGTGAATGGTAAGCACAGCAAACAGCTTGCTCCTGAAGTGAGGGAGGGCAGCTGCACATACACGCATGCACACACATGCACCATGGCCTTCCCGAAGGCTGCCTTGTTTTTTCCAGCTCCCCACTGGCCATCCAACAGCCCCGTGCACTTGCCTGGCTCAGAACGTCAGCAGCTGAGACTCTGTAACTTATCTACGCGCCCTTCTCTCCTTTTAAGGCACAAACAGACTGACAGTTTTGAACATACCTGTCAGGTTCTGAGGACATTAAGCAAGCCGGTCACAGGCTAGAGACCAGGAGCCAGTTGGTTCTCTTGGACTTTATGCATGGCTGAGGGTTAGCCTCCGACCTGAAGCAGCCTCTCTGTCACTGATCTGGTAAAGGCAGGGCCGCAGGAGAAGCCAAAGTGGCAAGGTAACTAAGAACAGGGATATTTCTTACTCTGCACTGAACACACACATCCCTAAGGAGATGACAGATCCCATCGGCCTGCCCAGACTCCGAGAAAGCAGGCAGACTGCCAAGGACCATTCACAACTCATAAAGTCACCACCATCACAATGACTTCCACAAAGATAGGTGGACAGACAAACAGACAGACAGACAGACACACACAAACACTAACACATACATGCACCCCCTTCCACCATGAAGGAATCTTTCAACAAGAGGCACTTGAATGGTATTTGGAGAGTTCCCATGAGAAGGTCTTCCCCTCACAGTGAAGTGAGATAGACAGAACAGAAACCAGGTGCTCAGGACTCCATTTCTTCTTGGTCAAGGGGTGGTGGCACAAAGCTGATGACTTCATCATAGGTCAGGCCTAGGGCAGGGAAAGAAGGAAGGAAGGGTGAGGCGTAAGACTCCGGCAGGCAGACACTCAGCTCCTCCCTCCTGGCAGTGGTCTGATGAACTGCATCACCTGCCTTGCTCCTTGCTCATGCCCTGCCCTGGAGCAGAGCAGCTCCAGTCAAGGACACAGACAGAACTGTTGCCCCACTCCATCATGCACGGTGCTCCTTCTGAGTGCTCCCTGGAGCAGCACTGCACTCTGCACACAATGAGGCAGTCCTGCTCCGGAGTCTAACTGCAGAACTGACCTGTGCTTTATGAAGGAGTAGGACTGGGGGTGGAGACGTGCCTCCATTCCTGCCAGTTCCTAACTAGGCCAGAAGTAAGCTATAAAAAACCCCTGTCCTAGTTCTGTGCTGAAATATACCGGACCCTCTTTATCCTGAAAAGATGCTGTAAATGTAAAACTGCTAAGCAGCTCAAAGCTCTGTCAGTGTGAAGGCTCTGCACTCTGTGTCTGCAGCCCGTCAGGGGACATCGCATCAGAGACCCTGGCAGTGAGCTCAGAGGGCTGCCGGCAACCATCCACGAGGGTTTATTCAGACAGGTTCTCATGTAGCCAAGGATAGCCTCAAACTACCTACACAGCTGTGAATAACTTTACAGTCTGTTTTTTTTTTTTAACCTTAAACTTTTAATCTGATTCCCAAGTCCTGGGATCATAGGTATGCTGGAAATATGTGTAAGTCCTAGGTCCAATCTCCAGCACTGTTAAAAAAGATTACATAAACTGGACTTGGTAGCACATGTTTTTAATCTCAGCACTTGGAAGGCACGGACAGATGGATCTCTGAGTTTGAGGCTAGCCTGATCTACAAAGTGAGTTCCTCCGAGTGGCTACACAGAGAAAAACCCTGGCTCAGAAAACAAACAAAACATGAATAAAGTGAAAGCAAGCTCAAGGCCCACGCTAGCCTGCCCTGGACTCACTCTTCCACTCATCTATGAGGAGGTCCCTGCTCTCAAAGGACTGGTCATAAGGGTCAGCAACAGGCTCATCATCAGGGTCGTGGTACTGAGCAAAGTAGGCGTGCGCAAGAGCTTGGGCTGCTGTGATCCTCTTATCTGAGTCCAAAACGAGCATCTTCTCCAGCAGGTCGACAGCTGTCACACCAGAAAAGAGGAAAACACATGACATTAGTGCCACCACTGTGCAAGTTCCAAGCACCGTCCACACCCACACAAAGCATCCTTTAAGGTGTCTGCTTCTGCATGCAATCCCTTCCCTCCATGTACGTGTTGAATGCCTATGGCACATTTTAAAAACATTACTGAAGTTCTGGGTTTCAAACCCAGAATAATAAATAAACACCCCTCCCCCACTCCCCAGCTCTCCTCCATCTGCCTTGGTTTTCATTTGTCGACACACCACCATGGAGGCTTCCTTCCCCTCTCCCTGTGCTGTATACACTCCCTCCCATTTCTCTCTAGTCTTTACATTTACCACCTCAATTGTTGGTTGGTAAGGGTGAAATTAGGCATACTGGGTGAGACCATGCCACAGGTGATGATGTGACCTGGGGCACCACAGCCAGGAGCTCCATTTATGCTGAGCTAAGGTGGTTGGCATCTTGAGCTCTTCCCCGTTTCTCCCCAAGTGAATAATATGGGGAGATGGTTTGTCTCCTGCTGATTATCAGTTACTTTCAATAATGACTTCCAGGTTTTTTCTCTCCCAAAAGTACCTCAATAGAGGCTGGGGAGCAGACCTGTTTAATTCTGTCTGATGAGGTCGTCCTGCTTAGGAGGATAATTTGTTTAGAGCAGTTATCACACAAAACAGAAATAAACTCCACAAGTTTTTAGATTTATGTTTAAGTTTTAAGTATTCTCCACTACAGTGCATGCCTGCTGGCTGAAAATCTAAAAGCCAGCAGAGGGCGCTGGATTCTCTGTAAGTGGAATTAAAGACAGTTGTGAGGCACCATGTTGGTGCAGGGACTCAAACCAAGGGCCTCTTGGCAGAACAGCCAGTGCTCTTAAGCACTTAGCCATCTCTACAGCTCCAGATGATTTCTTCAATGTGGAAGGCTATGGGTGTCGAGGAGGAGAACTTCCTGAAGAGATGCTATACCTCTGCTCCTCTAAGTGATCATGTACCCTGCAGCCTGAACACCAGTTATCCACAGAAATGCAGGCTTTGAGGGTACAGAGGAAACAGCAAACATGCTTACTCTGGCTCTCCAGTTTAGAGTGCTGGAGGAGGGCTGGGATATAGCCAGTCAAGTTTGCAGAGTGTGCATAAGGCCTTGGATCTAAACCTAGCACTGCAGACAGTGAGCATGGTGGCACAACAGGCCACATGACCCTGTCTTCAACACTGAAGCACTGGTAGACTGCCTGGATACAAATCCTCATGTTCTTCTACAAATCCGCTGACTTTATACTGAACATGAATGAGTGGGTGCCTGCTACCCTGGGGTAAAAAGAGGTCCACGATCAGAAGTAAGAACAAGACTTTTCAAGGATGGAAGCAGACATAAATAGACACTCTAAGATCAAAGGGCAATGTGAAGTTCTCAGCTGTGTCTTGAGACTAGCAGTGATGCGAAGCCTGTGACTGACAACAGGGCTGTTAATATTTATATCGCTGGTGTGCAGCCCGTTGGGGATGGCGAGGCTAGCAATCGGTAACAGCATGTTCCTTCTGACCAGCACTTGGCAATGGGCTGCCAGGCACGTTTGGATGTGAGCAGGCTGTGAGGAGCACCAGATGGGCCAGAGCCTCCTTTTAGTCTCCAGCAGCCTGGACTCACTCCTATAAGCCAGTTCTTCTCAGTGTCTAAATGGGGATGTCTATCAGCTCCATCAGAGAAGACTCAGACACTGTGCACTGCACATCTGCTGGTGAGGATCCAGGGGTGGAATCAACATGGAAAGATTAGAGATCACAGAGACCTCAGATCCTTACCTGATGCAACAGCTCAAGGTAAGTTACAGAGAGCCCAGTGAGCCTGACAGGGAAGCCACAAACCTAACCCAACCTGTCAGTACCATGTACACCTGAGGCCTGAATGGTGTAGCTTAGGCTGGACTCCCTCCTCCAAGAATGCACACACCTCTCCTGCTACAGGAATCATTGCCACAGTCACAGCCACTCCTCAGTATTGTGGCTATGGACAGAGTTCATGAAAGCTGCCTCTCCCAGCTTTTGAAATCACTGCCACAGACATCAGCCCTTCAAAGGATAAGTAACTCAGGCACATGGCTTCTGGAACCCTCAGGAAGGGACATGACCCACGAAGACTTAAGTGCAGTGACTTTACAGTAACATCTGCAGGAATGGGAGAGGCAGGGGACAGCAGCCGCCACCTGCTCGTTCCCTTCTCATGGCAGAAGATGGTGGTCTGATGGCTATGCATCTACTACTGCCTACTACACCAGAGAGAGGAATTAGAACCTCAGCACACTGTCCTGTGCTGACACACTCCTGAGCTGTCACTTCCTCTGCCAGGTAATCCTGGAGGTAATGGGGGCAGCAAGGCAAGGAGCCAGCCGCCAAATTAATGCTGCAAAGGCAGCCGCTTACACCTTGAAGGGCAGAGAAGGGAGGAAAGGGGACGAGTCTGTGAGAGTAGAGGACATCAGGACCCACTGCTGGGCATTAACCATGTGTCTATGCCTGTTTTCTGTCCTCAGCTGGGGTCCACCTACCACTAGCAGCTGTAAGGTTCACACCTCCTTTCTTCTCCCCCAGGTCCCCACAATTCCCTGTTCCCCATTCCTCATTTCCCTTAGCCTCCCCACCATATTCTGCAAGCATGTAAACATACAAGCCTATCACTGTATGATATTTCTTTATGTGACAATACAGACAGACAGTAAAAGCTTTATTTATTAAGACCCAAAAGTTACTTAAAGGTAGTACTCTTTTGGGCTGTTGAGATGGCTCGGTGGGTAAGGGCTGCTCTTCTGAAGGTCCCGAGTTCCAATCCCAGCAACCATACGGTGGCTCACAACCATCTGTAATGAGATCTGATGCCCTCTTTTGGTGTGTTTGAAGTCAGCTACAGTGAACTTGTGTATAATAATAAATAAATCTTAAAAAAAAAAAGGTACTCTTTTTAGTCAAAACCAAAACTTCAAATTTCTAATTTATATCACAAAATCAGAGCACGATCAACTCACCCAGGGGATTGGCACCAATAAATACATTTGCGAAGTTCATCTTCGGCATCTGGGCCAGAGACTGAATGTAGTTTCTTGCCTGTAAAAACACAGACTTTCAGAATGACTATGTTCAGTAGTGTTAGTGATCTCAGGGAATGAGCTAGGCTGAGGCCTGTATGGACCATGTCTGGGATGCTCAATTCAGGTTTACTCTTCTTCTAGCACTGACCCCCTCTATTTGTGACCACTGACTTTATTCTTGCCGTCTCCCCAGAGTTCTGTTTCATGTGGATGAGAGTGATAATCAATCAACTACTCTTTACTAGCTTTCTGGTCAAAGGGTCAGAAGCTTAAAACCAGAATTGAGACCAAGCAGTCTTTTCCAGGACCATTTTCCTAATCAGATAAGTCATGAAGAAGAGCTGGTACTGAAGCAGACGCACTCACTGCAATTTGAAGTTGTAGGAACCAGACACAGACATGGCTGTAATCCCTTCCTACTTAACCATGTAGAATGGAAAAAGGAATAGAGGTAAGAAAAGTCATTTTTCAATACAGACAAGAGCTGAAATGCACACAATGCTCTACAAGGATTTGTCTGTCACATCTGATCATAAACTGGAGTTAGGTTAGTTATGAGCCTGATTCCCCAGGTGTTCATACTTACTATGAATTACTTGTTAAAAAAAACCCAGCACACCTATTAGCACAAGGAATTTTATAGTGCATGCTTGCATGCAGTCTTCTCTTGGTTGTAAAATGGGTGGAGAGCAAAGCACACTAAAGAACTCTGTTCCATGCACCTGTGACACGGCTGTAGCACACCCTAACTACATACAACTGCAACGACACTCGTTACCTCAAGCACAAGATCAGAAAGCCAGGCACTAGGGAACACTGCCCTACACGGCATCCCTGCCTCGCAGGCTCAGGAGATTGCATCCTAAATGTCAACACCCTGCTAGCACACAGCCAGCACTGCTTTAACAGTTCTTGGGGCACATGCAAGCATTTGGTGACATTAGAAACTGCTGGCTATACACAGACACTACCACGAGAAGGTGGCCTCCGAGGTAGACTTCCCTGCGCATGCTGTTTGTTCTCACCTCATGGCTTGGCATCCTGTTAATGAGATAAGCAGGGGGTGTCCCCGTCAGACGCATTATCTGCTGAAGCTGGTTAATATCTTAAGATGCCTAGTCAAGGGCATTGTTAAGACACAGTGTAAAAATCAACTCCAGTTGTTTAAGTCAAAAGCCATCCCAAGCAAAGCAACTCCCCACCACACCAGGCCGGCGCCTAAGGCTGCATGTTGTAACATTCTGTGGAGAATGGCAGGAGCTATTAGGCGTGTAGCCGGTGAGTGGCCGCACACACATGAAAACAAACTTTTACTTAAGTGCCAACTTTAATGTTCAATAGTTTAGGTTCTCTGGAAGCATCCACGATGCCAGCCAGAGAACCATTTTCAAGTCCCAATGGCCAAATCCTGTTTGCTGCAGTGGCAAAAGCAGAAGATGGAGGTAACGGTGATAAAACTCTGGAAGCCTAACCTATCTAACAGATCTACCTGGGGAGGAGGGTCAGTGTTGGTGGCACAGGCTCTATGAGACACAGACCCAACAGGCTGAGACACTTGGAGTGTGGGTGCTGAGCTACACCAAATCTCAAAGACACTGGCAGTGGATATACTTAGAATGCATGCCACAAATAAATAGGTAGGTGAAGAAGGGTACTTTAGGAGTGATGGCGAAGGCAAAACCGAAGCCACAGTCTGGTTGACAGCTTCAGAGCATGCCACAATCACACCTGTAGTGAGGGAAGACATTAACTTCAGTGAGCAAAAAGTTTAAAACACTGTGTTTATCTGATGGGGCCAAGTTACATGAAGTTTCTGTTATTACATTTTCACGTTCACTTGTGTGGTGGGGAGGGGCAGGGCACACGTACCACTAATGAATGGAGATCAGTGGATTGATCTCCAAGTTGTAGAATTCTCTGCTCACTGTGTGGGCCCTAGGAGAGAACTCAGGTCTCTGCTGCTAAGCCATCTCAGTGTCCTTACTCAAATGACAGGACTACTAACTTCCCTCAGCCAGGCCACAGCTTCTGAAATGGAAACCCACTGCCAGTTTATCCCATGCTCCCTCTCAAGGTGATGATAGTATTTTAAACTAAACCTTAACCTGATCTAGTGAGCTTCCTTTCTCCTCACCTAAGTATCAAGTCATCCTTCAGCTGGAATCACATCTTTAATAGACAAGCCAATGGCGTCCCTTCCTTGCACATCAGCACGAGCCCTGCTGGAAGGTGACTACTGCTTCTACCTGAGTGCAGAGATGGGCTGACTCACTCTGTACAGACTTTGGACTTCTCTCTGAAAATTTCACACTCAACAATGCTCTGCATACTGAGAGAGAGGACAAACAGGGTGAAGTAGCCACGCAGGATTCAAGTGAGCTCACACACTCACTGTGTCCTGCTCTCCTTGCGGGCAGCATGTGCAGGATCAGCCATTTGTCATCTGGGAGTCAAGAAGAGATGTATCTCTGAAGAAGAGGGGCAGGAGCCACGCTTTTGTTTCCTTGGCTGGTTAACCCAGGTGCCAGCACACTAAGCAGTGAGCTGTCCTGGGGCCTCTGCCAGCTTTCTGTCCTGTTCTCCCCGTCCCTGCATTCTCTGTATTCAGAGCCGTGTCCTGGCTTCCCTGCTCTGTTCTTTCCAGAAGGAATGAATTATTCAGTGTTGACTACAATTCTTTAGTAAATTTTTCTGACTACTTTTACTCAGTCAGCTTTATCTCACCCGTATGCAGTACTGTATGCTCCCCACTCCCAGGGCGTCTGGGGTTACACCCATGGCCATGTTGACTTCACTGAGCTACATCTAAAATAGTTGTTTGTTTATTTAAAAAGGTGTCTTACAAATTAAGCCCAGGCTTTCTGCCTCTGCCTTTTAAGTGCTGGGGTTAGAGACCTGCACCATTACAGCTGGTGCTTTGGAGATTTCAAAAGTACTGGGTGGTGTCATCAACACTAACTTAACCTTGCCCATACTTTTCCAACATTTAGACTGTCGTTACCCATTTCTGACAATTATGCAGGGAAGCTCTTTTCTCACTACTGTACTCAACTGAGTTATCACTGAGAGGATGTTTATCTTGGTACCTGATTCTGTCCATTGCTGCACTAGAACTGTTCAAATGTATGATGTGCCCACTTCATGTTAAGATAAAAGACATCTCATTATTAGGCCATGTATCCAGCATGCTTGCTTGCTTGCTTGCTTTCTTTCTTTCTTTCTTTCTTTCTTTCCCCCTTTTTGACGAGACAGGCTTTCTCTGTATAGCTCAGGCTGTCCTCGAACTCAGAAATCTGCCTGCCTCTGCAGGGAGTGCTGGGATTGAAGGCGTGCGCCACCACTGCCCAGCTCCAGCATTACTTCTTAAACAGAACTGATGGGTCGGCAAAGGGCAGGTATTACCTACCTCACATGTGTGCTTGAGAACCTGTAGCAAGCAGCCCCTGTCTACAAAGCAAATGCTGGAGTGGGAGGGGGACACAGAGCTGCTGGCATCGAAACCCAGACAGGGGAGGGACGGCCACCTCAGTGTCACTAGCACTACTGAACTCCTTCCCAAGCTGACTCTCAAAATACTGAGCTGTGCGACTGCATGAGATGATGAGCTCACGTGACCAGAAAATGGGGGGGGGGGGCGCAACACCTCTGCCCAGGGACTCACAGCATGACTCAGTCGAGTCATAGCTTCTGTGTTTTGCTTCCTTATCTTTGTTTGTTTGTTTTTGCTTTTCGAGACAGGGTTTCTCTGTGTAGCCCTGGCTGTCCTGGAACTCACTTTGTAGACCAGGCCGACTCGAACTCAGAAATCCACCTGCCTCTGCCTCCTGAGTGCTGGGATTAAAGGTGTGCACCACCACAGCCCGGCTTGCTTCCTTATCTTAAAGGAGTAAACGAAACAAAATAAAATAGGCCCAGCAACCCTTTCACACTCCTCAGAATAAAAATTCAAAAGCTCCAGGGTTCTTTATGTATAGCTACACTGCAGATTCGGGGTCCTGATTTTGTCAGGGGAGGTGACTCGTGTGTTGCTGTTTGCCTGCACCTACTTCCTTCTTAGCTGGGCAGAAGTCTCTTCTATTGGAAGTGATAGGAGGGGAACCTAGGCGTGCACAGCTGGGGCTTAACTCCTCCATTTATTTCCCTAATCGGGAATGAGAGGAAGGAGGGGCTTTCCTAGTTTCCTCAAAGTTTCTGGCCCCAGAAAGTGACAACAGCGTTAAAAAAAAAAAAACACACACACACACACACAACAACAACAACAACAAAACAACAACAAGGCCGGGCAGTGGTGGCACACGCCTTTAATCCCAGCACTTGGGAGGCAGAGGCAGGTAGATTTCTGAGTTCCAGGCCAGCCTGGTCTACAGAGTGAGTTCCAGGACAGCCAGGGATACACAGAGAAACCCTGTCTTGAAAAAAACCAAAAAAGCCAAAAACAAAACAAAACAAAAAAACCAACCATGGCTAAAGTAAAACAGAGTCACCTTATGGCCTCCATGGAGAAAACACAAGTTCCAAGTGGCCCCTCATGCTATTCACTGTATTGAGCAAGGTTCCTGGAGGAGTTCAGAGCCATCTGCAGACTGTCTGTGTGGTCTGAAGTGGGGAGAGGGGCTCATGGAAAGACCCCGCCCAGGAAGAGCCCCTCTAAGGAAGTAAAGAGCAGGTAACTATCAGACAAGGCCCACATCACTCACCACTGAGGTAAGGTCAGACTAGCACACAGTGTCAGAGATTAGATGCTCAGCATAAAGTGAGAAGGGCTCTTAAGCACGTGGGCAACTTCAGAGAGAAGTCAGGGCTCAGGAGGACACACACACAAATTTCCCATTAATCTCTCGGAATGAACTGGAACCCCAACTCTCAGTTTTATGAGCATACAATTGCCCCAAAGGGGTTCTCATCATCTTAAGTCCACACCCAGATAAGGATAGTTTAGAATAAAACACACTCATGCATGCAAGCGGGCTCATGCAGGCTCACATGTGTGCACACATGCATACCTCAGAAATCACACACAGCACACGTCACACATGCATTCCAAAGTCAGAGTGCAGAGTGACGGAAGGCAAGTGGTAGAGGCCCCCGAAGGTAGTAATTCAATCAAAGCGTCAACTCACAGACTCTGAGGAGATTTTCTTCAGAAGCTCAGCCCCTGGGGTTCCAACGAGTCTTAAAATGAGCTTCAACTGATCAATATCTAACGGTGGACTATAAAGGAAAATGTCGGGACAAAATAAAAGTGAAAAGCAAAACAAAACAATAATGAGCAAAATAAAACACAACAAACAAAAAAAATCTCCATAATGGAAATGAGACCCCCTCCCCCAAACAAGGCCAACATGGTGGAAGATTCTGGGTGGAAGGCTTCTGTAGGGTGGCCATTTTCAGCATGACTTGCTCCTCCTGTAGAAAGGTTCAAAATACCGCCACACATACCACACACATTTGTCACCATCATGCAGCAGGAAGTAAAGCCACTGTGGTTGGGTCTTAAGACAAGAGGCCACGCCACTCAGTCTATGAGCCCAGCCTCCACCTCCACCTCCCCTTCCACCAAGGCACTAGGAGGTAGCAAAGCAGAGTGTGCTGGCAAGCAGAGGCGGAGCACACGCTATGCAGTCTATTTGTGACTATCCCCCTAAGGCCTGACCTAATGAGCTTGTAATCTGACAGTTGGGAGGCCTGCTCTCCTTCCAGACACCGTTCACTTGAGTGTGCCCTCTGGAGACCTTCCCCTCTCCCCTCTAGGAGGTAGAACATGTGAGGGACAGCCAGCTGGCAGAGGGTGCTACCCCACTATGGAAGACACCAGGCTGCAACCATAATGCTGTAAAGTAACCAAAGTTTACTCACTAAAGACTTGAAAAGCAGAAAGGCAAAGGGCCTGGAATAGTCATTCTGCCATCCAAAGCCTCAGAACAAATGAGTATGTGTTCACCGGAAGATCAGAGGCCATTTACTCTCACTGCTTTCAGTCAGCTCCTGTGAGCATCTGAATAGCTGCTCCATACCTCAGCTGATGGTGATATAGGGAGACTGTGTGAGCCCGTCAGGCTCTGCAGGATCATTAGCCGTCCTTCCTGTGTCACCTAAAATCCCCCAGCAGCCTCTTAACTCAGTCCTTGTGCTTCATCTATCCAAGTGCTGGGGCTACAATGTATGGCTGAACCCCATCCCTTATTTTAGATTATCTGATACGTAAAAGGCACATACAACATTTAAAGAACAGATAGAGAAGATTTAGCTTGCACATACAGAGGCAAAATAAGCATGACTCAGTCAAGAGAACAGTGACTGCAAGCCACAGTTGCCTAGTCACAGGAACTGCTTATGCAATAAGATGGTATCTTGCCTCTGAAAATTTTTTTTTGTTGAAACAAAAGAAAATTCTAGAAAGGTGACAGGAAGGTACAGTCTGATGCCTGTTTTATACATGGAGTTTTCCTGGAATGCAACAAGGCCGTGCATTCGTGTATTTACAAACCAGTTACAGCTGTTTTCACAGGCCTGCAACAGTCAATAATCTTTAAGAAAAGATGAGCTAGTGCCCCAAAATGGCATCCTACAGAAAACTGAGGTAACCCAGAAGGAAGTCCACTCTGCACAAGATATTTCTGAAGTTAGAATGGTAAAAGAAAAAACTAAACAAACCCCTGCTACTGAATTTGGAAAAGAGGAGATGCTCCAGGTGTAGACAGTGGGTGGACTGAGATGGGCACTGACTCACTCAGCGTGACACTGCTGACATGCTAATGGTGACAGTTGAGCATCTTCCTTGCAGACAGAAAGAAGCTACTCAAGTTTATATAAATCTAGCTCTTCACATTTCTACTCCCCAGGAATATCTGATTAGCCACTTCAAGAGGATGTATGTTAATAGAAAAAAATTAGACTCTTCCAGTCCTCCAAGAGGTGATTTTACCATGTACAACTCCAAAGTAGTTTATTAACCAGCTGGACTTTCTTTTTTTTTTTTGGTTTTTCGAGACAGGGTTTCTCTGTATAGTCCTGACTGTCCTGGAACTCACTCTGTAGACCAGAATGGCCTGGAACTCAGAAATCCGCCTGCCTCTGCCTCCCGAGTGCTGGGATTAAAGGCGTGCGCCACCATGCCTGGCCCAGCTGGATATTCTAAAGAGGCAAGTTTCATATTCCCTTTGGGGAACGTGAAGTCTGGGTTGTTTCCTAACTGACTTAGCTTCACCTCCAAGCTGCCTGAAGAACATGCATCTATCAGCAGGCAGAGCTCATCCATACCTTTCTCCCTTGTCTGCAGGGGTGAGCAATCTCAGACTAAATCACAACCAGCTCCTCAGCCTCATATCCACGCCCTTCCGACACCTGCCACTCAACTCTTTTCTGCCTGCCTCAAACTACCATTCTTGAATAGGCTCAAAGCTTCAACTCAAGGCAAAGGTCTCAGGCACTTCTATGCCTCTTTATGCAGTTGTAAGGGAAGCCTCCACTCGTCCTGTATTAAGCCTTTTCCTTTCCCACTGTCCCTTCCAAGGGTTGTTCTAACAAGAAGCCTTTCTGGACAAGCTTTTTTGAGATGGCCTCAAACTTACTATGTGGCTGAGATGACCTGGACTCCTGAGTCTCCCGTCTCCTCTCCATAATGACCTGGGTTTTCCATGTTGGACTTCTCTCTGAAGTAACTTACCTGCACCTCTCTCTCCTCATTCCACTCTGCTTTGCCACCAGAGGAAGACTTCTGTCTGAGGCACCCCACCACTCCGGTTGGTTCACACTGACTACCCTGGTTTTGAGGGCGGCAGCAGCATCTCTCCAGCCTTGCCCAGTGCAGCCAGCCTGGCAAACACCGACTGACCCAAACACTTGACTCACTGTTCTGACCTATCCTCAAAACCTAGAAAAACATTCTATGCAGTTTATTAAAAAAAAAAAAATAGTAGTAAAAAGGATGAATGAACGTGGTGCACAGCAAGGAGGGCTGCGGCTGGAGCTGCTGCAGCAAACCTGGGAATTGGAAGGTAATAAACACAGTATGGAAGAAAACCCTCCTTAGGAGCTAAGGCAAAGCTGCCACCCAGCTATGTGACAGTGCATAGCAAGACTCAGCACAGCCTGCTATTTCCACAGTGAGCTATACTTCACAACTGGGATAGCCTTTCCTTCCCCACAAAGAAGTAAGTTTATCATCAGTTTAAAACGTATTTCAAGTAAGATGATAATACCAAATTTTAACTCATAAATTATCCGAGCCATCTTTCCAACCCTAAGGCACCGGGTTTAGTGTCAGCAATGCAACTTCTTTTTTTTTTTTCTTTCTGGTTTTTTGAGACAGGGATTCTTGTTTTGTTTTGTTTTTTTGTTTTTCGAGACAGGGTTTCTCTGTGTAGCCCTGGCTGTCCTGGAACTCACTCTGTAGACCAGGCTGGCCTCGAACTCAGACATCCGCCTGTCTCTGCCTCCCGAGTGCTGGGACTAAAGGCGTGTGCCACCACGTCCGGCACAACTTCTTTTCAAAACTGAGAACAATTTCTAGAGATGCAGCTCAGTGGTACAGTATCTGCCTGGCATACATAAGCCCTCCCTGAGTTTAAGGAAAGAAAAAACTAAAAATGAGGAAAAGACAGGAAACTAACAATGGAGAGCAATGGGTAGCTAGATATGCTGTGCACTCCAGTGCATTTGCTCAACCACCCACATTTTACTTCACCCTCTGGGGAGAGCAGACACAGGGTTCACTAGAGCACTGTATTGTCTATCTGTGATGTTCCGTAGAATGTTTGAAGAAGGACTAACTGCCCTGAGACTGTTCTAATATACCAAGGACAGTGCCCAGATCAGCACAGCAGAAGCATGTGAGTGTAATCCAGAAGCCCTGCCACCCTGTTCACATCTGTAAAAAATCATTTATTTTTATGTGTATGAGCATTTTGCCTGTGTGCATATCTGTACTACGTGCGTGCATGGTGCCCACAGAGACCAAAAGAAGATACTGGGTTCCTGAGACTGGAGTTACAGATGACTATGAACTATCTTGCAGGTGCTAGAATTTGAACACCAGCCTGGAGACTGGAAGAGCAGCTATGCTCTTTAACTGCTGAGCTGCCTCTCCTGACCATAGGTCACGTCTTAGGAGTACCGCATCCACTACAATGGGGAAAGGTCTTTTATGCATGAAGGAAATTTATACTTGATTACACAGGAAAATAACAAGTCAAGTCTGCGATCTCTGGTATGAAAATGTATTGTCTATACTGGATACAGCAAAGAAAAGGCCACACAGCTTACGGTCCTTGAGCTGAAGCTGACATGCTGGCGTCAGTGACTCCATACCTAGCTAACCACACATTTCAAAATCAAAGTAAGTGAGGGTTCCACCCGGAGAGACAGTCTGGGGCTCCCTCTTTTGCTATTAAGCTCTATCAGCTGCATTCACTTGATACACATAGCCGACCAGGCTTCTAGAGAAGGGCTTTGTTCTTTACACAACCACTAGAACACCACTCTTATTAAGCTGGATGGAAGGGTTTTCTAAGTCACAGCATAGTCATCAGTGGCAATGACTATCCAACACCATGAACCTAGTTGATACTGATAGGTTATAAACTTTAAAATTGTAGAGATTAAGTCAATCAATCATCAAGTTACATTAACCACACGGGCTCCTCAACTATGAGCCATACACAGGATAGCACACACGTAACAGATCTATGATGCCTCAAAAAGTCTTATTAGGCAGCTCTTAGAAGCTAAGATCACTAGTTCAAAGGCACAATGACTAAAAGTGAGGTAAACAGAAACCCATGGAGAAAATTGAACTCCAGGAAAGAGCAGTCTGCAAAATGTCTCATCAGTGTTCCATTTACAAACCACACAGGCTACAGCCTCAGGCCTTCTAGGCTGGCTGGAGTGGGGTCCATATGCTCTTTAGAGGCTTTGAAAAGAGTTCTAGAAACCACAGGACAGAGCAGTGAAGAGAACTTCAGGACTCCTTGGGACCTTAAGAAAAATAGATAGGGCCACTAGACTAATGATTTCCGGTTCACCCAGTTAAAACTAAACGCACACGGGTAAACTCCTACTTTTACTCAAAACACCTGTCAGAACTGCCTAGTGATGTGACTCAGCTGGTAAAGTGCTTTTCTAGCATGCATAAGGCCCTGGGATCTAGACCCAACACAGCATAAAAAAAAAAAAACAGGCACGGTAGCTCAGGAGACCAAGGCAAGAGGAGCAATGGGAGGCTATGGCTATCATGAAATACATAGTAGTTCCAGGTGAGCGTGGGCTACAAAGAAAGCCTGTCTCAAACAAAACAAAACAAAACAAAACAAAACAAAACAAAACAAATGTCTTCCACCAATAACAACAAACAGAAAAATCTGTACAGAAAAGATAGGAAAGATACCAAATATGCTGGATATTGGAGAAACCCCTAACTACTGTAGGCCCAGATGCAAAGTATAAACTCGTCCAAAACACCCTAGAAAACAGGTACCTCAGAGCCCCCTGCCCACTGAGGGCCGGTTAGGATCTGGTCATAGTGCTTAGCTACTCTGAGCTCCCTGAAGCCACGGTCCAAAAAGACCCAGCTACTGCTTAGCCTGGCAGCACGATGCTGGTTTTTCGAGGCACACAGAACCCAAGGATTACGGGGTGGCAGAAGCAGGGCAGTGTACACCAGGGTTGGAATCACTGTGAGTGGCCTGACAGTGTGACCCATGAAGCTGTGAGGGGGATGCCCCAGTGAGTCCCCAGAATATGAGCTGTGGACAGAGTTACAGGCAGTGAGCCAAGAGAGAAGGCATATGGATCCATCCAGCAAGGTCACAGGAGCTGGGCTGCCCAAGCTCTTTGGAACTCAGCTCATGCCACCCAAGCCTTGGAGGATGGATGCTAAACTATGGGACTTTAATGCTCCATCTCACCTTGCTTTGGTCTGGCCCTTCCTTACCTTTGGAGGAGAATGTTTATGCCACTGAAAGGAGAAGCATATAATCTGTTGACTGTAACAGGGGCTACAGCTGAGAGTTTGCCTTGAGTATCGGAGACTAATGAGGACCTGGATTCCTGTTCATGGACTGAGTGTGTTTTATACTATAAGCTAAGTATATGGCCTTCAGAAGGTAGGGTTGGAGTATTAACAGTATGGACTTCAAATGTCTCCTGCTGTGCATCTGACCCCAGCTGGCGCTGCTATTTTTTATGCTGGGAACATTAGGAGGTGGGGTCTGGGAGAGGAAGCAGGTCACTGGGAATGAGTCCTAGAAGGTACTTTGTTCTTGGATGTTTTCCTCTCCCCAGCCTCCTCTCGTTCCCTCTCTCCTGCTTCCTGGCCACCATGAAGTGAGCAGCCAGCCTCCTCTGCCACACGCTCCTGCTACCCTGATGCTTTATCTCATCATGGACCGAGACTTCTGAACCCATGAGCCAAAAATAAGTATTTCTCTCAGGTATCTATCTGTCTGTGGCCATGACAAGCTACTGATACAGCCACTGGTGAAGCTAGCACTTCCTGATGGCTCTGGTCTCAGTAAAGTCGCAACCACAGAGCTGTATACGGTTAAGGAAAGAGAGAGATGTGGATATTGGAAACTTGATCAAAGCCACATAGTTCTAAAGTAAAAAAAGCTAAAATCTAAAATCTAAATTCCAAGGCCTTAGCATCTAACTTGCATACATGGACTACAAAAGCAATGAACTGAGACACTTCCCTAAGGATAGTTCTGTCAGTCTGTCTGCCTATGAAGGCATGTGTCTCTGGGACTAGCCAAAGGACAGCTGAAGAGACACCAGGGGAAAAGGAAGAGAAGAGAGAACAGCTTCAGGATGGTCTCAGAGTACAGCACAAGGTGCATCATAAACCCTGCCTAACCCTCTCAGCTTGGACTGTAAGCAAGCCAAAATCTCGAAGGGAATAGAGATGGTCAGGTGATGACATCCTGGAGTGGAGAATAACAGAGTGAGCTGCACCAAGTAGCACGCACAGGAGCAGACAGCATTACCCGAGGAGCAGAGGATTCCACTCCATAAAAGACTGTCTAGCAGAAAACTGTCACAACAGACACAGTGGCATCGCAGTCCCTGGAGAAGGGCAGCCTAAGCGGACAGCACCTGAGCTTACAGTCTAATGTGTTAGGCAAGAGCTCACCGCGCAGTTAGAAGGTGAAGCATGTGTCGCTATGGTATTTCTAAGAGCCCAGCCAAAACCAGTTGCAGGTTACTAGGGATTTACAAAATTCCTCCTGAAGACGGATTTTAAGCATCCGTTTTAACATTTTCACCTAACACCCTCCTTAAGCAGAGCTGGTGGGCGTTCTCACAATCACATTCAATGATATTCCTAAGCCATGGGACAAGTGCCCAACAGATAGGAACGAGTGCTTAGTGCCCAAAACCCAAATGAGGTAAGTATGGGACTAAAGTGGGGCTGGCTCTAAACAGGGACAACAAGAGCACACAGCAGGGTCTCTCTTTTCCTGCTTCTTTTGTTGGTTGTTAAGCAGCAAATAGGACAGGACTCAGCGGGCGTGTCAGCAGAGGGGCCCACAGTCTGTTTAGTACATAAGCAAATGTGAGAACCAGATCCCTCTGAGGTACAGGTGGCTGTGTACAATCACCAAGGATTTGTAGGAATAGACTAAACTCATTAATAAAGGGACTTGCTGCAAAAATATGACAGGTGAGTTCTAAGCTTGTTTTCTCAACCCCAAAGCCTTTTCCTGGCAAGGTGAGCAACTCAACAAGAGGACAGACCTCAAAAGCCACGCCTGAACTGCAAAGAACTGAGTCTTCCCCACCAACGAGTTAGGGAAGCACACATCTACCACAGCACACACATGAGAAACAGGACCAAAACGTGTTAAAGGATACGGTCTGTACCAGGAAACAACGTTCTTCCGGTCAACAGCTCAGCCATGATGCAGCCCACGGACCAAATATCCACTGGAACAGTAAAGAGGATACAAGCACTGACATGGTTTCTATTCATATTCATGGACACAAATGACTCTAACTATGAGTGAGAGATTCAAGTCAGGATTTAAGATACCCAAGGTTTGACAATCTTTTTTATATAAAAATAAACTTATTAAAATTGTCACTCAAGAAAGGACTCCACAGGTCGTGCAACTCGGAATATAATTAAGATAAAAGAAATAAGCAACTCACAAAGGGGCAGAACTTTGTTACTGGGAAAATGGTGAAGCCTCCCAGGAAACATAGGTGTTAGGATTAAGAGACCACTCCCCTCAGGTAGTGTCACAGAAAGAATGACACGGAAGACTTAAGAAGTAAGGCCCCAGCTGCTAAGTCATCTGAAAGCCATGTTATGGAGCACCCCTTCCCCATCCGGGGAGGCGACTGAAGCAGTCAGTACCTGTCTGGTTGTAGTGCATCCAATTCAGAAGACTTAAGAAGTAAGGCCCCAGCTGCTAAGTCATCTGAAAGCCATGTTATGGAGCACCCCTTCCCCATCCGGGGAGGCGACTGAAGCAGTCAGTACCTGTTTGGTTGTAGTGCATCCAATTCAGCATGATCTCCGGGGCTCGGTACCACCTGGTAGCCACGTAGCCTGTCATCTCATCATCAGTGTGCCGAGCCAGCCCAAAATCCAGAATCTAAGGGCAAGAGCAGAAGTCAGGCATGGGAGCAGCAAGTTCTGCCACCTCACAACCAGGAAAGCAGGAAGTCACTTTCAGAAAGTAGGCGCCCCAGTTTTCACTCAGAATGCATGGCATGATAAAACAGTCCAAGAAACTTTAAAAGTAAAGCTTCAAGCAAAGCAACCCCCCCCCCACCCCCCAGAATTTACTCAAGGACAAAAACATACGCTCACACGGGTCTGCACATGAACGTCCACCATAGGTTTATATTCCGAACCACAACGGTGGCAAGTGCTCACTAATAGGACAGCAGCGTACAAACTTTGGTATGCTTATGAAATGGAAACTGCTGAACAACTGAGAATACTGGAGCACACAGTACAGATGAACACACAATCCAGTAATGTGCATGACTCTGGACAGTTCCATTTATACGAAACAAGATTAATCCAGAGTCAGAATTGGGTCATTGAATTGCCTGCATTGAATGAAGGGTGAGGGTCATGGGTCACTAGGAGGGGACACTCAAACCTTTTGAAACTATGGAGGTTACTATGTCATCACTGTGGTTACATGGACATTACAACTCTACAAAGAAGTACATTTTTTTCCTTTTCAATTTCATGTACATGGGTGTTTTGCCTGCATGGATATTTGTGCACCAAGACTGTGCAGTGTCCACAGAGACGAAGAGTGGGCATCAGGTGCTCTAGATGCAGATGGCTGTGAGCAGCCATGTAGCTGCTGGGAAATGAGCCATCTCTCTAGCCCCCTGCAGACATTTCAAAAAATTCATTGCTGGGCAGTGGTGGTGCACGCCTTTAATCCCAGCACTTGGGAGGCAGAGGTAGGCGGATTTCTGAGGCCAGCCTGGTCTACAGAGTGAGTTCTAGGACAGTCAGGGCTACACAGAGAACCGCTGCCTTGAAAAACCACCCCCCCCCCGCTGCCCCAAATAAATAAAATCATAAAAAAAAAAATCATAGTGCTACTTTTTTTCTTTTTTATTAGATATTTTCTTCATTTACATTTCAAATGCTATCCCGAAAGTTCCCTATACCCTCCCCCTGCCCTGCTCCACAACCCACCCACTCCCCCTTCCTGGCCCTGGCATTCCCCTGTACTGGTGCATAGAATTTCGAAAGACCAGGGGCCTCTCCTCCCACTGATGGCTGACTAGGCCATCCTCTGCTACATATGCAGCTAGCAACACAAGCTCTGGGGGGGTACTGGTTAGTTCATATTGTTGTTCCTCTTATAGGGTTGCAGACCCCTTTAACTCCTTGGGTAGCTACTTATTTTTTAAAGACAGCTAATTTACTTAGGTTTTATTTAGATCATTCTGAGATCTACAATTTTTCCTTTTAGGAACCTATCTAATAATCAGTGCTCCAGGAAGGCTTAACCGACAATTACAATTAACATGTTGCATTTCTAATTTAATTATCTTTTAAAAATGAAAACAAGACACCGACATCTACTTCCAAAGTTACTCAAACAGCTTGTTCAGCCTAGTTCAAATCTCACAGTCTGATATTCCTAAGGACAAAGGACTTTTCAAATAGCAAGTCATGGCTTATAAATCATTTTCTCTAAGTGTGGTTGGTCACGATTCTGAGGGACACGTAAGGGAAGCAAACAGTCCATCTCTTCTTTCTTACCTTGAGCTCACAGTCTTCGTTCACAGCTAGGTTGCTGGGCTTTAGGTCCTGGAAAGCAAGCAGAGAGAGCTTATCAACAATGCACAGAGTCTGCTCCCTACAGGTGCTAAAGATGCACACATGTCGAAGAGCTCTCAGAAAGAAAGGCAGACTCCAGGCAAGCCCTGAGCAGGCACATGGCAAGTGTTCCTTTACCAGGTCTACACTGAGAACAAGGTTGCAGAAAATCACTGTTTAAGTTACAAGGCTGAGATCTGAACTAGATGCCCCACCCACACTACCAAAATAATTACCATGTCAGGTATAATACATACCCTGTGAATTATGTCAGCCGAATGTATATACTGCAAAAGAGAAGAAAGTAGGTTGAATGAAAGCCATCTTCAGCTTTTTGGTGTCATATCCTCTAGAATGCTTGCAGTGCTCTCCCCTCAGTCAAGCACTGTGCACGCTCACAGTGGGTCATTACACAAACTCTAATTCTCACTCCACCTACTGGAGTTGTCAGCTTATTTTCTTTCTCGAGGATGACTTCAGTAGGAGTTCCAATGTGCTAAACATCAAAGGTGGTTCTGAAGAGGTCCCCCCACCCCCAGACAGCCTTGGTGGCTGGCACACATGCTGCACACAGTGGTCGTTCTTTTTCTACCTCTCAAGTCCCGAGAAGTAATATAAAAGCAGCTCACAGCCCCGAAGAATATTTTAAAGCCTCAGGATCACACTGACTGCATACCAGGTTGTATCAGGATGCTACTAACTTTTCAATGTGGCTAAAAGTCTCTTGGATATTCCGACTAAAGGATCAAAGGGAAGGACAACATTTATTTGCTTTCTAGTAAACTGGCCTGGGAAATACAAGAGCAGCAGGGTTGGTTGACTCTGTAACTCTTTTACGTTTTTCATAAGAAAAACTGTCTTTTCTAAGTTCTTACTACACAGGAGCGATAACTCACTTCCCCAAATGACAAAGCTATTGCCTGTACCTTCAGCCCTCGGAGGATCTGGTAGATGAGAAACTGAACGTGGTCGTCGGTCAGCTTCTGGCACTTCACGATGTTGTTCAAGTCTGCCCCCATGAGATGGGTCACCAGGTACCTGGAAACACAAGGGGTGTGTGTGTGTGTGTGTGTGTATGTTATATACCGATGCAGGAAAGACCGCCCAAGAAGTACCACACCAGCCCAACTGAGCACAGCCTTGCCTTCCTACATGCACTATCCTCTCCACACTTATACCACTCCTACTTGCTATGTCTTTTCCTGGTCTGTAAAGAAACCACGAAGGTGAGAAGAAACCTGGATGGACGAGGATCAGAAAGCACGTGCACTGTAAGTGCTTTCTTTCTCTTTGTCTTCTCTTTGCTGAGACAAGTCTTATGTGGCTCAGGTCACCTCAAACTTAGTCAAAGATGACCTTGGCTTTCTGATTCCAGCCTCTACCTCCTGAGTGCTAGTGTGATGGACTATGCACCACTGTGGTGGTCTGAATGAGAATGGCTCCCATAGGTTCATAGATTTGTTTGGTCCTCAGTTATGGAACTGTTTGAGAAGGAGTAGTAGGCGTATTAGCTACTTTTGTGTCATTTTGACACAAGCAAGAGTCATCAGAGAGGGAGCCTCAGTTGAGACAATGTCTCCACATGACCTAGATGTAAGGCATTTTCTTAGTGATTGATGAGGGAGAGCCCAGCCCACAGGGGTCATGCTCCCCTGGAGGGGTAGTTCTGGGTTCTGTAAGAAAGCAGGCTAAGCAAGCCAGTAAGCAGCAGCATTCCTCCATGGCCTCTGCATCAACTCCTGCTTCCAAGTCCCTGCCCTCAGTACTTTATATATGAAACTATGAGTGAGATCCTTCCCTCCCAACGTACTCTTGGGTCATGGCATGTCATCACAGCAGTGGTAACCACAACTAAGATTGGAGGGGTCGTTGGGATAAACTGTGAGGTTTCAAAAACCCAACCAGGCCCAGCCCCTGCACCCCAATGAAAATATCCTACCTCTAAAGCTGTAACCAAGCCCCAAATTAAATGCTCTCCTCTCTAAGTTGTTTTTTCACAGCAACACAACAGTGCTTGAGATCAAACCTGATGCTTCAGGCCTCTAAGCCACACCCCCAGCCCTTCAATTGTGTTTTTGCAGTGTGATTAGCTGTACTCACATAATAAAGGATCCTGTATCTGCAATCCCATCACCCTATGTTTACCTCACTAAACCCCGTGCTGTTTTAAGATTTTCAAAGTGGAATCCTTTCAAAAATGACTAGCAAAAGGCTTATGAGCACTATCGTGCTCTCCCTTAAAGGAAGGAGGAGCAAGGCAGTCCAGAGCTCCCGCAGGTGTGGTGCTGAGTGTCCATCCTGTTTTATGGAGTGAGATGAGGGTGTGAGTACACTCAGGACAACAGGCTCTCAAACTTAGGCCACACAAACTCTCACCACTACTGAAGCAGCAGCATGGGGACAGAGCAGAGCAGAGTACCAGGGCTGCATGTGTAAGAGAGCAGGGGTCCTCTCCTCACGAGGCTCAGGAGGGCTGACTGCTATATGAAGATTAGAGGGACTTGGCCTAGTTTTGACTTTAAAAATGAGATTTTAGCCATTTTCCTAAATCTTGCCTTAAGGAAAAGGTGAACTTCATACATAATTTAAGAGTAAATTAAGAGGCTGGAAAAATGGCTTATCAGTGAAAGTGCTTCCTGCTGTTGAGGGGACCTGAGTTCAGTTCCCAGAAACCATGTTGGGCAGCTCAGAGCTGCCTGCTCCAGAAGACCTAATGCTCTTTTCTGGCCTCTGTGGGCACTGCACTCATGTGCATACAGACACATGCTCTAGCATACACACAAAACACTTCTTCTTTTTTTTTTTTTAAATATATTTTATTACGTATTTTCCTCAATTACATTTCCAATGCTATCCCAAAAGTCCCCCATACCCTCCCCCCCTCTCCCCCATTTCCCTACCCACCCATTCCCCCCCCCCTTTTTTTTGGCCCTGGTGTTCCCCTGTACTGGGGCATATAAAGTTTGCAAGTCCAATGGGCCTCTCTTTGCAGTGATGGCCGACTAGGCCATCTTTTGATACATATGCAGCTAGAGTCAAGAGCTCCGGGGTACTGGTTAGTTCATAATGTTGTACCACCTATAGGGTTGCAGGTCCCTTTAGCTCCTTGGGTACTTTCTCCAAAAACACTTCTTTAGAAAAATAAAGAGTAGCCATGCAGTGGTGGTGCACTCCTTCAACTCAGCTCTCAGGAGGCGGAGGCAGGAGGATCTCTGTGAGTTTGAGGCCAGCCTGGTCTACAGAGTTAGTCCCAGGACAGCCAGGGCTACAAAGAGAAACCCCCAAAACAAAAAAGTAAACTAGACTCTTTGAAGTGTTTTTATCAAAGCAGTTTTGATTTGAGTTCCAAGCCCACAAAAAACATAATCAAAGGCAGCTGCCAAGCCTGATGGCCTGAGGCCCATGCTAGGACCCACACACACTATGGAAGGAGAGAAATGGCTCCTATAGGTTGTTCTCTGGCCTCCACGTGCATGCTGTGGCATGCATACATAAATTCATACAAGTTTAACATTTTACAGATGTCACCATAGTTGGACAATTTCCCTAACAGTTCCTCAAAATTGAATGAAGTAAGACAGTCTCTCCTTATCCCAGTCATTTGTTTTTTGGTGGTGCTGAGGAACCAGTGTCTTGTGCGTGTGAGGCAGACACTCTTACAACTGAGGTCCCCCATTCCTGGAGCTAGTGAGACAGGATCTTACCTGAGATGCCCTTGACATTCTTTTGCCTCTCCTCCTGAGTGCTGGGCTTAGAGGCAGCTGACCCAACACCTGCTTCAGGACTGCATTTTTAGCTTCAAACTGGCATATAATCTGATAAATGTAGGAATGCAGAGCAGGGCTACTAAAATGAACTCTGTGGGTGGTAACACTCACCATGAAAGCCTGAGCTCCATTCCTAAAGCTGTCCTCTGACCTCCATACCACAGTGCACACGCATCTGCAACCATCACACACAAACACACTGGCCCAGCAAATGGTCAGACTCCACAGCCCCTATGTAACTCACTCCCAGCCCCCCTTCCTATCACACACAACTGTCTCTGATGAGCTGGGAGACGTAGGTGGTGGATCCAGCACTCCTGATCCATTTTATCACAGACGTTTGTAAGAGCAGGATGAGATGGTCAAACCATCGTGTACATACAATTAGTCACTTACACAGAAATAAGACACCGCTCCCCTCCTGGGCTACTAGTTGACTAAAAGCAGTATTTATGGTGGAGTTCTTTCAGCTAATAATTCCATGCTGTTCCCACAAGGTCCAAGATCAGTACCACCAAGTATCAAATTTCAGCTCATATATAGAAGGAGTTCAAAAGCAAGTCATACAACATAGGACAGGAGCAAGCACCACAGTTACTGTCTATGGGAGGCAAGCCACTTCTCAAATCAGCAGGATACAGAAGCACAACACAGATGACCTCGCATGTTCTACCCCAGTACCATAAAAGCAGAATGGATAATCTGAAAGGGGCACCACTAGAGAGCCACCTGTCTGTCTCTACAGTATCTGATCCTGGTGAGTGTACTTAATGGCATTTGAGAAGACATGCTTGCTATTATCACTGGACTAAATAGTAAATTCTTAAAATAATTTAAGGAAGGCTGGAGTGCACTGCAGTGGGAAAGCTATCCAATACCTCATCTTTAAAAGATTAAGTGAGATTATATTGTAAGCTGAAGGCCAAAACAACGACGTTCACGACTGGATTCCAGTTTGCTTCTCACTTGGGATATGGCATCCTCTAAACTTAAGTGAGACAAATAACTTGTCTCTTAACCAGCACTAAGTGGGACTCAGGATTGATGATTTTCAGAGCTCCAAACTGCCCTGTTCCAGAGCCACGCTTGGGTGACAACCAATTGTTAAGATTCCCACCATCCCAGGCTTTTTAAAATCAGAATACAAAGGTTCAAAACAAAACAAAAACCTCTTGTTACAGCCTGGCATCTCCACCACTATGGGCTCTATCTGAAAGTAATTAAGAAAAGGCAGAGCATGTCTTCCAGGTTTAAACAGGGCTTAAAACAGCAGCAGGAGCTGACAATTAACCAATGATCACACTTCTCCCTTGTTCACAGTGAGAGAGAATCCTTCCAGCCCCTTACTTTCCCCAGTGACCTCTGACCTACTGGCTACTTCCTTGTTGGCTCTCAGTTGCACACTGGGCTTTAAATACAACAGAACACAGTGGTGCAGGTATGGCCTTGGATATGTAACAGGAAATGGAGCCAAAGTACCAAGAAGAAAGCAGTTTTGTTCACATTCTTATACAATAAAGGTTTCAATCTGTTCCCTCATCTGACAACCTGAGATGCTAAGTCTACATCACAGTGTTTTGTCAGTTGACAAGACTGACACTCAAGTCCTCTGTAAGTTTGAGATGCTGCTAACAACCCAGCTAATAGCACAGACCATCTGCATGTTTTACAGTTCTAGCCACTTGAGTGGGACATGCTTTTTGATTGATTGTTCTGTGTTTTAAAGACAAAGTCTCTCTGTGTAACCCTGGCTGTCCTAGAACTTGTTAGTTCTTGCACTCATTTCCTCTACAATAATATCTGCAGGTAGGCCTGCTACTGCTCCAAACACTAACAATCAGGAATAAAGGAAAGCACCCCACTCTAACAGAGGTTACAAAGCAAGGGAGAAAACAGACAGAAATATATGGTGACAATATTTGCAAAGTGCCAGGCAGAGTAAGGCACAGATAGTGCCTAGAGATCACAGCTCAGCTAGGGCACAAGAGGGGAATAAGGTTCTGATCCAGAGAACCTTGTATGGGACCAAGGGGAACCAATCAGCAAGTGTGGAGAGGCCAGGCTGTGAGGAGAGCAGGCAGAGGCCTTGCTGGGGTGTGGCTGGTTGTCTGTATTAGAAAGAATACAAAGACAGAGAGACACAAGTGGAAAGTGGGTCACACAAGGTCAGAGAGTGCACAGAGCCAGACCATGCTGGGTCTCCCAAACCTACCACACTGCACACTATGTGGTCATTTAAACTCAATGATTAGAGAACATGCTTGCTGTCTTCCTCAAGGATGAGGACTGTTTTTGGCAGAGGCAGATATTCAAACACGGAACAAAACTTATAGTGTTTGCTGACTTGGTGCCCTCAGTTCTAGTTAACTGAACCACAGTGCCCAAGCTTACTCTGCACAGGAGCAAGGCCAGCCTGGTGACCAACTGCTCTCCAGCTTTATTAAAATGAGAGCTGCTGAGTACCCCACAGTGCATCCTCTAGATCACAGCAGACTTCGAGATTCTTCCTGTCTCTTCAGGACTGAGCATGACTAAGCTGGTGGAGGTAGTGTGCTTGCTCAGCGGCATGAAGCCCAGGGCTCTATTCCTGACACTGCATAAACTAGGTAGGAAAATGCATGAGGATCTGGAGTTCAAGGCCATTTTTGGTTACACAGTTATTTGGAAGCTACCCTGGCATGCAGGAGATTCCATCACAAAGATAAACTAACAAATATAAAGAGTGAAGCAGAGATGCAGAGGCTGGCAGATCTCTGGGAATCCCAGGTCAGCCAGGGATACATGGTGAGATCCTGTCTCAAATAAATGAATGAAGGAAACAAAGAAAGAAAAGGAAAAAAGGAAGGGAAAAAAAATCAAGAACAAAAAATTGTAAGTTGGGGAGGAAGTCCCATTTCTACTTACCCTGATATAAGCTGGTTTTCCTGAAAGTTGAAGAAAGTATTTCCAAAAAGTCTTAAAAGTACCCCCTGCGTACTCAGCTAAGACAGCTTGGTTAAGAATGTTTGGGAGACTATGAGGCAGTGGTGGCGCACGCCTTTAATCCCAGCACTTGAGAGGCAGAGGTAGGCGGATTTCTGAGTTTGAGGCCAGCCTGGTCTAAAGAGTGAGTTCCAGGACAGCCAGGGCTACACAGAGAAACCCTGTCTCAGAAAACAAAAAAAACAAAAAACAAAAAAAGGTAATATAGTCTATTGAAACTTTCTGCATTTGTAAATATTCAGGATACACAACATGACACCTGTACACTGACCAGTACAGGCAAGAACTAAGAACATTAGAAGTGCTCAATGATCTCCCATTTGTGTCTCTGTAATGTGCAACCTGCCTAACCATGTCATACAGCAGTCAGAATTCCATGTGCTCCATACCAAGCCACCTCCATGACTTGCAAGCAAAAACAGTCCACTGCCAGTCCATTGCTCCTTTCTTAAAGGCACATGTGGTCTTTCAGATAAAGCAAAAATGTGAACCATCTGATGAAAGGAAAAGCAGTAACTGAAACATAAATGCACAGACTCGGGGAAAAGCACAATAAAGCCAGAGGCAACTGTAGCTTTGCTCATTAGCATGGGAAGTGCAGACTCAGACCTGGAGCCTGCAATGCATCTGGCAGCCTTAGTCTCTAATCCTTAGTATGCTGTTTGCGCGACAATTTTTTCTTAGTGAACACAAATGGTTTCAAGGCTCGATCGGCAACACTACACTATTCTTGTTGCCTGTGTGAAGATGTATACTATGTGGAGAACACAGAGGTAGGCTCTGTTCTGGAAGGGTGCTAACGTTTTGACTGGTATCAACATCACTAACAGTCAGCAATGAAACACTCCCTACTGTAACCTCAGGCTCTCCAGTGTTCTCATGGAAAGCATATTAACTGACTTGCAGGTACTCAGCACTTAGGGCACAGTACCTACCAGACAGCACTTGAGAGCTGCTTTGCTCAAACAAGAGCTAGGACTGGGGAGGGCTCAGGGGTTAAGAGCACTGGCTACTCTTGCACAGGACTCCACACTGTGGCTCACAACCACCTATAACTCTAGCAGAAGATATGACATACTTTCCTGACCTACACAGACATCAGGTATGTATATACCATATACATACATACATACATACATACATACATATGTGTACAGACATATATACACACAATAAAAAAAATAAATCTTTTTAAAAGTTGCTAAAACCCAGTTGGAGGTAAAAACAGAAGTCTCTGCTCTTGTTGAAACGACTGCAACTTTAAAGTTGTAATAAATGAATACAATTTTATTTACTGGGGTAAATACTGGTAGTGGGTGGGTTAAACCTAGACAATAAAATTTAACCATTCAAATAGACATCAGTCTTCATTAGTGCCTTTTTAATGTAGCAAAAATAGGTCCACTTTTCATTCCAGAATGCTCAATCAAAGCAAAACCCAATACTTGTAGTCCACAAATCTTTTTTTTTCCTGTTAGAGTCTAACCTTACTAAAAACTTAGGTTAACACTCAGACCTAACTCCAATGCTTTTCAAAGTAATTCACAAAAGACTGCAGCAGCATTTGTTTCTCATTTAGACTCCACCACATTCTCTTTTCCAAGCACGGGCTGCAGCAGGGCTCTGTAGTCTGCTCAGCCTGTGTGGGTGGAGCCTCTGTTCTGCTGCTGAGACAGGACTGCAGGAACAGGCGGACACTGTTCTTAGTCACTGCCAGTCTTCCTTTCACTTGCTTCCTAAACTTTCATTTGTAGGTGAGCTAACGTGGCTGAGCTCCTGTACAGGGGCCAAACTGCCTTCCCTCCCACTGCTACCTCTCCTCTCCTGCTCCATCTTTGCATTCACTTGTTTTTCCCTTTTCTATAGACATGACACAGAGAGCAAATGTATCTGCCTGCTTGTTCTGTTGGAAAAGACAAATAGCGTGGACATACATTCCAAAGAGAGAGGAGAGAAGCAGGACTTGCACTGGGAGCATCAGGAGTGAGGTCGTATGTATAGTGTGGATGGTGAGCAATAACCCCACACAACCCTATGCCAAAGGCTTCCTTTCCAAGGGTGCTACAAAAGCAGTGAAACCTCTGGGTAGTAATGTAGCCAGTCTTTGCTACTTTGTGGGTTCTTCTTTTTCCCACCCTTTATCCCCTGGGTTCACCCCCATCACCAGATAGAGAGGGAAGGTGGGAGGGAGAGAGAGATCCCTGAATCTAATTTCTTTCTTCTGGTTTTTCTTGAGCACTACCACTAGCAAGTGCAACCAGCCCTCCTAAACAACCACTAACCATCAACCTAGCATTGGGGTCCTAGCACTTACATACGTTGTAAAAAGTTTCCAGAATTCCAAACATTACACAAGTGCAGAAACTATCTATAGCTGGAAAAAAACTGTGCTAGAGCACAAGGCAAATCACAGTCAGCTGCTGCACGGCAGCACCATATCCCCACACCTGGGACTAAAACAAAGACAGTCGTACACTATTTCTGTAAGCACAGCATTTCTTGAGGAAAGCAAAATTCCAAATTCCCTACAACACGGCAAGGCTTAAGTCATCAGGGGTGTGACTTTGCAGACTGTGAAGTCCTGGTCCTTTCTTTCTTTTGCTTCTTAGCCATGAGATGAGTGGTTTCTGTTATACCAACACTCTCTACCACTACCTGGCACCTCTACCAGAAGCCTAGAAGCCATAGGCTCATCTGACTATGATGTGAAACATTTAAAACCAGGAGGTAAGGAACTCATTTTTCTCTTTACATAAGCTAATTTCTTTGCTCATGTCGTAGAGAAAGGTGGCTTAGTAATACAAAAAGAAGCGCAGTGATGACCTACAGTTTAGCTTTTACAATAAACATTCTTTGCACTTAGGAATTCGAGAATCCTAACAAAACCGAACGTACAACTGTGCTTAAGATGTTTCCCCTTCTGCAGCACAGTGTGTCTCTTACTTAGGTGGGGTGGGGCTCAGTGTCTTTTCCTCTTCTTTTGATAAACAACCTGACATAAGCATTTTAAGGGAGACAGCTGTACATAGTCATCACACTGCACCAGCAAGCACAGACGAACTAGACGCTACTGCTCTGCTGCCTTTTCTGTCTTACACAGCTGCAGATGCCCTGCCTAGGGAACAGTCACAACCACAGTTTAGATGGCTCTTCCCTCATCAATTAACAGTCAAGACAACCCCCTCCCCCTCCCCCCAAGCATGCCCAGAGGCCCATCAGGTGATTCTGGCTTCTGTCAAGATGATAATTAATACGGGTGTTAATCATACTAGGAAAGATATGGTGGTGAGAAGGCTGGATTTGCACAAGACACTTGCTGTCTTGCATCACATGTGTGTCAGCATGCAAAGCATTCGTGAACAATGGAGCAAACCTTAGTTGCAATCAGAAGAACAGCCCCATCTGAGGTGCATTCTGTAGGGCTCCTACGCCCTGGCAGTTCCCAGCCAGGTGCTCTCACTAACACATCTGTGTATTACCATCCCCTTTGTCCCTGTTTTATTTCTCCTGGCCTCTACTTGTGGTTCCTGGGACTTCCAGGCTCTGCTTTCTAGAAGGCATCAGACTGGAAGAAGTCATTAAGTACCAGTATGTAGCCTCAGTATCGCCTCCCACCATGAGGGATCAAAGAAGGAAACACCTATGTGGACTTGCATTTATAAGAAAAACAATTATAACCAAAATTCCCTATACTCCCTCTCTGTGGAACTTTTGTAAGGACTCATCATTGGCTCTGAATGGGCTACACTGTGCCCTAATGCACCATACACTTCACCATATCACATACATAATATTCACTTTATGTATCCCTCCCCCAAGAAACCAGAATAGGTGGAGAATAATCTTCT
Organism: Mus caroli; assembly: GCF_978045245.1. NCBI lineage: Eukaryota > Metazoa > Chordata > Mammalia > Rodentia > Muridae > Mus > Mus caroli. Next base: position 65,187,572 of record NW_028227273.1, read on the forward strand.
GAGGTTTGGGTACTGCTGAGCAGTTCCAATGGGCTGCTCATCCCCATTCGCTTGCTGAGGCTGCAAACACAAAAGATTCACTCACACGTCGTTGAATTCCTCCAGTGACCTTGCGGGTGTAAACACATCCAACAGACCAATCACCTGCAAGAACACATAAAAATCAAACAGTGGGAAAGTAGTGGTCTTCTTACAGTACCACTGCAGTGTTTTAGGTAGAACTAACTCCAAGTACAGCCACACCTATGTGCTCAGTGTCCTAACTTTCTACCCAGACAGTGGTTCTGTCTTCTATATGCTAACATCATTTCTTTCTGGGGTTTGGGTGTTTGCAGACAGCATTTCATATGGCCCAGGCTAACTTGGACTCCTGATCTTCCTGCTGCCACCTCCCAAGTTCATACAGATGTATGCCACAACACCTGCTTATCACTTCACATAATACCATGAAAAATCCCTCTATCTTCTTAGAATTTGTTAACATAGCCAGTAGTGTATCAGACAGAAAAAAGAATTGGGATTCCTGCCTTATGTAATATTTATTTTGTGTCTCTTTCTCTGTGTGTGTCTGCCTTTCTCCCCTGCCCCTATGTGCCTGCATATGTGTGTGTATCCCTGGATGAAGAGGGAGGAGGCACTGAACCCATGAAGCCAGAGTTACAGGCAGGTGTGAATCACCCAATGTAGGTGCTGGGAACCAATCTTGGGTCCTCTATAAGAGCAGCAAATGCTCATAGCCACTGAGACATCTCTGCAGTCCCAAGTCTTTGTTCTTCACTGCATAACATCGATAGACTGAAAGGTGAGATAATTTCTACATTAAGTGTAAGTATTCTGATCTTTTCTCATTCCCCCCCCACCCCCGTGCCTGCTTTGTTCAAAAATACAAAGCAATCAATACAGGGCTGGAGAGTGGCTCAGTAATTCCAACCCAATCAGGGTTACATACTGGGACCCTGTCTTAAACAAACAAACAAACAAACAAAGAAACATGTTAAAAATACAAATCACAGCCAGTTGTGGTGGCTCACACCTTTAATTCAAACACTTGAAGTTCAGAGGCAGGTGGGTCTCTATGAGTTCGAGGCCAGCCTGGTATACAAAGTGAGTTGCAGGACAGCTAGGGCTTACACAGAGAAAAACCCTGTGTCTAGAAAACAAAACAAACAAAACACACCAAACACTACTATCTAAGCAAAGAGTGGTGGTTACTCTTGCAGAGCCGCCAGGTTTGGTTCTCAGCACCCACAGTGGGGCTCACAAGCATCTGTGAGTCCAGTTCCAGAAATCTGACATCTTCTGGTCTACAAGGGTACTGCATCTCATGATTCACATAAACCCCAGCAGGGAAACATACACAGAAACTAACTAGATAAAAATAGAAAATTAAATGCTTCTTGAGATCCTGTAGTGAAAGCACAACTCTGGGAAGAGGCACTCCGTCATCCTCTCGATGACCTGACAGCCCCATGGCACCGAAGCTGTAGCCCTCATGCAGCATGAACCCAACTCTGACAGTGTGACACGCATCCACGGCAGGATTGCATGCAAAGCCTTCAGTGTGTGCAGGAAAAGGAATGACTCACATTCTCGTGTTTCATGTGCTTCAGCAGGCGCAACTCTCGGTAGGTCCTTTTGGCGTGAATGATGGACTGAAACGGTCTCGACAGCTTCTTAACTGCCACACGATGCCCCGTCTTTGTATCAAAAGCAGCACTGATGTAAGGAAAACAACAGAACCCACCATTAAGAGTGTTCCAAATACTATTTTAAGCCGGGCATGGTGGCACATGCCTTTAATCCTCTACTTCCTGGGAGGCAGAGGCAAGCAAATTTCTGAGTTCAAGGCCAGCCTGGTCTACAAAGTGAGTTCCAGAACAGGCAGGGCTATACAGAGAAACCCTGTCTCGAAAAACAAACAAAAAAAGTGTTGCAAATACTATTTTTAATACTTTTCAGGCTATTTCATTTCCAAATTAAATTTGTGGCAAGACACAAAAAGAAAGACTATAATGACTCATTACCCACCACCCAGAGAAGGCACCTATTTATTTGGGATGCTTCTTTCTGCCTCTTTTGTCTGTATCAGCAGTTGGTAAGCATCTTCCAGAGAGGCGCAGACAGTAGCATTTTACTTTCCAAAGCCCAGGTAAGGTCCCTGACACAACTCCTCAGCTTGTAGTTGGTGCCGGAAAGCAGCCAAATAATAGGAACCTATAAGATGGGTGTGGCTGTGTTCTAGTAAACTTCATGAAACCAGGCAGCAGCCTGTCCAAGGAGCCAACACACACTGATAATCTTAAAGACTACGTGCTGGTCAAAGTAAAGGCCTCAGAAATTACGGTGCTTCCAGGAGAATAGCCTTCCAAGTGCTGGACGCTTCCCAGAGACTGAAGCACACACAGTAGGAAGTCCTCGAGTGTGGGAAGAGTGACAGAGGAGAACAAGCACTCACAACAGTGATGCTCACACAGTGACCACTGAACGAACACAGGTGGGATGAGCAGCAACATGACACCAGTGCAGCATCGCAGTGGCTAGTGCAGAACAATTGCACACCAGTCTGTCCTGCTCAGGAGTCTTTCTTTCACCCCCAAACCTACACGGATCCTCACTCATTAGCCATCGATCTGATTTGTGATAACTCTTGGAATTTCCCAGCCTCCTTTCTGAGGCTATACCACAGACATTTCTCTCACAGAGCAGGCACTTCCGGCACTTCAAGACATCACTTTCCATTTGTTTGCTAAAAGCCCTTGCTAGCAACCCTGAAGAAGGGTTGCTCTGCTGCAATTATCTATGGACTAGAATTTTCCATCACCCTCCAAAAGTCTGTCCTATCAGAAAGTACCCCTCCACTCCCAACTTTTGATAATATTCTTGGCAACTATATCATCCAACTGGAGGGCATATCCAACATCCCGTTTCCTGACCTCTCCGGAAACTCCACCTCATGCAGGGCCACACTTCAGCCATCTCTCTCCAGCACCGACTCCCCCTCCAACCTTTCGGCTTGCTTTTACTACTCTACCTTGAGTGCAGCAAGGCTGCTGACCTCATCAATTGTCTCTCCAGCCCTTCTGTCTTCAACATCCTAACTGCTCCCTTGTACCCTCCCCTTGGATCAAGTCTAACCTTAGGTGACCACAACCACTTAATTACCCAAGGCTAGCTATGGTTGAAAAAAAAAGTACAATCAAACTGCTTCTAAGTTTTTACTTCTGAACATAATTGCAAACATACTCTGAAACAGTGACTCCTCTCAGAACAAGGTCATTTTCTACTCTGAAAAAAGATCTCATGACTCTTCCACCTCTCAAACTTCCAATCCCTTCTCCCCCTCCCTTTCCTTGAGAGAACAGAAGTTAGCAAAGGGCGATCCATACAGCTCCATCTCTTCTGTGGATCTGTGCACCCCAGATGACCTCAGCCAACACTCTCCATAGTCTCTCTTACTCTAAGGAACGCATGCCCTCTGATCAAACCCAAGACTGACAGTGCTTTGGAGCCGTCCCACATCTTCTCAACAACATTCCTCCTGCGTGTTGCTGACTCACAAACGGGAGGAGGGGGACGTGGGTGGTGTGGGGGATGGACACACACACACACACAGGGAACTGAACCCTGGGTAGGCGAGTGCTCTACCACTGAGTTATTTACACACTGATGTCTCACTTGTCTCAAAATGTGCTCTAGAAATTTTTCATATTCATTAACTACTTTTGATGATCTTTCTCACAGTTAAAAAATTCTCCAAAACTTAATAATCTCTAAATTCTCAAGGTATGGGAACCATTCATGTCAGCTTCACCCGAGGATTAATTAGTAAGGAAACTCCTGGACACACCATCCTAGAGCTACAAATCAGAAACTGAAGAGAGCCCAATTTTCAAAGCCTTCATGCACTAACTAAAACAAAAGCTGTTAACCTACACCTATGCTGTTCAAAGTGCACTCGGTAGACCAGTGGTCCCAGCACTGCCTGGGAGCTCCCTGAGAAGGCAGGATCTTGGCCCACAGAGCAGTCTGCATTGTGACAATGTGATTCACACAGTTCCTAAGTTTGCGAAGCACAGCTCCACATACAATGCTGTTCTCAGCTCCATTCCTCCTTCAATCCAGCCTGCTGGAACTGCTCTTCTCAAGCCCACTACTGGGCTCGGTAAGCACGTTAGATGGCCAGTGTTCTGGACTAGCATTTGGCATGGTAAGACACCCCCCCCCCTTCCTCCTGTCAATCCTACAATGGACATGGGGCTTTCTGGGACCTTCTCTGAATCCCATACTTGTATTACATAAGCTCCTGATGATGGAGTTCTTCAGGGGAGGGTCCTGGGCTGCTTTCGTCTTCTCGTCTTTATAACCTCCTTTACAGCTGTGTTACAGTCCTCCACAGGCCCATGGGTTAAATAACACTTGGTTCCCAGCTGATAGCACCGCTTTGCTGTTAGGTAAACCCAGGCCGGCCTTACACTCACTGTAAAGCTGAAGATAATCCTAAATTCCTGACCCTCTGCCTCCACCTCCTGAACACTGGGACCACAAATGTGCCATTTCCAGATTGAGAGAATCCTAAAATCTTAGGAGGTGGGAGGGCCCAAGCAGGTAGCTCAGTGGATGAGGGTACAAGCCTGACAACCTAAGTTTGATTCCAGGAACTCAAATGGTAAAAGGCGAAAACCAACTTGAAATGTCCTCTGTCCTATACACGCACACCACGACACAAGAACACGCAGTACATCACCTCATACTAAACAAAAGATAGCTTCAGTGTTTTCACTGTGGTGGTAGAGCTTAGCTGGAAGGAGATAGTTTGGGCACCCTCTCTTCTGTCCCACTCCTGCCAGCTAAGGTGTACAGAACAGCCCACGGTATGCCCTCCCACATGCTCTGCTCGAGGGTATGGATGGAGGCAAGCACGGGGTGTGGGGGGGGAGCCCCGTGAAATGGAGACCGTAAGCCCTGGCTCCTTTCTCCTCTCAGGTGTTTGGTAGCAGGGATGAGAAAACTACACAACTGGTCATTTCGGGTTAAATTCCATCTATAAACACAAAACTCCCAAAGCCTATCCTTTCTTGAAATCTCTTTTCTAGGCAGCAGGACTGTGGGCAGTCCAGAAGATACCTAATTCTTGAGAACTTGACAAGGTGAAAACATCCACACTGTCCTCTTCCTGTCACTGTTACACCAGGTAAAAGATCCAATCGCTCCAGCCACAAACAAGCATCACACTTGCCCAGCAGGTAGATGGGCTTGCCACCAAGCTGGATGGGATAACCCTCAGACGTGTGCACATCTTTGACTCACACACAATTTCAAAATAATAAATGACTATTTTAAACTCAAGGAATTTTCTTGTAATACAGAATAAAAATGCACATTTCCTACCGCTATCTAAGTTTCAGATGAGTTGACCCAATCCCAGGGCTCACCCAATCAGTAGTCCCCCTTTATGGCCATGCCGGCCCCCACCCCAGGCCTGCTCTGGTGTGCTGGCTTCTTTCAGTTCCGTAAACTATTTGGATCTGCTGCTGCTAGTTCCTTCTCGCCTACCCGCACCCACTCCACAACTAAATCTTTATTCTTCAAGTATATATAGGCAGAGTCACCCCTCCACAGGGATGCCTACCCACCTGAGGCAAGCACTCTCTCGGTCTTTCACCCTTTATCTCCATAAGTCCGTAAGACAACCTTCCCTTTACCAGTGTGTGGTTAGAAACTGAGGAAATGGCCATGGCCCCTACACAACGTGGCTTCTTCAACTTCCACTCTGAGTGTCATGCCTCATGCAGCCTTTGTAACTCTGTCCTCTCCTTGGGATGAACCTGTGGGGAGCAGGGAGGGCCAGCAGGATGTGACCACACCTACAAGTTCAGCTCAGCTGGATAGCAGAACAGCTGCCCATTATGATCACCCACCCAGGCTCTTTTGCAACCAGCTCCAGAGCAAGAGGGGCAGGTTCCACCCTCTGACATCACTAGCCACTCAGTGGAGGACAGATGCCGCACAGGGACCCTACAGTCCCCAATAATCACAATGATTAGTATATGTTTATTTACCACCCACCAGGTAGTTAAACAAGGGCTGGGCTCTGGAAGAGGACTATCAGGGTTTTAATACTAGCTCTGCCACTTAATAACTCTTGAGGAAGTTAATTAAGTTCTACCAACCGCATATATAAAACAAATATAATGTCTGTATCTAACCTAAGGTACTAGTTTTTATGGCAGGTTTAGCAAATTTTGTAAAACTCAATTATCAGACATTAATAAATGACTCCTACTGCCACCTGCTCTGGGCAAGTTGAGGACAAGAAGTCCATCTGTTTCCCTCACCATCATGATACAAAGGGCTCAAAACCCCAGTTTCCTCAATTAGCACTTCCCAGTTCCCTCAATTAGTACTTCCAAGTTCCCTCAGGGTTGGACACACACCAGACAAATGCTGGTCAGTAAGCTGAGCTGCATACCCTTTACTAATGTTTGTTTTGTTTTGAGACAGTGTCTGGCTAAATTTTCTACACTGGCTTGAATGTATGACCTTCTTTTCAGTTACTGTGTGTTGGGATTAGAGACACATGCCACCACTCCTGGTTTATAGGCCTTCTTTCTTTTTTCTTTTTTGTGGTTTTGTTTTTGGGGGACAGGGTTTCTCTGTGTAGCCCTGGCTATCCTGGAACTCACTCTGCAGACCAGGCTATCCTTGGACACACAGATCCACCTGCCTGTGCCTCTCCAGTCCTTGGATTAAAGGTGAGTGCCCCTACTACCGAGGGGTCATGTTATTTTATTTTATGAATACAAAAGAAAACAATAAATATGGTAGCTGATGTCACAAAACTGGGATAACAAAATGCACAAGATACCAGGAATGACCAATTAAACAGCCAACAGACAGTTAAACATTTCTCCAAATCCTGGATTAAAAAACCATATATACCGAGGCCTGTGAAATGGTTCAGTAGGTATAGAAAAGATGAGAGGGTAAAGGCACTAACTGGCAGGCCTGAGAATACAGCCCCGGAAACCTACACAGTGGAAGGAGAGAGAACTGACTCCTGCAAGTTGTCCTCTGACATCCACAAGTCTAAGTCTGTAAAGATGCATACTCATTCATTTATTCATTCTCATTCTCTCATTCTTTTCCTGACTTCTTGTTCTTCCAGAGATCCTGAGTTCAATTCCCAGCAACTGCATGGTGGCTCACAGCCATCTCTAATGGGATCTGATGCTCTCTTCTGGTGTGTCTGAAGATAGTGACAGTGTACTCATATAAATAAATCTTTAAAAAAGGATCTCCTCTCTCTCTCCCTCTCTCTCTCTCTCCCTCTCCCTCTCTCTCTCTCTCTCTCTCTCTCTCTCTCACACACACACACACACACACTGAAGCTGGGAGTACTGAGTGGTTCATGCCTATAATCCTTCTGCTTGGAAGACAGAGACAGGTGGGACACGGTAGAAGCCAGTCTACTACAGAGTAAGATCATATCTCAAAACACCGGCACAGATACAAACAAAATAGGGTTCAAGGTACATATCTGTTGCAGTCTGGTTACAGGAAAACTAGAAACTACTTGAAATTCCAACAGCAGGACTTTAAAATTCTAGTACATTCTCCGTTCTCACACATGGAGCAAAGAGCAAGACTCTTTCATGTACTGAGGGCAAAAGAGCAAGTTTCAGAAGCAGAAAATGATCCTATCATAGGGAAATACTGTATTCATACAGCATAAATACCTAATATATCCTAAACTTGTTACACTTTTTTGAACAGTATATGTTTCCATTTTCTCTCTCCTTTTTTCTTAAAACAAGCTTTCATTTCTCATGGAGGCCATTAGTAGAGTGAGATACATGACTCACACTGCTGCTCTGTCACTTAGTAGTGTTTTCAACTTAATGCAAACTACTAGTTAGTAGCAATTACATTTCCTTCTAATGATACTTACACGGACATAATCACCATATGTAAATCTGGAGCCTACATTCCTAAATCACAATCATTTTTCATTTTACCAAGTAATTTTCAAATCTGCCTTTTGTAATATTCTCACTGATGCAGTCACACCAGATGTCCGCACATATGAGGCAGCACCATCTCAGTGACCGTCTAATGCTCCTCCCTAATCACATGCTCTCATTACAACACACTCATCTTACCATAGAGGACACACACTCCCATGAAAACACACCTTACATGTATGAGACAGGCAGGAATTACTCAGACATAGTTCTTGTGGGTTGAAACCCCTCCAGCAAAGACTGCTAATGCCCTAGCTCTATGCACCAACATGCTGTTTCCTCTCCCTATCAGAGCAGTATTTGGAAAGAACAGAAATTATGCATTCTGCCCTAAATTATAAATTTCCAAAAGCAGACGCTCCTAGAAAAGCCTTAAACCATCTAAAAAACAAACTGAAAGCCCAGAGGGAAGGAATCTAAAATCCACTCAAGCTGGTGAGATGGCTCAGTGGGTAAGAGCACCCGACTGTTCTTCCGAAGGTCCAGAGTTCAAATCCCAGCGACCACATGGTGGCTCACAACCATCCGTAACGTGATCTGGCGCCCTCTTCTGGAGTGTCTGGGGACAGCTACAGTGTACTTACATATAATAAATAAATAAAATCCACTCAATAAGTGACTATGCCACATACTATTCTGGCACTGTCTAGTTCTTTTAAATTGAAAAGGTACCTTGAGAAAGGGTCTCTTCTCTCACTGGCCTAGAACTTACCAAGTAGGCTGGACTGGGCAAGCCCAAGATCTGCCCTTCTGTGCTGCCCCAGTGCTCAGATTACAAGTGCATGCTATGACACCCAGATTCCCCCTCCCTTCCAAAATGTGGTTTCCAAGGGAACAAAATGTCCCCTCTGTTGAAAACCACTGATCTAGAGAAGACTGTAGCAGCCCTGTGCAGAGATCTAGATAGTAACTAGGCCTTCTGCCAATAGCCACAAGGGTAAGGTGCCTTCAGAGGATTCTCTAGCCTCAGACAAATGTAAAGGCCCTTATTTTACCACTCCAGCCCAATCAGGGGTTTCATAAGGTCATTTCCACACAGGTATAAACCGCATTTTTGAGTGTTATGTCCCTCCCACTGTGCCTTCTTTTATAAAAGGGGCTATTTTCCAAAGCCTCATTACAGTGTACCACTAGAAACATTTCTCCATTTTGCTGTTTCAAAATCTCAATATCAAGTATTTCTTTAAGCAATCATAATTAACTCACTTCAAATAAATCTAAAATATCAGACTAATTACACTCAAGTTACTATGGTCTTGCTACCAGCATGGAAAAAGCTTTCATAGCAATAGTTCCTAGGCTCCATCTCTGCTATAAATCTGTGCTACAAACCTAACTATGGGTAAACACAAGGATTGATGTCTCCACAGGCTAACTTCCCTAAGTGCAGAACTTTCTACCTTATACAATATCTGGACATTTTATGATAGCACTTAGGGTATTATCTAGTGCTGGGTAACAAATATTCCCAAAATGTGGAGCTTTAAACCTGATTTATTATCTCCTATTGTGGATCAAGAACTAGGAAGCTATTTAGCAAGGTGGCTCTGGCTATTTCCCTGAAAGCTGCAGTGAAGAGATGGGCCATAGCAAGTCTTTTCTAATTGTTTTTACATTTTCATCATGGGAAAGCGTGTTTTACCTACATGTATATCTGTGTACCATGTGCATGCAGTAGTCAAGTCAAAAGAGGAAGTCACATCCCTTGGAATTGGAGTTACAAATGGGTGTGAGCTACCATGTGGGCCCTGAGAACCAAACTTAGGTCCTCTGGAAAAGCAACCAGTGCTCTTAACTGCTGAACATCTCTCCAGGCCAACAGTCACTTTTATACCTGCTGAGGCTGGAGGATCCTTTTCCAAGGATTCTCTTAGCTGTTGTGCTTGCCATCTGGGGCTCTCCACAGGGCTGCTTTGCAGGCTTCCCCTAGAAGTTCTTTAGAAAGGGTGATTTAGGGCTGGAGAGATGGTACAGCAGTTAAGAGCACTGACTGCTCTTCCAGAGGTTCTGAGTTCAATTTCCAGCAACCACATGGTGGCTCACAGCCATCTATAATGAGATCTGATGCCCTCTTCTGGTGTGTCTGAAGAGAGCTTCAGTGTACTCGTATACATTAAATAAATACTATTTTAAAAAAGAAAAGAAAGGGTGATTTTGTTCCCTAGAGGACATCCTAAGTCATTCTGGACTGTCACAACCAAGTCTTAGAGAAGAATGTTCCTGGCACCACGTAGGGGGTGTCCAGAGATGCTGCTTGCTAAGCATCCTACAGGGGATCAACAGCCAAGAATTATGATCAACTATTTGACTCCAAATGCCAAAGTGTATCAGAGCTGAGAAACTATGCTCTAGAATAGGAGTATCCAACCTCCTGAACTGTGATAGAATGTCATCTATGCATGTGTTGGGTGGAATTCATAGCTATCCTGATGCACATGGCCTGCAAAGCAGCCTGTGAGCAAGACGTTGGATATCCTACTCCTTCAGCAGTGTTCCCAGGGAAAAAGCACCACAGGAGGTACAACCTCATTTACAGCATTCCTTCTGCAGCCACTCATTCCTGCCACATTCTACACAGTAGAAAACTGAGCCACCAAGTACAGTCCTCACTCAGTAGAGGGGAAGGAACTAAGCTCTGCGTCAACAGGACATCTTAATTCTTTATTCAGACTACAGATGTTCTCTAATTTGCTCTCCAACTTTGTTCTATACACCTGTAAGACTGAGAAGATGGCAAGCACTCAGTACCAAATTACTAGGAATTCTGACGTGAGCTTCTCCAGGCTGATGATAAGCAGCCAGACACTCTCCCAATGCTCAGCAACAGCATCTGTCCCAGGAAGCCGTGTGTTCACACACTACAGTGTACTCTGTTGCTAAGGCAGGACACTGGGGTGGATACATGTGTTAGAAGCACTATGACTTAATATTCCAACTTACTGGGTTTTTTGGTTTGGATTTCTTTTGGGCAAAAAAAAAAAAAAAAAAAAAAAATCAAAACAAACAAACAAACAAACCTCCATAACCAATGTTAAGTCAAAGCTGGTATTTCTAATGTATTTCTCTACATAAAAAAATCTTTTTATTGGGCTGGAGAGATGGCTCAGCAGTTAAGAGCACTGGCTGCTATTCCAGAGGATCTGGGTTCTATTCTCAGCAGCCACATGGTAGCTCACAATTGTCTATAACCACAGACATACATGCAGGCAAAACATCAATGCACATAAAAGAAATCTTTTTCTAAAAATAAAAATCTTTTATTGATCTAGAAATTTCCAGTTAGCAAATTTAAATGTACCCCATGCAATACCAAAAAAAAAAAAAAAAAAAAAAAACAAACAAACCAGTAGTCAAAATATGAGTTCTAGTTTGGCAGTTACTAGGAGATGATCCCAAACAAAGCTTTTTAACGCATCTGTTTCCAAAGGAATAAAACAAGGAATCACCAGCCCTGCCTAGCTTAAAACGCAGTGAAGAGGCTAAGTATGTTGAATGTGTTTTATATTAAAAACAAAAGTGGCCGGGCGTGGTGGCGCACGCCTTTAATCCCAGCACTCGGGAGGCAGAGGCAGGCGGATTTCTGAGTTCGAGGCCAGCCTGGTCTACAAAGTGAGCTCCAGGACAGCCAGGGCTACACAGAGAAACCCTGTCTCGAAAAGCAAAAAAAAAAAACCAAACAAACAAACAAACAAAAAAAAAAAAAAAAACAAAAGTGGGGGGGAGGGTATGGGGGACTTTTGGGATAGCATTTGAAATGTAAATGAAGAAAATACCTAATTAAAAAAATTAAAAAGAAAGCAAGCTGAGCAAGCCAGGGGAAGCAAGCCAGTAAGCAGCACCCCTCCATGGCCTCTGCATCAGCTCCTGCCTCCAGGTTCCTACCCTGTGTGAGTTCCAGTCCTGACTCCCTTTGGTGATGAACAGCGTGTGGAAGTGTAAGCTGAATAAATCCTTTCCTCTCCAAACAAAAAAACAAACAAACAAAAAACCCAAAAGTGTTGCTTGTGTCTGTGTGGGGGCTTGTGCATGTGAGTACCACGTCTGTAGAGGCCATGTCTGAATCTGAGGTCACAGGCAGCTATAAGCTTCCGAGTATGGGTGCTGGAATGAAACTTGGATCCTCTGCAAGAACAGTTCAAACTCTCAACAACTGAGCCATCTCTCCAGCCCCAGAAGGTAGTTTTAAATACTCCAAGTTGAAATGAATATCCAACTATAAAATAAGTCTGTACCTGCAGTTTCCAGCATGGGGCTTTCTATGTAGTAAACTCTCAATATTTTTAGATCTTTCTCTCACATTGCAAGTTGAGCATATCTCTGAAGTAATAGTAAAAAGAGAAGATTATTAAAATGTAACTGAGAGTCCTTGAAATCCTCCATGATTTGTCAATCTATGGATACCTGTAGTTTCTACAAGTTAAAAGTGTACATGGATTCAACAACCCTTAGATGGAACCTGAGAACTACTACAGTTGGCAGTATATTGTAACTAATCCTCTAAAGACGGAACTCAGAACCACCTTTCCTCTGCATACTTGTTTCCTACTCCAGTCTGTGAGAGAGCAGAAGCTGTGGTTTATTTTTTATCCTTGGCACCTAGCCATGACCTGATCATAAAACAAAAATAATAAACACATACCAAAACCAGATCACTGCTGACCTCAAGAATAGAGAAGGCTGGGGAGTCAGAAAGACAGGGGTGTCTGCAGACAAACTGCAGCCGACTGTACAAGAGCAGCCCTTTCCTCCTCCAATCAGTCCAAGCCAACACTTCAAACAGGAAGGTTTTTTTTGTTTTGTTTTTTTTGGTTTTTTGAGACAGGGTTTCTCTGTGTAGCCCTGAATGTCCTGGAACTCACTTTGTAGACCAGGCTGGCCTGGAACTCAGAAATTCGCCTGCCTCTGCCCCCCAAGTGCTGGGATTAAAGGCATACTGTTTCTTCCACTGTATAAGTCAAGGTAACAGCTCTATGCTTTGTACAGAAGTTCTGCTAGTCAGGAACACAAGTCAACTATTAGGGAAAGCAGTTACCCGAGTCCAACTGTAGACCTACATCTTGACTCCTGAGTGACTGTGAGACACAGCTGAGAGCTGCAGCTGGGTCAGGCTGGTCCTCTTCGCATCTGTTCACTTACATGATATTCTCTCCTGCTGTACTGAGTAGTCTACTCAGCTCTCAAAATAATTCTCAATACTTTTTTCCTCCATGAAACCATCCTAAATACTATAGTGCACAGACAAGCACCACTTCTGGGTTTATGTCCACACTATGTGAATATAGTTCCCTAGTCAGTTTCTTTATTTCTAAGTAGTCTGTTCCACATGCTGGTGAGTCTGGAACACTGTCTGAGAGGTATCAACAAATTTTCTTCACTACAGTAAATCCAAAACTTAAACATAAGTGTGTATAAACACACACACTATAATAGTGTTGTTAACTGAGCAGGATCTAGACTCACCTGGAAGACAGGCCTCTGGGCGTGAGGGATTATCTTTATTACACTGACTGGGCTGGGAACATCCAGTCATTCCCTGGCTGGGATCCTGAACAGGGAGCTGAACAGCAGCATGACCTCAGCACTCTCTGCTTCCTGACTGTGGACTGGCTGGGACCAGCTGCTTTAGGCTCCTGTTGTCTTGACACCCCCACCCCCACCACCTCCACCATAAAGGACTGTATTCTTCAGAGGTGAGCCAAGAGAAACCTTTTTCCTGCACATTACTTTTGTCAGGGTACTTCATCAAAGCAAAGGAAAAGAAAGAAAGACACACATGATGCAAACAGAACACCATTGCACAGAAAGCAAACAAATCATTAAAAAAATAAAAACTAATCAGGGAAGGCAGGGGTGCTACAAAATCTTGCACATCTCAGTGAACTCAGAATTTACAAGATTAGATGTTCCTAGTTCTTTTGATATAGGATTATCACAAGGTGCCCCATGCTGACCTCAAACTCACAATCATCCTGCCTCAACCTCTTGACTACCGGAATTACTGGTCGGTACCACCACTCCTAGCACAACAGAGGAGTCCCAACCACCAAGAGTACTTTTGTACGGCAATGTGCCCAAAATGGATATACATAGAAAAAGAAAACTTAAGAATGAGTCATGATGCAAAATGATGATGGTGATGATGAGTAAAACTGCCCAAAGATAAACACAGGATATCAGAACAACAGAGCACTTTGAAGAAGTATGAGGACGACACAAAGTGGGGCTGTCAGAACCCAAGTTCTATCCCCAGAACCACACTTAAGTGCTGGCTGTGGTGGTGTGTACCCGTAACTCCAGGACTGAGTAGAGACAGAAGAGGAGGATTCCTGGGACTTGTTGGCCAGTTAGCCTAACTAGAGATCCAGGCTGGTGACATTCTGTCTGAGGGAAGATAGACTGCATTCTCTAGCCTCCACACAAACTTGAGAACAGGCACACATGTACATAGAAATAAAGATATAAAGCACAGCATTAAATATTAAAAGTTACAAATTCTAATACAGAATTATTTATTACCATGTCAGAACCCTTCACTCATTACTATGGTTAATTCAGGAAACACCAAAATTTGAGTGTAAATAGCGGGCTCTAAGTCAAGAATAAAGCTAATTTTTTGTTACTGCTGGAATCCACAGATTACTAAAAATTCACCCTCTGTAATTGTCTAATACTTTAAAGACTAAAATGCTAACAAGAACCTTCAAAATAAGAGCAGTGGTGCACAGCTGTAATCCCATCCGAGACAGAGGTAGAAAGAAGGACTGCCATGATCTGCAGCCAGGTTAGTGTGCATGGTGTGCCCCAAGCCAGGGATGGCTTATATATCTGGACTGTGTCAAGCATAAGCTGGGTCACGTCAATGGGTAACACTGCTACTGCTTGTTCTGTGTTCACGTGAAATTCTCTTGCTTTTCTAACATTTTTATTTTATTTGAGATAGTGTCTCACTATATAGCCCTGGCTGGCCTGAATACCGTATCTTTGAACTCTGAAAAGAGCTACCTACTGAAAGATTACAGTAGGAGAGAAAGGGCAAGAAAACCAGAGATAGCCAGGCGTGATGGCACATGCCTTTAATCCCAGCACTCGGGAGGCAGAGGCAGGCGGATTTCTAAGTTCGAGGCCAGCCTGGTCTACAGAGTGAGTTCTAGGACAGCCAGGGCTATACAGAGAAACCCTGTCTTGAAAAACCAAAAAAAAAAAAAAAGAAGAAGAAAAGAAAAGAAAACCAGAGATGCTGGGAAAAGCACTACCTTCAGATTTGGACTTAATGCTAACATACTCAGTAAGCTTTCCTTTCCAGAAACATTTACAAGTCCTAAGAGGAATCATGACAAAAGGAAAACAAAGTTATTCACATTCATTGTTTCTTCACAGCACTACACAGCTACCCACCAGCTACCCACGATCTGTGCAAGCGGTCCTATCCACAGTAAGCTTGGGATCTCGACAACGCTTTCTCGTGTTCTCCTGAAGATAATGAAGGTCATGCTGAAGGAAGCCCCATGTATAGCATTCCTCTCTGCTGACAGGTACAGTGTTCAAGTTAGCCTATAGTTTTTAGTCAAGACCAATTATTCTAAATATGTACTGTTGTGTAAAACGTTTTCAATTAAAGGTGACTAATTTCCAACCCTCCCCCAACATAAGGCACCACTTATAAGACAAATCTGGCTGTCACAATGGGAAATTGTCATAAATCTTAAGATTGGGGGACAACACTGCTGTTAAATATATAATACCCAGTCAGACCCGCAACAAAGTATCACCTTCTGCTCCTCAGAACAGGCACAGGCCAAGGACCCTATGTTACACCATGTTTGGGGATGTAAATATGTAAATGAAGTTTAGAGATACAAAGAAATAACAGATCACAATTTTTAAAACTCTCATGTGTATTGCATGTAAGTCTGTGTGGGGGTGTTAGATCCCCTGGGACTACAATTAGAGACAGTTGTGAGCTGCCATGTGGGTCCTGGGAATTGAACCCAGATCCTCTGGAAGAACAGCCAGTGTTCTTAACCAGGCAACAACTTCTCCAACATCTCAGATAACTAACTGTGTTACTTTTTAAACCTTTTGCCTGGTATCAGTATCATTTAACATTGAGTTGCTCATTTCAAGAGAGATCACCCAACCAGAGGGCACTCAGAACACTACATAAGGAATCAGAAACCTAAGCAAGCCAGACTGCAGCATCACACAAGGGGACGACGGCAGAATTGGGGAGATGGTTCAGTCAGAAAAGTGGTCCAGCAGCAAGTATGAAGACCCGAGTTTGATCCCAGTACCAACATAAACCAAACAACATCAGCAACAAAAGACAGGTAGGTGACTATGTGCTTGGAAACAGGAAGGTTCCTGAGGATCTCTGGCCAGCTCGTCTAAGCAGTCCATGCGCTCCAGATCCAGTGAGAGATACTATCAAAAATAAAGTAGAAAGTCATAGTGGACAATAACTGAAGTTAAACTCTGGCCTTTGCATATATGCAAACACACATGCAAGAACATTTACACACACACACACACACACACAATCAGGTAATCACAACTATCTCAACACAAGACGTCAACATCAGTACTTCACAATGATTACTAGGGAGTTGGATTTTTCTTTCTCTCTTTTTTTTACAGATGAGAAAAAACTAAAGTCTTCACTGGCAACTGGGAGATTAAACGATGTATTTCTAAATCTAAGTTCAAGGAAGTTAGAGCTAGCAAAAGCCCTAGTGAAGTTTAAGGGGGAAGGGTAAAGAGGAGTCACCTACTGAAGATACTAAGAATAAAAAAATTATTTCTGGGAATTAAATTAGATCTGCTACAGGAATGCGGTAATACAAGATGAACTCAGTACTTGCACAAGCCAGACACCCCAAGCTGCGTGTTACAGGAAAGAGCAAAGGCCTGATTATGAGCATGACAATGGTCCAAGTGGATCCGAGCAAAGGGCTCAAGATCAAGACCAATTACTCTCACACCCCATTTAACTAAAACAGCCTCCCAGAGCCTTCACACATCAAAAGAGGTTTTGTTTTGTTTTCTGACCTCTTGTGGGCACATGCTGATGTCATCCTTTCCAGATCTGAATCACCAGATGGAAATGGTTCTCTGACACAGATTTCCAATACATACCCTGGCATCAAGCTGCCCTAGATTTGACAAGCTACTAGAATGTCACTTGAAAGGGGAGGGGCTGTCTTTAGAAATATAAAGGTAGTTTTGAGATGATGACACTGAACAATATGAAAGAAAGAAAAGCTACAAAGACTTCCAAAGCAACCTAGGTCTCTTCCTGCTTTTGTGTGTGCATGTGTGTAGGTCAGAGGTTGACCTTAGGTGCCTTCCACCATGTTTTGAGAAAGGCTTTCTCACTGAATCTGGACCTCACTAACTTGGCTAGGCTAGCTGGCCAGCTAGTCCAAAGGCTCCACCCATCCTCCTGTCTCTGCACCCCAGCACTGAGCTCACACATGTGCTGTGTCCGGCTTTCACATGCTGCCTGGATCCAAGTCATGGCCCCATGCTTTCATGGCAAACACTATGGCACCTCCCCAGGTCCCTTGCTTTCTTTGGACTTTATAAACAACACTTAACACTACCAATACTAAGCTAAGGAACTTATCACAACAAAGGAGCAACTGCTGCTGTTTTAGGTAAGCTGTGGCCTGCAAGCTTGGGGACACAACCAGTATACACCTGTAGTAGGGCACACACACAGCTTCCTTCACGTCACAAGCACAGTGGCAACCCCACTAAGATCTACAAGGAGGAGGTTTTGAGGGAAACAAGGAAATCTGTAATCACATCATTCAGTGTGACAGGAGCAAACATGTTCAGGGTCTACAGTTAGTCAGACAACAGGTCTAGACAGAATAAACATTTGTTCTATTACCTTTCTGTTATGTTGCCATGGGAACCTGTTTTCAGGAACTTACTTTCTGCAACCAAATGATAAAGCAGTGTGTGTAGGCGGGATGTGTGTGTGTGTGTGTGTAGAGCGAGAGCGTGTGCGCGAGAGAGAGCCGTGTGCGCGAGAGAGAGAGCAAGAGAGAGAGAGAGAGAGCGCGAGCAAGCAAGAGAGCCAGAGAGTGTGCATCACATAAAGACAGCCAAGACAGGACAGAGCAGAGCTGTTACAAGGTATCTGTAGACAGGTATTGGTCACATCTATTCAAGTTAACATTCCTTGGAGTCTTACAGACAAACATCAGTGCCAGGTAACACAATGAGGGAAAGGCAGGAATGGAAAACAGACACAGAGCCAAAGATTAAAATAAATGGGATTTTAAATGCTCGGATACTCTGAGGAAGATACAAGTGACTTAAAATATGAGCAAGTATTAAGAAAAAGCCTGGAAGTCAAAGATGTTAGAAAACACTCAGCCTGCCAGCAGCTCCTCTTTCTTTTTCAGCTGAACTCAGCAGCTAATCTCTTTGATCCCTTCCTTTTGGCAGCAAAACCCTTCAACAACAAACAAACAAACAAATTTTTTGAAGTAAGCATGTTATTTAGAGAGCTGAAGTGGAGTACCCTGAATTTCCGAGCTCAACAAAAATTCTGGCTCTGGCACTTAGGACTTGTGGATGAGAGTACAGGGCATAGGTCAAGTCCCTGCCATGATTTCTCTCTCTTGTGCTACCATAAACCGCAAACAGTTTAGTTAGTGCCTCGATCAGATAAGGAACAGAAATGAAAAACTAGGGGGCTAGACCCCAGCTCTGCTCTGACTGCAACCCACCTTGGCTTACTTTTTCAGCACAGAAGTTGGTCTTTACAAAGGCAAATCTGACCATGTACGATTCCTAGCAGCTGCAAACCCTTCCCCTTCTGACTGCTCCCAGATCCATTCAGCTCTAGCTGATGGTCATACAGCACAGGGTCTTTTGTTAACCCCAGCTCATCCACAGAACTAGGCTAAAACGCCAGCCTGGAGGCTGGAGTGCAGCTCACTGGATCCCATGGTTAGCGTGCACAGCCCCCAGGGTTGTCACTAAAGATGCAGGAGAGAGAGAGAGGGAAAAGCAACCCACCTACTCTAGAAAGAGAGGGACTGATAATGCCTTAAATGAAGATCATTGATAAACCAAAGAATCACATTAAGATGCCAGTTAAGCCGGGCGTGGTGGCGCACGCCTTTAATCCCAGCACTCGGGAGGCAGAGGCAGGCGGATTTCTGAGTTTGAGGCCAGCCTGGTCTACAAAGTGAGTTCCAGGACAGCCAGGGCTATACAGAGAAACCCTGTCTCAAAAAAAAAACCAAAAAAAAAAAAAAAAAAAAAAGATGCCAGTTAATACTAAAGTGACAGCGTCCAGGGAATTCCTCGACATTTGAGTCCTAAGCTTTAAGGGTTTAGCACAATTCCCAACATTGTCCACAGAAGGCAAAGCCAACAGATCATCTCTGAGGCTGAATTAAAGAGAAATCAAAAGAATACTCCTCAATATTCAAAACTGAAAAGTGGCAGAACTGAGAGGCCTGGGGTGTAGTGCTCGTCATGAGTGGGAAACGGAACTCAACAAAATAAACTATACAGCTAGCTCGGCTGAACTCTCCTCCACCCCCCATACAAACCATTGCCGGGAGCTGGGGAAGAGATGCTCAGTGGTTATGAGCACTGGCAAGGGCTTCTGTTGGCTCACGACCTTCAGTAACTCCAAGTCCAGAGGATCCAATACCCCCTTCTGGGCTCCAGAGCACCAAGCACTCTGTGGTGTAGAGATACACATTCAAACAAAACACTCATACAAATAACAAATAAAGAAATCTAAACACACACACATCCTCTTGCCAATCATTTGGTAGGCACTTTTTGTCTATTTATTGTTTTTCTTGAGAAAGGGCGCTGAGTTCACTCTGCAGTTGGCCTCAAACCTAAATGCTTATTAAGACTGGTAACATCCAGTTAACTAGTCTACTTTTAGTCACAAGACTGTAATGGGAGATAGGTCAGCTAAAAGCAGCTTGGTGGTCCACTCCTATGACCCTAGCATTAGAGAGCCTCAGACAAGTGGATCAAGAGTTCAAGACCAGAAGGCTCTATCCTGAAGGAAAGTAGGAAGAAAGGCAGGAAGGGAAGGAAGAGAGACCGGCTATTATTACAACTAATAGTAAAGGCCCAGCCTTCTCAGTCGTCAAGAGTGAAAAGTCATACCTAATCGTGGAGTTTTATTTTTTCCCTGGCTAACTAAAACTAATGGTAAATGGCTATTAATACTTAAAAAAAAAAAAAGCTTCATTTATTTTTGTTATATTTACTGGAATAATCTTGTCCTATATAGCATGCTAAATCAGATTTAGTTAGAAGAAATTACCATGTTTAGCTACAAGTTTGTTACATGTCTACATGCCGATCATAAACTAAGCATAGCCATGCCTACAACACAGCAAGCAACCCATAAAATGCAGCCATTAAATCCATCCATTCTTCTACAAGCCCAATGACAAAATGAGCTGTCTCGTTCTGTACTCTTAGCTCAAGACTCTAGCCTTGATTCTAGCCAGAGTTTGGTGGTATGTAATACAGACCAATGAATAAATAGCTGTGAATGATCTAGAAGTAATTCTTAATTCTCACTCCCAAGGCATGGTACCCAAGTGTGTCCAGCAAGGGGCTGGAAAGCCCCTTTCCCCAGAGGAAAGACACTGACGTTCCTGTTTATATTTCCTTAAATTCACCACAAAGATTTTCCCCTACGCCCCAAACCACACAATCAATGCTTTGCAACAATGTGGTCTTTAACGATTTTGCTTCGTTTCCCTTTTCAGGCAGTAAATAGAGTTCCTTAAAACTTAGAGAACTTAGTTTATTTCCCTTTACACTTTTAAAAAGAAAGATATTTGTAAAAACATACCAATTCTCAATTTCTAGACTCTCATTCATCTTAGAGTCACAGTTGGTAATAATACTACAGTTTGCTTCTTGTTTTTTGTTACTGTCGCTCACTGCATACTACAAATTAAAATTAATCTTAAACTTAAAAGAAAAAAATTAAGTTACAAATCAAAGTGTATCATGTCCCATTCGAGATTCCTTTTTTGAAGAGACCTCAGGTCCCTCCTGACTTATTCCACTGTCACCAGTAGAACAGCCTGCTCTCTTCTCAAGAGCTCAGTTCTAAATCCCCCTCAATTATATCCATTCAAATGGACTTCATTATTCCCCAACATCAAACTATCTCAGAGAAGGAAGGTGAAGAAAGGGAACACAGGCCTCAAGGTGGATTAAAAAAGAAATTCAAGAAGCCAGGTGTAGTGTTGCAAGTCTTTAATCCCAGCACTCTGAGAGGCAAAGTCCAGCTGATCTGAGTTGGAGGCCAGCCTGGTCTACAATGTGAATTCTAGGACAGCTCATCTCAAAAAACAAACAAACATAAAAGTATTTTTCAGTCACACCTAAAAAGCTAATTGAAAACACAATTTCAAATAACTTGAGAGAAGTTAACACTTGTAAATCTAACTGAAGGTGACATTTGCTCGGTCAGACACAATTTCAGCTATCTTTTCCTCATCAATAGGCTACATAATAAATCTCTAAGCTAGAAACTCCTCCTCTCTGGAAAGTCAGGCAAGGAACTGAACAGTGGTTGTCTCTGGAAGACCGGCACGCAGGGCAGAAACAGAAACAGGCTTTTTGCTGCATACCTTTTGGGCCCTTATTTCAAGCAACCTGCTTTGTGTGGTGCACTGCTGCTGGGGCTGGAATGCAGGGCCTCCCACAGGCAAGGCCAGGGGTGTCCCACTGCGTTCCATCACTGGGCCAGCACTACCTATGTTTAAGAAGCTGTTTGGTAGAAGTCTATCTAATTGTGAGGTTGTGCTCAATTACATTACACAGAAAACAGCAGCACTAGAGGAAGTGGAGTTGGTTTCACTGTGGCGCTGGCTCTTCTGCCAGGGCAGTAGTGTCCACAGGAAACCTTGCAAATTCACCATCCCAGAAGGCCCGAGTTCTGTTGCTTCACTCCCTGAGCATTCAAATGGAAACAAACTTCTAGTACTGTACCAATTAGGAATGAAGAATAGAGGTACTTAAGGAGCTGGTAAGTATTAGAGAAACAATGATGCAACAGATCAATCACAAATACATGAGAGATGTTATTGACATTTCCTTTAAAGTGTAAACTGCCATTCTGTAGACTCAGTGAGAAAGATGTCCAGGTCGGTATCCTCTGCAACATAGCTTAAGCAGCTTGAACCAGCAAATGCAATATGATCTGTTGCTGGACACAATTGCACAATCTCAATTACCCAGAAGATTCTACCAAACAGGAAATTCACGATGTGACTTTAAGTAACACAGGACTCATACTTAAAGGTTAGCACATCCAGAAGCCTGGAATTTGTTCCAAAACAAAACAAAAACCATTTCCCAGACTCCTTCGGAAACCATGAATGCATTTAAGTCACTAAAACACAGGAAGGGCTCATCTGCTGAATCTGACACTTATTGTCAGATAGGGAGCTCTAAAAGATATAATAAAAGATACTGTGTGAATCCTTCAAAGTTCCTTAGAGAACATTTCTGGAGTGGAAGTTTTATGGTAGAAATTTAATCTGAAACCTGCTCCCAGGGCCTTGCATGGTAGCAAAAGCCTTTATTCTCAGTGCTGGCAGACAAAATTTGTTGAGTTCCAGGCAAGACAGGGAGAGCCATAGTGGAACTAAAATAGCACACACCCCCCCCCACCCGGTGTTAAGGAAAGCTAAAAAGCATCGTTTCCTATGTTCCAGGCTCTCCCGAAAACCACCACGTACCTTGCTGCTTACAAGCTGATAAAACTTCGCAAATCTTCTAAGGGACTTAAAAAAAAGAAAAGCACCCCCATGAATTAATTCAATTAAAAGCTATCTACACCTCCAGCTCTAGTCCTACCTTCTTGATCTTGAGGGGCGCCCCTCTGCTCGATATGGAAAACTGTTTTGTCAAACAATACTGAAATGAGCAGTGGTATGTGACTAAGCGGCGAGCTGGAGCGTCCTTGCAAGGCGCTGCCACCCTCCCTCCCCGAAAAGGAAATACGCTTTCAACCGAATCGGAAACACACCACGCAAGCTGGCACCGTGGTCCCCGAGATAAAGTCGATATTTTAAGCTCTTAGGGGTGCTGCTAATTCAAGTGCGAATCCCAAAGGAACGTTTCCTGAGACAGGATTTTTCGATGGAGGCTTGCAAAAATGGGAAAAGGGGGAGAAAGAAAAAAAAAAATTCCGGGAAAGGAGCGCTTTCTCTTGCAAGTTTCGTTCAGGTGACCGCAGTCCCCGGGTCAGGCTTTGCCCTACTGCTCCTCGCAGGAGCTCCGCCCAGCTCGTCTGCTCCCCGGGGCAGGGCTCCCGCGTCCCGAGTGGCGGTACCCGGAGGCAGGGTCTTGAGGCCGCGCTGCAGCAAAGGACCCCCGGGAGGAACAGTCTTGGGAGCAGGGAGAGCGCAGGGTAGAGCAGCATCCCACCGCGCCCGCGGCTGACCCGCTCCCGCATACGGCTCGTCCCCGACCTGCGCGTGCAGGGCGAGGGGTGCAGGACACGTCCCGCTCCAGCTGCCCCCTGCACCCCCAGACACGCCCGGAGGAGAATTCCTGCCGCTGGGCGCATCGCTGAGCTGTGGGGACAGGCCTGGCCCTCAGGCATGCTGGGCCACCCTGCTTGCTCCACCGCGTCCCCCCACCCCACCCCTAACCCGAGGCCCGGCGACACTCACCACACCGAGCCATAGGCGCCCGAGCCCACCGGGGACAGGTTCTGGTATCGTTCGGGCACCTCCCAGATGGTCTTGTTCAGCTCCTGCCGGTAGAACGTGGGCCTCTCCTGCGACATCTTCCAGCGGCGGCAGCGGGGCGAGGAGGTGGCCGAGCGGGGGCTCCTGCCTGCAGCCGCACGCTCTCCTCTGCGCCCGCCCGCCCGCGGCAGACCGGACCCCGCGCCCGCCGCCCGCGCAGGTGTGGAGGCTGCGACCCGCCGCCCCTGTCAGCCGCGGCGGCTCCTATGAGCCTCGGCAAGGTGCCGGAGCCGGCTGCACGGCTCGAGGCTGCTCCCGCCGCGGTCCTCCTGCAGCCGCTCCCCGGGGAGGGAGCGCACGCCGACGCCGCAGGACACCCGCTCGCGCTCCAGCGCCCCGCTCGGGCTCCAGTGGCGGCGATCCCACAGGCAGCGGCCGGGAGCCTCTCGCGGAACTCTCGCGAGAACAGCTCCAGGAGGCCCCGCTCCGAGCCCAGATCTTACCCAATATGGAACCTGCCCACGGGCGGGGGTTCGCGAGAAGAGCGCGCAGGGCCGGCAGATCTCGCGAGAATAGGGACGCGGCTTGGGGAGCCGAGGCAGGAACTCTCGGGGACTGGGCTCCCCGGGGCGCCAAGGGTGGAGGCCGCAGCGCGGGGCGCGCGCGCCTCTCTGTGGTCACACGGGCGAATGCCTGGCGCCATGGCGGAAAGCCGCTGTGACAGCGTCGGGGAAGAGAGCCAAACGATCTTTGAACTCCGAGCAACCTGCTCACTGGAGCCGGCAATTTCCAAGAACAACTTGCAAGAACAGACAGGCCCTGTCCAGAAAGCTGTCGCATTCCGGTCTGCTCAAGGACAAGTGGCTCACCTCGGGATGCGGGTGAAACCTGCCCCCTAGGCAAATATTAGTCCTACCTCAAAGCCCAGGCTCTCCCTTCAGGCGCTCCTACATGTTCTCAGGCAGAAGTTGCAGAAGGAGGTTCCAGGGACCCACAGGGAGTTCCAATGCAGGAGGTCAGAGGTAGACATCATGAATGGCCCACTTCCAGGCAGGGGACCAGCATTTGCAAGGCCCTGGGTTCAATACCCAGTACTGGAAGGGAAAGGTACACACACACACTGCAAGTAGTCATTCCATTTCAGGAAGGTCTTCTCATATATTTTATTTATTTATATTTACACCACCTGCAATTCCAGCATTTGGAAAGACCAGAAAACCCTTCATATATATATATATATTATATATATATATATATATATATAATATATATATATATATATTTACACAGCCTGTAATTCCAGCATTTAGAAAGACCAGGAGACCCTTTAATACTTTATTTATTTATATGTACACAACCTGTAATTCCAGCATTTGGAAAGACCCGGGGACCCTTCTTATTTATTTATTTGTATTTACAAAGCCTGTAATTCTAGCATTTGGAAAAACCAGGAGACCAAGCCTCTGCTGTGTAGTGATGAGGCCGTATGTGCAACACCCCAAAAACCATCACTCGGTTTTGAGACCGACTCTTGTCCTTTAGAGCCATACAAAGTTTAGAAATTTAAAGGAAAATTGGGGGTGGGTGGGTATTAAAGACTTAATTCATGCCTCTGAGAGTATGAAGAACTAGAGCGAGCATTCTGACCGCGTCTCATTTAGGTAAGTCTGTTGAGCTTTCATAGGCCCTGGATCTAGTCTCTACAAGAGCAATGCGACCCTGCATTCCCACCTAGTGGAATCTTCCGTAGAAGCCGAGAAAGCTAATAAAAGTGAATGGGGAAAGTTAGACCCGTAAGAACCCACATCCACCCATGCCTACACCGAGCAGGAGACAGGGGAATCTTATTCTCGTGGCTATTTCTAGAAGATCCGGGTATGTGGAGGGCAGCAGGGACCCCTTCTCCTCCGCCCAGATGCCATCCTCGCCCGTCACCCGCACAGCCGGAACGCCGGCGGGTTCTGCAGCAACGGCTCCGGAACTGCCGGCCTCCGCGTACGCAGCGCTGCCGCCAGCCAGGCTGGAGCCGAGTCTGTCCCCAGCGTCTGCGCTCCTGCGGGCCACCGGAAACCAGGTGAATCTCGGTCGGGAGCCGTCCGGAGCACTGGCTGCCGCCTGGGAGCTGACAGCCCGCTCGCGTCCCGGAGCGTGGCTGCTTGGGTCACCTGCAGAGCCAGGAGGGTCCCAGGCACAAGGAATGGGTGAATGAATGAATGGCGGTGTTCCCTAGAACTCTCTCCTTATAGAAAGGCTGCGTGAAACCGAAATGGCTAGAGACAACATGGGATTTGCATACTGGATCCTTTCAAAATTCGTATCTCTGTGTTGTCCACAGCTGAAGGAACTGGACTGTGGGCCCCCCACACATCCACTCTCTGTGTCCTCATCAGGCCTCAGCCCAGGGCCCCCTTTGCTTCCAGACTTTACTGTTCTGCTCATTTTGTTCTCTCTGCCTTAAGCCCGCCCTCTGTCCTCTCTCCCCCCTCTCTGTCTTCTAGCCCTTATTGCTGGACTTTGGGTCCTCCCATGAAGTCTCCTCTGTTCAGCCCAGTAATGAAGATCTCTCTACCACACCTGCTTGGTATCACACTGAATAGCATTAAGGGAAGGTGTTTATGTGACCTGTCAGCAGCTGGAGGGCTGCCACTTTTCAAGCATTTCCTGCCACTAGACCATCCCCAATACATTCTCCACCAAAACTGAGAGTCACAGGCAATGAGGACTTTTGGTTGAGAATTACAAGTGCTTTTTTTTTTTTAATTGGAAGTGAATTTTGTCTTATGGTTTTAGAAAGCATGTGAAAGATGACTTAATTAGGTAAACGATATTCTTGTACCTTAACTAATTTTGAGGGTTTCTGGTCCTTTGGGTCAACATTTTATAAATTGGGTTACATTTTTTTTTGCATTTAAGATATTCCAAATAGAGATTTTTTTTTAAGATTTATTTATTAGTATAAGTTCACTGTAGCTGTCTTCAAACGCACCAGAAGAGGGTATCAGAATCTCATTATAGGTGGTTGTGAGCCACCATGTGGTTGCTGGGATTTGAACTCAGTACCTTTGGAAGAGCAGTTGGTGCTCTTACCCACTGAACCATCTCACCAGCCCCCCCCCCCAAATAGAGATTTTAAACGAATCAGTGAGTGGGTGAATGGATGGATGGACAGATGGGTGGATGGATGGACAGATGGCTGAGGGTAGCAGAAGCAAAAAGAGCTGTGTTAACGTGCTTGTATATTTTTTTAAGTATTTTTAGCAGTGAAAGCCTGCTTAAAGATAAAGGCTGGGACTACAGCTCAGGGTAGAGCAGCCCTGCATGTGTTGGGCCCTCAGATGGGTCCCAGCCTAAGAAGGAAGAATCAAAAAGAATTAAGGCATGGATGGTGGCTTACACCTGTACACCTGTAACCCTGCATTGGCTAACTGGGGACAGGAGGAGGGGGATGCCAAAGCCCACTACACTCTACCTTTGTGGGGAGCCTGTCTCACAATAAAGACAAGTAAGAGAAGTAGCGGGTAGTGCAGGGAGCTTCCGGGCTGCTCCACCCTACCTGGCTGCTCCGCATCAGGCTCCCTAGCTCAGCTGTGCTGCTGCTTCTCTGTGTACACAGGCGCCTCACTATGGCTGACCTGGAACTCACTCTGTAGACCAGGCTAGCCTGGAACTCACAGAGATCCACCTGCCTCTGTCTCTGGATTGGGGGTTAAAGGCAAGTGCGTGCGCGCCGCCACTATGCTGAGCTCCCCCGGCTTCTTAAAACACACTTTTGTACTGCCCCAGAAATTCTGACTCAGGAAATCATTTTTATTTGGTTTGTGGTTTTGTTTGTTTATTTTGAAGTAGGATCTCATGACCGAAAGCTTGCTGTGTATCCGAAGCTGGTCTTGAACCCCTGATCTTCACTGCCTCTGTGTCCCAAGTGCTGAGGGTACAGGCATGTGCCACACACTCAGCTCCCTCTAAAAACAGGTTTTTCTTTTTGTTTTTGAAGTTTGTTTATTTTGTGTGTGTGGTCATAGATGTGGGCCACACTGCCCGGTGCAGGTCCCAGGAAAACTTGTGGAAGTTGGTATCTCTCCTTTCACCTCATGGGTCCCACGGTTGTCAGGCTTGCTGGCAGGGGCCATCTCACCAGCCCTCCTCTAGGAACACTTTTAAACCTACCCCCTTTCTGTCCTCCACCCCCTTCTTCTTCCCTCTCCCAGTTTAAAGTTGACGTCACTCAGATATTTTATTTCCCTTATATCATCTCTAAATCCTGTCCCTGAAATACCTATTCTCCCCTCCCCCCCTCACTTGAACTCGGTGGTCTCAATTCACCTTCTCAGGGAGTTCTCCATTCCCCAGGCTGGGACCCTCAGTATCTCTCTAGGTCATGTGATTTTAACACAGGAATCTGTTTTACAGTGGAGGAGATAGGGCCTGAATTGTGGCCATGCTGAATCACTGTGGTATACTGAGGAACACCTTATGCCTGTCAGAAAGGACAAGGCTGATGGTTATCAGGAAGATACCAGGGGTGGGGGGAAGGGGGTTGTAGGCTGCCCGTGGGTGGTCCTTCCTGCCCCCCCCAGCCCCCTGCCCGACACCAGGCTCCCCACTGGGGAGATGCTGCTATCTTCCTGCTGTATTCCATGGAGGAGAAGTTAGAAGACAACCTCGCCCTCAACCTTTAGCACTGTGGAGGGAATGGTCATCGTGCACCAACATGACCACGCTGCGGGCTATAAAGGAAGTCAGCTGTACTGCCTTTAGGGTGCCTCAGTGCTAATCCCAATTCAAATGATTGTTGAAAACCTGTACTTATTTATGTTTATTAATTTATATGCATGAATGTTTTCACTGCATGTATGTCTGTGCAACATCTACATGCCTGGTACATGCAGAGGTCAGAGGAGAGCATCAGATTCTGTGAAACAGACATTACAGATGGCTGTGAGCAGCCATGTCAGTGCTAGGAGCCAAGCCTGGTCTTCTTGTTTGCAGAACAACTGAGCCAGCTCTTGAGTCCCCTAATTGGGATTGTTACTCAGACATGGTGGTGGGTACTTACTGTACTCCAAGGTGGAGGCAGGAAGAACAGGAGGCCAGCAGGTCCTCTGATGCAATGGTAAGCTCTGGTTGGCCTGTTTTAAAAGTAATAATAATAATAATAAAAGCCAGGTGTGGTGGCAAATGCCTTTAACCCTAGTACTTGGGTGTTAGAGGCAGGTGGATTTCTGAGGTATTCAAGGCCAGCCAGGACTACGGAGTGAATCCTCTTAAAATCCCTATCAGACACACACCCCTACCGGGCACACACACACACACACACACACACACACACACACACACACAGAGTAAATAGTAAACACTGAAGTTGTCAGAACTTCTGAGCTTTGTTCAGTTGGGTTGGGATTTGCTTGTTCACATGATTATTTTGACAGGGTCTTGACCATGTAGCCCAGGCTGATCTCAAACTTGTCATCCTTGTGCTGCTATGGTACTGGGATTACAGGTCAGGCCACCATACCTGTGTCCATTAGGAAAATGAGAATAACATGTCCCTTGATTCTGAGACAGAACGGTTGTGAGGAAGGGTCTCGGAAAACTGCTGTGCAAAGATATCATCAGTATATGTGAATTATCTTACCTTCAAAATATACTGAGGAGGGCAGGCAGTGGCCCACAGCTCTGGATCCTGTCTCGGGGGCCTGAGTCAGGGAGACAGTAGGGAACTCATCAGCCTGAGCCAAGCTGAGCAACAAAGAAAGCAGGGAGAGCAGCCCATGCGTGCAGTCCCACCACGTGGGGCATTGGAAGCTGGGAGACCATGATCTCAAGGTTATCCTTGCCGACATTGTGAGTTTGAGGCCGACCTGGACTACAAGACACCCTAACTCAAAAAAAGGCAAGGGTGCTGGAGAGATGGCTCAGCTGACACAAGTGCACACTGCTCTTGCAGAGGACCTGAGAGTGGCTCCTAGGAACCGCACTGGGCAGCTCACAGCCACCAATGCCAGCTCCTATTTCTGGCCTTGGAGAACACCTGTAAACACACATAAGAACATACCCACATGCCGGGCAGTAGTGGCACATGCCTTTAATCCCAGCACTCAGGAGGCAGAAGCAGGCAGATTTCTGAGTTCGAGGCCAGCCTGGTCTACAGAGTGAGTTCCAGGACAGCCAGGGCTGCACAGAGAAACCCTGTCTCGAAAAACCAAAACTAAAAAAGAAAAAAGAAAAAAAAAAAAGAACATACCCACAGAAAGACACACACACACACACACACACACACACACACACGCGCATGAATACTCGTCCACATACACAAAAACAAATAATAAAAATATTTTTTTTTAAATCAAGAAAAGTGCTAATTGTTTTAAATTTCTAAAAAATTGTTTCTTTTGTCTCAAAACTCTTTTGAGACAGGGTTGCTCTATGTAGCCCTGGCTGGCTGGCCTGGAACTTGCTATGTAGACTAGGCTGGCCTGGACCTCACAGGGATCCTCCTGGTTTTGCCTACCAGGAGCTAGGATTAAATAAGCACATGCTACCACATTCAGCCCTAAATATTTTTTGTTACATTTATTTATTTGGGGTGTGTGTGTGTGTGTGTGCCAAGCGTTATCATATATTCTATGTAAAGTCAGAGGATAACCTGTAGGCATCCTCGGGCTTTCACCACTGAGCCATCTCGCCAACACTAATACATGTTTGGTTCGTTTCGTTTGGTTCGTTCAGTTTGGTTTGGTTTTCTCAAGATGTCTCTGTGCAGCCCTGGCTGTCCTGAAACTCACTCTGTAGACCAGGCTAGCTTCGAACTCAGAAATCCGCCTGCCTCTGCCTCCCAAGTGCTAGGATTTAAGAAGTGCGCCACCACTGCCCAGCTCTACCTGTTTTTCCCTGATGTCTTCACAGCTAATCCAGGAACAATGCAAACAGAGAGGAGCCTCCAGAGTTTCAGCAACAGATACAGACAAATCCCTTTTGTGTACGATGTCAAGCGGAGCGTGTACAACGAGGAGAATTTCCAACAGGAGCACAGGAAGAAGGGCTCCACCACTGGGAACGTGGACATCGATATCACCACTTTCAAGCACCACGTCCAGTGCCGGTGCGTGTGCTCGTGCGCTCATGCACCCAGCCTCTCTCTGCTGCCCACTTCTGTTTTTGTCTTCCTTCTCTGAATTCCTGCTGTAAGAACCTTGCCATTGTGTGTGTGTGTGTGTTTATTGGCTGTGTGTATGTGTCAGTTTGTGTGTGTGTCTCTCTCTCTTTTTTTTTTTTTTTTTGTTTTTTCCAGACAGGGTTTCTCTGTGTAGCCCTGTGTAGCCACATCTGCTTAACATAGACACAATATCTGGGGAGGATACCTAATAAACTCATTGTTCAATTGTGGCAGGCAAAATGGCTCAGTGGGTAAAGATGCTTGCTGCAAAGCCTAAGGATCAGAGTTCTATCCCTGGGACCCACATGGTAGAAGGAGAGAACTGACTTTACAGAATTGTCACCTGGTCTTCTCCACGCTAAATAATTATAATAAAGCACCAACTGCTGTTACTCGCCCAGCAGAGATTTAGACAGTTCTGACCGAGTAGACAGTAGTGACGGAGAGACTCTTGTACCATTTACATTGTGGCCATCGACAAAGGTGACACATCACCTCTCAGTCCCACCCCACTGTTGAGGGGCTCTGAACCTCTCAGCAAACTGACGGGTAAAAGTGCTTCTTTTCAGGATCATTTCTATGCCTTATCATTTTGTTTTTTCCTTGAGACAGGGTCTGGCCTTGTGCTCACGGTGTAGCACAGGCTAGCCCTCACAGTGTAGCACAGGCTAGCCTTGAAGTCCTGAGCCGCCTGCCTCACCTCGTCCAGCTCCTTTACTTTCTTCTCTCCAGTACTGGTGGTTGAACCCACATTTGACATACACTAGGAAAGCACTCTGTCACTGAGCTGTGTCCCCAAAGTGCTGGGGGGTTTGTTGTCATTGTTGGTTGTAGTAAAGAATATATGATATCCAGCTGGTTGTTTTGACCATTTTAAGTGGGGATTTTGTGGCATAATTGTTCTTATGCAACTACCACCACAGTTGGTTTGCAAAAAAAGTTTTCATCACCTCAAACAGAAACTCTGTACTCATTAAGCAATCAGCTCCCCACCTCTCACCCCACCCTTACAGAAGTCCCCTTGAGTGAGTCTGCCTCCTCTAGACAGAGCTCTGAGGCTGCCCTTTGGATTCCAGCAGGACCATGCAACATTTGCCTTCTGTGTCGGCCTTGTTCTATTTAGCACTGCTTTCAAAGTCCATGGGCATTATAACAAGTGCTGGCACACTGCCTCTCTTCTGTGGCTGAGTAGTAATCCGTTGTGCGTCTGTCTACATGCTCTGCTCTGTCTGTCCGTCCGCATAACGAACACTCAGGTTCCTTTGGCCTCTGAGAGTAAGGTTGCTGTGACCACTGACACAGATCTATTTCAATCTCGGAGTTGAATTCTCTCAGGACCGCCGAGTAAGGGTAGAATTCCCAGGTCATACGGCAGTTCTTTGTGCAGCTCTGAGCTGCCGTGTGCATGCTGAGAACTAAACTCTGGGCCTCAGGAAGAGTGGCCAGTGCTCTTAACACTGAGCCACACCTAGCTCCTGCAAAGTCTTAGCTTTGATTTAAAAAAAAAAAAAATCAATCTGTTTTAGTCTGAGAACAAAAACAAAAAAGAAGTACTCATTTATTTGTTTGTTTTGGTTTTTCGAGACAGGGTTTCTCCGTGTAGCCCTGGCTGTCCTGGAACTCACTTTGTAGACCAGGCTAGCCTCAAACTCTACCTCCCAAGTTAATGGGGCTAAAAGCATGCCAGGAGTTAGTTATAATTGTGTATATATGAGTATGGGTATACGCAAGAGAGTTTGGGTGCCTGGAGAAGCCAGACGTGTCCGATCCCTTGGAGGTGGCCGTTGATGGAGGTGATGGTGAGCCATTGACATGAATGCAGAGAGCTGAACTCATGTTCTCTGCTCAATAATCTCATAATATATAAAATAGATGTAATTAGAAGGAAAAACAGTTACAATAAAATATAGTGAGCCAGGTGGTAGTGGTAGATGCCTTTAGTTCTATTACTGGGAGGCTGAGGCAGGTGGATCTCTGAGCTTAAGGCCCAATTTTTCACATGGGTCTAGTAACCACCATAGTTTCAAGGAAGTAATGAATGTAAACAATATTACAAGCTATCTCTAGGAGTAGTAACATTCTGGTTATAATGTCCAGTTCTATGGCTTCTAATTCAGTTTATAATCAATATTCCTAATTGAAGGAGCCAAGAATGGTGGCACATTCCTGTAACGTCATCAAGGCTGAGGCAGAAGGATTGTCACGAGTCTGAGCTCTTCCTAAACTCCATAGAATACCAGACAGCTACAGAGCAAGATCTCTCTAAACAATCAAATAACCTTTGCTGACGAAATTATGAAACATTTGCAGAATTTAGTGGAAATAATGACTCTTTGCCCGAAAATTCACATTCACCTCAAATTCTGCCTAAGACTTCCAGATTCCATTAACCCGAGGTTAGGAATCCTGGGATGGACATCGTGACAGTAGCTGTCATTACTGCAGTTGTCCTTGCCCAAACCCGGCCTCTGCCACCATCTTGCCTGCGACTGTCGATAGCCAAGTTCTCTCTATCTCGGCTTCAGCTGCTCTGCGCCCTTTATTCATGTCCTGCCTTGTGCAAATTGATGTCCCCTCTGCTTCTATGGCACTGCCTACCACCTTCTGCTTCGGGAAACAAGAGTGAATGTCTTACCAGAGCAGGTGCCAGGCCCCTGGCAGGGACAAGGCTGAGGGTTCTATCCTCAGAATCACGTGCAAGCAGACAAGATGATCATCTTCCATAACGCTACCCTAGAAGCGAGTATTACTAAGGCGATTTCACCCTCTGGCCTCTGCCTGCTCCAGCATCCCCTGGAGACACAAGTCACCAACTCTGCTTCATGTGGCCTTTCTGTTCTTTCTCTTTCCCTTTCCCTTTTTAATTTAAAGTCTAAGTGAGGCAGATGTTAGAGATGTTCTAAGGCTCAGCCTACATTTTAAAGAAATCTTTGCTTTTAACTGCTTACATTTTCCTTTCTCTTCATATTTCTACTTCAAAAGTACCATCCCAGCCTTTTCTGAATTTTAACCAGAAATGTAGGCCAGCAGGGCACTGAAAGCACGGTTCTGCTTCCAGGATGCTTGCTCTGGCGGCCAGTGTCTGCTCTTGCCCAGCGGTGTGGCCACAGGTGACTTACCCAGCCAGCCTGTGCTGTCTCCTCTAAACACTGGGAAGGATGGTGGCACCTGCCTTGGTCCTGATTAGGAAGGATTTATTTATTTATTTATTTATTTTTATGTCTAGGAATAGTAAACACTAGATAACTGGCTTTGGTTTTCTGGTTGAGGAAGATTTTTAGTAAATAAAATAATCTTTTAAGTCCATCTCTTCCTTTCTACAGAAAAACATCTTATCTCATTCCTTGTTTTCTTCCTGTTGTTTGGCAACTCCCTGTTCCCTCTTTGATGTTAATCACCCCTGCACCTTTTCACCAACTCTGACACTCTTCAGTCTTTTAATTGAGACAATCTAATGTAGACCTTAGCCGTGTGTGTGTGTGTGTGTGTGTGTGTGTGTGTGTGTGTGTGTGTGTGAATAACCTTGGGTGTTGGGTCTTGCCTTCCACCTTGTTAGAGATACTGTCCTTGTTGTTTGCTACTGCATATGCAGCCTTGCTGTCTGGTCGGCTCCTGAGAATCCTGTGTCTTCTCTGAATCTCCCCAAGGATCCTTGGCGTTACAGGTTCACTGTGCATCTGGCTCTTACACTAGTCCTGGGAATTCAGACCCAGGTCTTTATACTGAGCTGAGCCCCAGCCCACAGTTCTCACTTAAGATGCCTTCATAAAATTAGAATTTTTCTCTAGAAGCTTTCTCATTTCACCCATTGGCACCAGTTTCCTGTCGCTCTGACTCCCTTCTTGGTCCTGTGCAGCTCAGACCCAATTTTCCCCATTGCCAAAGACCTCAGTGACTGCGCAGGGTTAGTCAACTGGCACGTGTGGAGGAGGAGGTGCAGCATCAGGTGAAGGAACAGATTGTCCTAGTGCCACGCTTCGGGTTTGAGGTGGGAGCATCAAGCTTGCTTTCTCTAATTCTGACTCCACACCTTCCTCAAACCCAGCAAGTCCCTTGAAAATCGCAGTCCAGCATTCTTCCCAAACCCCTGAGCAGAAGGGGGCATCTGTCCACAGTAAGCCCAGCCTTGTAGAGAAGCCATAATGCTGAACTCGGTACCAGAAGGCATGGCTTCCCGCTCCAACTCTGCTCTGCTCCTATAGGTGGCTCTGACCTTGGGGAAGGTATTCATAATTATGTGGCCTCATGTACCTTAGTGATGCTTATGGTCATGCCAGACAGAATACACGGGATTGGGGCTGGACAGGTGGCTCAGCTGTTAAAAGCACTGGCTAATTTGTGTGTGTGTGTGTGTGTGTGTGTTTTTGAGACAGGGTTTCTCTGTATAGCCTTGGCTGTCCTGGAACTCACTTTGTAGACCAGGCTGGCCTTGAACTCAGAAATCTGCCTGCCTCTGCCTCCCGAGTACTGGAATTAAAGGTGTGTGACACCACGCCCGGCTGGCACTGGCTACTCTTAAATAGGCTCTGAGTTCAATTCCCAGCACCCACACCGTGGTTCATAACCATCCATAACTCCAGGTCCAGGGGACCAAATGCTCTCTTCTGGCCTCCTTGGGCACCACACGCACATGCTACACATACAGGTAAAACACATTCAGGTAAAATACTTTTATACACATAAAATAAGTCTAAAAAGGTTGAAGTACATGAAGTCATTTCCTGTCTGATCATATGCTTTAGTAGTGTACATGCTACAGTTATGTTTGTTGTCATAGTCAAATCTCTTCTCTAACCCAACACATCTGTGAAGAAGACCCTAGTCAGCTGCCAGTCCCTGCCAAACTAGGAATGGGAAAATGTAACTTAAAGCCAAACTGGTTTCACGCATCTGTAGAGTGTGGTCTCCCTCTGTCAGTTGTCCTCTACCCATAGATTATGACCTCTCTCACAGTTGATCTTTCACAGGCATCACCTGAGATCATCAGAAAACACGGATATTTTAGCATTCGCAACAGTAGCAAATCACAGTTGTGAAACAGCAACAAAGTAGTTTTATGGTTGGGGTCACCCCCACACGAAGAACTGTATATATTAAAGGGCCTCAGCATTAGGGAGCTTGAGAACCACTGGCAGAGATGATCTGGAGTGACTCCATTTTGGTCTTGTTTTGAGATAGGGTATGATTATGCAGTCCAGGCTAATGCCTGGGCTCCTATGATCCTCCCGCCTCGGCCTCCCTAGTCGCCGGGACTGCAGGTGTGTGCTACTGTACTCTGCTTTTCCCACCAGCATGCTGGGGTTTGTTTGTTGGTTGAGCCTTACTTTGTGACCCTTTGTGGACCAGTCTGGCTTTGAACTCAGAGATTGCCAGCCTCTGACTGTTGAGCCGGGGTCAAAGTGTTTTGTCATACTTTTCGGTGCGTCCTCCCTCCCTTCCTTTCTTTCAGACACTGTATATCCAGAGATGATATTGAACAGTTCCTCCTGCCTCCACCTCCTGAGGGTTGCGATTATAGGCATGCACCAGATACAGGGCACACCTGGTATACGTGGTGCTGGAGACTTAACCAGGGGCTTCATGTGTGCTTGGCAGGCAGTCGCTCTACCAACTGAGCCACATTCCCAGTCCCCCACTCCCAAATTTCCTTCTGATAGAGAAATGTTCTGTCACTTGCAGACTCTACCACTGGGTGCTAGTCATGAGAACCAAAGCACCTCCAGACACAGCCCAGCTGCCTTCTGGGAAACAGAACTGCTCCTAGGACAGACCCACAGATAATCTAGCCTTTAAAATCTGAGGTCTTTTCTTTAGATGGCTAACTCTCCAAGTACAAAACTCTGTTTCTGTAACAGTCTAGCTACCCCAGGCAGATCCAGACTGCTGCTTAGTGTTTGGTTAGATTAGCATATGTGAGAATGATATGCAGGTGTCCCCTGAAGCAGGACAGGACAGCTCCTAGGGGAGACACAAGCTACCAAGTAGAGTGTTTGTTGTGCTTGCTGCACGTGCCGCACGAGCACTGTACTTAAACTCCCAGAGTTCAACCCCAGTGACTCACATGGTAGAAGGAGAGAACTGACTGACTCCTAAAAGCTGTCCTCTGACCTCTATATATCCCCACATGCATACAAATAAATAAATAAATAAATAAATAAATATAAAAACTAAGGCATTGGGGCTGGAGAGATGGTTCAGCGGTTAAGAACACTAAATGCTGTTTCAGAGGTCATGAGCTCAAATCCCATGACCACATGGTGGCTCACAACCATCTGTAATGGAGATCTGATGCCCTTTTCTTGTGTGTCTGAAGACAGCAACAGTGTATTTGTATACATAAAATAAATAAATCTTTAAAAAGAAAATCCTCAGACATTAACTATCCCTATCACCTGTTGATCTCATAACAAGAACAACAAAAAATTTTGTTTTTTTAATATGTATTGGTGTTTTCCCTTCATGTATATCTCTGCACTATGTCTGCGTACTATGTCAGCAGAGACCAGGAGAAGAATTGGGTTCCCTGGGACTAGAGTTATATACAGATGGTTGTGAGCTACCGTGTGGGTGTTATGAACTTAACACAGATCCTTGGAAGAGCAACAAGTGTCCCCAACCACTGACCCATCTCCTCCATCTCATCTCCAAAACACTATTTTTATTAAAGACTCAGTGATACTAGTTCATTCTCTACCAGAGGTTAGTTGGTTTGCCTCTCTCCAAACTGCCAGCAAAAACACAGAACTAACTGGACACTGGACACTGAGCCTCAGTTCTTTCCAGCTATACCTTGCTGGTTCTTGCTGGTGGTTTTATCCTCCAGGGATCTTTCTTTCTTTCTTTCTTTCTTTCTTTCTTTCTTTTTTAATTTATTTATTATATGTAAGTACACTGTAGTTGTCTTCAGACATACCAGAAGAGGGCGTCAGATCTCGTTACAGATGGTTGTGAGCCACCATGCGGTTGCTGGGATTTGAACTCGGGACCTTTGGAAGAGCAGTCAGTGCTCTTAACCGCTGAGCCATCTTGCCAGTCCTGATCCAGGGATATTTCTTAACATGTATCTTGTTCTCTAGGTCAGGGGTAGACAGGCTACCATCTTCTATTGGGTAGAAAGAAGCCAGGATGCTAAACATCCTGAAATTCAATTTGCAAGACCATCAGCCTTCCAGCAAAGGATATTTTGATCCAACATGTCAAAACGTCCTTTGTGCTAATGGGAAATGTGCAGTAAGGGAGGGCGGGTTACACCCTGCACCTTTCCTTAGTGGATGTGTGTGTGTGGGGGGGGGGGCTCTCTGTAGAGAGCCTTGCTGAGTCTCTGTTCTTCCTTCTCCCAGCTGCTCCTGGCACAAGTTCCTGAAATGCATGCTCACAGTCTTCCCCTTCCTGGAGTGGATATGTTTGTATCGATTCAAGGACTGGCTTCTTGGAGACTTACTTGCTGGTTTAAGTGTTGGTCTTGTTCAAGTTCCCCAAGGTAAGAGCAAATTCAAGCTGCCTTATCCCAGAGCTGATCTACTGGCCCTCAGCTGCTCTCAGGGGCAAACAGTAGTGCTGGGTGAACAGAAGGACAACAAAGGAGCTGCCCTGCCTTCCTGCCATAGACCAGGCTGGCCTTAAACTCAGAAATCCGCCTACCTCTGTCTCCCAAGTGTTGTGAGCCATCCAGTGGCTCACATGGATGGGGTACACCTGAGTGGCAGGCCGGCGCTGAAAGAAAGGGAAACTAGGCGGACAAGAGAGAAATGGAGCCAAGACAATGTACTGATCAAGGCTCAAATGTTTAATGATGAATGCACTTATAAAGGGGTGGGGGGAGGCCCATTCCTGCCAATTCATCCTTGGAGCCTGGAACCAGCTGCAGGTGATGACGTGTAGGATAGGGCGTAGTCTCTGTAGTCTCCAGAATAGCTCTGGGGCCTCTCAGAAGGTAGCAGTATCTTGAAGAGGAACAGTGGCAGTGGCAGAACAATAGAGTGATCTAGGGAGGAAGGCTCCACCCTAGGTGATCTCCTTAGTGGCAGCAAAGTCAAGTTCTGGCTCAGCCAGCTTCTGGCTGAGGGAAGGTTACACCCAAGTGCTGGGATTAAAGGCATGTGCCACCACTGCCTGGGTTTGTTTGGTTTTATCTTTTTTAAGATATATTTATTTATTTTATGTATATGAGTACACTGTAGCTGTACAGATGATTGAGAGCCAACCCATGTGGTTGCTGGGACTTGAACTCAGGACCTCTGGAAGAGCAGTCTTAACCACTGAGCCATCTTGCCAGCCTCTACTCCCCAGGTTTTTTTTTTTACTCCTCCGGGTGGTTCCAAAAGATCTGGTTGAATTGAGACCCAGGAACACTTTCCATGGAATTTGCAGTCCCCACTCCTGGTCATTTTTTGCCTCGGTGGTGGTTTCACTACTCCTGTGGAGAGTATATCTCAAGAAATGCTAGTTTTCCTTAGGGGACTTTGAGTGCTAGAGAACAGCCACAGCTCTTATCCAGTTCCCAGTTCAGATGCAGGTGTACAAGGTCACAGGGGAGCGGGGTGGGGGACTCTCTGGGGTAGAAAGAAAGCTCCTCTCCAAGCAGGAGCAGTGGGGTACACCTGCAATCCTGGCACTAGAATGGTGGGGGCAGGAAGATAAGCATTCAAGGCGTCTTATCTACTTGAGGGCTTATCTGAAAAACAAAATAATTATTCTAAATAGGAACCAATAACTCTTTGTTTTTAAGACAGAGTTCCATAATATAAACTGGCCTCTATCTCAGAGATCTGCCTGCCTCTGTCTCCCAAGTGCTGAGATTAAAGGTATGTACAATCAGGTATGACTAATTTTGTTTCTTTCTTAATATTTATTTATTTATTTATTTATTCATTCACTCATTCATTCTGTGTGTATAGAGGTCAGAGGATGACTAAGGGAGTCTGCTCTCACCTTCCATCATGATTTGTGTCCTGGTAATCTCACTCCAGCCCCACCTTTTTTTAAACACACACACACACACAGAGAGAGAGAGAGAGAGAGAGAGAGAATATGAATTTATTAAGGGTTCCATACTGTGTACTAGCTATATCTTTTTAAAGGAAGTTTAGCTTTCTCTCTTGAACCTTTCATTGTGTGTGGTGATTGTATGTGGCACTGTGTTACACTGACATTTGATGTAAGTGCATACCATCCATTGGCCGTGACCCCACATCTCCTCCATTTTGCCCTTGCCCTCCTTGTGCTTGCATGTCATATGTACATACATGATTTCATGTGCCTATGTAAGATCGAGAAACCACACATGAGAGTAGACAGCTCACATTTGTGTTTCTGAGACAGTAATAATT
Source organism: Mus caroli (assembly GCF_978045245.1). NCBI lineage: Eukaryota > Metazoa > Chordata > Mammalia > Rodentia > Muridae > Mus > Mus caroli. The sequence goes on from NW_028227273.1 coordinate 65,227,791, forward strand.
CACTTCCTCTGATGACCTCCATTTTCCTGCAGATGACACAGCTTGACTCCTGATGGCTGAAAAGCCTCCACTGTAGGTACCCACACTTCCTTTGTTTATTCCTCTGTCACTGGACACTGGGCTTCTGGAGTCAGCACCTCTCTTAAAAACACCCTGAAGTGTTCTTTCTCCACTAATGACCAATCAAGTGTGGGAGTCCCTGTGCTCAGAGAACCCCACAGCCAGGTGTGCCTCTCGCTCTCCGAAGATGGATGTGCTAACAGGCCTCCTTTTTACCACACAACCAGTACTCCCCGGCAGCACTGCTGCTCTAATGTTTCCCTGTCTACAGGGAAACAGGCTAGAGAGCCAACCAAAGACGAAATATGTCCATGTGAAGACACTGGGCTTCATTACTCCTGGGTTCCAACTAGCCTAGCGTTCTCACATAGTCATGCAGGAGGTTGAACTCAGGTCCTGTGCACACTGGGGAAGTGCCCAGTCACTATGCTTACCTCAGCCCTAGTCTCTAGTGAACATCTATCTGGCAGGCAGTTTGCCAGGATCTAGTGAGCACACCCCTGGAGTTTTCATGAAGGATATGTAATCTTGAGGAATTTGCATGTCTGTGGACCAGGAGACATGTGAGAATGTCCATCCATAGCTTCGTCCTCTCCTGGAATCAGAGGCTGAGCCTTGTGAAATCCTGGAGACAAGAATGAAGGAAATGGCCATGACAGACCGGGATGCCTTTTTAGTTTAATTCTAGTTTCTGATGAGGTTGAGTATCCCTAGCACCTTCATAATAAGTTTACTATTTAGCATAAAGTAATTTAAGCATAGTTTCTACTTTTTGTAATCTATAGAACCTTGATTTAAAAAGGGGGGGTGGGCTGGGGATATAGCTCAGTCAGTAAGGTGGGAGAGTACCTGCTGCCTGACCTGAGCTCACGGCAACCCATGGAGAGATTCAGGGAGAGACCCAGCTCCATGAAGGTGTGCTCTGACCTACACACACATACATGTTATGGCACACACATGCAGATACACATGGACACATACCCCATAATAATAAGTAAGTATTTTGGTAGGTTTTTCTGTTTGTTTGTTTGTTTGTTTGTTTGTTTGTTTTTCTCTTAAACAAAGTCTCTCTACATAGAGACCTGGAACTCACTATATAGAACAGTCTGGCTTTGAACTCACAGAGATCCATCTGCCTGTGCCTCCCTAGTGCTGGGCTTAGAGGTAAATGGTTGAGCATGGTGAAGTAGGTTTTAAGGCCTTATAAAGGAATACTAACTTAGAAAAGAGATTGGGGAAATGGCTTAGCAGTTAAGAGCACTGACTGCTCTTCCAAAGGTCCTGAGTTCAATTCCCAGCACCACATGGTGGCTCACAACCATCTGTCATGGGACCTGATGCCCTCTTCTGGTGTGTCTGAAGAGAGTGACAGTATACTCACATGCATAATATAAATAAATATTAAAAAAGAAAAAAGAAAAGAGATTGGGGTAGTTAGCATATAGAAGACAAACTGCATCTGGCAACCTGAAGTTAAATGATTCTGCCCTGCTTTGCTTTTGGGCCCTAGAAGATCCCAGGGTTACCTATTTTATTTTTATTACTTTCATTTATGTACGTGTGTGGGGGTGTGTCTGTGTGTGTCTGTGTATGTATATGTGAAAAGGTACATGTTAGTGCAGGTGCCCTTACAGGCCAGAGACATTCAATTCCCTGGAACTGGAGTCAAAGGTGGATGTCTGCCACCAAACATTGGTGCTAGGAACCAACCTATGTCCTCTGAAAGAACAGCACATGTTCTGCACTGCTTGCCCGTCTGTCTGTCCTCAGGCCTTTTAGACTGCACGGCAATAAGCACGATTTGAAGATCTGGAGCTAGAGACCCCACAGCTGCATTGTGTCCTTTCCCTGTCTGTGAGTCTGTCAGAGAGCTACGGTGTAGAGCTAGGCTTCTTTCACAAGCCCTGGGCTCAGTTTCTAGCACTCATAAACCAGCACACTGGCCAACTCCTGTAATCTCAGCAGTCAGGAAGTGGAGATGGGAAGGTCAGAGGTCAGAGTCCCTCTCAGATACACAGTGAGTCTGAAACCAGCCGGGGTTATCTGCATCTCCATCTTAAACCAAAGCTAAAACACAAAAACACTTTGGAAGCCAGGAGTCTCTACATATGCCTGAGCACTCTTAGCAGTGCTCCTTTAAGGTAACTTTTAAAGCCAAATCGTCCTTGCTTAATTAAGTGATTTTTGCTTTTCAGGCCTGACACTTAGTTTACTGACAAGGCAGCTGATTCCTCCCCTCAACGTCACTTATGCCGCCTTCTGCTCTTCAGTCATTTACGTCATTTTTGGATCATGTCATCAAATGTCCATCGGTAAGTTCAGTCTGGAACCATGGGAGCCAGATGAGTCATCCTTATCACTTGTTAGCAGTCAGTGCCAGGCAGCTTTCAGTCATCGTAAGGAAATGCCCAGACCATCAGCCTAAATGAGGAAAGCTTACGGTGGTGTCTCAGTTAGGGTGTTACTGCGAACAGACACCATGTGAACAGACACCATGACCAAGGCAACTCTCATAAGGACAACAGTTAACTGGGGCTGGTTTACAGGTTCACAGGTTCAGTTCATTATCATCCAGGCAGGAACCTGGCAGCATCCAGGCAGGCATGGCACAAGAGGAACTGAGAATTCTACATCTTCATCTGAAGGCTGCTAGGAAGACTGGCTTCCAGGCAGCTAGAACGAGGGTCTTAAAGCTCACACCCACAATGCCACACCTACTCCAACAGTGCCACACCTTGGCCACTCCTTGGGCCAAGCATATACAAACCATCACACATGGTATTTGAGGTTTCAGTCCATGTCACTTGTATCCATTGTTTCTGTGCCTGTCTCAAGGCACAGATCTAAAGTGCATGATCTAAAGTGCATGGTGGAGCAAAGCAGCTCACACAAACACACAAGTACATGCTTACACACAGACAAACATGTATATATATGCACATACAAAACCACATATAAGTCGGGCGTGGTGGCGCATGCCTTTAATCCCAGCACTCGGGAGGCAGAGGCAGGCGGATTTCTGAGTTCGAGGCCAGCCGAATTCCTAGGGAGCCTCACAGTCATGCTGGAACACTGTTGATAATGTGGATGGGGGCCTCATGGAGAGGGTTCACCTTTGTTCCTGTGTGCCTGTTACAGGAGGACAAAAGGAAACACTGCTCAAGGCCACTCGCGTCTCACCATACACTTGGCTAGGCTGGAACAAGCATTCGGTGTAATCGTCTTCCGATGTTCTGATGGCACTTTCACCACCTTCCCTCTTTTGGGAGGAGCAGAGTCTCACTGTGCAGCTCTGGCTGGCCTGGAACTTGCCATATAGACCACACCTGGCTGCCTCCCTCTTGTAACTTAGAGTCTAAGTGCAGGCACAGTGGCTAAGCCTGACAGTAATCTCCAGGCCATCTGTGCATGAGTGTCAGCCTCTGTGCCCACAGGGGTGGGACCCCTGACCTACCAGCTCTGAGTTCTGTGATACCCCGTTCTTGTCGCTCCTTTCTCTTCCTTCTCAGTGATGACTTGGGTAATGTAATACTAATAGTGATAGTACTCATAAGAATAGAGCAGAAGACTGCTTTGGTTGTCTAAACTTGACATCTGTTTCCTGCACTTCCTCCTAGGCCCCTTCGTCCTTGTGAGTGCTCTGATGATCAATGTCCTGAAGGATAGACCCTTCAACAATGGTCACCTGATCTTGGGAACTTTTGTCAAAGATGACTTCTCTGTCCCCACATTCTACTTGAACTACAACAGATCCTTAAGTATGGTGGCATCTACAACTTTCCTGACTGGGATTATTCAGGTAGGAACTGAGCCTCTGAATTGCTTTGACTCCTGTGAGTGAACGCCAGGTCCCCAACTGATGGCAGGCACTGTTTGGGAAGGCTGTGGAAGATTTAGAAGACAGCCCGCAAGAAGGATGTGCCATGGGGGCAGCCACGCCTGCTTTCGGCTCTCTGCTGCTGCTTTGCTGGGTATAGGCAGGCAAGGAGCCATCTGCCCACTCCTGCCCCAAGAACTGGCAACAGATGGAAGAGGCCCCTCCTGCAGCTGATGGGTCTGGACTGGGCATAGGTTCCTCTCTGAGCACTGACTTAGAATTCACCTCTGAGCTTCCTCATCAGCCCTTCTTCCATTCCTCAATTTTGCCTTCCAAAAATCATTTATTCAAGCCAAGGGGTGGTGTGCATGCCTTTAATCCCAGCACTTGGGAGGCAGAGGCAGATGGATTTCTGAGTTGGAGGCCAGCCTGGTCTACAGAGTGAGTTCCAGGACAGCTGGGGCTACACAGAGAAACCCTGTCTCAGAAAAACAAAAACAAAAACACCAATCAAACAAAACCACCTTTTCTGGTCTTTGGACAAGAAGGTGAAAGACTTGTGGCCTCACAAGCTGAGCTTGGGCTTGATAAGCATCAGAGAGCCTGGGTAGTGTTAGATCCTGCAATAATGAGAGGACAGGAATACAGCAGCTCACAAAGCTCCACATTTTCTCAGTGGTGTCCTTAGCATCCTTTGAGAGCTGACCTCCTCAAGCTCCCCTACCACACCCAAGCCCTTCTCTCAGGCTGACTTCCCTGTCCTCTCAACTGATTCTCACTGATCCCTAGGATCTCTCAGCAGGCTCTCCTGCGAGTCCACAAAGGACAAGCTGCCCCCATGGATGGCGCTAACCCCTACGGGCTGAGCGCAGAGGGAAATGGTTATATGTCAGTGAGTCTCAGCTCTCAGTGTATAAGGTGGAAATAGTGCTCCTGAGGGGATTAAATGACAAACTTGACGTGGAATACTCAGCAAGAGCCTACTACATTGTAAGCGTCATGGAGGTAATCACTGTGTACAAAATAGGCTGGCACCTTAACATCCCTCTCAGAGGGCCACATGTCTCTGGTCCTAGCTACTAGGGAGACCAAGACAGGAGGATAACCTGAGGCCAAGAGTTTGAGACCAGCCTGGGTCACATAATGAGACTTTATATGAATAAATGAGGACCTAATTGAAGTATTTTATAAAATGATAACTATATACCCCCACATTAGTATACACAAATGTGCAGATTTCACAGGCTGACAAAACTCTAAGTAGAAAAACAGTAAAAACCCACATGGAGATAAATGATAAACTTAGGAAAATGAAAGGCAAGGAGGAGAAAATATCTCTTAAGCAGGAAAGAAAAGCATTTTCCCTACAAAGGGAAAGCACCTCAAACAACAGCAGGTTTCTTCTTGGAAATGCCAGTGGAAAAGAGGGGCTTATGAATGAGCACAGGCAGCCCATGAACCGTAACCAGAGGGCCTGGTTCTGTGTACACAAGAGCACCTTGGCAGCGAAATAATGAGAGTGACGGAGACCCAGCCCGTGACACCACTCACTGATGCCTGTGACACCATTTTCGTGGGATCATGTCCTCTTGTATGCTCCATGGCTACAAGCCACCTGCATCCATTGCACACACACAGAACCACACCTTAAATACACATCAAACAAAATCAGTGCAGAGACTGGAGAGGTGGCTCAGCTGCTGAGAGTACTGGCTGCTCTTGCAGAAGATCCAGGTTCAATTGCCAGCACCCACATGGCGGCTCCCAGCCATGTGTATCTCTAGCTCCAGGAGAACTGAAGCCCACTTCTGCCCACATCAGGCACTAGGCACATACATGGTACACAGCCCAAGGCCTACGCAGCCTACAGAGTAAGTTCAAAGGCAAACTGAGAAACCTAGAAAGACCCTACTTCAAAACTGAAAGTACTTAACCGGGCGTGGTGGCACACGCCTTTAATCCCAGCACTCAGGAGGCAGAGGCAGGCAGATTTCTGAGTTCGAGGCCAGCCTGGTCTACAAAGTGAGTTCCAGGACAGCCAGGGCTATACAGAGAAAACCTGTCCCGAAAAACCAAAAACAAAAAAAACAAAACAAAATAACAAACAAACAAAAAAATCAAAAAACCCTGAAAGTACAGGAGGTGCTCAGCAGATAAAAGTTCTGCTGTTCTCGCAGAGGCTAAGAGTTCAGTTCCCAGCACCCTTGGCAGGCAGCTCTCAGCCAGCTGTGATTCCAGTTCCCGGGTTCTGACACCTTCTTCTGGCTTCCTCAACCCGGTGTATGCTTGGGTGCATACACACACAGATACACACACAAAGTGTCTTTTGAAAAATGTAAAGTACAGAGAGGGAGATTTGGACTGGAAAGATGACTCAGTGGTATGCCAAAGACTTAAAGTTCCACAGAATCACAAGGTCTCTGTCTTGGAACTCCATACATAGAACAAGCTGGCCTTGAACTCACAGAGATCCAAATGCCTCTGCCTGCCACATTGAATCTATCTTTCTTTCTTTCTTTTATTCCTTCCTTCCCTCCTCCTCCTCCTTCTTTGTCTTGTCTTTTTTCTCTATCTTCAACATCTTCTTTGTTTTCTTCATCTTTGTCTTCTTTGTCTTTATCTTGGTCTTCATCATCTTCACATCTTCATCTTTGTCGTCTTTGTCTTCATCTTCTTCATCTTAGTCTTCATCTTCACAGCCTTTTTCATCTTCTTTATCTTCATCATCTTCATCATAGTCTTCATCTTCATCCTCTTTGTCGTCTTTGTCTTCATCATCTTCATTGTCTTCATCTTTTTCTTCTTCACCTCTTCCTCTTCCCCTTCCTCTTCCTCCTCCTCCTCCTTCTTTTGGTTTATGAGACAGGGTTTCTCTTTGTTTTGTTTTTTGAAACAAGGTTTTTCTGTATAGCCTTGGATGTCCTGTAACCTTTGTAGACCAGGCTGGCCTCAAACTCAAAGATCAGCCTGCCTCTGCCTCTCAGTGCTGGGATTAAAGGCGTGCGCCACCACCACCTGGTGGTTCTTGCATCACTCTTAGTACACGGGAGTCATGAGGCCAGGAAGACTGGTGTGGCATTTGTTTGCATACGAGGTTGTTAAGGGTCTCACGTGGCCTGGGCTACTCTTAAACCCACTATGTAATCAGAGATGATCTTGAACTCCTGGTCCTCCTGCATGTTGGAGCTGCAGGTGGGCACCGTCACACCACATTCTGCATCTTAGCTCCTCCACGTTGTCTTTTCCACTGTGATGGGAAGGGCTCCAACTCAAACTGAGCCTTATGTATCCCCTTCAGCCTTGTGCGGCTGTTTCCTCTGTGTCCATCTAGAGGACTGAGAGTGAAGCACCTCATAGCTGCTGGTGTTTCAGAAGAGAAAGGCAGATGTGCGCTGGGGCATGTTGGGAGCTTCTGACTCAGCACCCAAGGAGCCCAGTTCCCTGGGGAAGAGAGCCTGGGAAGATGGTCTCGGTGCCTCTGACCTTGTGCTTGGGGATCTTTTTTGAGCAGAGGCTGTGAGGTGCGATTGCTGACCTAGGGTTACTACTGCTGGGACTGTTAAGGCCTAGGTAACTGTTGCCTGACTAGCCGGGCATCCTGTGCTGTTACTAATGTTATAAGGCATTTTTTTCATGTGCTGTTACTAGGGAAATTTCTCAGGCCCTGGTGATTGCATATTCTGTTGTGTTCTGGTCTTTGGTGTTCTTGGAAACCAATCACAATTAAAGTCAGTTAGTACTTTTAGCTACAATAAGCTTGAACCTGAGCCAACGGCCGGGTAGCACTTTCTGCACCTGTGTATATGTGATAGGCTGCCCAGGGATGGGCCCCAACAAGAGAGACACCTGCACCAGCATAAGCCATTTGGAGTAAAACTTCAATTTTGAGTAGGGGTTAAGTAAAGTTTAAGATCCCAGACCTCCCTTGGAGTTGACATCCTACTTACCAAGCTGACATTTACATCCTGGTTGGCAAGTTAAGACGTGAACACTCCAACCACTGAGAGCAGGATAAATGTACAGCAAAGACCTGGTCCTAAGGATGTCCCCAGCCCTAAATCCTGTTCGGTAGATCTAACTTGACATAGATGTTTATAGATTTCAGGCTGAAAAAAGCTCTATAGGATTCTACTTGGACATTTCAGTTCAGCTCCTGAGTCTGAACGACATCCTTGATTGATCAATCTTGGGGTGTGCATTGAAAAAAACAGCCCAATACAGAGAAACCTTGTCTCAAAAAAAAAAAAAAAAAAAAGACAAACTAATTTAGCAGGGCAGTGGTGGCGAATGCCTTTAATCCTAGCACTTGGGAGGCAGAGGTAGGCAGATTTCTGAGTTCAAGGCCAGCCTGGTCTACAGAGTAAGTTCCAGGACAGCCAGGGCTACACAGAGAAACTCTGTCCCAGAAAAAAAAAAAAAAGACAAAAAAAAAAAAAAAAAAAAAACCCAGCCCTGATTGACTGAGACTGAGACCCCAACAATGATAAAATGATAAAATACCATGACAGATGTAACTTTGGAAGGGAAGGGTTTATTTCACTCACAGTCCCATATTCATCATTAAAAGCAGTGAAAGGCAGGAACTCAAGCAGAGCAGAAACCTGGGGGCAGGAGCTGATGCAGAGGCCATGGAGGGGTGCTGCTTACTGGCTTGCTCCTCATGGCTTGCTTAGCCTGCTTTCCTATAGAACTCAGCACCACCATCCAAGGGGTGGCACCATCCACAGTGACCTGGGCCCTCCCCTATCAATCATTAACTAAGAAAATGCCCTACAGACTTGCCTACAACCTGATCTTATGGAGTCATTTTCTCAATTGAGGCTCCCGTCTCTCAAATGACTGGAGCCTGTGTCAAGCTGACATAAAGCTAGCCAACATAATGCCCCACCTCTTTGTTTTTTCTTTTCTTCCCAACCCCCCACAGCTGTCAATGGGTGTGTTGGGCATGGGCTTCATGGCCACATATATTCCAGAGGCTGCAACCAGCGCTTATCTAGCAGCTGTGGCCCTGCACATCATACTGGCCCAGATGACATGCATCTTGGGGATTATGGTCAGTTTCCATGCTGGGCCCATCTCCTTCATCTATGTGAGTAACCTCAAGCCTCTCCCAGAGTTTACACACTCCTCTGGCCTTCAAAGAAAAGTGGGCCCAAGTGGACACAATTCTCCCTGTTGCAGAAGGATAAGAGGGCCTAGAAGGAACTCCATCTCCTATAAATGTAGGGTCTTAGTCAACTGCAGGAGCCAGTTGGAGCTTGTGCTCAGATGTAATAATCACTTCAGTTTAGCCTTTTAAACTAGACGGCTTACATTAAAATCTGGTCATGGAGCCAAATTTAAATCCCAGCACTCAGGAGTTCGAGGCCAGTGAGTTCCAGGACAGCCAGGGCTACACAGAGAAATCCTGTCTGAAACAAAAACAAAACAAAACAAACAAAAACTTAGAAACAGAGCCAGTGCCATGGCTCAGCTAGTGAAGTTGACTGCCAACATGTGTGCTACAATAAGCCCCATCCCTGTAGCCTGCCTGCTAGGAGGGAATGGACTCCCAAAAGTTGTGTATACACACACATACTAAATTAAATTTGGTTATAAAGTTACTATTTCATAATTCTCCCTATCACATGCCAGATAGCAAGCTTGTGTCCTAAATATACAGAGGGTGTAATAGCCTCTGAATGCAAAAATGCAACAGAAGTTCACTAAAGGACATGTGTGGCCTGGAAGGAAGAGTAGACAGTAAGTAAGACGGACCCTTACCTCAGGGGCAAGGCAAGTGAATCGGGAATTTTGAGGCCAGTCTGTTTTATATAGAGTGAGTTCCGGGACTATATAGGAGACTGTTTCAACCTCCAACCCCCATAACAGATTCTTGGGTCCTTTCTCTTACAATAAAACATATAGGGTATATTCTCTCCTTATTCAACATTACTGCCTTATTTAAAAAACAAAACATATTAAGCCAAGTTTGGTGACTCATGCTGGTAATCTAACCCACTTGGGAGGCTGAAGCAGGAAGATCTCAGGTTCAAAGCCTGCTTGGGCTATAAGATGAGCTCAAGGCCAGCCCAGGCAACTTTTTCCCTCATTCATCATCCTGATCACTGGCCCCTCCTCCCAGCCACTCCTCACATAGCCTCCCCATCCCTTCCCTTTCGAGAGGGTGAAGTCCCCCCACCCCCCAGGTACCCCCTCACTGTAGCACAGCAAGACTGCAGGGCTAGGCACATCCTCACTGAGACCAGACAAGGCCGCCCAGGTAGGGGAATGGAAGCTACAGACACAGCCTGAGCAACTTAATGAGAGCTTGTTTCAAAAGAAAAAACTAGAAAAGGGCTGGGGATGTCGTTCAGTGGAAGAGCACTTTCCTAACATGAGTGAGACCCTAGGTTTGATGCGTAATATGAATAAAAACCACACGCCCCTCACGCATGGCCCTCACACCTGCCCTCAGTGTTCTAGTGGAGTCCAGTTGGGATGCAGTTGGGCCTGAAGCTCTTCTTCACTCTTTAATCTGAGAAGAATGTCCTATTCTAGATTTCAGCCGCTGTGACATCCCTCAGGAAGCCTCTGCAATGTTTTCTTCTTTCAGAACATAATTAACTACTGCATAGCTCTCCCCAGAGCGAACTCTACCAGCATCCTGCTGTTCATCACCTCTGTGGTGGCTCTGAGAATCAACAAGTGCATCCGCATCTCCTTCAACCGCTACCCTATCGAGTTCCCCATGGAGCTGGTGCTGGTAGGTGGGACCCAGGACGGCAGAGAGGGCACTGTACAAGTGCTGAGGGTAGCACATGGAAGGCAGAGGCCTGCCTGGTCTACAGCGTGCCAGGACAGCCAGGGACTCTGTCTTGGGGGATGTGGTTGCTACTTCCAGAGGATCTGAGTTCAGTTCCCAGGACCTACCTTGGAGCTCATAACCCAGCATCAGCTGAGGCGTCAGCTGCCCTTCCCTGGCTCCACGGACAACACCTCCACACACATGGCATGCACAGAAGCATGTGACCAAAAATAACGTAAGCCTCTTAAAATAGAGCTGTAAGGAAGCAAGGAATCAGATCAAAGCTGATAGAATGTTTGTGTTACAGACTTATTTAATTTCATGTGAATGGTATTTTCTTGCATGTATGTAAGATACCACATGCATGCCTAGTACCCAAGGAGTCAGAAGAGCTCAGATCCCCTGGAAACAGAGTTACAGATGGCCTTGAGCTGCCACATGGGTGCTGGGAATTGAACCCAGGTCCTCTGCAAGATCAGCAGTGCTCTTACCCACTGAGCCCGCTCTCCAGTTCCTTGAATACAGTATTACCAATTAAACTATTTGGTAAAATTCTGTGTGTCTCTGTCTCTCTGTCTCTCTCTCTGTCTCTCTCTCACTGGTATTTTAAGATGGAGTCTCACTATGTAGCCCAGACTGTCCTCAAATTCATGACAATCCTCCTGCCTTTGCTTCTTAAGTAGTGGCGCTTCAGTCATGTGACTATGAAATGCTTTTGTTTTTATTTTATTTTAAAATTTAACTTATTATTCATATGTGTATGCCACAGACAGAAGTGTGAGTTCTACAGTATACATGTGAAAGTCAGGGAAGAATTTGGTGAGGTTGACCCTCTCCTTCCTCTGTGGGTCCAGGGGTCAGATTCAGGTTGTTAGCCTAGCACTCAGCAAATGTTTGACTTGCTAAGTCAGTCATATGGGTTTGTTTGGTTTTTTTGTTTGTTTGTTTTTGTTTTTCAAGACAGGGTTTCTCTGTGTAGCCCTGGCTGTTGTGGAACTCACTTTGTAGACCAGGTTGGTCTTGAACTCAGAAATCCGCCTACCCCTGCCTCCCAAGTACTGGGATTAAAGGCGTGCGCCACCACTGCCCGGCCAGTCATATGTTTTTGTTTTATAAAAATTTGGGGTTTGCTCAAGTAAGCTTGACAATTGGGATGTTATATATTTGCTTGCACAAGGAGATCTTTGGCATGTCATAGTTATATTCCATTAAGCTAGTCAACACCTGTTACCACACAGGAATATCTTTTTTTGTTCCTTTGTTTTGGTTTAGTTTTGAAACAGAGTCTCACTAGACAGCTCAAGCTGGCCTCTAACTCTCAACCTACCCACAAATTCTGGGATTGCAGATACAAAGCCCTTGGTCAGCCCACAGACACATAGCTCCGTGATTATCTTTTCATTGTGAACATTTAAGATCTATCGCTTTCCCAGTTTCCAAGTCTGCAGTAAACTATTACTAAATGTAGTCACTGGGCTGTACCAGTGGTCTCTACCCAAATGTTTACTTTTTACACATGTATTGTGTATGGTGTGGCTGTGTGTACACATGTATGTTAGAGAGAGCTTGCCCATGTGGGTACCTGTCGAGACCAGAGGCAGACATCAGGTCTCCTCCTCTGTAGCTCTCTACCTTGACTTTTCTTTTGTACCCTATTGAGTTCCCCGTGGAGCTGGTGCTGGTAGGTGGGACCCAGGATTTTCAGAAATCCTCTGCGTATGTAGGCATGTCAGGATTATGTACATATGAATGTAGAGGCCTTCAGAGGCCAGAGGAGGATTTGGGTCCCCTGGAGCAGCCACCTGATGTGGGTGCTGGGAACTGAACTTGGGTCCTCTAGAACAGGCAGGTGCTCTTAAACCCTAAGCTTCTCTGTAGCCCTGTCCCCCTCTTTGTCTCTTTGTTCTTTGGAGACAGAGACTCTCACTGAACCTAGAGCTCTGATTGGCCAGCTGTCCTGTGGGCTCCTGGATATCACCCCCCACACCCCCACATCCCTCTGATCCCAACCATGTATCAGAGACCATAGCAGCTATGGCTTTGGTTCCAGTGCCAAAAGGAGCTTGGAGAATGGAAACAGCCGCTCCCTTTCTTGTCAGGACGGCCCTCATTTCATTTACTGTCCTGTGAGAGCCTCTGAGCCCTCGCTCTGTATTAATCTCACTCGTTTCCTTTTGTCTCCTGTCAGATTCTTGGCTTCAGCTTACTTACAAGCAAGATAACCATGGCCACAGAAAACAGCAAGATGCTGATGAGCATGATTCCGTACAGGTCAGCCGTCACACTTCCCTTCTCGGTTGCTTTTGGGTTTGTTTTGCCTTTTGCTTTTTCAAGACAGGGTTTCTCTGTGCAGCTCTAACTGTCCTGGACTCACTCTGTAGACCAGGCTGGCCCTGAACTCAGAGATCTACCTTCCTCTGCCTCCCAGATGCTGGGATTAAAGGTTTCCATCACCACGGGGCATCATTCCACTTTTCAGAACGGTTTTTCCTTTATTTTTGTAACAGGGTCTTGCTGTAGGTGGCTCAACCTCAGTCTCCTGGCTCGGCTTCCCCAGGGCTGGGGGGGGACAGGCATGTGCCTGCATGACCACCAGTTGTTCTCTCTCAGCCTCTCCCCACACAGCCTGGCTCACAGTCTTTTCTAGGACTGTTTGGCTACTGCTAAGTTTATTCAGAACACAGGTCCAGTTCCTAGATTTGTGGAAAGGATCAAGTCTAGAACCCAGAGGTTTGTGATCACGCAGCGGCCGCCACAGCGCCTTGTCTCTTCCTTATTCACTGTACTAGTTAGGGTTTTACTGCTGTGAACAGACACCATGACCAAGGCAAATCTTATAAAAAAACAACATTTAATTGGGGCTGGCTTACAGTTTCAGAGGTTCAGTCCATTATCAAGGTGGGAGCATGGCAGCATCTAGGCAGGCATGGCGCAGGCAGAGCTGAGGAGAGTTCTACGTCTTCGTCCAAAGGCTGCTAGTGGAAGACTGACTTCCCAGGCACCTAGGGTGAGGGTCTTAAGCCCACACCCACAGTGACACACTTATTCCAAGCAGGTCACACCTATTCCAACAAGGCCACACCTCCAAATGGTGCCACTCCCTGGTCCAAGAGTATAAAAACCATGACACTCACCCTCTGTCACTTCCTCACACGAGCCTGCCAGCTTGTCAGACATCTGCTGAGTACCCACAACACCAGAGACTTGATTCTTTTTTTCTGTAGGTATTATGGGTCTCACAGAGCACCCCCCCTTTTCTGGTTAACTTTCAAGAGCAGAATAACAAGGCCAGGCATGTAGTGCCCACATGTAATCCCAGCATTTTGGGGTGGAAGCAAGAGGATCAGGAGTTAAAAGGCTAGCCTTGGCTACATATCAATCATGAGGCTAGCCTGGGCTGAATGAGATACCCTCCCCACAAGTAAAACAACAAAGAGATGGGATGAGAGATTGTTTTCTAGTGTCCCTGCTAGGAAACACAGGATTCAGTGTTCAGAAGAGAACTGTTGCTTTGCTGTTGCCCACTTGATTGTGGGTTTCAGCTGCTCCCCCATCCCTCTCCCTCTTTTTCTTCGTCTTTAGATTGTGCTGGGATTGAAGCTAGGGCCTCATGCAGGTTAAGCAAGCACTCTGCCATTGAACACCATTTTCCTCTTAATTGGGTAGGTTATCTTTGAGAGGCAGCTCTGAGGAACTCTCGGTTCCTCTGCATTCGGTTTCATCTGTCTCATGACTCCTGCTACAGCCGGACAGCTGCCAATTTTGAATTTAATTAGAAAGGACTAGACAGCAGTGTCATAACCCACAAGCAGACTTCTGAAGAATACTGCTAATGACTCCACACTGCACACAGGGGAGTCCCAAAGCCTTGGGGATGTTGGCTGAGCTCCAAGATAACAGGGGGGGCTGTTTGATATGATCATGTTGACCGTGCCTGTATCCTAACTGTTTCCTGTGAAATGCAGTGAGAGCCGAATGCATCTGGCATTCTATTTAATAGCAGAGATGTGATCAGATACCATCTCTATACAATGTGTGTGTGGGGGCCTATTCAATAACAGAGACATGCTCAGATACCATCTCTATACAATGTGTGTGTAGGGGGCAGGGTACAAGGGAAAGTCTGGTGACAATGTGTGTGCTCTCTCTCTCTCTCTCTCTCTCTCTCTCTCTCTCTTTCAAGACAGGGTTCCTCTTTGTAGCCCTGGCTGTCCTGGAACTCCCTCTGTAGACCAGGCTGGCCTCAGACTCACAGAGATCTGCCTGCCTCTGCCTCCCAAGAATTTACTTTTTTCATGTATGTGAGTACACTGTGGCTCTCTTCAGACACAGCAGAAGAGGGCATCAGATCCCATTACAGATGGTTGTGAGCCACCATGTGGTTGCTAGGATTGGACTCAGGACCTCTGGAAGAGCGGTCAGTGTCCTTATCCACTGAGCAAACTCTCCAGTCCCTAAGAGGAAGTTTTAATTAGATAAGCTATTGTCTCTTTAACTAGTTAAGCTATTAATTGCTCTATAGGAAAGTCTACCACAACAACAGCATTCCTACGTGTGTTAGTATAGAGCTGGTCTCATTGTGGATCTTTTTATTGTTTTCTGGAATGGCATCCAAATATGGAGTCATGTGCATTTGTCTGTTTAGTGAAATGATAAAAAAATAATAAAAAAATTAAAAAAAAAAAGCCAGGCGTGGTGGCGCACACCTTTAATCCCAGCACTTGGGAGGCAGAGGCAGGTGGATTTCTGAGTTCGAGGCCAGCCTGGTCTACAGAGTGAGTTCCAGGACAGCCAGGGCTACACAGAGAAACCCTGTCTCGAAAAACCAAAAAAAAAAAAAAAAAAAAAAAAAAGAAAACAAGCATTTTGAACACACACATACACGACACATATACACATACACATATGCACATACACAGACACATGTACACACACATACAATATAGACAGATACATATATACATGTACACACAATGCACATATATACATAAGCATATACACTTGCACAAATAGACACACACATCACATACAAATATATAGCCACACCACATGCACACACACACATCCACACTACACATACATATACACACTTGTACATACACACTGGTACACACTACACACACATCCACACTACACATACATATACATACTTGTACATACACACTGGTACACACTACACACACATACATACACATAAAGACACACACAGGCACACATGGTTGATGATGGGGAAGTAGAAGTGGAATTTGAAAGATAGGAATTGCAAACAGCAATCTGTAAAAACCTTAGAAGACATTCCCAAGACTTAGAAAGTTATCCAAATGAATGAAACATGGAGCATACTCCTGAAATAGCTTTAAAGGATTGTGTTAGCATGAAGATATATATATAAGACATCTTACAGATAGGATATATTTATAGATGCTCCCTCCCAAACCATCAGCATTTCCTTTCCTTTTTGGTCTCCTCCTACCGTGCGTGAGTGCGTGACATTTGAAGGTTAAGTCCTGAGAGGAAGCCAGTGCAGTGCTGATACATTCACCGTGCACCTTTATCAGATCTCTTCTGTTTTAGTTATGAGAAACCTTGGCCTGGGGTGGTCTTTTCCTTAGAACCTTCAGTTTCAGGATGTTTCTAGAAAACTGGCCTAATTTCTTCCTTATGTACTTGAATCCACCAGTGAAGTTATATAGGCCTGAAGGTACCACTGTGGGCAGGTTCTTAACTATAACTCTGGTGGGGTTTTTGTTGTTGTTGTTTTCCTTAAAGATTTATTTATTTATTATATGTGAGTACACTGTAGCTGTCTTCAGACACCCCAGAAGAGGGAGTCAGATCTCATTACAGGTGGTTGTGAGCCACCATGTGGTTGCTGGGATTTGAACTCAGGACCTCTGGAAGAGCAGTCAGTGCTCTTAACCACTGAGCCATCTCTCCAGCTCTGTTTTTATTGTGCTATTTTTTTAGTTTGTTTTTGAGATGTGATCTTAGGTAGCCAAAGCTTTAAGCCTGGCATTGACTCCTGATCCTCCTGGCAAATGTTTATACCCAGCTTGTCCTCTAGCTCACACTGCAAGCATCCAGCGTCTCACGCTGGAGGGGGTCGGGGTGGCAGGCGCTTGAAGCACCTGGGCCCAGCATTCTGTGTCAGGAAGCAGAGGCTGAGGAGTGCATTATGCTTAGCTCCCCTTCTGCACTCACAGTCCTAGGTCTCCACGCGGGAACAGCAGCACCACAGTGGGCAAGTCTGCCCACCTTCATTAATGCAATGAAGGCAACCCTCAGGGATGCCCAGAGGCTCACCTCCCAGGTGACTCCAGATCATTGAAGTTGACAGCACCACCATCACACGGTGTGACCATTGTGTCTATCTGCTTTAGGTTCTCTCTCTCTCCTGGAGAAGACTTGGTTAATTTGAATCATTCAAAGTACTTATCCATTTATTTGGAATTATCAAATATATTAGTATAAAGTTATTTGTAACACTCTTTTATTATCTTGTTAACATACCACAAAATTCATTCTTTAAAGTGGACAGTTCAATGGGCCAGGCAAGATGGTATACAGCTGTAAGGCCAGCCCTGGGGAGGTCTAGAACTCCAGATCAGCCTGGGCTACCTGAGATTCTGATCCAAAAAGTAAAAACCAAAAAGCAAGCAAATGAGCAAAACCTGTAAGGGAGAAGGTGCGTGTGGAATTTGTGTGTGCCTGAGTGAAGGTGCGTGTGGAATTTGTGTGTGCCTGAGTGAAGGTGTGTGTGGAATTTGTGTGTGCCTGAGTGAAGGGCCCTGAGGAGACCCTGTCCTGAAAGTGGAACTAGACGGGGACTTGTGAGCCTTTCAGCTCTAAAGCATTGTAGGTGCAGGGTGGGCCTGGGGCACACACTCTAGAATGTCCTCAACAGCAGAAGCAGTTTTCTCCACTCACACCTGACACTTTACAGAGAGGACTCTAAGGTGGGAACAGGAGCAGAGAACCACCGAGGATGTTCACTTGGCTTGGTTCATTGGCTGTTTTGACAAGCTGCTGCCTCCATTGCTCTGTTTGCCCTTTATTTGTTAAGAAGGGATAAAAAAAGGTGGGGGAGGGACGTGAGGTCAGCCTGGCATGAGAACTGCAGTATGGGACGTCCTATGCCAGCAGTGATTCCACTCTAATGTTACAGCTTCGTGTTCCCTGAGAATCCAGAGTTTGGCATTCTTAGCAGAATTGTTTTACAAGCCTTGTCTTTATCTTTTGTGAGCTCCTTTCTGCTTGTATCTCTGGGTAAGAAGATTGCCAACTTCCATAACTACAGAACCAACTCCAACCAGGTGAGGGGGCCCATGTGTCTTGTTAACTGATATGATTGTTCTCTGATGTGAACCTCCCACCAACATTCCTCTTTCACCAGAGTTTGTCGGACCATGACTTGTGCTGTAATCACACGAGACATGGAGTATGTGTAACCTTGAACCTTCTTGAGTTTACACAAGTATTATTCCCCTAGAATGGATGTGGTGCAGAGAGGTGAAGGGATAACCAGGTGGGGTGACAAATGCTTGTTATCCCAGAACTCAGCAAGTAGAGGCAGGCTCAGGAGTTAAAGACCAGCCTGGGCTACAAGAGACCCTGTCTCAAACAATGATGATAGCGAATGATAACATATGGCATGATGCTGCCGAGCTAGCAGAGCCTCTGTCTTCTGTCCCTATGGCCTCAGAAGCCAGATGAATGCTGGGACACACACAGGTCACATGAAACAGTACATAAAAACCAGGCTGCTTATGACAGGCTTTACCATAATGCCTTGCCTTTTGGTTTTTGCGTTTATTTTTTAGAAAAAAAAAAAATAACTACTCTGAAAGTGGTCCTTTCCCTAGAATTCAAGAGGGACACAGGACCAAGCGGTATCCTAGCCAGACATTTAGGTTAGTGTGGAGGGAAGAGAAGGCCAGCATTGGGCTCTCTCTGAGTCTAAGTCCAAGGGGTCATGAGAAAGGAATAAGGCAAGAGTCAGTTTTATTACTTTCAGAAGGAATGTCCCTTATCAGAATTGAGGGCAGAGATGTAATTTAATCTGGAAAATCGGATTGGCCCTCCCTGGGTACTCCTCGAGGCTACATCCAAGTATTATTAGAAGAGTGTAAGAACCCTAATGTCACTTCAAAAACAGTGTACTTGCAGTTCAAAATCAGCTTCCTCAACAAAAAGGGGGCTCAAAGGCTCTGCTGTTTCTTTGCAGGATTTAATAGCCATCGGTCTTTGCAACTTGCTCAGCTCCTTTTTCAAATGCTGTGTGTTCACCGGTAGTGTGTCCAGGACGACTATCCAGGACAAATCTGGAGGAAGACAGCAGGTGTGTTGAAAAGGAATCCTGCCGGGCAGTGGTGGCGCACGCCTTTAATCCCAGCATTTGGGAGGCAGAGGCAGGCAGATTTCTGAGTTCGAGGCCAGCCTGGTCTACTAAAGTTCCAGGACAGCCAGGGCTATACAGAGAAACTCTGTCTCAAAAACACCAAAAAAAGAAAAAAAAAAAAAAGAAAAGGAATCCTACCCTAGCATGTCCACATGAGGAGAGAGATGCACATCTGTCCAAATGGCTGTCTCCATGTCTGTTTGTAGAAGCTCTCCATCTGGATTGATCTTGTAATGTTCTAGTTAGTCAGGAGCCTCTGGGAAGAGTTTAGATTCTGTGCTCATCTTAATTTTTGCTCAGATTTCTGTTTTTAAAAGTAGGGGGTATGTGGTAGCCATCCTGTAATCCCAGCACTCACCCCCAGCTCTCCTGTGGGGCTGGGGAGGTGGCTCAGAGGTTAGAGCACTTGCTGCTCTTATGGAGGGTGTGGGCTTGATTCCTTGTACCCATGCCAGGTAGCTCACAACCATCTGTAACTCCAGCTCAGGGCTTCTTAGGCGCCAGGCACGGGCATAGTGTGCAGACACGCATGCAGGCAGGTAGTCATACACATAAAATAGATAGAACCTTTAAAAAGATGAAATATATACATATATGTGTGTGTATGTATGTATATATATGTATATATATGTGTGTATATATGTGTGCGTGTATATATATACACACACACACACACATAAATATATATATATATATATAATCAGGCATAGTGGTACAGGCCTTAAATCCCAGCACACTTAGGAAGCAGAGCCAAGCAGATCTGTATGAGTTCAAGAACAAACTGGTGTACATAGTAGATGAGTTCTCAGACTGCCAGGGCTACATTATGAGATCCTGTCTCGAATACCAAACAAGGAAAGGATGAAACCCCACTGAAGATGGGAAGCTGTCAAAGTGCCAGCGACACACAAACAGGTGGGACCTTTATTACACAGGAAGTAGAATGGAAGGGACTTGGGGCTGTCAGCAAGGTGTCTGCCTTGCCTTGCCGGGAGAGTTTCTGACTTGTGTGAGGAGAGGCCAAAGGTTTGAAAGCTGAGACGCAGAAGCTATATCTTAGGAGAGTCAAAGTCCCAAACTTTGAAATAAGGATTCTAGGGAAAACTGACCCACCCCCACCCCAGACAGCACTCAAATGACACTCATGAAGTACCTACTGTGTGTCGAATACTTCACTAAGATCCTCAAAGGCACATGTGCTGAACCCCCAACTCTTCTTGAGAAAAATCAAAGGCTTCTCAGCATGCAGATGGCCACAGCTGCAGACAGGGACCAGCACGTGTCTGACGTCTCCTCAACCAGCTCTGTCTCCTCAGTTTGCCTCTCTGGTAGGCGCAGGTGTGATGCTGCTGCTGATGGTGAAGATGGCAAGCTTCTTCCACAATCTGCCTAACGTAAGTGGGAGGGAGGGAGTCGGGACAGACGGCAAGAGGTGGGCAGGGCTGGAGAAGTGGGTCAGTGCTTAAGGGCACCGGCTGCTCTCCAGGGGAGCCCCGAGGATTGAATACCAGTACCTATTGGGGCTCACAACAGTCTATAACTCTAGTTCCAAGGGATTTGGTGCCCTCTTCTGGCCTCTCAGGCACTGAATACATGTGATATACACACATGCAGGCAAACACTCATACACATAAAAATGAATAAATCTTAAAAGAAAGATGGGCTGGGCGTGGTGGCGTATGCCTTTAATCCCAGCACTTGGGAGGCAGAGGCAGGTGGATTTCTGAGTTTGAGGCCTGCCTGGTCTACAGAGTGAGTTCCAGGACAGCCAGGGCTACACAAAGAAACCCTGTCTCGAAAAACAAACAAACAAACAAACAAACAAACAAACGAGTGCCTGTTGTAGAAGCATGGGAACCCAAGTTCAGATACCCAGCCCCCATGTAAGAGCCAGCTGTGGCTACACGCACCTGTGACCCAGGGCTGGAAGGAGGTGGCCAGAGGCTAGAGGATTGCTGGGGCCTGCTGACAGCTACATGAAAATAAATCTTTAAAAAAGTAAAATAAAATTATGTAGGATTGTAATTACTGTATTTTTATTTGTTTATTTTATTTATATGAGTACACTGTAGCTGTCTTCAGACATAACAGAAGAGGGTATCGAATTCCATTACAGATGGCTGTGAGCCACCACGTGGTTGCTGGGAATTGAACTCAGGACCTCTGGAAGAGCAGTCAGTGCTCTTAACCACTGAGCTATCTCTCCAGCCCCTGTAATTATTTTTTAATGAAATGAATGTCTTACCTTAATATTTAGAAAGAACAGCTCTATTGTATATGGCTTTATGATGAGATGTGTTTCCTGTAGATATTTCCTGCCTCAGGAAAATCCAGTCAGGTGGTGGTGCATGCTTTTTTTTTTTTTTTAAGATTTATTTATTATTATATGTAAGTATATTGTTGCTGTCTTCAGACACACCAGAAGAGGGCATCAGATCTCATTACGGATGGTTGTGAGCCACCATGTGGTTGCTGGGATTTGAACTCCGGACCTTTGGAAGAGCAGTCAGTGCTCTTAATCACTTAGCCATCTCTCCAGCCCTTGGTGCATGCTTTTAATCCCAGCACCTGGGAGGCAAAAGCAGGTCTCAGTGTGAGGCCAGCCTGGTATATGGTGTGAATTCCGGGACAGCCAGGGCTACAGAGGGAAACCTTGTTTGTTTGGAAAAACAAGAACCATAACAAAACGAAGAGGAAAGAAAGAAAGAGAGAGAGAGAGAGAGAGAGAGAGAGAGAGAGAGAGAGAGAGAGAGAGAGAGAGAGAGAGAAGTGGAGGTGGGGTGTAAAAGATTAGGTAAAATTAATTTATAAAAAAAAATGGTGGGAAGAAGTCACGCCTGACTTTGTCTGCGCTGCTGGGCTGGCTTCTACTGACCCTCTGTGTCTGTATTGTTGTACTGGGCATTCGGAAAGCAAGCACAAACAGGCTCAGCTAGTGTCCTGGCTCAATCAGCTCTGACCTTGGCGAAGCCCTGCCTGTTAGACTTGACACACTAGAGTAATGGAGAAAAGTGGAAAGAGCTTTTATTCGTGCAGTGTGTCAGGGTCTGGGTGTGCTGTTCATAGGAGACAAACCCATGGGGATTTCTAGAGGCAAGGCTAGTTTTTGTGGTTCCTTTGAGAGGACTTGGGAAATTTGTCCATGAAGGGAGAATGAGGCAGTTTGTCTTTCCTCCACAGGCTGTGCTGGCTGGGATCATCTTGAGCAATGTGGTACCCTACCTTGATGCCATTTACAACTTACCCAGTTTGTGGAGGCAGGACCAGTACGAATGTGTGAGTTCAGACGCCTCAGCGTGGCTGCAATCTGGCTGTGAGGGGAGCAGAAGCTCACACACACACCCTTCCCCATGGCCAGTTCCCTGGCCTTGATCCTTGGGGCCAGTGAACTTGCCTACCTGAGAACAGCTTACCAATAAACCTGCCTTTAATATAAAATAAATAAATAGTTATAATAACTATTACAAATGTTTAACTATCATTCAGTGAGTTCTGAGTCCTCATGTCAACCCACCCGCCGTCTGACAAGGTAGATAACGTTGTCTCTGTTTTGTACACGGGGACATTGATATTGTGAGAAAGAAATAAAGGGAGAGATGACCAAGAATTCATCAGAGAGCCGGGCAGTGGTGGTGCATGCCTTTAATCCCAGCACTTGGGAGGCAGAGGCAGGTGGATTTCCGAGTTCCAGGCCAGCCTGGTCTACAGAGTGAGTTCCAGGACGGCCAGGGCTACACAGAGAAACCCTGTCTTGAAACACCAAAATAAATAAATAGGTAATTAAAAAAAAAAAAAAAAAGAATCCATCAGAGAACATGTAGGCAGCCTCTAGGCCCAGCTGTCTGAGGTGGGCCCAGCACCTCTCCATTCTGCTCATTTTCAAGGTCTTTCCCCCCCTCCAACCCTTTCCCACAAGGTCGTTTGGATGGTGACATTCTCCTCTGCGATTCTCCTGGGACTCGACGTTGGACTGCTCATCTCACTGGCCTTCACTTTCTTTGTCACCACTATTCGCTCGCACAGGTACTCAGCCTCTGGTCAGTGCAGGACAGCCGTGCAAGGCAAGGGCACAGGGACCTAAGACAAGTACATTTCCTTCCAGAACCAAGATCCTCGTCTTGGGTCAGATCCCCAATACCAACATTTACAGAAATGTTAATGACTACCGGGAGGTAAGAGACAGCCCAGGGATGGGGAAGATGACTCAGTGGATAAAGCCATTCCATGCATGTGTGAGGAGTCTACCTCCTCAGAACCCCTGGAATGTCAGTACTTGGGAGGCAGAGAGAAGACATCGCAGGACAAGCTGGGTATCTGGAGGAAATGAGTCACAGATCAGCTGGGTTTCAGTGAGAGGCCCTGCTTCGGTAAACAGTGGACAACAATTGAGGAAGACACTTGACCTTATCCTCTTTCCACATGCACCTCTTACACCTCTGTGTGCTTGCACACCCGGGTGCCCACACACATGCAGTTACATGCACATACATACAAACATACATAAAACATACATACATACTCACCTACGGGAATTGGGGTTAGAGCAGCAGCCACTTTGAAGCACTGCAGCCCACTCCACAGGGGATAGGAGACTTGAGGCTCCAAGGGACAGGTTCCTTACACCCCTGCAGCCAGCAGAGGGCCCTCCAACCTCTCACTGTGACTCAGAAGATAGAGTGAGGAATGGAAGAGTACAAAAAGAAGGAGTGCCAGGTGTGTGGGTGTGCTCACCTCTCACCACAGCACTCTGCAGGCAGGGCTAAGCAGGGACCTGTGCATCTCCAGGTTCAAGGCCAGAGATCCAACTCCAGTTCCAAGCTAGCAAAAGCACAAAAGAGGGGCTGGCGAGATGGCTCAGTGGTTAAAAGCACCAATTGCTCTTCCAAAGATCCCGAGTTCAAATCCCAGCAACCACATGGTGGCTCACAACCATCCGTAATGAGATCTGACTCCCTCTTCTGGAGTGTCTGAAGACAGCTACAGTGTACTTACATATAATAAATAAATGAATCTTTTAAAAAAAGAGAGAGAGAGAGAAAGACAGACAGACAGAGACAGAGACAGATAACAGACCACACACACACACACACACATGGTGGGGGTGGGATGGAGAGCAAGCTATTTTTCTAGACTTCAACCCATTAAGGACAGAGGTTCTTGAGGAACCATGAAAGCAGTGTAGTTCTGGTGGTGGAGGTGGCTCACGCTTTTAATCCCAGAATTTGGGAAGTAGAAGCAGGCAGATTTCTGTGAGTTTGAGGCCAGCCTGGTTTACAGAGCAAGAGCAAGTTCCAGAGCAGCCAGGGCTACATAGTGAGACCCTGTCTCAGAAAACAAAACAAACATACAAACAAACAATTTAAAAAATGATAAGGCTGTGTGGTTCTTTCTCCCTAAAAGAGCGGGGACCTTGTACCATGTCTTGCAGGTGATTCTCATCCCTGGGGTGAAAATCTTTCAGTGTTGCAGCTCCATCACGTTTGTTAACGTGTACCGTCTAAAGCACAAGGTGTTAAAAGAGGTGAGGGCCTACTTGCCCCCCAGGCATCCTCTACATCGTTGGGTTTCCCTTTCTGCCCTGTCTTTGTGTGAGACCCCTCTTCTGTCTCCCAGGTCAATATGGTGAAGTTTCCCCTTAAAGAAGAAGAAATTTATACTCTGTTTCATGAAAGTGAGACCACTATAGCAGAAAACAAACTTTGTAGGTGTTTCTGTGACTGTGAAGAACTGGAGCCAGAGATCAGGGTGAGCCGTGTCTCCACATCTCTCCTGTCCCGTTCTTCTCCTTCCTCCCTCCCTTCCTTCCTTCCCTTCTTCCTTCTTCCCTCCCTCCCTCCCTTCCTTCCTTCCCTTCTTCCTTCCTTCCTCCCTCCCTCCCTTCCTTCCTCCCTCCCTCCCTTCTCTTTCCCTTTCTTTTCTTTTCTTTTCTTTTCTTTTCTTTTCTTTTCTTTTCTTTTCTTTCTTTCCTTCCCTCCCTCCCTCCCTCCCTCCCTCCCTCCCTCCCTCCCTTCTTTTTTTTCTGTTTGTTTTTAAGTCGGGTTTTTCCATGTAGCCCTGGCTGTCCCGAACTCACTATATAAGTCAGCCTAGTTTTGGTTTTGTTTTTTTCAATTTTTTTTGTTTTTTTTTGTTTGTTTGTTTTGTTTTTTGAGACAGGGTTTCTCTGTGTAGCCCTGGCTGTCCTGGAGCTCACTTTGTAGACCAGGCTGGCCTCCAACTCAGAAATCTGCCTGCCTCTGCCTCCCGAGTGCTGGGATTAAAGGCATGCACCACCACGCCTGGCTTTTTTTTTTAATTTTTTTATTAGATATTTTCTTCATTTACATTTCAAATACTATCCCGAAAGTCCCCTATACCCCCTCAGCCTGGTTTAGACTTCACAGAGATCTGCCTGTCTCTGCTTCATGAGTTTTGGGATTAAAGGCATGTACCACTACCACCTGGCTTTCCCCCGCCCCTTTTCTTTAAAATCAACTAGCTATCCCTTTAAAAAAACAAACAAACAAAAAACCCAGTCCATTCCACATACACCAATGCACATACAGACACAACACTAGTTAGACTGTGAGGGCCACACACATGCAGATATAACACTAGTTAGACTGTGAGATGCATGCATATGTAGATATTAACACTAGGTAAACTGTGAGAGTCACACACATGCAGATGTAACCCTAGATAGACTGTAAGGGTCAAGCACATGCAGATATAACACTACATAGACTCTTTTTTTTTTGTTTTTCTTTTCGAGACAGGGTTTCTCTGTGTAGCCCTGGCTGTCCTGGAACTCACTCTGTAGACCAGGCTGGCCTCCAACTCAGAAATCCACCTGCCTCTGCCTCCCAAGTGTTGGGATTAAAGGCGTGTGCCACCACGCCCAGTTTAGATAGACTCTTGATATGGAAAGAGTGGAAACATGAGGGAGCTATTTGAGTTTAAGATCGATGTGAGGGATAGAAGGGGAATTGGAGAGGTAAGAATCTGGAGTGGGTTTGATCGAAACACATATACATCATATATATATATATATATATATATATATATGCAGGCACATTTGTGTGTTGTATGTATGTGCATATATATATATATATATATTGCAGGGTCTATGTAGCTCTGGCTGGCCTGGAACTCACTATGTAGCCCAGGTTGGCAATGAACTCACTGAGATCCATCTGCTTTCTCCTCTCAAGGGCTGGAAGCAAAGGCCTGTACAACATACCTCTCTGACCTTGAACTCTTGACCCTACTGACTCTGCCTCCCAGATTCTGGGATGCCATCACACCCAACTTGTTTGAGACAATGTATCATGATATAGTCTAGGCTGGCCTCAAGCTCAGAGTACATCCTCTGTCCCACCCCAAATCCTGGAATTGCCATGCCATGCTAAGTAAGCTTGTGCTGCTTGCCTCCTCAGCACCCAGAATGTGTAAGATGGTTTTGAAACTTCATGGGGTTTAACTCAAATTAGGGAGGCAGCTCTCCATTAATGTGACATAAATATAATGCATAGTTTCAATAGTAAAGTAACTATCTAGCTGGGCAGTGGTGGTGCACACCTGTAATCCCAGCACTTGGGAGGCAGAGGCAGGCAGATTTCTGAGTTCGAGGCCAGCCTGGTCTACAGAGTGAGTTCCAGGACAGCCAGGGCTACACAGAGAAACCCTGTCTCATGGGGAAAAAAAAGTAACTATCTTTTACATTTCTCATCTTTGTATAATATCCAAGCATATTATAATTTTAATCTTTTTTTCCTTTCAAGATGGTAAATAATGATACCATTTGATTTTTTAGATTTTTTTATGTGTATACAATTTGTGTATGTATGTGTGTAGATGTGTATGTATGTGTGTATATATGTATATGCACATATATACATATATACACATAAATATATATATAATGTGTATAAATGTATATGTATGCATGCATGTCTATGTGTGCATGTGTGTGCATGTGCGTGTGCATGTGCGTGTGTGTGTGTGTGAGTGTCTGCAGATGCTCACACAGGTTAGAAGAGCATCAGATCCCCTGGAGCTGGAGCTTTAGGTGACTGTGAAGCACCTGAGATGGATGCTAGGAACTGAACTCCAATCCTCTGCGAGAGCAGCAGGTGCTCATAACTACTGAGCTGTCTCTCCAGCCCAACTTGAAGTTATTAATAAGAATCGTAATGTACCATGGAGTATGAGTAGCACTACTTCTGATTATACGCAGAAGAATATGTCTGGCTTCTAACAGCACATGAGACTTTGGATCGAGAGAGTGGCATGAACTTAGAAAGCCAGAGGCACCACATGGTGAATGGCTACATGCTGCTGAAGTCACTGACATTGCTATTGGCATGGAAACTAGAGATCTCCATGCCAGTAAGCTTGGCAGGAACTCTGAGGCAGAAATATGTATGAGGCTCTCAGGATCATAGGAGTGATGCTCTCAGGCAGACACAACCAGTGGAGGGGAAAGAAGGACAGGTGACAAGCCCAACCGTCACACTCCATATGCAGAGGCCACACTAGCCTGGCTCTCTGTGGTGCTCCCAGCCCACGGTTCTGTCCGTATGCTACACCAGCCCCTGAGTCTCTTAGGAGATGGGAGGCAGGCAGAGATAAAGACACCAACTGCTGTGTTCTTAGAAGGCTAGATGAAAGGCTGTTCATGCAGATAAGAAGATGTGGAGGAGCCCCTGATAGGAAGCAGATTACAGGTCTGAAGAAATGGCTCAGCAGTTAACAATACTTATGCTCTGCCTTCCGACTCGGGTTCAGTTTCCAGCACCCACAGGAGGAGGCTCAACTACCTATAACTACAATTCAAAGTGATCTGTCACCCTTTTTTGGCCTCCTGTATACATGTGAAGTATTTGGCTTGATTGTATATACTGTATAATGCACATAGGCACATACATACATACATACATACACACATGTAAAAAGAAGGGAGAGAGAAAGCACTTTACAGGAAGTAGTAATAAATACTGGAGACTCATTGGGACCCAGGAGTAATGGATGTGACTAGAGTAAAGGTGATTTCAAGTCTGGCTCACAGACTAATGTGACACACAGTTGGGAGGTAGGTACCAGGGAGTAGGGAAGATGAGAAACTGCAATCTCTGTTGCTTCAAGTGCTAGTGGGACAGCCGAGCTCATAGGAGCGATGAGGTAGAGCTTCAGAGGGAACACAGCAGGCCAGGAGGACAGGGGCTTCAGCCCTGCCTGAGCTTCACCAAGGTCCCACTCTCCTCTGATGTCCCAGGTCGTCTACACAGAGCGATATGAAAACAGACAGGAGCAGGACTCATCCATCAACCTGATCCGCTGCTCCTACCTGGGCAGCGGGGACAGCAGCCAAGTCACTTCTGAGGAACAGATTCCCTACACAGTGTCTTCCACATCACAGAGAAATATAGTGCAGAGCTACGAGGACACGGAGAAAGCCTGGCAATCCAACAGCCCCCCAAGAAACAGTCCACTCCCACCGCCCGAGAACTCAGAAAGCTTAGCACAGAGCCGATCCAGATCCATTATCATGCCTTACTCAGATACAAGTGTGCAGACCAACACCCATACCATCATTCTGGACTTTTCCATGGTGCACTATGTGGATAATCGGGCTTTGGTTATACTAAGGCAGGTAAGTACCAAGGAGGCCTGGCTCTAGGCTCTGACTCCTCCTACAACTCACACTAACCCCCCGCCCCCCCCCCCACCAGTGTGGTTCTCTGCATCGTGGGATTGCTCAGTCACTAGAGATGGGGACACTGAAGGTAGTTTACAATCAATCAGAATGAGAAGGAAATAAGCCAGCTCTGATTTGTTGAACCAGAGCAGTTAGTTCCCTAGTCCTAAGTCATTCATCATCTCTCAAGAAACTGGGGACAGAGGAGGTGTTTCTTAACATCACAGAGGCAGTGTCTATGTCCTGCCCACTGTGGAACTCCCAGGACAGCTACAGACCTTTGCAGTGACAAAGCTCTACAGAAAACGAAATGGTCACCAAGATTTCTTCCTCTGCTCCAGGCAGTGCTCAGCCTGGAAGTTAGAAGAAATGACACTTCAAATCTGACCCTGCAGATCTGTCAGGCACCAGCAGGGTCTCCCCTCCTCCCGGTCTCCTTTTTGTTGCTATGACTCGGAGGTTCCCTCAGAAGTCTCTGCTTCTGCAACAGAGTGGAAGCAGAGCCGCATGGTTACCCAGCTGGCTTTGCTGTTTAATGCCTTCTCCTCTCAGACACACCTTGGTTCCACCCCTGTTCATGATGGCCCAGTTTAAACATGTGGGACACTCCCTCCCAGCTCTCAGGGACCTGCCCCGCTCCTTTGATGGTCATGTCCTCTTCTGACTTGAAGCCTTCACACTCCTGAAGAAGTAGGCTTTTCTTAAGAGCATCTGGCTCCTCTTTTTTTCTGATCTGGAACTTACTATGTAGACATAGCAGCTGGCTTGGAACTCACAGAGATCTGCCTGCCTCAGTCTTCCAAGTGCTGGGATCAATGTGTGCCCCACAATGCCTGGCTCATACCCACAGTTTAGATTCAGATGTATCTGATGCTGTTTCCTTCTGGGAACTTTTCACCCAGGCCATTGGGCTGGGCTGCATTGCCGCCTTCTAGGCTTGTACTATAGTAACTTTAGAGTTGCTTAACCCACATTCTCAAACGCTCCCTGCAGGACCATGCTGAGCATACACACCTTTGCCTTCAGTTCTCCCAGCAGCCCCAAGAACAGCCCCTGTGTTGAAGACTTGGTGCTTCAGAACATCTGGCATCTGGCTTTTCCTGGCTCCCACCTGCTCTGTAGAACAGTGCCCAGCACCCGTCTCTTGCCTCCCATTCTTACAGAGGCACCTTGAACTCTGGCACCTACACTTGACCTGCACAGATGGCTTTCTGATGGAGGCAAACCAGGATCCTTTGCCTTACAGCTGTGAGACTCATGGTCTGCATCTATGTCCTAAAGGTCCAGGCTTCCTCATCCTTCTGTAATGGTTCTGTATGCTCCTGTTGGAGGGAATTATTATATTCCACTTACCCTAAAATAATAAACATGGACTGGAGAGATGGCTCAGCAGTTTTCAGCACTGGTGGCTTCTCTTACAGAGGATCCAGCTCACACCTGTCTACAACTCCAGGGGATTTAATACCCTCTCTAGCCTTTATGGGTACCAGGCACACATTGCAGATACACAGACTCACACACATGTACATGAGTAAATATACAACTTTTTAGGAAGGAGGATAGCTCTTTGTATCCACTCTCTAGAATGTTCCCAAGAGTATCATTGCCCATCTACCCTGAAGCTTCCTCATGCAGACACTCTCATCGTGGGAAGAGTCTCCCTGGCTTGGAATTGTGAGCAGCCTTCCCCGTCACTTCCCACTCACTGTGTGATGCCCTGCTCGGTTTCTGTGTCCCCAGCCGTAGTACTCAGAAGCAGGAAGAAATACAACACCTCCCCCCAGCAGTGAACACCTGATGAGGAGTCAGACACCACCACCACCACCACCACCACCCCTCACCCCCACCCCCGCTGCTAGTTGGTGGCTGTTTCTGGCATGCATGCAGCTCTCTGACTCCACCCTCTCTCGCTCTCCCTGCAGATGTGCAATGCTTTCTACAATGCCAACATTTTGGTCCTCATTTCAGGGTGTCACAGTGAGTTGCCCTTTACCCTGGAAGTGAGTGTGTGTCTTGTGTCCCAGGGGCTCTTCTCTCAGGCGCTGACACCTGTGTGTTTGGGCTTGGTCTGTAGCCTCTGTGGTCAAGTCGTTTGAGAAGAATGATTTCTTTGATGAAGGCATCACGAAGGCCCAGCTCTTCCTCAGCCTCCACGACGCCGTGCTGTTTGCCTTGTCCAGGAAGTTCTCCGAGCCTTCAGACTTAAGTATGGACGAGACCGAGACAGTGATACAGGAAACCTACTCAGAGTCAGACAAGGTTGGATAATGTGGACCCTCAGGGCTTGGGGAGAAGTAGGGAGAGGGGAGTGTCTGATCTGCAGATGAAGGATGTCCAGGAAAGGCTGGGCTGCAACTGTGCCTGAATCTGTAAGCTTGTTCTGGGATCGGCTGCTAAACAGCAGAGACCTGAGCATTCAAGGGCCCCCTATGCTACAGTGTCTGGGTGTCCCATCCAGGACCCATCCCCGGCCAGCAGATGCCTCAGGCACCTCGTCCTGTGGTTAGTGTCACACCAGTTACTAGGCATATGAAATTCTAGACAGACTTTAGAGCATTCCCAACCAGCACCTCTGGATTGAGTCTTAAGTCTGATGAGCTAGAAGACACATCTGCTCTCCCAGGCCTTTGGCTATTATTTACACTGTAAAGAAGGACTCACTCGCCCAGGCAGTGGTGGCGCACGCCTTTAATTCCAGCACTCAGGAGGCAGAGGCAGAGGCAGGTGGATTTCTGAGTTCGAGGGTAGCCTGGTCTACAGAGTGAGTTCCAGGACAGCCAGGGCTACACAGAGAAACCCTGTCTCTGAAAAGAAGAAGAAGAAGAAGAAGAAGAAGAAGAAGAAGAAGAAGAAGAAGAAGAAGAAGAAGAAGAAGAAGAAGAAGAAGAAGAAGGAGTGCTACCATAATATGTGTTTTTAAACTACTCAGAGACGTGAACAATACAGAACACAGCTCTTCTTCATGTCCCTCCCCGTCCACGTCCTCCCCTGGCTTTGATGAGATGATGTGTCACAGGCTATGCGCCTTTGTTCTCCTAGAACAGTCCTCTCCCTTTCAACAAGGACTGAACATGTGCTTCTGGCCTGCTCTATAATCTACTCTTGTTTGTAAACCTCAGGGCTGCTCAGCCTCACCCCCACCTGAAAGCAAGAATTCTCCTGAGGTCAGGCAAGATGCCTCAGTGGATACAGGCACTGTTGTGACGCTTGACTCCCCTGGGAAAGACTTAGACGTGATTCAAATTCACGTTAAATGAATTGATACCCACTGCTAGCATAAGGGAGTGAGCCTTGGAGCCCAACGCCATGGCATGCCAAAGGGGGCTAAAGGAAGGGGTGTAAAGAAGGTGGACATCCTCTTCCTTTCTTTTTCTCTTTCTCTCTCTCTCTTTTCTTTTTCTTTTTTCTTTTTTGGTTTTTCAAGACAGGGTTTCTCTGTATAGCCCTGGCTGTCCTGGAACTCACTCTGTAGACCACACTGGCCTCAAACTCAGAAATCTGCCTGCCTCTGCCTCCCAAGTGCTGGGATTAAAGGTGTGCGCCACCACTGCCCAGCTCCACACGGTGGAAGGAGAGAACCAACCAACTCCCAACTCCCAGAAGTTGTATTCTGACCTACACTGGACTGCACGCGCACACACACACACACACACACACTGGACTGCGCGCGCGCACACACACACAACTTAGATGGAAAAAATAAATTTAAGAATTGTCTTGACAATGTCTCTGCTCAAAGATGACCTTCTTATGCTTAAAGGCTTCCATTGGTTCTCAAATGTCTGTGTCCATCAGAGTGACCTAAATTTGCCATTCAGAGAGAGATAGCTGATCCTGGGTCCCAGCCCCTTGAGGTTTGGCTCAGTGGAGCTGTTATAGGTGTTGAGAGCATCCATCTCTACCAAGTTGCCATGTAAATCCTCTGCTCCTGGGACTAGCTCCACATGCCAGCATCACCACCTTAGAGAATTCACGCCAGGCCTTGCCTACTGAAGTTGCCAGCGATCTTTGGATATGTATCAGAAGCTGTTTCTAGAAATCACTTATAACCTAGACTATTTTTCTTGCTGGATTATCTGGAAGTGGTAGCAATTCAGGGTGGCTCTGACCTGAATTCGAGGCTTGAGGTTTTCTGGCTCATCCAAAGACTGTAAATAGTATTCACATAGCTCTACTCTCAACACACCCAGGAGCCCTGAAAGCAGCTGGGTGACTCTATCCAGACTGCCAAACTGCTATAGAACAAAAGTGTACATAATGCCCCAGTTCACGCCTTGATTTTCTTTTCTTTTCTTTCTTTTTTTAAAAAGATTTACTTATTTATTTTATGTATGTGAATACACTGTGAGGGCATCAGATCTCATGACAGATGGTTGTGAGCCTTCATGTGGTTGCTGGGCTTTGAACTCAGGACCTTTGGAAGATCAATCAGTGCTCTTACCCACTGAGCCATCTCGCCAGCCCATCACACCTTGATTTTTCAATTGGTGTTATTTATGGTGTCTTCAAGCAAAGGATTTGTTGTTGTTGTTGTTGTTATTGTTGTTTTCTTCAAGACAGAGTTTCTCTATGTAGCCTTGGCTGTCCTAGAACTACTCATCCTATAGACCAGCCTGACCTCAAAATGAGAGACCTGCCTGCCTCTGTCTCCCAAGTGCTGGGATTAAAGGCATGATCCGCCATGACCGGCCTCAAGCAGAGGTTTTTGTTTTGCTTTGTTTTTTTTTTTTTTTTTTTTGAGGGTCAAGCAATCCTGATGCCTTCATTGCTTCCCCAAAGGCCCCTGCTCTCACTCCCATTATAGCCGGTGATGGATTACAAAATCAGTCTTGAAGGTCACACACCTGTACATGCTCCTTTGAGTAAGTTCCCCTTTTTCGGGCTTGAGAAACTCTCTTCACAGAAGTATTTAATGAAAACGCATGTGGCTTGGGGTTGCTGTTGCTTTGTTTTTCCCTCAGTACCACACTGTTCTGAGTTGCTAGCATTACTATAATGCATCTGAACATTTGGTGAAGGAGTCCAGTGACATCAGCTCATGATCCCTAACTCATGATCACCAATAGGTGTAATCGTTTCTGTAATTCACGAAACTAGCACTCACCCACTGTTTTCTATGTTACAATTCTTTCTTCCCTATTATTCCCTGTTATGTAAGTCAGAGTCCCTAGGACCAGGTGAGCTGAATGACAGGCTGTGGCCTTGTTCCTGGGTCGATGGGAGAAGCTTCTAGTGTATCGGCACTAAGGACAGGCATTACTGTGGCTTCCAGGGGACATATGGCCAGGGGTCTCTAACAAGCACCCTTCTGCTCACCTGACATTTTTTCAGGACTTCCAGTAAACTGTCCCCCAGCCCGACAGTTAAGGAGGAGACTAGAGGAAGAGTACGCTTTATTTTGTATTAAGCTCAAGTGACTTACAAGCATACAGATGGATTGGAGACAGTGGAAGGATAGATGGACCTGCACATCCAGGAAGCTTGAGAGCCTGAGACTCATGGCCATACAGATGGCAACAAAATTAGGGACCTATATAGAATGCCCTATAGGGAAAGTATAGGTGGAAAGGAAATGAGCCCAGGATCAATGCTTGTGACGTTTAAAAAGCCAGCAAGAGGCCGAGGAGGCAGCAAAGACCCCACAGAATAACAGAAGGAAGAAGGACAGGTATTTCAGAAGGGAGAAGGAGGGAACATTGGACACTGTTCCTGCAATATGACTTCATGTCTTGGGGGCACCTGCTATGTGACAGGCTGACATATCTGATACTGGGGACATGTAGAACAGGCTGTGCTCTACATCAAGGAGCTTAGAGTCTAGCTAGGGATAGGTTTGTACGTGAGGGGTCAGTCGGCTCACAGAGGAAGCTGGGAGCCCGGCTGGCCATCTTTGCTCTGCATCTAGAATGAAGAACACGTGTACACGGACAAGATGAAGATGAATGAGGGAGGCAAAGCTCAAGAGAGACGAGTGTAGTCAGGCCGTTCCCGGCCTCAGGAAGGCTAGAATCAAGAGCGGGCACCGCAGCTGGAGAGAGACTGGTGAAGGCAGAGAGGCCAGGCTATACGCACAGCCTTACAGCGCCCTAGATGTCAGGATTGTGTTGGGGGTTGGCAAGTGAGATCAAAAAGACAAGATATCTTGTAAAACCCAGTCTAGCTAGAAAGGCCCAAGAGAGCAGAAGTTAGGCTTTGACTAAACCCAAAGAAGAGAGAATGACTAAGGCCCGGAGCAGACCTGCAGCAGACGAGGCAACAATAACCCATGGTTGTCAGGCTTGCCTACTTGGAAGTGAAGTTTTTATTTTATTTTATTTTATTTATTTATTTATTTTGGTTTTCCGAGACAGGGTTTCTCTGTGTAGCCCTGGCTGGCCTGGAACTCACTTTGTAGACCAGGCTGGCCTCGAACTCAGAAATCCGCCTGCCTCTGCCACCCGAGTGCTGGAATTAAAGGCATGCGCCACCACACCTGACAGTCTTTAGGTTTTAACCCTTCTAAATGTGTGTGTGTTTCAGAATGGCAATCTGAGCAACCTGAGACTCAAAACGGGAAAGGCCATCATAGAAGGCTCCCAGCATGCAAGTCCAGGATTCACCAAGAACCTAAAGTCTGGTACGGATGACTTGGAGTTTGACCTGGAACTGGATCCCATGCTGTCTTTTGAACAGAGCAGTGGGATGGACCTCAATCTGGACCTAGACTTGGACTTGGACCAGTCAGAGCTGGACCCTGGATCTGAGCTGGATTCTGAGATCCAAGCCAAACCTGAGCTGGAACTAGAGTCGGAGCTTGAGACAGATGCCCAGACAGAGCCCGAGACAGAGGGAGAGCCAGAGCTGGAGCCAGAGCCAGAGCCGGAGCCAGAGCCAGAGCCAGAGCCAAAGAGAGAGAGGAAGACCAGGAAAAGGTCTCAGAGCCCCTGGCGGAACTACTTCACTGCTTCTCACTTTGGTTCTTCAAACTCCCAGTCTAGAGCTCCACCTCAGACACGCCCAGAAAAGAGACAGCCACATAATTACCCCAATTCTCCCTAAAACAATAAGGATCCTTGGTAGGTGACTGCAAAATGCAGGCAGAGTATCTTGGCAAATCCTTCCTGCCCTACCTGGCATGACATCTAGACTGGGTACAAGCCACCAGTCCTGTCTCTGTGACCCCTCCACCTGCTGACTTCCTTCTTATTGGATTCTGGGATCACATGCTCATCATATGCCCAGGCTATGTGACTCAAGGTTGGCAGTTGTCTCTGGGTTCTGTCTTCAGGCTTTGCAGATTGCATCTTCAACAGATTTCCAGTGAAGGCCTCCCTGCACGTACTCTCTGGGAACTGTGCCAGCTTGTCTCTGAGTTCCTCCTCTCAGCTCTGCTTCCCTTTCTCCAGAGACATGAGACTTGAATAAAATATGGGACTCTACTTAACACTGAGATCTCACCTGCTTTTCTCTGTATCCCTCACCCTGTGGAAATGTCAGATGGGAGGGACTCCACAAGGGAGCCAGCAAAAGGAAACCCAGGTGAGTTGGAGCTGACATGGAAGAGTTCTCACCATCCGGATGCAGCCAGGTTGCAGGCCTGGGACCCTGGCACCTGCTGAGCAGAGGGCTTTTGCTGCCACTCTTCCCTTCTGCTGGTGTCACGGTTATTTGGTGGCACTAACAGGAAGGAATGGCGACATGACTAGACTCTCTCTAGTATGTCTACAGCTGCTCTTTCTTACAGGCATCCCAAGCCAACCTGAAGCCAGAATTTCTGGTGGGCCAGACTTAAAGTGTGTGATGGGTGGAGAGATGGACGGCTCAGCAGTTTAGAGCACTGACTGATCTTGCAGAGGACCCGGGTTCAGTTCCCAGCACCCACATTGGGTGGCTCGCCGTGCATGTAACTCCAATCCCAGAGAATCTGATGCACTCTCCAGTGGCACTCCATACAGCTGCTATTCATTCAGACAAGCAGGCATGCATACACATCGAGAAGAAATAGATAAAAGTTTAAAACTGATAGATACAAGCCTACCTGAGGACTAGGAAAGGCCATCCTAGTTTTATTCAAATCCATCTAAGGTTTTCTTGTTTCTCTATTAAAAATAACTTAAGCCAAGAAGAGAATTACAGACCTATGATATACAGACAGACCAAACCTTACATTTTACTTCCAGTCGATAAACATGACTCCTCATGGCTGGGTTTCTCTTATTGTCAGATGAAAGATGCCTTGGGCTATGGAGGTGGCTCAGAGAAGAGAGCTACTACCCAAGCACAAAGGCCTGAGTTCAGATCCCCCAGCACCCGTGAAAAAAGCTGGGCATGCCACCTTACACACGAAACCCCAGCCCTGGGAGACAGGAAGATTGGTGGTACTCCTTAGACTGGCCACCAGCCTAGCCAGAACATGACAAGTTTCAGATTGAGGGAGATGAGACACCCAGGACCGTCCTCTGACCTCCATGCATGTGGTCACATGCACTTGTAGACACACAGTCACACACACATCTCTGATCACAGACACAACATATGTGTTCTGTTGTTACACAAGTGCTTGGTGGGCATCTATTCCACGCACTGCACCTCCAGCTGTGGTGACTCAGAAGGCCATCCTGTGACTAGAAGTCACGTCCAGTGTCTCCCTAAACATACACAAAGAGGCACACCCCGGTGATCCTAACTCTCAGGAGGGTCTGTTGGGAAACAGCCCAGACCACTTGGCTGGTTGTAGGCTACCCTGGTTACACAATGTTGATGTCAACGTGAGAGAATCTAGGAATGAGCCTCTGGGGCTTCTCCAGAGAGAACTAACTGAGGGGAGCCCTACCCTTAGAAGCCTACAGCCGACAGCCCAGATGCCAAGAGGTGTTGCTGCCTGCTTTTCACCTCCTGGGCGAGTCTATGTGCTGTGCCACCAGCCTCTGTCACCTCCATACTCCAGCTTCCTTGGCTTCCAACAGGGACAGACTCTAGGAATTCTCAAGCCTTCAGCCCCAGATTCTGACCACTGAAAGACTTCTCTTCCTGAACTAAACAGTACCAGCAGATACACAGCCACTGTTAGCCCACCCTGCCCTGCCAGGAAAGCCAATCTAATAAGTCCTGTGTGTGCACATGCTCTATCAGTTCCGTTCTAGAGAACCCTACCTAATACAGAAAGCCTGCCTAAAAAAGATAATCACTCTGAGGAGGTAGGATATATATTGGTTTTACATTGCTGTAATGACATATCTGAAGCAGGTTTTCTAGAGACATTTACTTAGCTAGTGATATAGGGGTGGGGTGGGGAGGGAGGGTCAGAGTCCTAAGATTGGGTACCTTTACTGCCCTGCTGTCTGAGGAGGGTCTATCTGTATGGGATGCCACTTTAAAGGGATCCTGTGTGGAAGGAAGAGCCACATCTCCAGAAAGAAGACAGAGAACTCACTCTTTTTTTTTTTTTTTAAAGATTTTTTTATTTTTTGTTTTTTCGAGACAGGGTTTCTCTGTATAGCCCTGGCTGTCCTGGAACTCACTTTGTAGACCAGGCTGGCCTCAAACTCAGAAATCCACCTGCCTCTGCCTCCCAAGTGCTGGAATTAAAGGCGTGCACCACCATGTCCAGCTATATAAGTACACTGTAGCTATCCTCAGACACACCAGAAGAGGCCATCAGATCTCATTACAGATGTTTGTGAGCCACCATGAGGTTGCTGGGATTTGAACTCATGACCTTTGGGAGAGCAGTCAGTGCTCTTACCCACTGAGCCATCTCTCCAGCCCTCACAACAACTCACTCTTGAACAAGTTCAGGTCCCTTGAGAACAATCCTAATTCCTAAAGGGAAGGTTTTCAACCTGTGGGTTGCAACCCCTTTTTGGGGAGTGGGGAGCGTTGACTGGTCCTTTCACAGGGTCGCATATTAGATGCCCTTCATACTGGATATTTACCTTACAATTCGTAACAGTAGCAAAATTACAGCTATGAAGTTATGAAGCAACAAAATAATGTTATGGTTGGGGTCAGCACAACACGAGGTACTGTATTTAAGGGCTGCAGGTTAGGAAGGTTGGCATCCAACTGTTTTAAAGGGTCCACTCTATCTTTACCTTGGGGACTGTCTTAGTTTGGGATTTATTGCTATGAACAGATACCATAACCAAAGCAACAGTTAATTGGGGCTGGCTTATAGGTTCAGAGGTTTAGTCCATTGTCATCAAGATGGGAAGCATGGCAACACGCAGGCCGGCATGGTGCTGGAGAAGGAGCTGAGAGTTCTATATCTCAACCCCCAGGCAGCAGGAGGTGACTGTGAGCCACACCGGGCACACCTTGAGCATAGGAGACCTGAAAGCCACCCCCAGAGTGATGCACTTCCTCCCACAAGGCCTCACATTCTAATAGTGCTACTTCCCATAGGCCAAATCTATTCAAACCACCACAGGGAACAAAGCTTCTAACACATGAGCCCATGTTTCTCTGTCTCTCAGAGAACATCCAAACCACAGCAGAACCCAAGTCACCA
The DNA here is from genome assembly GCF_978045245.1 of Mus caroli. Lineage (NCBI taxonomy): Eukaryota > Metazoa > Chordata > Mammalia > Rodentia > Muridae > Mus > Mus caroli. The sequence continues at coordinate 65,267,018 of NW_028227273.1, forward strand.
GATTCATTCTTTTATCATGTTCTCTCAACATCCTGAACCCCTACTGTGTGCTAGGTACTATCCCTAGACTTAGAGAGAACTGGCAACAGTTACAAATGGCAGTGAAGGAAGTGCTGCCTGGGAGTGGTGGCCCCGGCTTGCCATCCCAGCCCCAAGGAGGCATACATAGTAGGCTGCTTTTCTGCGGTGTCCTGGCCCGCCAGCCTAGCCCTACTCAGTGAGTTCCAGGCCAGTGAGAGTGAAGGTGCATGGATGGTACTTACAGTAGGACAGCCACAGTTGTCTTCCTGCCTCTACACACACCCAAGCATACAAATGCACCTACACACAGGTGTACAGAAACCTATGCACACAGTTATCTTTATGCATAGTAACAAACGAGCTAAGGAAATGGCTCAGTCAGCACAAGGTCCCGAGTTTGATTTCCAGAATCTGTGTTGGGAAAAACATCAACAACAACAACAACAAAAACGGTGGCTCACATTTGATCCCAATGCCGGGAAGTGGAAACAGGAGGATTCCTGGGTCTGACTAGCCAGTCTTAACCTGCCTGAGACTTTCAGGCTAATGAGAGACCCTATCTCAAAAAAAGCAAAGAGGGTAGATGGAACAAGTCATATGTACACGTACACACACACACACACACAATTAAAAACAAGTGAGTACTCACCCAATATACATTTTTCTCATAGAGGTTAAGAAAAGCCACCTGGGATACCTGCTGCACCAACCCTAAGCCCTCTCTGCAGCTCCAGGTCTGCAGGGTTTTCCCAAAATCCTTTCCTCCCCTAGTGAGTTTAAGATGCCAGGGAGTCAGCAGAAACTGTGGCACCCTCTTAACTCTCTCCAGCTTCTTAGGACTCCCCAGTCTGCATCTCCCCTCCCGGCCCAGCTGTGACATCAGATGTCTTCACCCAAGGTACTTGTTGGCGCTGGGCATGTGCAGAGCTGTACACTTTGCTGGGGTTTCCCAGAGTGAATGTTTTCTCTGGAGGAGGTCATGATCTGGGGGAGGGACAGCATAGCCCTCAGACTAGGCTGCTGGATGCCCTGACAAGTGCATTTGACAAGTGTCCAAGAGAAGGGGAATGAGGAACCAGGGAGGTAGGACAGGACTCTGGGGCCCCTTGCTGAAGAAGCCTCTTCTGTAAAAGACTTACAGAAAATGTGGACTGGGGACCAAAGAGACCAGTGAAGTCCTTAAAGACCACATACACTGAGGTGCATCCACTGGTTTCCACTCTGTCTCAGAAGCTGAGTCTCTGTGATGGCCTTGCACATGTTATAAAGGATGCATACAAGACAGTGTTGGAAAGGATGCTCCCCCTACCCCCACTCTGCTGGTGCACTAGTTTCCCCCACAGCCCTCTCCTAAGACTTACATGCAGGCCAAAACAATGACCCTTTACCACATGCCAAGCTCTGGAGTAAACACTTTTCTAAGACTGAGTGCAAGGCATACAAAACCGCAGTGACTTAGGGTGAGTATCCCCCAGCCTTCCTTCTAAGGGGTAAACACTGCCTCCACAGCCCTCCATCTGACCCACTGTTTACTGTACACTGCAGCAGGGCTTCAAGGTGAGTCCACACTTCTGGGCAGGTGCAGGTAAGAATGAAGGCTTGTGTCACCAAGAGGGGAAGGGGAAGGGTTGGGACTAAAGACAGGTCCTGTTTGCATAGGATGGCATAGACATCTACACTGTGTATGCTCACTGCCCACTGCCTGTCCGTGAGTCAGGGCTATGTCCTGACTGTCCTTTTATCCAGAGGAAGAGTCTCAGACAGGACTGTGCGCAAATGTCACTAAGAATTTCTACTTAGTTTGTACTCCAACTATTAGAGCCTCACTCTGTGAGACTTCTCTTTTTGGGAAAAGATGCCTTTGATAACCTCTGGCCACAGGTACTTTCCAACCCTGTTTGCTTGAGACAGATTTTCTCACTGGCCTGGAATTCATTAAGTAGGTGCAGCTGGCTGGCCTGTGGGCCCCGGGAGTTCACCTGTCTCTTCCTTCCTAGAGCTGGCATTACAAGTGTGTATCACTTCCAGCTTTCTTCCTCCTCCTCCTCTTCCTCCTTTTTCTCCTCCTCCTCCTCTGCTTAAGATTTATTTATTTATAAATATGAGTACACTGTAGCTGTCTTCAGACACACCAGAAGAGGGCATCAGATCCCATTACGGATGTGAGTCACCAGAGTCACCATGTGGTTGCTGGGAATTGAACTCAGGACCTCTGGAAGAGCAGTCAACAGCCCCCACAAAGTCCGTGCTGAACCATCTCCCTTTTCTTCTCCTCCTCTTCCTTCTCCTTTCCATCCTCCTCCTCCTTTTTATCCTCCTCATCCTCCTTCCCCCTCCCCCCCTCTTTCTTCTTATTTTATTTGTATGGGTCTTTTAGCTGCATATATGTCTGTGCACCACATGTGTGCCTGAAAACCATGGAGGTCAGGAGAGGGCATTGGATTCCCTGAAACTAGAGTCCTAGACGGTTGTGAGTAGAGGTGTGGGTGTCAGGAATCAAACCTAGGTCTCCTGGAAGAACAGCCACACTTTTTTTTTTTTTTTAGATTTATTTATTATTATTATATCTAGGTACACTGTAGCTGTCTTCAGATGCACCAGAAGAGGGCATCAGATCTCATTACGGATGGTTGTGAGCCACCATGTGGTTGCTGGGATTTAAACTCAGGACCTATGGAAGAGCAGTCGGTGCTCTTAACCACTGAGCCATCTCTCCAGCCCGAACATCCATACTCTTATGGACTGAGGTATTCCTTCAACTTTCAAACAGACAAACAAAACGTGGATTCTGGGGATGGGATTGAACACAGATCCTTCTGCTTGCAAGGCAAACATGTTACTGACAAAACCATCCCCCAATCTTAAATCAGTACATAGGTACCTGTGTGGCCCCAGTGCGCATGGGCAGCTACTGGAGCACCCACGCCCTCGTCTTTCATCTCCACAGTGCTCACTGAAGGCCTCCTAGGATGGTGAAAAAGACAAGACTGCTCAGTGCGGGAACACAGGACTGGTGACTGGACTGGGAAAGTGAGTTTTGGTAACTGGGTAAATCATGTTTACAAGTCTGGGGCTCCTAGTCATGGATTTGCAACACAATTCAACAAGGGCCTCTTGGAGTTGTCAGGTGATGGTCACTGAAACTGGTTTTAGAAGACTGTGACTTGGGGCACATTACCCAGATAGAGTCCTAAAAGAACTGGAATAGGTAGGGGCTGACAATGTGGCTTAGAGGGTAAAGAAGCCAAGCCTGAACGTTTGAGTTCAATTCCCAAGACCTGCATGGTGGAAGAAGACAACCAATTCCCACAATCTGCCCTCTGAATACACACACACACACACACACACACACACACACACATTAAAAAAACTATTACTGATGCTGGGCAGTGGTGGCACACGCCTTTAGTCCCAGCACTTGGGAGGCAGAGGCAGGCAGATCTCTGAGTTTGAGGCCAACCTGGTCTACAGAGTGAGTTCCAGGACAACCGGGGCTACCTGAGAAACCAAAAACCAAAACCAAACCAACCAAACAAACAAACAAAAAAAGATTACTATGGTTCCAGATTTCTTTCCTAGATGCCCCTCAACAGAGGAATGGATACAGAAAATGTGGTACATTTACACAATGGAGTACTACTCAGCTATTAAAAAGAATGAATTTATGAAATTCCTAGCCAAATGGATGGACCTGGAGGGCATCATCCTGAGTGAGGTAACACAATCACAAAGGAATTCACACAATATGTACTCACTGATAAGTGGATATTAGCCCAAAAACTTAGGATACCCAAGATATAAGATACAATTTGTTAAACGCATGAAACTCAAGAAGAACGAAGACCAAAGTGTGGACACTGTGCCCCTTCTTAGAATTGGGAACAAAACACCCATGGAAAGAGTTACAGAGATAAAGTTTGGAGCTGTGACGAAAGGATGGACCATCTAAAGACTGCCATATCCAGGGATCCATCCCATGATCAGCTTCCAAACGCTGACACCATTGCATACACTAGCAAGATTTTGCTGAAAGGACCCAGATATAGCTGTCTCTTGTGAGACAATGCCAGGGCCTAGCAAACACAGAAGTGGATGCTCACAGTCAGCTATTGGATGGATCACAGGGCCCCTAATGGAGGATCTAGAGAAAGTACCCAAGGAGCTAAAGGGATCTGCAACCCTATAGGTGGAACAACATTATGAACTAACCAGTACCCCAGAGCTCTTGACTCTAGCTGCATATGTATCAAAAGATGGCCTAGTCTGCCATCACTGGAAAGAGAGGCCCATTGGACTTGCAAACTTTATATGCCCCAGTACAGGGGAACGCCAGGGCCAAAAAGTGGGAGTGGGTGGGTAGGGGAGTGGCGGGGGAGTGTATTGGGTACTTTTTGGATAGCATTGGAAATGTAAATGAGGAAAATACCTAATAAAAAAAATTAATTCTAAAAAAAAAAAAAAAACCAACAACAACAACAAAAAAAAAAAACCCAAATACTGTTCCCAAAGCCCAGCCCTGCCTTGTTGAGCTCCTGTGACCTTGAGTTTCTCATCTCTCAAGCACAGATGGCAGTGACAGTATCTACCTCAAACGGGACACTGTGCCACAGTGTCTAGAGAAGGTTAGTATAGCCGGTCGGTGGTGGCCCACGCCTTTAATCCCAGCACTCAGGAGGCAGAGGCAGGTGGATTTCTGAGTTTGAGGCCAGCCTGGTCTACAGAGTGAGTGCCAGGACAGCCAGGGCTATACAGAGAAACTCTGTCTCGAAAAACAAAACAAACAAACAAAAGAGATTAGTATAAAAGATGTTGAGGAGCACAGAGATAGGCCACAGTGTTTTTCTGTTTTTCTCTTTGCAGTTTTTCTAGACAGGGTGTCTCTGTGTAGCCCTGGCTACCCTGGAACTCACTCCGTAGACCAGACTGGTCTTGATTGAACTCAGAGATCCCTCTGCCTCTGCCTCCCCCGCTGGGACTAAGGGCAGGCGCCATCACCATGCTTTTCTTGTCAGCTGCTCACAGCCCTTAGTCACATTTGACACATGGCAGAAATGATTTGAAAATAAGAAAGGAAAATAATTTGAGGTCAGCCTGGTCTACAAACTGAGTTCCAGGACAGCCAGGGCTATACAGAGAAACCATTAAAAAAAAAAAAAAGGAAAATAAATCTAACATTGTATAGCAGGTAGAACTCAGAGCCCAAATATGCAAGCCAGGTGGGACATCTCTGTGAGTATCCTAAGCTGACTTGACAATGCCCCTGAGACTACTGAAGGAATTAAAGCCCAATGGGGCACATCTTTAATCTCAGCACTCGGGAAGCAGAGGCAGGCAGATTTCTGTGAGCTTGAGGCTAGCCTGCTCTACAAAGCAAGAGGGGGGTTCCAGGACTATACAGCTGGGACTACACAGAGAAACTTTGTCTTATAAAACAACAACATGGAAATGAGTGGAATGTGGGTGTGCTTCTCATCGGTATAGTATGTGTAAAGTCCTTGGTTGACCCTCCTCACTGAACACAAGCTTCAGGACCATCCCAAGCATCGTCAAACAAAGGGGGGCTCTCCTCACTGGAAGATAAACAGGTTCAGTTTGCTCTCTGGTCAGTTATTCCCAAGTCAAGATAAGGAGCAAATCTCCTGATCAGAAGCATTGACAACAAAACAAAACAAAAACAAAAACAAAAACAAAATTGCTGGGCATGGTGGCGCACGCCTTTAATCCCAGCACACGGGAGGCAGAGGCAGGTGGATTTCTGCCTGGTTCAAGGCCAGCCTGGTCTACAAAGTGAGTTCCAGGACAGCCAGGGCTATACAGAGAAACCCTTTCTCAAAAACAGAGAAACCCTCTCTCAAAAAAACAAAACAAAACAAAACAAACAAACAAAAAAACCAGAACGCATTGACAGCAAAGTGGTTGTCGATCAGTCCTGCAGAGTTCCCTAGTGGCCCTTTTCAGTTTAAAAAAAAAAAAAAAATATATATATATATATATATATATATATATATATATATATATATATATATATATTGAGGGGACATACACCACAGTATGTAGGGCTCAGAGAACAACTTGTAGGAGTTGGTTCTCTCCTACCATATGGATTCCTGGGTGGTCAGGCTCAGCAGCAATCTTGTCAGCCCAGTGATAGACCTTTCTAACACCCACCATCTAGATTACCAGGCAACTCCTCCCACTAGGGAAGCCTCATTCCATCTGTAATTGGAGATGGAACCTTGGACCTCACTTCCCTAGCAGGCTTCATTCCCAACCCAAACAAACAAGAAAACCCTAAGAGCAGGGTGTGGTCAGCTCAAGTAACTGGGCAACACCCTCTGCTGCCTCCCAGAGGTGCTGTGGGGCACCACAGTCTGCAGCCTCCGCACCCCTTTCTACTGTCTCTTCTTGTCCCTCCACTCCCACCCCACCGGACCAAGGCCTTTATTCCTCCATCTTCCCCTCTTCCATGCCTTCAACCCTTCACCAAAGCTCATTCCCCATGAGCTGCTTTGGGTGTAGCCACCTCCAGGACAGGCTTGACTGGCTAGTCTCCACTAGCCTACACTGCTCTCCGCCCTGGTAATAGGGTACACCCCCTCCTAACTTTAGATGGGTTTCAGCAGTGGGAGCCACTTCTGGAGAGCAGGAGAGGAGAAAGATGCTAGGTGTTCGCTCCCCTGCGGTGCTTATCAAAGGGCACGGCAGTTATCATTCCTGGAGTTGTTAGAACAGAGCCTGGGCACTGGCAGCCCCAGCAAGCCAGTCTCAGCCACCCATCCTCAACAGCCAATGAAAGAGATAAGTCAAGTGAAAAACAGAAAAGGGAAGGTTCATTCAATGTGGCCACACTGAAACGAGAAACAGAGAGGCCCAGTGACCCCCAAGTCCATCTTTGGGGCTCTGATGTGAGGTTTAGGCTTAATGGAGGTCATGGGGTACACATAGCTGCAGAGCTAAACAGTCCAGGTCAGAATGTGGCCAGGTCAGAGTATAGCCAGGTTAGAGTGTGGCCCCGCCCATCACTGACCCAGTGCTGTCTGGGCTCCAGTCTCTCCTGGGAGGTTGTCAGGACCCTGTGAAAATGTTTTCTGGGGGAATAAATTCACCTCTAGCTGTTACCAGGCTCCAGGTGGTTCCTTCTCCCAGCATCAGATTCCTGGGAAATTCCAGTTCCTTGGGGACTATCGTTTCAGTAGTCAGGATACGCAAAGGGAGGGGCACAAGACTTTATCTCTCTCTCTCTCCCCGCCTCTCTGTGCACACACCCACACCCACTCCCAGGATTTCTCATAGGCCAAGCTGACCTCAAATGTGCTGTGTAGCAGAGGGCAACCTTGAATTGATGAGCCTGCTGCCTCCAGCTGCACGTGCTGGGCTCACAGGCACGTACCACCACACCGGGCTTATGGGGATGAAACCCCGAGCTCTCTTAGGCTACATTCCCACAGGAACGTCTTTAGCATATCTTTTTGTAATCAGGGGCCCTTTCTTACTATCACAGCTCTGTCCTGGATTGAGACAGAGGAGGGGAGGGAAGGAGCTGAGAGACTCTCCTACCCAGCTCTCTGGCGGACCCAACCCTGTCAGCACCTGCTTCAGAGAGAGCTTCCCATGCATGTAGCTTCGGGACTCTTCTGCTGCTGACACCATAGCCCTGGTTTACTCTAGAGACTCCAGCAAACTAACACAGGCTTCCTCGGGGTTCTAGAGATGGCTCTTTCCCCTGTCCCTCTAGATCTGTGTGGGGTGAAAACTCAAGTTGATGCTGGGCCCTTGCCACCTCAGCATCTCTTGTTGGCTTCCTTAACCCTATCCGAACCTCCATCCCTCCATTGATTTATTTATCTTCTGTTATCCTTATGTTCACAAAACTATCACAAAGGCAAGAAAAGTTTCCTTTAGGGACCTCCATCTACACAGTGAGTCTTTCCTGTCAGCAGAAAGCATCTTGGTATAGCTTTGGTTTCTTTGTTGCTTTTGTTATCTAGTAGGATGGAGGGACGCTGTAGGGGATTTGCCACTTTGGATTTAGTTTGTATTTAGTGTAATATTCTGTCACCTTCAAGATGAAAGAACACAAGCCAGGCATGGCTTTTGCCTTAATCTCAGCCCTGAACAGGCAGAGGCAGACTCTGTGAGTTCAAGGCCAACCAAGGCTCGTTAGTAAGATCCTCAGGCAAAACGCAAAACAAAAAGAGATAGAAAATGTAGCTGGGTGCGGTGGCACACACTTATAACCCTAGTACTGCAGAAGCACAGCCATGAAGCACAGGCAGGAGGATGGCAGGGAGTTTGAGGCCAGCCTGGGCTTCATAGCCCTATCAGGACCCTATCTCAAGAGAGCAGGAACAGCCGGGCGTGGTGGCGCACGCCTTTAATCCCAGCACTCGGGAGGCAGAGGCAGACGGATTTCTGAGTTCGAGGCCAGCCTGGTCTACAAAGTGAGTTCCAGGACAGCCAGGGCTACACAGAGAAACCCTGTCTCGAAAAACCAAAAAAAAAAGAGAGAGCAGGAACAAGGAAAAGGACAGGGTTAGACTGGAGGACACATGTGCCTTCAGGTTTAAGTGATCAGATTTAGAAACTGCCTCAGCAGTATTGGGGGAAGACTACAAGAACAGCCTTTGCAAGTGTGTTACTTCAAGAGGAATGGGATGTTTTTCAGAAATTAAATTCTGACACCGCCCATGAGCAGCCAAAAATATGATGGCTTTTGCTGTCTGAATAATTCCACTCTTAAAAAGACTTGCAGAAAAAAAAGGGGGAGGAAGCACGCGGAATCAAGAGGCAATGGATACCAAAAAAAGAAGAGAGAGAGAGAGAGAGAGAGACAGGGTTTCAAGTAGCACAGGCTAGCCTTGAATGGCTACGTGGCCAAGGATGACCTTGAACTTCTCTTCTTCCTGTCCTTCCCTGCCCAAGGCTGGGCTTCCAGGCACCACCTCAGTTCTGTGGAATTCATGTCATCCTGCTTGCTAGGTACTTTATCCACAGAGACACCTCCTCAGCCCCCATAGCTACTACTGTTGAATCTTTTCCAGAGAGGTCAACTCCAGAAAAGGGATGGCAAAGCTATACACATGCACACATGCACGAGCGCACCCTTTAAAAACTTCATCTGGGGAAGGCGTTGCTGTTTCCATAGGTCTGAGACATCAGAACCCTTGATATGGCTGGACCCATGTCAACAACACACAGTTACTCAGAATTTCATTGGCTCCGCCCCCCCTTCCCCCCCCCCCCGGCCCCCGCAGCCATGGGTGAGTTCTCCAGGCTAGCACAGTCTCGTACTCTAGGACATGAAGTGTTTTCTGATCCTATTACCGGGTGAGTCCCAAGTTTAAAGTAGAAAGCAGTTTTCTTTGGCTAACAAGTGCCTGCCTCTTTCACAATAAACACAGCAATGCCATCGTTCAGGTTCTCTACAGCAGATGCTGTGATCTGAATCTCCAACTTAGCAAACCCATCCTCCCACCCCTGCCTACTTCATACTCCTGGCCCCAGTCTCCACCCACAGTTTTCCAGCCTGGGCCCTTTTGCTCAATTGATTTTTTCTTTCAGGAATGCTTGACATCTCCTTCCCCACCTATGAAAATCCTACACATTTCTCAACACCTACATCAAACCAAGTGTGGTGGCCTCCTCCTTGCTGGGACAGATTTTCCTGCTTTGCTAAGGAGGTTGTGCCTGGGCCCCCAGGCTTGGTCTGTGCTCCTGTGTTCTCACCCTCCTTTCCCAACCAATTGATTACTGACCTGTCTTCCCTCCTTCCCTCTAACCTCCTCCTCTTCCTCCTTTTTGCATGTATATGTGCTCCCTTGTGTGTGCAAGCACAGTTGTGTGTGCTGCATGTGCCCCTGTGCCTGTGCCAGTGAAGGCCTGAGCTTTTACACTGGACATCTTCCTTAAGCATTCTCTAGATCATTGAGGTAGGGTCTCTCACTGAACCAGGAGCTTGCCAGCTCATTTAGCTAGCCAGCTTGCTCCAAGATCCTTTGTCTCCAGCATGCCACCTCACCTACCCAGCAGTTATATGGGTTCTGGGGATCCAAATGCCAGGCTAGAATTTTACACACTGAGCCAACTCCCCAGCCCAAGTCCCACTTCTTTTTTTTTTTTTTTTTTAAAGATTTATTTATTTATTATATGTAAGTACACTGTAGCTGTCCTCAGACACACCAGAAGAGGGAGTCAGATCTTGTTAAGGATGGCTGTGAGCCACCATGTGGTTGTTGGGATTTGAACTCAGGACCTTCAGAAGAGCAGAAGGGTGCTCTTAGAGACATCTTACCTGCTGAGCCATCTCACCAGCCCCCAAGTCCTACTTCTTATAAAGCTGGGTTTTTGAGCCCCTACCCTAGCCAGCTGGAATATAGACATATGCACGACACTTGAAAAGGCTTCAGTGGAGCCAGGTGTTGGTGGCGCATACCTTTAATCCCAGCACTTGGAAAGCAGAGGCAGGCAGATTTCTGAGTTCAAGGCCAGCCTGGTCTACAGAGTGAGTTCCAGGACAGCCAGGGCTACACAGAGAAACCCTGTCTCAAAACAAAAACAAAACAAAACAATCCCCCCCCAAACAAACAACAAAAAGAAAATCACAAAAAAGATCTAAAGGAGACTTCTGAAACACATGAAAAGTATACAATTCCAATTTCAAATTTCAGTGCCTGTTAGTAAATCTCCACAGCAGTACCCACAATCTCTGTTTTGGAAGAAATACTGGGGTCTAGAGAGCCTCATGTTCCTCCCCCATCTCTCTCATAAATACCTGCTGATTCTACTTTACTATAGGAGTTTTGATGCCTGAATCATTGGGTTGGGACAGCAAGATTCTGAGCACACAATCCTTTCCATGTTCTCATCTTTCTGAAATGGGGATAATAACTACCTTGGCCTGAAGTTGACATCAGCATCTAATACGATCATGCACTTGACAGTATGGAAACACCCGGTAAGTCCTACGATGAAGAGAGAAGTTCTTCAAGGAGAAAACAGAATTCCCATTCACACCCTTCCTTTAAAGCGTTCAACTTACAGCTTTATAACTTGTACAGAAAATTCCCTTTAGAAGTGTTTGCTTTTATTTTAAAAAATTGTTTAGCTTACTTATGGGTGAGGGGTTGTTGCATGTGCCATGGGTCCTGTGTGCAAGTCAGAGAGAGACCTATGGGAATCTGACTTATTTGGGTTTGAACTCAGGTCCTCAAGGCACCTTTACTTGCTGAGCTGTCTTCTGGTCCAGTTCTTTTCTTTTCTTTTTGTTTTTTTTGTTTTTTTTTTTGTTTTTTCGAGACTGGGTTTCTGTGTAGCCCTGGCTGTCCTGGAACTCAATCTGTAGACCAGGCTGGCCTCGAACTCAGAAATCTGCCTGCCTCTGCCTCCCGAGTGCTGGGATTTAAAGGCGTGCACCACCACTGCCCAGCTTCTGGTCCAGTTCGTATTGATTTATTTTGGGTCAGGATCTCATTATATAGGCCTTGCTGGCCTGGAACTCATAAAGATACACCTGCTTCTGGAGTGCTGGGATCAAAGGCATGGGCTGCTGGCCCAAGGTTTTATCTTTAAAAGAGGACAGAGGCACACGTTCCCTCCTTCCAGCCTTTGTTCTGTGTGTATCCACATACAATTTAATTTCCCATTTTCTTTAATGTCTTAATTGGTCCTTACAACAGCTCAGACAGGAACTGGGATATGTTTGGGTTAAGCAGTTTTGCAGGCCGGGGAAACTGAGGCAAATCCCGACTGACTGCGGAGCCCCGCCTTTCCTCAGGAGGTAAGAACTTCAAGCCGCGCGCTTTATGGCGGGATACTAAAACCAGCTTCCCTTTCAGGATCCCTCGGTCCCTTGCCCTCCACTCCCGTACACCCCGGAGCAGGTGGTAGGCTCCGTGTTCACCACGCAGGCGCGCGACGCCGTGTGGGGCGTGGTCGGGCGGGCCCGGAGGCGGGGCCGGCGCGCGCCGGGAGGGAGAGCTGGGATTTGGGCCGCGGCGGGAGCCCGAGTCGGCGTCACTCGAGTGCGCAGGCGCCTGGCGGTTACCGGTCTCGCCATGGAGCGGAAAGGTGAGCGGCGGAGCGGCCTCCGCCACGAGGAGCCACGGCGGTCCCCGACTGGGCGCCGGGCGCCTCTCTGGCCACTGTCGCGGCCCCCTGAAGCGGCGTCACCCTCGCCGCTCGCCCCTCGGCTGCGGCGTCCTCGGGCGCCCGCCGTCCCCGCCCCTCGCTCCGCAGCCCCCAGGCCGGGGCGGCGAGGCCTCATGGCCGGCCCGAGCCTCTTCGGGCGCGCGGGGCCTGGCAGCCGCCGTGGACCCCGAGCAGCCGGCCCCGCGCTCGGCCCGCAGCCTCAGGCCCCGTCGCCCTGCGTGCTCGCGCCGCTCCCCGCCTCCCTCTTACATCGGCCCTTCATCCATCCCTCTCTTCCGCAGTGCTCGCGCTCCAGGCCCGAAAGAAAAGGACCAAGGCCAAGAAGGACAAAGCCCAAAGGAAGTGAGTCTTGTACCCCAACATCCCGCCCTTTGCGTTTCCTCGGGGACCTCCTCCCCCGACCGGGTTGTGCGCCTAGGGCGCGCACGGGGTTCGGGCGGTTCCCCCCAACCCCTCCCCGCCACATGGCTTCTGGGCCGCTGTGTGATTCGTCCTCCGGGAACCATGTGGAAGGTAGCTGGGTCTCCAGGCTCGGGTCTGCTGGAAAGACCCGGAGCCTGCCCGGCACCACTCCCCAACTCCATCGAGGAGTCCCAGGTGTGGGCCGGCGGCCGGGGCTGGCAATCATTACCTGCCTGTCTGTGAACTCTGCTCTCCCTTCCGTGCTCTGCAGCGTCTTGTCTCCTGCGTCTGTCCGCACGCTACGCCATCGGGAAATTGTTGAATGAATTTTCCCTGTTTACCCTTGGCCCTGCCAACCACACGCTCGCTTGGGTAGAGGAGGGCGGCCGGGAGTCTTCCTTGCGCCTGATTACTCTGCTTCCTAAGTCTGCGAGGCTCTGTGGCGTTGCTGTCCTCTCGGTGTGCCGGCTAAGTTATGCATTACCAGCGGGCCGTACTACCAGGTCCTCAGAGCAGTAACGTCGGAGTAATGTCGAGAGTCAAATTGCTGGTGCTGATTGGGTGATTCCGGCTTGGTGGGCCAAGTGCTACAATTGCCCGATTTGATGTGTAATAGTGGTTTAGTGGTGTTGGGTGTGTGTGTGCACAAAAGAGGGCACAGTCTGATAGAAACGCTGGGTGGAGGCTTCTTCAAGTGAGCTTAGCTGCTACCACTTTCACCAACGTCTTTGTTTTTTGAGATAGCCTTGGCTGACCTGGAACTCCCTATGTAGACCAGGCTGGCCTTGAATTTAACCTCTTGTCTTTGGCTCTGAGAATCCTGGGATTAAGGGGCATGTGCCACCACTGCAGGCTCACTGCCAGTGAGCTTAGAGGTTAGCTTTACGAAGGATCTTGTACTAACATTTAGTTGGAGAGGTTCCTCCGGGTGGACTTGAGAGAGTTCTCTGCCCAGCACTCCGTTTCAGGGGAACTGTTTTCTGTGCTTTCCCATTTATTTGCTGTTTTGTATCATCAAGCTGGGTCTGCACTGCTCCACCACACATTAGAAGTCTTCCTAGGTCACCCTGCTGCGCGACTGTACCGGGGCGGAGTGGGTGGTGTTGGTTTGGAGGCTCCCTGAAGTTCTTGGGGGAGGGGGGCGGACTGCGGTGACTTCTTTGAGTAGGACCAGAGTGATGGAGAGACTTCACTCTTCTCCTTGTTCTAGTGTGTGCGAGGTGTGGGCAGGTGTGAGAGTGCTCAGGTTCCGGGGATGGCTATCCATTTGGGGGTGTCTAGAACTAGGGTTGAATCCTCCCTTGAATGGTTGATAGAAATGGCAGAGTCGTCCTAGCCGCAGCTGGGATTTCAGCACTCCTTGGGGAAGCCATGTGAGTGTTTTACATTTTCTGATGGAAGGAGGAATTGGTTTTATTAGTAACACTTAAAAGGGTTTTTTTTTCCCCTCTTATTTTAATTTTGGTTTTTCTCCATGTAGACCTGGCTGTCCTGGAACACCTTCTGTGGACTAGAGATCTGCCTGCCTCTGCCTCTGGAGTGCTGGGATTGAAGGCCTGCACCGTCACACTTGGTTTAAAAGGGTTTTGCTAAGAGTCTCACTATGTAGCCTACGCTGGTCTTGAGCTTGGGGTGATCTACCTGCCTCAGCCTCCACAGTGACAGGATTACTGGTCTTGTGCTATCATGCTCAGCTGGCTAATCACCTGTATTTTGGTCTGTCTGATGTAAGACATGGAATCTTATTTAGATACTAGGGTGAATCGGACTGTCGTTTGGCGGGTGAGTATGTGTGGATGTCACATACTTAGCAGATATTAAATGCTTCATATGGTCTAGGGTGAACATACACTGGGCATGTGACTGTATATGTCAGAGATCAACATTTAGAAGTTAGCTCTGTCCTTCCCCATGTAGGTTCTAGGCATTGAACTTGGGGCCTCAAGCCTGGTAGCAAGAGCCCAGACCCACCAAGCCATCTCACCTGCCTACATATACTTGTTTTAAAAGCAGATGAACGTCCTTAGTGTTAGGTACTCGTCTGCTCACTACTGCAGGTGACTAAGAGTTGTCTGTGTTCTTAGTTATTTCTGTTCTTACCCTTATTTTACTGAATATAATTTTACTCCCTCCTTGTTTCTCCAACCGCTTTTCAAGTACTTGAATTTTCTAATTAATTAATTTGGTAAGAGTTTTGTGCCAGAAGCCGGGCAGTGGTGTCGTACATCTTTAATCCCAGCCCTTGAGAGGCAGAGGCAGGTGGATTTTTGAATTTGAGGCCAGCCTGGTTGTACTGGCTAGTTTTGTGTCAACTTGACACAGCTGGAGTTATCACAGAGAAAGGAGCATCAGTTGGGGAAATGCCGCCATGAGATCCAGCTGTAAGGCATTTTCTCAATTAGTGATCAAGAGGGGAGGGCCCATTGTGTGTGGGACCATCTCTGGGCTGGTAGTCTTGGGTTCTATAAGAAAGCAAGCTGAGCAAGCCAGGGAAGGCAAGCCAGTAAAGAACATCCCTCCATGGCCTCTGCATCAGCTCCTGCTTCCTGACCTGCTTGAGTTCCAGTCCTGACTTCCTTCAGTGATGAACAGCAGTGTGGAAGTGTAAGCTGAATAAACCCTTTCCTCCCCAAGTTGCTTCTTGGTCATGATGTCTGTGCAGGAATAGAAACCCTGACTAAGACACTGATCTACAGAGTGAGTTCCCAGACAGCAAAGGCTACACAGAGAAACCCTATCTCAAAAAACCAAACAAAAAAGAAAAATTGTGTCAGAAGCCCCATCTGACCTAGGTAAGTTGACTCTGTTCCTGTCTGCATTCCTGACAACCTCGCTACTTTTCAGACAAAGGTGTAGGTTCCCAGGCCGTTGTTAGGAAGGCCTGCCATAGCGTGGTCTTGTGAGTAAGGCAGGTCTGACTTTGAGTTCTGATTGTAGGCTGACTTGGACTTTCATATCTATGGTGAGTCACTCAGCCACGATGACAGGTAGTCAGGGCTGAGCAGTACAAGAAAGTAAGTGTTGACTGGTACAGGCATAGACACTTCTCAAGGGCTCCACTATAATACAGCCCTGTGTATTATAAAGGAGTGGGTTGTCTCAATGCTGTGGATTGCCTGTAAAACTAGAACCTAGGCACTTGGAGCAGTGTGCCATAGTCCTAGAGCTGGCTGCTAGGGCTCCTGCCTCCACAACACAGTCCTTTTGGGTCTTTGTGCTGTGAGGTTAAGGGAAGGTGGCCTTGCCTAACTTGAACAATTTCTTCTCCACCCTACTGTTTTAGATCCTTCTGGCTTTTCTGTTTTTGTTTGTTTTGGGTAGGGGTGGTCAGGTTCTCTATAGGCCTGGCTGTCCTGGAACTTACTGTGTAAATTAGGCTTTCCTTGACCTCAGGCCAGCTTCTGTGCTGGGACTGAAGGTGTGTACCACCATATCCTAATAGAAAATAGACATTTTCTATTTATTCTGATGTTAACTAGTTGTGTGGTGATCAGTTTTGCTTTAGGTGATTAAGAGATCTGTGAAGCTAGGACTGGGACCTGGGTTGGTCGTGTTGTTGTGTGCTCTGTAGCCACATGGCTAGATGGCACGTCCCTGTTGTGTTGGGACAGATAAGCTAGAGCCTGAGGGAAGAGGCTTCTTCATGGCCCTGGGTGCATGGTACCCACCTGTGATGCACCTTGCCTGTGAGCATTCAGATTCCACTGTGTGCAGCAGGGCCTGCTGCTTTCCTGTCTGCCCTAAGCTTCTAGACTCCAGCAGCTCATGGCTTTTAGATGGTATGGAGTCCAGCATTGAACACTTATGTCAATAGTTAGCTTGGAGGTTAGCTGGGACTGCAGTTTTCACGCTGCTTGTGATTAAATATAATCTTAAAGTTGTTGTGCAGATCTGATTGTGTGATTGAGCTAGGAAAATGCTCAGGCTCCAAGCTGGGAGTGAGTTTTTATTTATTTATTTATTTTCTTTAGTATAAATTGCTGCACTGAAGCTTTATAAAGGAAGAATGCATAAAGGTTCCTAGTACTGCCTAGTAGAAAGTAGAGCCATTCAAGCACCCCCTGGAAGTCGGTGCTGTCAGCTCCATCTACTGCATACGCTGCCTTCCTGTGTGTTTTACAGTGGGCTTTTTTCATTAAGTTTTACATGCGGACTGAGACATGGCAGGTAGCCCCCGGGAGTTCCAGGGAGTGGGCCGCTCTAGCTTCGTATCTGTTAGCAAACATGAGTTTCATTTGTGTATTTATTTACTTGGTTTTGGTTTTTTGAGACAGTGGCCCTGGCTGTCCTGGAGCTTGCTTTGTAGACCAGGCTGGGCCTTGAACTCAAGAGAGATTCCTTTGCCTCTGCCTGCCAAGTGCTGGGACTAAAGGCATGCTCTACTTAGCTCTTTTTCTTGCTCTTAAGAGCTGTTTGTAAATGGTATATTCTTTGTCATGTGGAATAATTTATATTTCTCATCTACTTAAAGACTTTTGAACTTAAGTTTTTAACACAAAGTGATCCTCCTGCCCCCCATGTGACTAATTTTCACTTCTGCCAATTACCTTGTTGTTTTTTTGTTTGTTTGGTTTGGTTTGGTTGCTTGTTTTTTGGTCTTTTTGTTTCTCTCTTTCCCCCCTCTCCCCTTGCAGAGCTGAGGGCCTTGCGATTGATTACTAGGCCCACCCCATTTTCACTTCTGAAGTTTTCAGGGTTGACTTGTAATTTTAATTGTATGGGTTTATTAAATTTAAGTGTGTGCTTTTAATTGCATCTCAAAGGCTGGAGAGATGGCTCAGCGGGTAAGAGCACTGACTGCTCTTCCGAAGGTCCTGAGTTCAAATCCCAGCAACCACATGGTGGCTCACAACCATCCATAATGAGATCTGATGCCCTCCTCCGGTGTGTCTAAAGACAGCTACAGTGTACTTACATATAATAATAAATAAATCTCTAAAAAAAAAAATTGCATCTCAAGAACTCTTGTCAGAAATGTTTCCTTATGGTTAATATGTTAGCACATTTTGCTTACATGGATGTTTCTATATGAGATCCAGGCTTGTCAAATTAACTGAAGCCCCAACCTGTTAAAATACTAAAGTAAATAAGATTTTCTCCTGTTAGAAGGGAAACAATGAAAGGTGACAGCTAGAATCTGGGTTTTGTACAGTAACTGGAAGTTACCACCTGTCTGCTTCCAATGTAGTGTCAAATGTGGGTACTCAGGTCTGTAGGTGGCACGGTACAAGGAAGCCTGCCCAACACTGAGCTAGAGACATATGTATTATTATATTATATAAGGGTGTTTTGCCTGCATTATATCTGCACATCATGTGCATTCACCCGTAGAGGCCAGAAGAAAGGGGTCAGATCCCCTGGAACTGGAGTTAGAGATGGTTGTGAGCCACCATGTAGGTACTGGGGGAAAAAATCGAGGTCTTGTGCAAGAGCAGCCAGTGTTTAACTACTAAGCCAGCTCTCCAGCTCCCTTCTAAATTTGTAGCCTGTCTTTTGAAAGCTCAGGGAATTATTTGTGACCTCCAAAGCATACTCTAAATCAGCTCCTTGGTCTGAATGTCAGCTTCCCCTATAGAACCTCCATTTTGAAATTATTCAGGTTAAAATTCAGCACTTCCTCCCTTAAATGTTTCAATGCTCTTAAAATAATGTGTGCATGCTTGTCCTTCCTTCACCCACTCGGCCCTCCTCTGCAGCCCATCTTGGCCACTATCCTACAAGAACGTGGATTTTTCTGGACAGTAGGACCTTAATGGGAATCTGCACTTTGCCTGTGGAAGTCAAGATAGGAGATGGTGGCTTTAGATACATGAGGGCTTCTTAGTTCCTCTCAGGGGGAGTTGTGTACACAGTGAAGCACACTCTTCTGTTCCTGGCTGCAGCTTCTATGTCTAGAGAAGTGCTGGCATAGCTGTGTACACTGCTGAGTGAGTGGATGAATGTTTGCATATTCCCTTTTCTATTTCCTACACACACTGCTACAGGTTGTTTGCACACTGACTGTCTCTTAGGATTCTATTGCTATGAAGAAACACCGTGACCAAGACAACTCTTATAAAGGAAAATATTTAAATGGGGCTGGCTTTTAGTTTTAGAGGTTCTGAATATCATTGTGAGAAGCGTGCAGGCAGACATGGTGCTGGAGCAGGAGCTGATCCTGCAGTCTCCCGCACATTTGGAGATCTCAAAGCCTGCCCCCACAGTGATATTTCGCTCAAACAAGGCCACACCTCCTAGTAGTGCCACTCCCTATGAGATGGGCCAAGCATTCAAACATGAGTCTGTAGGGGCCAAACCTATTAAACCATAGCTTGATTACCACTTTTTCATAAATTCATTAGGCCATTTCTGCCTAAGATGACCGGGACAGAGAACTTTGTGTTTGTATTTTGAAATGGCTTCCTGTATCCCAGGCTGGCCTGAAAATTACATGCATCCATCATGCCTGGTTTTATGTGGTGTTGGGGATGGAATCCATGACTTTGTACAGGTTAAGATGACTCTGTTAACTGAGCCATATCCTCGGGTCAACAGAGAAATTCATAAAGTGGACTTTGCCCAAGTTGTGGGGTTCTGAAAACTAGGACCAGAACTGCGGCTTGTGAGCTGAGGCCCTGCCTGTAACACTAACCCTCCCCTGCAGTGCTCCTGCATCTGCCTTTTAGCTACTGTGCTTTAGCAAACCTGGTCTTTCTAAAAAAACACTACTCTTGAGAGCTCTGCTGATAGCTCAGCCACCCTCACAGTCAGGTGCCATGGGGAAGCTAGGTGAGGGCTGAACAGGATGGACTTGGATAAGAGGATGATAGGCCTCATACTCGGAACACAGGGACCGCAACCTCCTGAGTCTGAGAATATCCTGGTCTACATGGTGAGTTTCAGACAGGCAGGCAGACAGACAGACAGACAGGCAACACACACACACACACATACACACACACACACACACACACACGGTGGGAGGTGGAGGCACTACCTAATGAGACCCTGCTTAGATAAAAGAGTGGTATGGATGGAGCAGCTGAAGAGGTGAACAAGAGGTGAAGTGCTGGTCTGGTAACACAGGGCATGACAGCAAAGTCAGGCCTTCCCTCCTGAGACCAAGATTCTGGGTGTGGGGAGGGCAAGTGCCGAGGAAAGAGCGAATGGGAGAGGAATTGTCGGAGGCAAAGCTGACTCCACACACACAGGCCTGTGTAGTGGAGTGCAGAGAGATGGCTTTACTCACCAGTGAAGTGAAACTGGGTAAGACATTGTGAGCAATGGCCAATTGAGCGTAATGTCTAACTGTCTTAGTGTAATGTCTAATTGTCTTTTTTTTTTTTTTAAGATTTATTTAATTATTATATGTAAGTACACTGTAGCTGTCCTCAGATACTACAGAAGAGGTCAGATTTCGTTACGGATGGTTGTGAGCCACCATGTGGTTGCTGGGATTTGAACTCGGGACCTTCAGAAGAGTAGTCGGCACTCTTATCCACTGAGCCATCTCGACAGCCCTATGTCTAATTGTCTTAGAGTTGTACTGCTGCGAACAGACACCATGACCAATGCAAATCTTATAAAGGACAACATTTCATTGGGTTTGGCTTACAGGTTCAGAGGTTCAGTCCATTATCCTCAAGATGGGAACATGGCAGCAACCAGGCAGGCATGGTGCAGGAGGAGCTGAGAGTTCTACCTCTTGTTCTGAAGGCTGCTAGAAGACGGCCTTCCATATAGCTAGTATGAGGGCTACTCCCATGCCTACGGTGACACACCTACTCCAATAGGGCCACTCCTTCTAATAGTGCCACTCCCTGGGCCAAACATATACAAACCATCACACTAATATTTGTGATTGATTAAGGATTGTCTTGTTTTAAAGTATAGCTTGAGTCAGTGCATGTTTCCTGTGAAAACCTGTTTGGGCTGGGAAGATGGCTCAGCAGGTGAAGGCACTTATGCCATCCATGCTGGCCTGAGATCTGTCCCCAGAGAGACCCAGCTCCTGAAAGCTGCCTTCTTTTTTTTTTTTTTTTTTTTTTTTTTAGATATTCTTCTTTTTTTTTTTAAAGATTTATTTATTTATTATATGTAAGTACACTGTAGCTGTCTTCAGACACTCCAGAAGAGGGCGCCAGATCTCGTTACGGATGGTTGTGAGCCACCATGTGGTTGCTGGGATTTGAACTCTGGACCTTCGGAAGAGCAGTCGGGTGCTCTTACCCACTGAGCCATCTCACCAGCCCGAAAGCTGCCTTCTGATCTCTACACATCTGCCATGGATGTCCCCAGTCACACTTGGGCGTTGGCATGCATACAAAAGAAAATGTTGCTCATTTTTACATTCTGATATGTGAAAAATAGCATCTCAGTATTTAAATTTCTTGATTATGGGTGCCTCTAATTGCTGATATTTTCCCTACCATCTCTCTCTATGTGTGGGTGTATGTGTGTGAAGTGTCAGCCCATGCATCTATGAACGCCTATGACGAAGAAGAACAAAGGCTTCAGGAGTTTTCCTCATTCTTTGGAATGCACCCGTCTTTCTCTAGGGCAGGACTTACGGCAGGTTCTGTAACCTCATATAATGTGTTTTGTATTTGGTGTCTTTTAGTGAACAGAGACCCTGACTTTGGTATCTTTTGTTGCCCTGATTCACCTTTTCGGGATCATTTGGGTGGTTTCCTGTTCTGTGTCTTTTTTTTTTTTTTGTTGTTGTTGTTGTTGTTTTTGTTTTTGTTTTTTTTTTGTTTTTCGAGACAGGGTTTCTCTGTGTAGCCCTGGCTGTCCTGGAACTCAGAAATCCGCCTCAGAAATCTGCCTGCCTCTGCCTCCCAAGTGCTGGGATTAAAGGCATGTACCACCACGCCCGGCTTTCTGTTCTGTGTCTTAAATGAGTAAAGTTGACTATGGTAATTTTTTGTTGTTGTACCATTTAAAAGTTGTAGAGGTCATGACAGCACTCTAATGACTTGAGCAGAATGGTTTCACCCTTTCAGGACCATGATACTATCATCACTGCAAGAATTGACAAGATTAAGCTCAAACAAAGCCTTGTCATAGTAAGTGGGCACAGAGCATGGCATGCCCACATCCTTCACAGTATTTCTGTGTGCATGATTCAAACCTTCAATTTAGTCCTGTTTCTCTAGCCTTTCAACTCTTCTTAACTAACTGTCTTAACTTACCGCATGCCTTTCCTGGCCCAGATAGTAATCTCTCAGATCTCTAAAGAACTGCCTTACTGATACAGAAACCAGAGCTCTGTTGTCTCTAGGCCCTTTCAGTGGGCCTGGAAGATAGACATACTGGGTGTGCACCTACTTCCTTTAAAAACAGTATGTCTATAATGTGTGGTGTTTTCAATCCAAATTGTCGTTAGCTTATCTCATTAGATTACTTATTGATTGTAAGTACCAGCACTAGATAGCCTGAGTTCAAGGCTCCATGGTTTTTAGTAGTCCTCAGGTTATATTCGACTTGGGAGTGTACAGTTGGAGAATTGTACCCAAAATTAATTGAATTCATATGTTCTTGATTATTTTAAGAGGTTTTTTTTTTTTTTGGTTTTTGAGACAGGGTTTCTCTGTGTAGCCCTGGCTGTCCTGGAACTCACTTTGTAGACCAGGCTGGCCTTGAACTCAGAAATCCGCCTGCCTCTGCCTCCCACGTGCTGGGATTAAAGGTGTGCACCACCATGCCCAGCTCAAGAGTTTTTATTTTTGAAATCTGAAATATGGGCTGGAGAGATGGCTCAGCGGTTAAGATTAAGAGCACTGACTGCTCTTCCAGAGGTCCTGAGTTCAAATCCCAGCAACCAAATGGTGGCTAGCAACCATCTGTAATGAGATCTAATGCCCTCTTTTGGTGGGTCTGAAGACAGCTACAGTGTACTTACATATAATAAATAAATCTTTTTTTTTTTTTAAAGAAATCTGAAATATGATTTTTCCCCTTTCGTTTCCTTCCTCCCATGTACACTCCGCCCTTACTATCTTAAATTCATGTCCTTTCTCTTTAGTTGTTACACGTACTAATGTTGTTGCATTTACTCAAATGTTTATAGCTGAAACATGCCAATAATGATATGAGACCTGATGATAAAATATCATATGCTTGGAAGTAATTTAGTATACCATATTTCATATTAGGGCTTCTGGGTTTTCACACAGATTAATGTATTTTATGAAGACTATCCTTTCTTTGGTCCTTTGTTCGAAACCATTGAATGCTTATAGTAGTTTTTCTTTTTCCTGAGGAACTTTATAATAGAATTTATGTATTTGCTGAGAGGAGAGAGAGAAGAGGGGAGGGGAGGGTACACTACATATATACATACAGTGTTACTTATATGTATGTTATGGTTTCAGGGCTGATGGTTGATATTAAGTAGCCAGTCAAAGGGCTATCAGTAGAGAAGGGCTCTCTGCATTCCTTAGTTGCCTACCATTCTCGTCAAGGGGTGAGGCCCGGTGAGATGTCCCCCTTCCATGTTAGCATGGTGATGTCTTTGTCAGGTCTTGTTTAGGTACCGTGTTGATGAGACGTCATGGTTATAACTGGCACTTTAGGAGATGCAGTTTCTCAGCAGACTCCTTTTCTCCATTTGAGCCTTAGGTGCAAGTCTTTTTTTTTTTTTTTGGTTTTTCCAGACAGGGTTTCTCTGTGTAGCCCTAGCTGTCCTGGCACTCACTCTGTAGACCAGGCTGGCCTCAAACTCAGAAATCCGCCTGCCTCTGCCTCCCGAGTGCTGGGATTAAAGGCGTGCGCCACCACGCCCGGCTTAGGTGCAAGTCTTGTGTTGTGGGTCTCGGGTGGGCTGCTCTCCACTCAGTCTGTAATGGTCTCCATCTGTTCCACAGAGAAGTCTCTTTGAGAGAAACTATATTTGTGGGAATTCGATATGTGTGTAGAATGTAGTTGGGAATTATGCTGAAGTAAGTGCTCAGCTCCGCCTTCCCCAGCCTTCCCAGCCTGCCCTCCACTCCTCCACTAAGGGAACTCTTTCATTCTCTCTGCTTATTGTTTTGAAGTAATAAGAAAATGGAGTGGGACGGAAAATGGAGTGGGACGCGGCAGTGGTGGCGCACGCCTTTAATCCCAGCACTTGGGAGGCAGAGCAGGCGGATTTCTGAGTTCAAGGCCAGCCAGGGCTACACAGAAACCCTGTCTCAAAAAACAAAAACAAACAAAAAATGGAGCGGGTTTGTTGTTTAATATACTTCATTACCGCTGTTTGGGTATGTGGTACGTGTGAGCTCTTCTTAATTGTGTGGTGGTCTTTGGTGTAATGTGGAGGCATTAAAAATCATGAGTGGTTTTAGAATTTAAGGGAGGGGCTGGAGAGGTGGCTCAGCGGTTAAGCGGTCCTGAATTCAATTCCCAGCAACTACATGGTGACTCACAACCATGGCAGTGATGAGATCTGTTGCCTTCTTCTGACCTGCAGGCGTACATGCAGGCAGAACACTGTATACATGGTAGGTAGGTAGGTAGGTAGATGGATGGATGGATGGATGAATGGATGGATAAATGGATGGAGAATGTCTCATGTGATAGACAGAAAGGAGATGGGAGGCAGTGGGTATCATAGAAACAGTGAAGGGGCTGTGAGATTTGTAACTGGAATATAGGGAGGCAGCTCTAAGGAGGAGAAGCAGAAAGCTAAAGAGGATGTAGTGAGAGCTCAGTCTAGCGAGACAGCTGCTGGAGTGGAGAGCCACACAACTAAGAGGATTGAACTCTTTTTGTTGTTGTTTGTTTGTTTGTTTGTTTGTTTTCAAGACAAGGTTTCTTTCTTTGTGTAGCCCTGGCTGTCCTGGAGCTCACTCTGTAGACCAGGCTGGCCTTGAACTCAGAAATCTGCCTGCCTCTGCCTCCCGAGTGCTGGGATTAAAGGCGTGCGCCACCACAGGATTGAACTCTTAATGAAATATAAACAATTCCCCCAAACTGAACAGTGTCTAGCTCTCAAAGGGGCCCAAGTGCTTAGTGAGATAAGCTCACAAAACATTTAGCACCTAGACTTCCATGAGTCCTATATTCCCAGCACTCTGGAGGGAGGCTGAGGCAAGATTATTAAGATTTCCAGGCTTAGCCCTCCCTCTTTTAGACTCAAGAGGCTACATTTTGTATACTGACAGTCAAGTATAAAGCTAAAATAAAGATTTGAGGAGATCTTCATTTAGCTCCTGTTTTTGAAACATGACTGATAAAGAGTGTAGATGCAGATGACTGAGTGAAAGGAGAGGGAGTGTGCGTGTCTGTCAGTGAGAACAGCCCAGGGGAGCCCTCTACACAGGAGAGGAGAGCGTGTACACCATCTGAGCACAGCACAGGGGAGCCCTCTACACAGGAGAGGAGAGTGTGCACTAACAGGCACTGTCAGGAAACAAATTTGTTTCTGGAGTGTGTAAAAATATTTTTTTTAAAACTGCAAGGTGAAGAAAATGTAGTGGTTTTCTCAGGACTTATGTTTGGATATTGATATCAGCTCTCAGTTATTATGGGATACTACCTACCACTTTCTGAGGCTACCTCTGATATTGATGTTGGGGGCTGGCAATAACTTTTCTTAAGCTCTTTCTTTTTTCCTGTCCACATGGAGTGAACATGTTATTGTTTCTTAGGCCTGAAACCCAGCACCGAGGCTCTGCACCCCACTCCGAGAGCGACATCCCAGAGCAGGAGGAGGAGATTCTAGGGTCTGACGATGACGAGCAGGAAGACCCCAATGACTACTGCAAAGGTGTGTGCTTCCTGTCAGCTTTGTCCTGTGATCAAGATGCAGGAAATGGGGTTTGCTCTTAGTTGGGTTATATTAAGGTTTTAAACTTGTTGATAGTCTCACCAGAGCCTGGAGTCACTATCCTGCACTCAGTCCCTTTTTCCAGACTGACCAGGGTGACCTACACGTTCAATCGTAGCACTTAGGAGTCAGAGACAGGTAGATCTATGTAAGTTCGAGGCCCTTAGGACAGCCAGAGCTATGAGCTATGTAGTAACTAAAATTAATTTAAAAAGAAGGAAAGACAAATCCTTTTTCCTCTTTGGAAGTTGAAAGTATATGTTCACCTTATGAAAACTTCAGAGGTATGGTAAAGAGCTACCAGAGCTTGCTCTGTAAGCACAGCCTGTGAGTGTGCTGGGAGAGTAGGTGAGTGTGACCACACTCAGCTGGCATACAGATTTGGTTTTGGTTTTGCTTTTTTGTTTTTCGAGACTAGGTTTGTCTGTGTAACAGCCCTGGCTTCCAAGGAGAGGTGTTGTGTTTTTTGTTTTTAAGCATTGTAATCCCTTTTTGTCCTGGTAATGTATACTGAGAAGTATACTGAGATCTGTATACCTGGCCATCAGGCCCCAGCTGTCTTCCTGTTGCATGTAGTGAGTCTTGAGGATGGACACTTGTAGAGGCTCTGCTTTGCTGTCTAGGAGAGCTTGGACCTTTTTCCCTACAGGCATAGATAAATGTTGACATGCATTGTCTATGTACCTGAGGCAGACTTTCTGTTTGCTTCTTTTCTTTCCTTTTTCTTTTTCGGGGTGGTTGGGGGATGGGTGTCACTGTGTGGCTGACCAGGAGCTCACTGTGCTACCTACATTGAGAACAGATCTTTTTATAATTGTATTGGCTATTATTTTGTCTGAATTTTTGAGATAACAAGTGTAGATTGGTTGGTTTTGATAGTGGATGTTTTGGGTTTTGAGAGGCCAGCATTGTGATAACCCATGACCACAGGCTGACTCAGAATATCACGTACCCCGTGTAACTTCTCACCAAGTCATTCCTCACCAAGCTGAGGGACCCTGGAAGAGGCTCCCATTGAACTGATCTTACAAGAAGTAAGAGGGTATCGTACATGGTGCATGCCTGCAGACAGACAGGATGCAGGGTGAGCGGGGGCTTCTTCTCTTGGTTCCTCTGACTGCATTATTAGCCATCTCTCTCCCTATTTCTTTCAGGAGGTTATCATCTTGTGAAAATTGGAGATCTATTTAACGGGAGATACCATGTGATTCGAAAATTGGGCTGGGGACACTTTTCCACAGTGTGGTTATCATGGGATATTCAGTAAGTTTACATGGCCTGGGGGAAAATGGGTGAACCTTGATGTTTTGTCTAAATTTCAACCTGTTATCTCTGTCTCTAGACTGATTACCTTTTTTAAAATTTCTCTTTCTTGCTTTCTTGCTTTCTTTCTTAGTAATTAGCATTTACATGCTAATTGTACATAATGGGTCTCATTATGACATGAGTTCCTAACAGAAGCATGGTTGGCTGTCCAGTGCTGTCTTACGGATGAGTTACATGTCTGCCACAGAGTCCAGGGACTGAATATAGTGTCAGTGAAGCACATGAACTGCCAAGCTCAAGGCTGCACAAGTATTTAATTAATGGCATATAATAGAAGCTCAGAATTGTCTAGAATAGCATTAAATTTCCAGGTAATTAGACCAACTAATGCAAATTTATTTTACTATACC
Source organism: Mus caroli (assembly GCF_978045245.1). Classification (NCBI taxonomy): domain Eukaryota; kingdom Metazoa; phylum Chordata; class Mammalia; order Rodentia; family Muridae; genus Mus; species Mus caroli. The sequence continues at coordinate 65,294,057 of NW_028227273.1, forward strand.
ATTTTCTTAACCATGTGGTATAAAGTTCTATCTGTCTCCATAGACAGAAGGTGGACATTTAATTCATAGAAGACATTCAGTGTCTGAGTTTACCTGGCACAGGTTCTGTTAGCTCCATCTGTCTGATTTTTGCCACTCCTGGGTGTGCAGTGTCCGCTGGAAGTGGCTCCATTTGGCCACAAGGTAGCTACAAGGAATGTCTCCATTCAATACTAAGTCTTAACTATGAGGGTAAAGGTTGGATAATTTAATCTGAACTGTCTTTTTTAGGGGAAAGAAGTTTGTAGCGATGAAAGTAGTTAAAAGTGCTGAGCATTACACAGAAACAGCACTCGATGAAATCCGGCTGCTGAAATCGGTGAGTGTGAGGTCACCCTTGGGTGTGGTGCCCTGGCCAGGTGTTGGATCTCAGCATCACATAGAGTAGGGTTTCTGCAGGCTTAGAGGCTTCTTTGGGCCACAAAGGAAGGTGAGGTTATTTATATGTTTCCTTCATCTTGTAGGGATTGATATATTTAGTAGTTAGATCTGTCTTACAGTCTGCATACACTATTATTTCAAGGAAGGCAGGACTTTATTGAGCATGTTTTATGTGCCACATACAATACTATGAATGACTTTCACACTCTGGTCAAAAGAGAAGTTGTGCAAATTTGTGATACCTACTTTATTTTATAAAAATGTAGCCTGCCTGCTGTGGTAATTGGTGTACGCTTTTAGTCCCAGCACTTGGGAGGCAGAGATATGTGAATCTCTGAGTTTGAAGCCAGCCAGATTTATGTAGCAAACTCAAGGCTATTCAAGGCTACATAGTTGAAACTGTCTATAAGGAGATATAGCATGAGGGGAGGGGAAGGGGGAGGAAGGGATAGGGGGTTTCCTGAGGGGAAACTGGGAAAGGGGATAACATTTGAAATGTAAATGAAGAAAATAGCCAATAAAAGGGAAAAAAGAACAACAACAACAACAGAGACACAGCGTAGAGCAGTAGTTCTCAGCTTTCCTAACGCAGCAGCGCAGCGGCCCTTGACCACAGTTCCTTATGGTGTGCTGACCCTCCCCAGCCATGCAGTTATTTTTGTTTCTACTTCATGACTAATTTTGCTGCTGTTAGGAGTCATAATGTAAATATGATTGGAGACAGGTTTGCCAAAAGGGCTGAAACCCATAGGTTGAGAACTGCAGGCCTAGAACAGATACTGTAATTATTGGTTGTTTATACATCAAGTTTATCTTACCCAAAGCCTTTCTTTTCATTTTTTATGGTGGGTTGTAGTAACAGCAGTGTGGGAAAGAGGCTCAGACAGCCTGCTCCTCCCTGTTTACTTGAGGACTGACTGTACTACTTCACTTGTGCTAAAATATGGCTTCTTCCCAACACAGGTTCGCAACTCAGACCCGAATGATCCAAATGGAGAAATGGTTGTTCAACTACTAGATGACTTTAAAATATCAGGCGTTAATGGAACACGTATCCTTTAAGAACTTTTTTGTTGTTGTTTGTTTGTTTTGTTTTCTTGAGACAGGGTTTCTCTATAGCCCTGGTTGTCCTGGAACTCACTCTGTAGACCAGGCTGGCCTCAAACTCGGAAATCCTCCTGCCTTTGTCTCCCGAGTGCTGGGATTAAAGGCGTGTGCCACCACCGCCCGGCGAGAACTCCATTTTTTTTTTTTTCTTTTTAGTTTATTCTCTTTTAAGTTAGGTATGTGTAAGAACGTGTTGCTTTCATGTATGTATGTGCACCCCATGCATGCAGTGCCTGCAGAGATGAGAAAAGGCCACCAGGTAGCCGGAGGTGGAGCTATAGACCTCTGAGAGATCCCACGTGGGTGCAGGCATGGCACCCAGCTTCTCTGAGTGCTCCCAGGTGCTAAACTGTCTTTTTCAGCCCTGTTTTCTTTGGTGTGTGTTCACGAATGTGTGTTCACGAATGCATCCTGGGCTGTGGGGGTGGAGCTCAGATTTTCATGCCTGATCAATAAGTACTTAGACCCACCAAGTCATCTTACCAGCCCAAGAACTTATTCTCAATTAATCATAAAATAATTTACCAGACAAAGATGCTCCTGTCTCTGTTCAAGGTAAACAGTAATAATTTTCTTTATTGTATGCCTTGACACACGGGTGTGGGGTGTGTTTATATTTGTTTTGTGTCCTCTTTGAATATTTCTTCAGTCATACCCCTTTTTAAGAATATCAGAATCTGGGCTGGAGAGGTGGCTCCGAGGTTTTGAGTTCAACTCCCAGCAACCACATGGTGGCTCACAACCATCTATAAAGAGATCTGATGCCCTCTTCTGGTGTGTCTAGAAACAGCTACAGTGTACTCATACACAAAATAAATCTTAAAAAAAATCAATCTAAAAATAGTATGTAGATTTGTGCTAACTAAAGGTTTTACAATTTTTATAGATGAGCACAGAAATTTTAAAGGGTGTACTTGTTTTTGGTTTTGTTGTTTTGTTTGTTTGTTTGTTTGTTTTTAATAAGAAAAGACAAGGACTTAGCATGTAACCCAGGCTATGTGGTCCAGTCTAGTCTTAAATGGAAGCCTCTTGCTTCTTTCTCCCGAGGGCTGGGGTCACTAATGTGACGCATCATGCCTGGCAGCAAGTCATTTTTTCATGAAAAATAATGGCTGTAAAATTTTAGGGTACTTTTTTATATATTATTTATCAGGCCTTAGTAGTAAAGAGAATAAACTAGGTATATCTGTTATGTTTAGGACTTACATGGTGGCTAGAGAAGGGTCGGGTGTTAGTAATACTTAACTGCTCCTCAGGAAGTTCTGGGTTCAGTTCCCAGCACCCCCATGGTGGGTGAAAACCACCTGTAACTGCAGTGTCAGGGGATTTGATATCCTCTTCTTTCCTTGGGTACTGCACACATGATCCCCTATGCATGTTTAGGGAATACAACATGCACATAAAGTAAGATAAATACTTTAAAAAGAATTTAAATGGAGTGATTGTTTACATCCTATTATAAAAAGTAACTTGAAAAAATCTACATTCAGGCTTTAGAGATGGAAGAGACTTGCTTTTCTTTTGCGGCAGGTGCATGTACTCTGCAGCGAGCAGAGCCCTGTGGTCTCACAGTGGCTGCTGTGTGCCAAGGTGGGGATCTGAAATTGCTATGTAGTTCTGGGTCTTGATTGGTAGGCCCTTCGTACCTGTGTACCTCTGCCTCCATTTAATGTGTATGAGTGCTTTGTCTGATTGTATGTGTATGTAGTGTGGAGACCAGAAGAGGGTGCTGGATACCTTGAAACTAGAGTTGCAGAGGGCTGTGAGCTGCCTTGTAGGACCTACGAGTCAGCCTATGTACTGTGCTCTTAACTATTGAACCATCCCTCCAGCCCGCTCAGGCCTATTTCTTAATCTTAGGCAATCCTAGTAGCACACACCCCCACCTGACTGTACCCATCTCTGAGATTAGCAGAGAACTCTTGTGACTATCATTCTGCCCGCAGAACTCAACCTAGGAACTCTAAATCCTATTCATAAACGTCCTGGCATACTTAGCAGAGGTCAAACGATACCTCACCATATGGGAACCGGGGAGCAAGTGTGTCTGCAGCCCCGAGTCACTGAGCCATCTGGAATGCCCACAGCAGAGTTCTAATTCACGGTTCAGGTCCCCTTGACATAGTTAAAGCTTCAGCCTTTCAGGATTCTTTCTCTTGCTGTTGCCATTGCTTATCTCCAAAGAAACTAACGGGAGTTTGTAAAAAGCGCCCCTAACACGGAGACATCGGCTTCAACTCCAACATCATCAAGCTTGATTTCTCACTGTAGGTCTGGCTGACCTGAGCTTGTGAAGGGCACTTAGCTGTGCTTCCCTTAGGTGGTCACACTTCTACTCTTCCTTGTCACTTCCCCAAATGAAAGGCGCCTAGCAAACAAGCACCTGCTGCCGGCTCCCGGTGCCCACTGTGACTGTTGTGAGGCCACAGCACAGCCTCTCCCCTCATGAATCATTTCCAGTGTGCTGTGCATAGTTAAAACTGTTAGGAAGCCTAACATTGACCCGTGGAGGATCACTAAATGTGAGCTCTGGGTAGCAGGATATTCTTACAATATGAGCAAAGTAATTGAATACACTGCTGTCTTCTGGAACACAGAAGTGGTTAACTCTGAGAAACAGCCTCCAAAACCCATGACAGTCCCAGCCAGTGAGGACCACCAGAAGTTGGTAAAGAAAAGTGAGACAAACCTGCACATGGGGACAAGACTTGGAATGATTGAATTGTGATTCTCACATACAGCTTAACCATGACCGCTGACCTAAAGTCATTCTTCAGCTATAGTCACTTCAGTGTCATCCAGACACAGCCTCTCTTCTGTTAATTGGTCAGTATCAGCCAGTACTTGTGTGTGATGAAATCTCAGCTCCCCATCAGGGACGTGCTTGGTGTTAGAAACCATTACAGGCCTTCCCAGGATCCCTCCTGCATCAGATGGCTGTGGTTATCTGTTACCCACATTAGCCAAGGACTTAGTCCACTACCATAGTGGAGAGATGAAGACAAGCATGGTGCTGGAGCAGAGCCCAGACCTTTACGTCCTGGTCCCTGGGCAGAAAAAGACATGCCGACATGCCAGGTGTGGTGTGGGCTTTTGAAGCCTCAAAACCCTTCTCTAGTGACTCAGCCTCTAATAAGGCCCCACCTAGTACTTCCCAGCCCGAGCCTGTGGGGGCCGATCTCATTCAAACAACCATACTCAGCTACATGAGAATTGTGGGTATCAGCCTGGTGAGATGGCTCAGCAGGTAAGAACACTGACTGTTGCTGGGCGTGGTGGCGCATGCCTTTAATCCTAGCACTTGGGAGGCAGAGACAGGCGAATTTCTGAGTTCAAGGCCAGCCTGGTCTACAAAGTGAGTTCCAGGACAGCCAGGGCTACACAGAGAAACCCTGTCTCGAAAAACCAAAAAAAAAAAAAAACAAAACACTGACTGCTCTGCTGAAGGTCCTGAGTTCAAATCCCAGCAACCACATGGTGGCTCACAACCACCTGTAATGAGATCTGACGCCCTCTTCTGGTGTGTCTGAAGTCAGCTGCAGTGTACTTATGTATAATAAATCTTTTTTTAAAAAAAAGAAAAAGAATTGTGGGTATCTCTGTATTTTCCTCTGCCTGTTTCTCAGGAGGATGACTCGTGTTTAGCCATACTTCCTCTGCCCCGCAGACCTGAGCCCTCAAGCAGTTGTACTACTGCTTGGAGTTCCTGTATCAGTGAAAAGCTGGGTTTTCTGCCAGGGCAGGCAGGGACCCTCTGAGGAGCAGCTGTCATTCCTGGTGTAGATTTGAGGGCTCTCATCTCACCTTTGCCTTCTGTTTATTGTTAGAGCCCTGGTAATAATTCATCTTCTATATCTTGAAATGCTCAGTGACCTGAAGTAATAACCTGAGACTCATGCACAGACCCGCCGTGCCTTACCCTGGAGATGCAGTCAGTCCTTCAAACCTCACAAGGCTGCGTGCGTGTCCCTCTCACGCTGAACTCCGCCGACATTTGTCTCCTCTTACACAGTCCTATGCCCAGCTCCTTATAAACCAGGTGCAGGCCTGGTATTGACTTTTATTTTCATTGTAGCTTTGTCTCTAGTCTGGCCTTCTCTTCCCACTGCCTGTGCATCTTAGTAGCTGGTGCCTTCACCCTGGAGATAACCTGTTAACACCATTTGTTATCAGCGGGATTATTTTTCTTATGGCCAGCATCTCTATTGTCTTTATTTAACTTTTTCTCTTGAGCAGTCCCTCATGTGCTCACTCATATATACCAGGCTGGCTTCCAATCCCCCTGCCTCCACCTGAGTGCTAGTGTTTGCACAGGAGTATGCTTGTGCCGGCATCCCCAGCTCTGCTGCATCTTTATTTTTGGATTTCATCTTCTGTGGACTTCATCTTCATGTGCTGATTTCTAGATCCCCTGGCTCTGGGTCAGCCTTGGGTTAGGTTTCTAGAGTTTTCTTGCATCTTTGTTTCCTGGCATGTGCTACACACTTCACATTCCTACAAATGTTTGGGACTTACCCCAGCATGCAGTTGTGTCACTTACAGGGTAGTTTTATCCTTTCAAGGTTTGCTTTTATGATTGGGCCAAACAGGGTTGGTTCAGAAGTGACCATTTCCTTTACGTTCCGTCAAGACCTTCCTGAATATTCTACCCAGGACCCGACGACTGAATCTCTCTGGGTTTTTTGTTTGTTTCTTTGCTTGTTTTTTTGGTTTGGTTTTGTATTTTGGTTTTTTGAGACAGGATTTCTCTGTATAGCCCGGGCTGTCCTGGAACTCACTTTGTAGACCACGCTGGCCTCGAACTCAAAAATCCCCCTGCCTCTGCCTCCCGAGTGCTGGGATTAAAGGCGTGGGCCACCACGCCCGGCTGGGATGTGTGTTCTTTATCGTACTGTATCAGCACCTGTGAGCGGGTCAGTCAGGCTTATCACTGAGATGCGGCCCTGCTGTGAAGGTGACATGCTTTGTATGACACTGGGCTCATAGGTTGCCTACAGGTCTTCCCGGAGGCTGAGTCCACAGGCGCCATGTTCTCCCGCCGTGGCAGTTTATTACTTGGCCTTGGTGTTCTCTAGTAAACGTGTGCGGCCTCTCCTCAAACTCTTTATGTTAACTTTGATCCTAAAGTAGGATGCTAACCCAATGGCCTGCAGAGTGGTGGTGCTTCTCCGCCCAGCCCAGTTCAAGGCAGTCTGGGCCACAGAGTAGCATGGTCCTGTTAGCTACAGTGAGATGCTTCTCGTTGCTCCTCAGTGGTTCCACAGCCATCTTCTCAGGGAGCCTAGGCTTCCTCAGCAGGTTAGGCCTGTAGCTCAGCTTTCCAGTCTGTGAAGAGGCCGTGGGTGGGCAGCATGCGGGCATTAAGATCGATGCATGGAGTGTCTGTATAAAGTGAGTCAGGGGTCTGTTTTTAAATTCTCAGGGAGGGTTAGCCCAGTGCCGAGGCACTTCCCTCGCAAACACTAGGTGTGTTTCACTACCACAGGGAGAGAGCTTGCCACCTTCACCTTTCAGTTACGTTTTGCATCTTCTTGTCTTTGTTCTTCATGTTGAGCCTGTGAGAGTGGTCATGTTACACACACACACACACACACACACACACACACACACACGCCCGGTATTCTGAGGGGAACCGACTCTGACTTTGTACAACTAGACGGATCTTTCCTTCCACCTTCTGAGTATGTTTTCTCCTCCTAAACCAACTTTCTTAAAGTAGTTCTGTGGCTGAAAGGACTGTTGATGCTGGAGTCCACCTGCTTCCGTGGGCCTCTTTTTTTTTTCCTTAATGAACTCCTAGATATCTGCATGGTGTTTGAGGTTTTGGGGCATCATCTACTCAAGTGGATCATCAAGTCCAACTATCAGGGGCTTCCGCTGCCTTGTGTCAAAAAAATTATTCAGCAAGTATGTATGTTGGTTATTGCTGTGTGGGATACCCCTCCCCTCTATTGCTGCCTCTTTGAGAAGTGTCTAACTATGTTATGTAGACCACGCTGCCCCAGAACTTAGGTTTGCTTCAGCCTCCTGGGTGCTGGAATTAAAGGGTTTCACCACTACACCTGGCTGATGGTATCTTTATATAAAAATGTCAGGTGTTTTCTCCTGACAAAACATAGACTGAGGATTGGGCTGGGAAGTGACTCACTTGGAAATTGTCTGCATGTGAATGTGGAGACAAGAAAGCTTGGCATTGTGGGCTTTTGTTTTAGTTTGTTTTTTTTTTTCTTATGTCTGTGTGGTGTTTGCCTCCATGTCTACGTCATGCTTAGGCAGAGGCCAGATGAGCATTCCCTTAAGCTGGAATTTAAGGTGCCTGTGAGCTGTCATATGGTTGCTGGGAATTGAGCCTGGGTCTTCTGGAAGAAGAGCCCAATGCTCTTCAGTGCTGGGCGAGCTGCACCCGCTAGCCTCTCTCTGTTCGTTGTGATTCTTCCTTTCCTAGCAGGCTTGGACCGTGTGTTACTGAAGCTCCTGCTTTATTCTCACTTAGGTGCTACAGGGCCTGGATTACTTACACACCAAGTGCCGGATCATCCACACGGACATCAAACCAGAGAACATCTTGTTGTCTGTGAATGAGCAGTACATTCGAAGACTGGCTGCAGAGGCCACAGAGTGGCAACGCTCAGGAGCTCCCCCACCATCGGGGTCTGCAGGTACATGGTGCTTTGCTTGAGTCAGACCCTCAGGAGGAATTTCTGTTTTCATTTGGTCACAAAACAGCAGAATTGCACTCACTGATTATTTTAGAGATAGTAGCAACATTAAAGAGACTGGTATTTCTTCCAAATGGGAAGAAAATGAACAGTTATTTTTTTTTAGATAAAAAGTATTCGATATAGTAAAATAGCTGACTTACATTATTGTTTTAGAGTGTTTTTATTTGATGGGCTTTTACATTTGATTGACTCCTTTGTAAGGGGCATGTGGATCAGTATATGTGGATGCTAGGACAGCTTTCAGGAGTTAATTTTCTCTGCCACGTGGTTCCTGGGGATCAGACCAAGGTACTGAGGCAGCATCTGTCTTTACCTGCTAAACCAGGTTTCTGACCACTGTCATTTTCATTTTTTAGGATGTCTTCTTATACAGTAGGTAGGCCAGGCTGAATTTGAACGCCTGATCTTTCTGTCTTAGGCTCCCCGGTGCCTAGATTGTAGCTGTATGACACTGGGTGCTCCCTGGGTGGCTGGCTGTGGTTTGCCTATTGGTGCTCGCATATGCTCACCTACTGACACTGTCAAGGAGCGAGTGCTGCTGGATTGTGTTTATCGAGGAGACCTTGGCCCAGTTAGACAGGAACTGTGGGAGTTGGTCTCCCGTGGTGCAGCCGGGTGAAGCAAGTGGCACAGCGCTATGCTCAGTGGCTCTGACAGCTGCTGTGCTGCTTTCCCTTGGCAGTGCAGTCCTTAATTATTGGGGCTTTAATTGTACTTGAAGGCTTTTCTTGGTACATCGTTGAAAGCAAGAACACAGGAGATGAAAGTTGGTGACCAGGGTTCAGTTTTGTAAGATGAAAAGAGGGTGGGTTTTTATATCATGCTTTAAACCACAGTTTATCATGCTTTTGGAGGGATGATGAAACATCTATGCTAAACTGTTCTCCACAACATGCCACGTGGTGACTGTTTAACTCTTTATATCTGTCAACTACCTTACCCTTTAAAGCTGGCAGTAAGCTGGCAGGTAAAGGCATTTGCTGTGCAAAGTGGTGAGTAGAGTTTGATCCCTAGAACCCACATAAAGTTGGAAGTAGAGCCAACTCCACAGAGGTTCTCAGTTCTCAACATACATGCACAGTGTGCACAAAGCCACATGGTAACTGTGCTTTACAGTGCCAAAGGGCATGGTGGAGAGGTGGGAATCCTCCCTCGGGGCTGGCATAGGTGACATCAGCTGGGAGGACGGCACATGGCTTTCATTTCAGCAGAGGCAAGTGATTCTGAGATTGAGGCCAGCCAGCTCCACATAGTGAGACCCTGTCTTTTTTTTTTTTAGCAGGGGGCGGGGGGGGTTGAGACAGGGTTTCTCTGTGTAGCCCTGGCTGTCCTGGAACTCACTCTGAAGATCAGGCTGGCCTCGTACTCAGAAATCCACCTGCCTCTGCCTCCCGAGTGCTGGGATTAAAGGCGTGCGCCACCACTGCCCAACGAGGCTGTCTTTAGAACACAAAGCCATTTAAAGTTTAGCTACTTCCTGTATATTGATTGTTTTCTTTAAAAATAATGCAGCTTCCTGGGTGTCACTTAGAGAGAAGAGAGAATGTAGGTTGTGTGGGGAGGAGCGCCCTCATCTGGCAGTGTCTTTCTGAGCCTGCCGCCTTCCTCCTGCCCGCCTGTCAGCACTCTCACCTGCTCTGTCTCCTTTCTTTTCAGTCAGCACTGCTCCGCAGCCTAAGCCAGTAAGTATGACACACAGTGCTCCTGTGTTCACTTCTGCTCTCTGGGCGCCGGGCACGGGGATGATGTGAAGTCGTAGCTTGTTTAGAGTTTGGAAACCAAACAAAAAAAGACTATTTCCTGAGCTTCTGTGATTTTTTTTTTCTCCAATAAATGTCATCATGTCTTCAGCGAGTTTGTACTGCTGAGGCTTCTGTAAGAGAGGTGTCTGAGTACCAGGCCCACAGACCACAGAAGATGAAGACCTGTTGTCAATGTCCTTTGTATTGAGTTTCATAAAAAATCTGCTGATTTTACATTAATGAAATACTAGGGAAAGAATGGAATTTGATTAGGAAATAATTAAAGTTAACAGTTGTCTCCAACCAGGGGTAATGGATTAGCCACCTGAAGGCTTTATCTGTTTGTAATCTCCGCCCAGGCTGACAAAATGTCAAAGAATAAGAAGAAGAAATTGAAGAAGAAGCAGAAGCGCCAGGCAGAATTACTAGAGAAGCGAATGCAGGAAATTGAGGAAATGGAGAAAGAGTCGGGCCCTGGGCAAAAAAGACCTAACAAGCAAGAAGAATCAGAGAGTCCTGTTGAAAGACCCTTGACAGAGAACCCACCTAATAAAATGACCCAAGAGAAACTTGGTATAAAAGAGCATTGCAGCAGTGACTTGATGGCACACTTGACACTGGGTTATCTTGTTTGTAATGTTTGCTTTCATGTATGCAGCTCATCTCTGGGGGTGTCCTGTAAGAGTTCACATTGCTCTAATGGAGGCAGCTGGTAGACACTGCAGGGTAACTTGGTGCTTTCTCCTCAGAAGTGGAGATAAGACTTTGTAGCCATTGGGTAAAGATGAGGTCTTTGTCCTTCCTTCCATCCGGAGGTGTTAGAGGGCTGTTGTGTTAGTCTTGTTTTTATGCCACTCAGGATGAGCTCAGGAGAGTGTTTTGATGATGTGAGAATTGTCCTGCTGCTCACTAGCACATGCACACATGCATCCTTTTCTGTTTGTTCTTAGAAGAGTCAAATTCCATTGGCCAGGACCAGACACTCACGGAGCGTGGTGGAGAGGGTGGTGCGCCAGAGATTAATTGCAATGGAGTGATTGGAGTCGTTAATTACCCTGAGGACAGTAATAATGAGACACTGAGGCTTAAAGAGGATCTGCATAATGCTAATGACTGTGATGTCCACACTTTGAAGCAGGAACCTAGTTTCATAAACTCTTCAAATGGAGACAGCAGTCCATCTCAAGACACAGACTCTTGCACACCCACGGCCTCTGAGGTGTCTGAGACCATGGTGTGCCAGTCCTCTGTAGAGCAGTCACTCACCCGACAGGACATCACCCAGCTGGAGGAGAGCATTCGGGCAGATACACCTTCTGGGGATGAGCAGGAGCCCAATGGAGCCCTGGACAGCAAAGGTACCACAGCAGCCCCCCAGCTCCTCTCTGCACAGTGCAGGCTTTTCTAGACAAGTGACTGCCAGGGTTTTCATAAAACTGCATTTTTACAGCTGGTGTCTGGTTTAGGTTTTTGGTGGGGAGACAGGTGTTTTATATTTACAGTGATGTGTGGGGATGGGGTAGACAGACTCTACTCTGGGCTCTACCTTTGAGCTACATCTCCTGGTAGCAATTGTCCAGGTTACTTCCAGTGTGTAAATCTGTGGATAACTTTAGATGCACTCCAGCCAGCGTTGTGCATGCAGGGACTTTGTACTCTAGAAACTTGAGCTAGCCTTAGAAAGAAAGCTTCGTTGGGGGTGGCTGGGGTGGGGACGGGGACAGATTCTCTCCCTGGGGACCTTGGTTGCCCTTTGGGTGTCTTGTGTCTTGTGTTCATTTAAACTCTTTTACTGATAATGGCTGTTGTCTGTAGGAAAATTCTCTGCTGGAAATTTTCTTATTAATCCCCTTGAGCCAAAAAATGCAGAGAAGCTCCAAGTGAAGATTGCTGACCTTGGGAATGCCTGCTGGGTGGTAAGTCACACGCACTCCAGGGCTGCACTCGAGTGACTGGGGGACACAGGCTGACTCGGTGATGCCTTCGGAAAGTGTGATATACTTACGAAAGTATCATATAATGTGTGTGTGGGGGGCGGGGGAATCAAAAGCACCCCGCCCCCTCCCCGTTCCCTGTTCTTGGCCTCAGTCTGTCTGCTTGCTTGCCCACACTCACCGATAACCTTGGCACCCAGCCTCAACATGGACATTGGCTTTAAAGTTATATCCTTTTAAATTGAGTTAACATTTGGTTCACCAGTAACTGATAGGAGATTGAGTTGGCTGTGCATTGATGAGACACAGATCCACCGCAAGTGTCTCTGTGCCGTGTCCTTGGGACTGCTGCCCTGCGGCCAGCCAGCTCACACAAGGAGTTGCTGCATCAAGAACTTGGTGCTGCCAGGCAGTGGTGGCGCACGCCTTTAATCCCAGCACTGGGGAGGCAGAGGCAGGTGGATTTCTGAGTTTGAGGCCAGCCTGGTCTACAAAGTGAGTCCCAGAACAGCCAGAGCTACACAGAGAAACCCTGTCTTGGAAAAACCAAAAAAAAAAAGAACTTGGTGCTTTTTTATGTTGTTTCAAAAGCTTTTGATGAAGTATTGCATTACTTACCTTCAAAAATCAAAGAACATGTAGTTATGACTTTTATTCCTGTTTTCTTTGGTATCTATATGTGTAGTTATACAAGTGGGGTTTTTTGTTTTGAGTTGTGGTTTTTGGGTTGGTTGGGGTTTTTTTTTGTACCAGGCTGGTTTCAAACCTCAGATCTGCCTGTCTCTGCCTCCCAAGTACTGGGATTAAAGGTGTGTTCCACCACCTCCTAGCACAAATGTTTTGGGATTCTTTAGTTTGTGTTTTTGTTTTTCGAGATAGGGTTTCTCTGTGTAGCCCTAGCTGTCCTGGAACTCATTCTGTAGATCAAGCTGGCCTCTAATTCTGAGATTTGCCTGCCTCTGCCTCCCAAGTGCTGGGGTTAAAGGGGTGCAATAACACCACTCAACTGTATAAAATCTTACAGTTGACCAGCCTGTCCTTGAGTTCTCAGTATGCTATTTGCCTCCAACTTGAGATCATTCTTGTGCCTCAGTTCCCAACTGTTAGACTTATAGGTGTGTACCATCATACCTGACCTGGAATTTTTCCTATTATTTTCTGGGCAGTCCTCCTTTAACTCAGAATCTCTTACTGAACCTAGGGCTGGTCATTTTTCAGCTAGCTTGATCTGCCTGTGATCTCCAGAGAGCCTCCTGTGTGCCTTCCCTGCCTGTCTTCTGTGTAGGTGCTGGGGTCCCACTCAGGCCTAGCGTAGCCATTCCCCAGCCCTGGGTACCTCCTTTCCCATGTGTCTGCTGAAATGTCTGTAAGGTCTTCACCCTTTCACATTCTGCAGACAGACGTACTGTCAAGTGCTTCCACTTTGATGTTGATAACGCTGTCCCACCTGGCTGCACCCTGGTCGCTTCTCGATTTTTCAGTTATTTCTTCAACTTGCCAACACCCGGTATTCAATGTGGGAGTTTATATGATCTCTAAACACCTTGAGTTTTGTTTTGTTGTTGTTGTTGTTGTTGTTGTTGTTTGGTTTGGAGGTTCATTTGCTTCCTTGCTTTTTTCTTTTATGTATCAGTTCACACCTGTGTGTGGTTTAGGGAAGGTACAGGTTTGACTTTAAGTAGGTTTTTCACTCTCTGTGCTGGGTTCTTACCTGTGTACCAGGAATACATTAAGTAGGTGCTTCCTGCCCAGTGAGTGCTTCCAGGCATTACTGTAGCTCCAGAGAAGCACCCAGGAATCAAACTAGTGTTGAAGGAGAAAAACCACGATAGCTTAGCCCTAGGGCAGCCTGGCCCTGCTCGGGCATTGCAGACGCCCTCTGAAAGAGTAAGAGTGACTTATAAACAATAGTGCCCCACGTGCAGAAGTCCCAGCACAGCTCAGCAACGGTGGCACATGCCCTTAACCCCAGCATTCCAGAGGCAGAGGCAGGAGGATCTCTGCATTTGAGACTTGTACTCTGAATATTAATGGTCTCAATGCTGCAGTTCAGAGACAGATCAGATCATAGAGAGATGGCTCAACAGTGAAGAACAATTATTGCCTACAGAGGACCAGAATTTGATTCCCAGCACCCACACTGGACAAACCACAACTGCCTGTAGCTTCATCTCCAGAGTATTAACATTCCTCACACATCCCTGGGCATGCCGACATGTACTCACGGTTACATGTGTGCATAGAATTTGGATATGTGTCTCATGTGGAGGCCAGAACAGGGCATCAGATCCCCTGGAACTGGAGTTTAAAGAATTTGGGTTATGAGTCCAAACCCAACAAGAGTAGCAAGTGCTCTAAACCACTGTCCTTAAATAGATAATTTTAAAAATGTGGATTCTTTTGAGACAGAGTCTCACTGTATAGTCTGTCCAGGAAGTCACAGTGTAGACCAGTCTGGATTAGAACTTACAGAGATCTGCCTGCTTCTGCCTCTGCAGTGCTAGGGTTAAAGATGTGCTACCATGTCAGATGGACATGAATTTCATAGAGGAGAAGAAGAAAAAAGCGAGAGGAACAGGTTGGACCAGACAGCAGCAACTCTCACCTTGTCCCTCAAGATCGCTCAGCATTAAAGATAGGTGTCTTAGGTAGGTGAGGTGATTCAGAAGAGGTTCCAGGCAGAGGGCGCTCACAAAGAATGTAGGTGTACCGATTTGCCATCTGACACCCTTCATACAGGCCAAGGGAGCAACAACAGCACAAGAGTAATGGGAAACTGTGTATGTCACCCTGACCAGTTGACAGACATCCAAACCCTGCAGAAGGTATATTCTTAGCCTATAGAACTAGTTCCTAAAGTAGACAGTATACTAAGACACAATGAATATTCTTAGTAGCCCGTGGAACTAGTACCTAAAATATACCATATACTAGGACACAAAGCAAGCCTTACCAATATAGATGCGTTGAGATACTTTTATGTATGTATTACAATGACTTAAGACTAGAAATCAACAGCAGGAATAACTCTAGGGATTGGAGAGATGACTCGATGCTGTGCATGGTCAAAAGACAGCCTGCCAGAGTTGGTCCTCTCTAGGGTGTGGGATCCAGGGATAAAACTTAAATTGGCAGGCATGTGTGAGGCCTACTAAGCCATCTCAACACCCCTGGCCTTTTTTTTTTTTTTTTTTTTTTTTAAAGTTATGTGTGTGCTTTCAGTGAAGCCCTGAAGGCCAGGCTCCTCCTCCTCCTGTTTAAGATTTACTTATTTTATGTATATGAGTACACTGTAGCACTGCTCGCTCCTGCCCAACGATTTATTTATTATTATATTTAAGTACACTGTAGCTATCTTTAGACTATCTTCAAACACACCAGATCTCATTGTGGATGGTTGGGAGCCATCGTGTCGTTGCTGGGATTTGAACTCACGACCTTCGGTACAGTCAGTGCTCTTAACCACTGAGCCATCTCTCCAGCTCATCCTCTCCTTCCTCTGTCTGGAATACTTCAGCCCTGCTTGCCTCCATGTCAAGCCTCAGCCTGAGCTACGCTGCCTCTCTGCCTGAAGGCTGTCTGTCTTAGCAGGGCTATAGACTTTGCCTTTTGTACTCTTATTTTACACATTTGATTGTCATTTGAGCTTGTTTCTTTTTGATTATTCATTGTATGGGAGCATGCATGTGTACAGCAGTGTGCCACAACATGCATGTAGGTCAGAGAACAATTGCAAAAGACAGTGTGGGTAAACTAGCGCGTGCTCTCTCTCTCTCTCTCTCTCTCTCCCCCTCTCCCTCTCCCTCTCCCTCTCCCTCTCCCTCTCCCTCTCCCTCTCCCTCTCCCCACCCCTCTGCGTGCTGGCGGGCTCTTACCTGCTGATCCCTCTCGATGGCTCTTGTTTTATCTACTTGTATATATTTTTTGTTTGCTTGCTTGGTTTGGGTTTCTTTGTTTTGCTTTTTGAAACAGCCTCATTGTAACTGTGGCTGGCCTGGAACCCACCATGTAGACCAGATTAGCCATGTAGAATTCAGAGACTTGCCTGCCTTTGCCTCTCCCAAGTGCTAGGATTGGAGGCATATGCCATCACACCGGCTCTAATATTTTTATTTTCTTAATAAAGCTATTGTTATTCCTAAGTCTGTATGTCTAAACTAAATTAAGGCTCAATTTTTTAAGTTATCTGGAGAAGCAGTAGACAGGTTGTTAAATAAGTTTTGCAGACAGCTTGCTTTAGTTTCCATTATTAAGTAAGCCTTAGTTACTTCCTGTTTTAAATAAATGAGTATTAAGAATCTCCACTCCTTGACTCACTCAGCACAAGCATTTCACTGAAGATATCCAGACACGGCAGTATCGGTCTTTGGAAGTCCTGATAGGATCTGGCTACAACACCCCTGCTGACATCTGGAGCACGGCATGCATGGTGAGCCCCGCCCACTGCCTTCCCTGTTTGCTAATGCAGTACTGAGCAGAGTGGCACACAGCTGCTCTCAGTGTTGTGTCAGAAACCATGGGCGTGGCATGATGGGGTGAGGGCAGGGGTGGGTTGGGTTGTAAGCCATAGTTCAGAGGCATTCTTTTTCCTGTATTGGTTACAATTGTCCTTGAGCTTATAGCCTTGACCTGTTTGCAGACTTGGGATGCCACTGGAAGGATGCTGTCCTCTGCAGTGGGGCCACTCCTCAGATGTCTGGGTTGGTCAGGTGTGAAGCCCGGGCACCTGTGAATCCACATGTCACTGCTTTATGCTGGGGAGTGTTATGCCTTGATTTAGTTTTCCCCTTTGTTACAGTCTGTGCTTGTCAACATCAGCCAGTGGGCATGCTTTCCTGTGGGCCTAGGCTTTGAGTTTGAGTTGAAGCTTTCTGTGCTCAGAAAGACCCTGACTGCTCAGGCCAGACAGGTTGAGGACGTAGTCCCTCCACTTGGCTTTACACAGTGGCCTTGGGTTCTGGCTTTTCCAAGTCAACTCACACTCAGCTGGCTACAAGCACTAGCTTGGTATTTTGTTACCCTTTGTACCTTTGTACAAATTCAAGACCAGACATAGAGAAGACAGCCTGGTGGGCGTGGGGGGTGTTGTCACACTTGCTGAAAGTGTCACTACCAGGGAAGCTCCCCTGTGTGTCACTTTTATACTTTAATTGCTGTTTCATTAGTCCCAGCAGTAAGCCAAGAGAATTAAGGCTTACAGAGGAGAGGTGGGAACTTGTTAAGCCTGGTGAGGCAGAGTTTCCAACTGCAGGATTCCAGTGCAGGATGAGGCTGCTTGTCTCATGTACAGCCTCTCAACACCCGCTGCGCCCTCTGCTGGCCACGGGGAGAAACTGGGGGCTGGAAGAGAGCACTGTCATCAAGCTACATATTTCTGGCTACAGAGTGCCATGGTGAAATCTGACTCATCTCAGATAACATTTCTTGGTGGCTGGAACAGTCATGAAGGCCCATGACCTAAGCCATGGATAAAGGCACCTGACAAGCTGGCTCCAAACCCTGAGACATACATGGAGGAAAAGAAAGAACCAACTCTCAAAAGTTGTTCCCACAGTCAACACAGAGAGCTAGTAAGAAACAGCTAAGCATTTGTTGTAAAGAGCATCCCGCTGGAATCCTACAGACATTCCAGGTTACAGACAGACATTTTCCAGACTGTGCGGCCCAAGGTGGACTCGGATTCTTGGCAATCCTGCCTCACCAGGCATAACAAGTTCCCACCTTTCCTTTAAACTTTTTTTGTTTGGTTTGGTTGGGGTTTTTTTGTTTTTTTGAGACAGGGTTTCTCTGTATAGCCCTGGTTGTCCTGGAACTCACTCTGTAGACCAGGCTGGCCTCGAACTCAGAAATCCACCTGCCTCTGCCTCCTGAGTGCTGGGATTAAAGGCGTGTGCCACCACGCCCGCCTAAACATTTGTTTTAAAGAGCATTCCCAGCGCTCCGTCGGTTGAAGTGTGGCTGTGTTGTGTTGTGGGAAGCAGTTAGCCCACTGCTGGTCAGCTCCACTCTGCTGTGCTGTGTGCTCTCCTTTCCCTCGGGCTGCCCCAACATCAGTGCTGACTGAGGAGGCTTTTTTCCTTTTCCCATTTTATTGGTCTATAGTTGTCATTCAGAAGCAATCTTGGCTGCTTCTCAAGTGGTCGTCTAGGTTTGGAATCAGATAGCAGAGGCTTTGCAGCAGCGTTCTGTTTCTCTGGTACTTTCATGCGCTGTCTCTTTTCCTTAGGCCTTTGAACTAGCCACAGGGGACTATTTGTTTGAGCCTCATTCAGGGGAGGATTACACACGAGATGAAGGTGAGTCCCGTTCGCCAGCTGTTTGTGTGTAGCTGTTTTGCTTTTCACTGTAACTGGCATCGTTTGTTGACACCAAAGGCCTCTGGTACTGCTCTAGGTTTGTATGAGACCCCAAAACAGGAGAAATGCAGCCAGCATGAATCTGGGTGGGACAGGAATGTTGCCATAGCACTGAGGAGGCAAAGCCAGTAAGGAAGTGCTTGCCTGGGAAAGTGTGAGCTACGGAGTGCAGTGTCTGTGTAAAAGGTGCCGGTTGTGCCGGTGTGCTTACCCCTCCTCACAGTTGGTCAGCACTCCCTTGGCAGTCCTTTACTTAGCAATTGTGGAGGTCTTGCTGATGCAACATTTGCTCTGCCTGAAGCACACACTGCATCCTGGTTTATGGCTTCCAGAGAAGCTGTGGTGGTGTGGCTAAGCTCAGGAAGCTTACCGTCAGGCAGCGTGCTTGCTTTGCTTTGTCTCAAGTTGACCAGCTAATCCTTGAAGCCTTGTTTGCTGCTTCCTTCGCCTTGACACTGTTGTCTCGCCCCGATATCCGCCCACCTGGCGCTTGCTGCAGAGCTGATGGGATGCCTTCCAAGGCCCTTTGGCCACAGTTGGAAATGGTCACAGGGCTTCCTCGCTCACTCTCAGAGACAGACAGGCTCAGGGACACAATTTGAGGAAACAGAGCTTCTCACACCAAGGCTAACTCTTGATCTCACTCACTGTGGAGAGAGCAGTGCTGAGGTGTTTGTCTTTGGAAGGGACCCTGCGTGAGATAGACAGTCTGTTTCTTCTGCTTTAGGTCAGAAAGCAAGTATGCAGTGCCTTACAGAATGGTGTGTGCACCACTCTGAATGCTGTGTCTAAAGTCACTTCTGTCATTCTGCTCTGTTCTTTCCTCTGAAATGTCTATGCAGACCACATCGCCCTGATCATAGAACTTCTGGGGAAGGTGCCTCGCAAGCTCATTGTGGCAGGAAAATACTCCAAGGAATTTTTCACCAAAAAAGGTAAAACCAATCTGTCTGTTCCCAGCCTTTAAAGGGATAAAAATGTCTAAAACAAGAAGGTAAGTCTATCTGGGTCATGTTCTCTAGCTCCTGCGGAAAGCAGGAGGGGCTCCCTGAACCCTCAGTGTGGCTTTGCAGGTGCTGAATGGCGTGGGCAAATGCTCCGCTCAGCTACACTCTTGGGTTTGTTTGGCTTTTGGTTGGTTTCTTCCCGTGTGTTCCAGGCTGGCTTAGAACTTATATCTGTGTCCCACCCCTACTTAAAACTGTGTTTGATTTTGTGTTTCTTACACATCAAAGCTGAGACTGAAATGAAAAACAAATCTCTCCAGGGTCCTTTTGTGTGCAAAGTCAATGGTGACTTGAGTCTGGTGCCCCAGTCACCTCCCGTGGAGGTTCTTATCACTTGCCTGGGGAAGTTGTTAATAACTGGTTGCTTTAAGTTATTTGTCCAGGCAGGGAAGAGGACCTAGTCCCAGCTGCTTGAGGCCTAAGCCAGGATTTCAAGGTCAATCTTGGCAACGTAAGCAAGACCCATAGCACCCTAAGCAACAGCCTGAAAACTGTCACCTCAGTGCTAGGAGGCTGCCTGGCTCACAAACGCTGGTGTGAGCCAAGCACCATTTGTAGAAGGGGAAAGATCCAGCCCAAGGAGCAGTTGAGCTGAGCTTTCTGAGTGAGGCCAAGCTGCTAGCTGTGTGGGTGATCTTGTACAAGTCTGTCATGCTGTTAGCTTTTTATTTGTAAATCATTGCCTCATTTTAAAGCAGCTAGAGTATTGAGCTGTAGAAGGTTGAGCCATTGGGATGCCTGAGCACACCATTAGGCGGTGGGTACTGTTTGAGCCTGTGCTGTCTCCCACAGGTGACCTGAAACACATCACCAAGTTGAAGCCTTGGGGTCTTCTGGAGGTTCTGGTGGAGAAATATGAGTGGCCTCAGGAGGAGGCTGCCGGCTTCACAGATTTCCTGCTGCCCATGTTGGAGCTTATGCCTGAGAAGAGAGCCACTGCTGCTGAGTGTCTCCGGCATCCTTGGCTAAACTCCTAAGCCAGTCCTGCCACTGCAGCAGAGCTCATCATATGGACCCTCCCTCCAGCCCACCCCTCAAACTTCCCCCTCTTTTTTCAGGGCAAAGCTCTTTCTTTCAAGGGTTTCTATTTTTTTTTTTTTTTTAAACCAACATGTTCATTTGGGTTTGCTTCCTTGATCCTGTGGAAATTCCCACAGCCATTGGGCATCCTAGGTGAATTTGGCCTTGGTTGGGCTCTGCCAAAGACTAAAAGTGTGAACAGCCTCACCCTCTGCCCTGCCATCTCATTAGGTTGTCAGTGCCCTTTCTAAGAAGAGCTGTGAAGATCTGTGAGCCCATCTTTATTCACTGACTCTGAGAGTCACATTTTCTCGTGCACATCCGCCGCCAGCACAAGATTGAGGAGGGGAGGGGTGTGGATTCTGTGAACAGCAGAGACATTAAATGCGCTGTATCCAGGCTGCATCATCTTCCTGGATTCTATCTGTGTTTTCTATGCTCACATTTTTTTCCTGCGACTTTTATGCTACATTTTTCAATGAGCAGCCAGTTTGGGCACCGTTTTATCACTGTTGAAAGTATTGTTGGACCCTCATCTTCTCACAACTAAGTTCCCGGAGTTTTGAGTCGGGGGTTTTGGGGTTTTTTTTGGTTTTTTGTTTTCTTTTGTTTTTCCGAGACAGGGTTTCTCTATGTAGTCCTGGCTGTCCTGGAACTCTGTACACCAGGCTGGCCTCGAACTCAGAAATCCGCCTGCCTCTGCCTCCCAAGTGCTGGGATTAAAGGCGTGCGCCACCACGCCCAGCTGAGTCTGATTTTTAATGTAGACAAAAGAGAACCAGTGAAGTACAGTTACTGGGAGCCTCAGGTGTTGTGAAATAGTCCTTTTCTGTGTCCTGTGTTGCCGTAAAAACAGTCACTTCAGTCTGTCCTCCCATTTAGAGGACCCTCCTGGAGCTTTGCCTGCTCAGCTTAAATGGACTGACTGGCTTGTAACGCGCTTTGGGGTGATCCAGACAGGAGATGGGGGTTTCAGAGCTGTGCTGTTCAGGGAGTGTTCCCTCCCACATTCCAAGCCCTTCCCAGACAGCTCTTTGCTTCCATCCACAGCTTTCCTGCCTTGCCTAGAATTCTGGCCTTGACTCAGTTTCTCCATGTGGCTGTGCTGTTCTCATTTCTCAGAGGCTCGGGGTCTTTGGGATCCTGGGTGAGGAGCCAAGGGGACGAGAGGCTGGCACTTTTCTCAATCGTTTTCCTGTTGGTATTGACATGAGTCATCCTATGCTGCTATTTCCTTGTATAATGTAAGGTTTTTGTTTTGTTTTGTTTTTAAACATCAATTTTGAGATGATCGAAATGTACTTGAGGCTTTTTCTTCTTAATGCAAAAAGGCTTTGTGAACTTTGTTTTAGGCTTGGCCCCTCATAGACTTGATTACCTAAACATTACATGTTCTTGGGGTGAAGCATGCACACATCAGAAGAAGGACAGGATTGGGGTCATGTGACAGCTTCTTGCAGATTTTAGCAAGGACCAAGTGGGTCTTGATTATAGCACTCTGGAAACAGCTCAGTTTCTAACTTGGAGAAAGCCAGAGTTGCAAGCCAAGGCTCTCCTAAGCAAGCTGACTGAAACCCACCACTGCCTCCTTCCTGTGTGGAAGACTGGAGAGTCATCCTCATGATTGGCTCACCAGCAAGCAGCTTCCTGTAACTCATCAACTTCACCTGAGGAACTGGCCAGCCATTCATTGGCTCATGCTTGGTTATTTGGAACCAGACTTGTTCCTGTAGAAAGAGTTTTAAGTCAGGTTATCTATGCACCTATCAAGAATAAAGAGAACAGATGACATCACATAACGGCAGGGAAATCTTACAGCAGTTTTAATCCACTCTGGGTTGTCAACTGTATTGACATCTAAAGCAATAGCAGACCTACCTGAAACTCCTTCTCAGCAAATCTCAGTTATGGGATTATAGAAATCCTAGTGACATTAAGGTGACCTAACCAAGAAACACAAGCCAACAGCAGGTCTGTTTTAATCATTGACTCCATGGGAAATTTTAATGGGGGGAGAACCTGGAACCTCATTCCAGACATAAGTCCCACCAGATAAGGGCTTTCTCCCTGCTGCTTGAGGAGCCAGAGAACCTGGGAGAGTGGAAGGAGGCAGGCGCAGAAGCTGCCCTTCTGTGGGCTCCTGAGCTTGGCCGAGCAGTTGGTGCCATAGAGGCCAGGTCTCCCTGATGGACTGCTGTTGGCTCCTGGTTAAAGATAAGGCCCCGAGGCCCTGATACGTTTTATATTCTTTCTACTGAATGCGATGTTTGTGTCCTCACAAATGCAGATCAATAAACAGAGTATTTAATAACCTGCTTGGTTCCACAAGTTTGGTTTCTTTGTTCCAAGCAGTTAACTAAATATGCAATGAAACAGTAGCATAGGTATTGACCTTTGTGGGGGCTGTAATTTTGTTTCTCTATTATTTTTTCTTTTGTTTGTTTGGTTTTTGTTTGGTTGGTTGGTTGGTTTTTCGAGACAGGGTTTTTCTGTGTAGCCCTGGCTGTCCTGGAACTCACTCTTAGACCAGGCTGGCCTCGAACTCAGAAATCCGCCTGCCTCTGCCTCCCGAGTGCTGGGATTAAAGGCGTGCGCCGCCGCCACCACCCAGCTTGTTTCTCTAACTCTTAATTGTGGCATTAACATGTAATTTGAAAATTGTAAGAAAACTGTTTCCCCTATTCAGGATCTGGGGATATGGCTCAAGACAGTGATTATTTACCACACGAACACTGCCATAAAAGGCCAGGTGTGAGAATACAGAAGCGTGACGCCTTTGTAGGGTGGGAACAGGATTCCTGGGACTTGCTGGCCAGCCCTTAGCAGAGTCTATGGAGCTTAAGGTTCAGGGGGACCCTGTCCCCAGACAGTGAACACTGATAGTGCCAGTGTGGCTTCCTCACGGGTGTGCACTTGGACCCATGTTCTTCCCACAGCAGTCCACCCACTTGGGAAGGATTCAGATTACCCCTGTCTGTCTTACAAATGACTGGCCCCAAAATAAAATAAATTTCCAGCTAAGAGCCACTGGCAGGATGGAGGCAGTGCTGCGGGGTGTTTATTTAAATGCCTAACTTGCTCCTTGCACTGTGGTGAATTCCTAAGAGATGGAACACCTCAGAGACCAGGGGAAGCATGGCTTTAAGGCCTCTGGTATCATCCAAGAAGAGGTAGGCTGTTCAGGACAGCATTGAAAGGCCTGTAGTGATCTGTACGATATCCGATCTGGGGCCCTGGCGTGTGCTAGGCTGGAACTTGCCCTCCGAGCTGCATTCTCAGCCTTGGTCTGGCTGACTGTGCTGGGTTCCAGCTGTGCCTGACTAGTTTCCAGGAGAGGCCCTGTCCCATGCCCTGCTTTAATCACCATGTTGAAGGACTGGGGAAATCAAAACTTCTTAGTGGATTTATTGGCC
This sequence comes from Mus caroli, assembly GCF_978045245.1. Classification (NCBI taxonomy): domain Eukaryota; kingdom Metazoa; phylum Chordata; class Mammalia; order Rodentia; family Muridae; genus Mus; species Mus caroli. The sequence continues at coordinate 65,317,778 of NW_028227273.1, forward strand.
ATTTAGACTTTTTATTATCTCTTCAAACTTTAAGGTTTGTTTGTCTGCTTTGTGGGGGGATTGGAGGGATTTAAGACAGAGTCTATCTAGCTGACCTACAACTCACTATGTAGACCAGACTGGCCTCTGCCTCCCAAGGGCTAGGATTAAAGGCGGCTCCTGGCCATACTAGGGTTTCATCTCTGTCTTTTAAAGTTTGTGTGTGGTGTGCGCGCGCGCCCGTGTGTGAGCATGCATGCTGAGGCATGTGTGGGGGTTGGGAGTAGGACAACCTTGGGGGATTGGTTCTCTCCTTGTACCATGACTTACAGAATTGAACTCTGGCTTTCAAGGCAGACCTTTGTCTACCCTGGAATGATGATTTCTAATGACTTGTTTTTTAATGAACTTTTATTATTTGCTCCATGTAGTTGCCCAGATTTTGTTGTTCCCTTTATATTTGTGGTGGTTTTATCGTGAGTCATAAGTAGTCCTTTTTCAGGTACCCATGAACTACAGCCCTCAAAAGCCTGGGCGTGGCAACAGGCAACTGTAATCCCAGCACTGGAGAGGTGGAGCCAGAAGTCATGGGCCAGTCAGAGCTACATAGTGAGGCCCTGTATGTGAATGAATGAACGAATGAACAAACATGAAAAGTTACTGAGAAAAACATCAGACCATGGTTTTCTGGTGCACATTTGTGCAAATAACACACAAAGCCCCAGTAAATCCTACCTCCCTCTAACTCATGGATTTGCCTGCCGATTGGGATAGGAAGGATGGGTGCCCAGTCACTTAGGAAGACATGTGGCTTTTGTCTGTGACAACACCCCCACCCCCACATCCCACCCCCATCTCCTCCATGTCTGGCTTGTTTGGCTTTGCACACTTCTGAGGAAGCAAACTACCTAGGTGGTCTATGGCAGAGGATGGTGACCACTGAGAGACTGAGAGCCCAAGTCCAGCAGGCTGTGAAGGCTTTGCTGAGATAAACCCCTGGCTTCTGAGACTCTCACAGGAGTGGGCAACTAGTAAAGGCTGAAAGAGCACTGAAGATTCCAGGACCCCCCAAGCTAGCCTTGATCTTTTTTTTTTTTTTTAAATATTTATTTATTTATTATATGTAAGTACACTGTAGCTGTCTTCAGACACTCCAGAAGAGGGAGTCAGATCTCGTTACAAGATGGTTGTGAGCCACCATGTGGTTGCTGGGATTTGAACTCTGGACCTTTGGAAGAGCAGTCGGGTGCTCTTACCCACTGAGCCATATCACCAGCCCCTAGTCTTGATCTTTAACCTCAACAGTTGCAGAACTCCACCAGGTCTGATTTGTGTTGTTTAGAGAGATTGTGTGTGTGTGTGTGTGTGTAAGTACATGTACTGTCTTCAGACACACCAAAAGAGTATATCTGATCGCATTACAGATGGTCGTGAGCCACCATGTGGGTGCTGAGAATTGAACTCAGGACTTAAGGGAGAGCAATCAGTGCTCTTAAGCTCTGAGCCATCTCTCTGGCCTGTTTAGGGGGGTTTTGATCAATTTTTGAGACAGCATCTCCAGTAGTTTAGGGTGGTCTCACACTTGCAGTCAAAGATGGCCTTGACTCCTAGTTACCCTGTATCTACCAAACGCTAGGGTTCTAGGTGTCTACCACCCTGCCTGGGTAGGGGCTTCTGTTTATCACATCCACAGCCTTGTACGTGCTGGGCAGGGCTGTAGCCTTCTCCCTGATCCTCCCTGTACCTGTCTGCTCAGAGGTAATTGACTAGGTGACTGGGGCACAATGGCCATGTCTATTCCCGAGTCGAAGGCCACCATGCAACAGGGTGAGACAAGTATTGGTTTCACTGATTTTTATTTTGCATATTTTCAAGGATGAGTGGTATTAGAGGTGTTGAGAGTGTAAAGGTGAAGCTGGTTAAAAAGCTGTAAGAACTGTAATTGTTAGTTCTGAGATTGACTTCTGTCTCTGTTAATGTAGAGCATAAAGGCGATTCTCATCGATTAGCTGACTTGCAGGTCTCTCTTAACCTGGCCATTGTCTAAACCTGAAGGTTTTGGTGAAATTCACTGTTCCTGCCCCAGGACACAGTGTAGGCTGCAGGCAGGTGTGCCACACACGAGGGGGAGCGTCTTTGGATCACCGCAGTATCATTGCAGAGAACTGGAGAGTAGAGCGGTTTCTGGAAACTTCTGACCTCCTAGGAGTCCACCATGAGCGGCACATACAGTGAGGGAGGGTGCTGTGCTGCCCAGGTACCAAGTTGTCATTCATGAAACTTGCCTGGCCTGGAGGCCTGACTAGGAACTGAGAAATTGTATTAGCAAATGAATATATGGGTGTGGTCGTTCCTGTAAACCAGCTGCTATGGACTGTTGATGACATCAGACCCCATTCTAGTAGCTTGTATGCCATTCTTCCCTCTGGTACTGAGGGTGGTGGTAGCTTATACACGTGCGGGGCAGGTGCCTTCCTAATACTCTGTCACCTGAGAGAACAGTCCCCTTAGGAAGTAGTGCCCCAATCTGCTACAGTGAACCGTCACCTAAACCAAGGCCAGCAGACAGCCACCCATCTGATAAGTCAGTGCCACATAGTCCCATGACAGTTACTGTAAATGGCAAATTTCTGAAGCTAGGAGCCAGTTCCAACTGGAGCACTGTGGGAAATGTGAGCTTTAGTTCCCATGAGAAGTCAAATTGAGCTTAGGAATTTACTGATCATGTGTTTGGTCTCTGTTCCTCTCCCATCTCTGCGCTGCAATTTGAGAACAGAGGAGAGCCACCAAAGAGTTAAGTGGCTTGCTGGTGGGAAGGAAACCTGGGTCTCTGGGTCTCCTGCCACACAGCTTCATATGGATCACTGCAGTGCTGTAGGAGCTGTCTGCTGCAGACAGTTGTCTGTGGGCAGCTGGAGACCAAGGGCTTCTGCCCTGTGCTGAGACTCTGGCCCAGGCCTGGAGGAGTTGAGAACAGGAAGCCAGAGGGAGATTTTCATCTCTGAAAGACCCAAGGCCTAATTTTCCGTGCCTGAAAATGGAAAGAAAAGGAGGAGGAAAAAGGAAAAATGGAGGAGGCGGCTGCTGCTAGATTATAAAATGACATTTAAAAAAGTTAAATATGATAGGGCCCAGCAAGATGTCTCGGTATGTAGTTGCTGCCAAGCCAGCACATTTTTCTTCCTCTCTCCCCTCCTCCTCCTCCTCCTTCTTTTCTCTCTCTCCACCCCCTCTCTCCCCCCTCCCTCCTCCCGAGTGCTCAGCAGCACAGTTAGCATGAGGATGTGGGTGGGAAGCGGGAGTGCCTTTGAGATGGCACAGCAGCTGTGCTTTTGTACAGTATGATTCCTGTTCCGGAGAACGGTTTAGAAAAGCTGCCGGTGGTTCCCTCCTGCCATGACAGAGTTGCCTTTGAACAAGCTCCCAGGTGACCAAAAACACTGAAGGGTAGGACTGCTAATCATTACTGCCACCACCACCATGATCACCACCATCCTTGTCACCACCAGAGCCAAGGATTTAACAGGGCAACACAGGCTCTTCCCCATTTCAATGAATTCATGTGCACACAAGACTGCCTTCATCCTCAATCAATGGTGGTAATTAAAGACGACACTTGAAGAGAAAAGGTGATTTCTGGTTGTTGTTTTGTTTTTCTCTTAATTTCAAAATCATTTTGGAAGCTAAAAGATGATAAAGAAATCTATACAAGGCTAGGTGTGGTAGCCACACCTTTAATCCTAGATCTCAGGGAGGCAGAAGCAGGTGGATCTCTGAGAGTTCAAGGCTGGTCAACACTACCTAGAGAGACGCTGTCTCCCTCCAGAACAAAGCAGAAGAGGGAGTGAGCACATCATGTTTCATTTGGAATCACGTTGAAACCAGTTGATCATTCTTTTTCTTCAGCTCTGCAGGAACAGAGAGAAAAATCTAATATTTAGTATGCCATACAATTCTGTCTATTAGATTAGCATTATTGATTTGTCCCCACCCCTGTCTGTGACTTGTTTTCTGTTGTGTTAGGTCTTCTAGCCTGTTCCTTTCAAAACACTTAAAATTCTTTTTGAAAATAAGAGTTCAAAGCATAACAATGGCTTCTGTTCTGTTTGCCAGGCCGCACCCATTCAGAGAGTAACTCTTGGCCATTTTACCCCTCAAGACCCAGATTTATTCTTACCTGCCCCATGAAGGTCCCAGGTCACAAACTGCTCTGTCTGAGGCTGCCCGCCTCTCCCTCCCCCCCCCCCCCCCCCAGCCTGAGGTAGTCTCGGACACTTACCTGCCAGAATTGCTGCTGCCAGCACCTCCGTTGCTTCAGACTTCCTCTGGAGAGAGAGAACATAATGTTCCATGCAGAGTCCATGTGCTGGTGGCTCGTCAGGATTCATCTGTCTGTCTTAACTACTTTTTTTATCTATCTTTATTTTTGATTTTTCAAGGTAGAGTTTCTTTGTTTAGCACAGGCTGTTGCCCTCAAACTCTGAGATCCACCTGCTTCTGCCTCCCAAGTGCCGGGATTAAAGTCCTGTACCAGCATTCCCCACCCCCCCTTACACACACACATTCCTTTTTCTATTTTTTTGTTTTTTGGTTTTTTTTGGTTTTTCGAGACAGGGTTTCTCTGTATAGCCCTGGCTGTCCTGGAACTCACTTTGTAGACCAGGCTGGCCTCGAACTCAGAAATCCGCCTGCCTCTGCCTCCCAAGTGCTGGGATTAAAGGCGTGCGCCACCACCGCCCAGCTATTCCTTTTTCTAAAGAGCCTCTTGTTGACTTTCAAGAAGATGGCTGCATCTTTGGCTGATAATTCTGAATTAGGCCTCTGCCTTCCTCATTGGACTGTGGTTTCTATTTACACTTCTGCACTGTAGCTGTGGGACCTACAGCAGCATTGAGGGTGTTACTGGTTGGGCCAAAAAGTGATAGAAAAAGGAAAGGCACTGAAGAGGCCGGAGGTCTGTCTCAACCAGTGACATTTGTATTTCCACACCCTCTCCAACCCTCAGCACAACCTCACTGTCATTAATATAGCTGATAGGAAATTAACTCAATGAGAGTGTAGAACTTGATGGCTTAGAAGCTTGGATGCAGAATGTGAAGTGCAGGGCCTGAAAAGATAGCTCAGTGGTTAAGAGCTCTGGCTGCTCTCAGAGGACCCAGGTGCCACTCACAGCACCTACACCTGCATGTAACTCTAGTCCCAAAGGATCTGACACCCTCCTCTGGCCTCCATGCATTGCATCCATATGATGCACAAGGCAAAATGAAGCAGAAAAACCATCCATATAAAATAGGGAAAATGAGCCAGGCAGTGCTGGCGCACGCCTTTAATCCCAGCACTCGGGAGGCAGAGGCAAGCAGATTTCTGAGTTCGAAGCCAGCCTGGTCTACAGAGTGAGCTCCAGGACAGCCAGGGCTACACAGAGAATCCTTGTCTCAAAAGAAAAAAAAAAAATGAGGTTCAAAAAACCTAGGCAGCGGATTAACAGTGAGATCCAGACTGAACCCTGTTCTGCAGGAAGCCAGCACATTTTCCTTCTGCCCAGGAATGGAAGGGGCAGAGCTGAGCAAGGCTTCTGACTTTCCTAGGAAGAAGTAGGGCCATCTGACGTCTTATCCATGACGTCTTATCCAGCTTGTGTTCCAACCTAAGGATGTTAACTGGATGTGCTCAGCCATAACAAGCCATAGCCAAGCAAAACCTGGGTCATGGGGGGTGGGGGGGAGATCTGGAAAGAATAAAGATAAGTATGCGGGGTTGAAAGAAGCCAGAAAAAGAGGGAGAAGGTCGGGGCCGTTTTAATCATTGGGTAAGACCACTTGTGTACGAGGCTCTTCATGAGAGACTGCCAATAGCTAAGAGCACACTGCACATAAGAAGACAGATTTAAGGAACTCCACACAGGGCTCCCTATTCACTCTCCAGGGAAAGCCTGCACTCCAGAGAAGGCACCATCTGAGGAGAGTGTTGATGGGAGCCCCTGCTCACACATTGCCTCTTTGGGTCCCTGTGAGCGGTGATAACAATGCCCCCTATAAGCAAACATCACCCCAGCCTTGTATGGGGAGGGCACTCTGTAAACACTACATTTTCTTTCCCTAAGAAGGATTCTTGGGGTATCCAGCAGCTTCAAGAGCCTCCGTGAGGGTAAGATACTTCATCCATCTCTGGCTATGTACAGTCCTCATCACCAGTCACAGAGACAGATGGGCTTTAGGCTCTGCTATGGAGGCCTGGCTTCTGGGCCTCCAGTTTCTCCTATGCAGAGTGTCCTTGACCCTGGCACCAGCAGAGGGTAAGAGGCTGTCACTGCCTCTAATCGAGGTCCAAGGTCTGATGTGTTGGAACTTTCTCTCAGAAGGCTGGGGAGATCCCTAAGGTGCCTCAGGTGTGATGGTGGCCACCTGCTAGCATAACAGCATTTGGGGAATCTTGTGGCTATAAGACAGACTCTGATCTCTGGCTGGATTGACAGACACATAGGAAAAGCCCCTTGGGGATAATTGGAAGGAAGGACCAAATGGAGACAGGCATAAAGTCCCAGGCAGCAGTCCAAAGTTAAGCACAGAGATCCATGTGCCGCCCCACCCCCACCCCCTAGCGTCAGCGGTAACTGGCTGGTGGCAAACTGAGTTGGACAGGCTGGAGAGCCTGGGAGCCCATGTGCACCAGCCTCTTACTACAGGACTACAGGAGCTGTCCGTTCAGCACCACCTCGTACTTTACCAGACACACCCTTTGCAGTAGCTCATGTTCCCCACCATCCTCTCTACCTGCCAACCCTCCTGCCCCATGACTTAGGCCAGCATCAGTGCCACCCGTCTCCTGGGGGACCCCATCTTGCTCCCCCAGCCATATTGGGACTGTTTTCTGCTCACAGGTCTCTTCTGAATAGCCTGCCAGCTTTGAACACTCCACTGATGGCCTTTCTCAGGGAGGACAGGTATGGCTGCTGGTCTTAGCTCAAGAGGCCCAGACACACTTGGCTTCAGAGAGCCACCACCGCAGTCACCTCTCCACCCACAGCCCCAGGGAAGGATATCCCCACGGAGAAAGACAGGTACCATTCCCATCTGCCTTGTAGTCATCCGGGAGGAGCTTGTCCTGCCGGTAGCCCAACACGAAAGCCAGGAAGGAGAGGATGAGCGCATCTCCAATACTGAGGATGGCCAGCATGAAGGCCCAGCGGATGGTGCAGTGGCCCAGTGTGTACTTGCCCGTCTGCTCGCCACACATACGCCGCACCTCACTGGAGTCCCAACCATCTGGGTAGACCAGACATCCGATCATTAGGCCCGTGGCTAGGGAGACAAGAGAGTACCAGTGGTGTCAGGCTGTGCTTGCCCCCCAGCTACCTCCTCACACCCCGACCTCTGTGTCTCTCTCACACACACACACACACACACACACACACACACACACGGTCTCTGGGTTAACCTTGGGAAACACCAGGGGCAGCTCCTTCTGTCTATGTAAGATGCAAGTGGGAACGCTGAAACTCACAAAGCTAGAGCATTGAGATCCAGCAGTCAGGACGGAGGCGGAGGCAATGGCCTCCTGTGCTTCTCCCAGTCCCACCCTGGATGGACTCAGCGAGGCACTGCCTACTGTGGCTCCAGAGCCTTCCAGTATCTGATCCCATCCAAGATGCATCTCTTCTGAGAGACACTTGCTCACCCTCCACCTCTGAGATAACGTGGAGTGTGGAAGGCAGGTGGTAGTTCTGACCAGCATCATCGCAGCACACCCTACGATTCGGGACCTTTGACCTAATGAACACACGGCCCAGTCCAACCCCCAGCTTCTCACTTTCTTCAGGAACCTTCCACGCTCGTTTCCTCTGCAGTGATGAGAGCAAAAACAACCCAGACCGGGGGAAGCAGAGGCCTCGGTGATGCCAGAGGGCACAAAAGGAGAACGAGTGAGCTGTGCTTCGGGTCACTGCAGTTGCAAGTTCTTGTTTCTCCCTGCCTGTGGGTCCCACATTTGTCAAGTACTTGTATGATATTTTCCATGCAGAGTATCATCCCCTCCTCACAGGTTCCCCGAGGGATGGAGTACTACATGCTACAGATGATATGTGTTCTGTGAATGATTGGAATTCCCCAAAAGCTGTATGTTCAAGTTTTGGTATCGGAGGCGGGGCTTTGGGAAGAGTGGTGGTTTGAATATGCCTGGCCCAGGGAGTGGCACTATTTGGAGGTATGGCCTTGTTAGAGTGAGTGTAGCCTTATTGGAGTGGGTGTGGTCTTGTTGGAGTGGGTGTGGTCTTGTTGGAGGACATGTGTCACTGTGAGTGTGGGCTTTAAGACCCTCATCCTAGGGACTGGTGAGATGGCTCAGTGGGTAAGAGCACCCGACTGCTCTTCCGAAGGTCCAGAGTTCAAATCCCAGCAACCACATAGTGGCTCACAACCATCCGTATCGAGATCTGGCGCCCTCTTCTGGGGTGTCTGAAGACAGCTACAGTGTACTTACATATAATAAATAAATCTAAAAAAAAAAAAAAAAGACCCTCATCCTAGCTGCCCGGAAGCCAGTCTTCTCCTATAAGCCTTCAGATAAAGATGTAGAACTCTCAGCTCCTCCTTGCACCATGCCTGCCTGGATGCTGCCACGCTCCTGCCCTGATGATAATGGACTGAACCTCTAAACCTGTAAGCCAATCCCAATTAAATAGTATCCTTATAAGAGTTGCCTTGGTCATGGTGCCTGTTTATAGCAGTAAACCCTAACTAAGACAGGAAGTAATTAGCTCAGGAGATGGAGCCCTCATACACAGGATTAGCACACTTACAGAAGGGAACCCGGAGAGACTTCTTGCCTTTTCCATCTTTTGTGGGCAGAACAAAAGTCAGCAGCTTGTGCCTGGAAGATGACCTCACCAGCAACACACTGTACCAACACCTGACCACACTTACACAGGCTCCAGAGCCATGAGAGATGAAGAAATGCCTGTTGTCTAGGCTCCTTCATCTATGGGAATTTGTATAATAACACGGTCTCACTAAGGCAGGAGGTTACCAAGACTCAGGGAAAACAACTGAGCCCATGCTCAGCCTGCACCCTCAGCTCCATCTGAGTGCCCCCACCTTTGCAGGGGCATCAGTTCTGTTCTCCTACCCCCATCCTCTAGCTTTGTGGAAAATTTTGAGCTGACACATGAATCCCCCAGTTGATGGTTATGAGAAACACTTGTTCAGCCCTCTCCTCCCCGACAGAGTGGAACATGGCACCACCTTTTTCTTTGCTCCACATAAATGCTTCATGGGATGGCACTTAGCCAACTCTGCTACCGGCTCTGTGACCCAGATAGCGTCAGGCTCAAATGGCCTGGTGTTCCTCCACCCAGGCCTCATTTCTATTGCCTGCTCAGCAAGCACACCTGTTGGATGATGCTCAGACAGCTCTGAGAAAGGATGGTGTGTCTACATCATCCCGAGCCCTGTGGTGGAAGACCAGCTGGCAAGCACAGCCATCCTACTGCTCTTTGGACTCAATCCCCACTAGCTCTTCCTGATATGATCATCATGGCCTGTTGTCCCCTACTGCCCACTAAGGCTTGGAGACAGACCTCTGGGGAGGAATTCAGGCTGGGTGAGTGGCCTGGCCGGGGTGTCAGACTGGGAATCAGGTCTGCCTTTGCTTGCTAACTGCTCACCAAAGCGTCTGAACCAGGACTTTGCAAATGCAGGAACTCTCACTACTGGGTTGTGATGAGGCTTCATCAGAAAATGAAATATTTTGTGAATCATGCTTATAAAGTATGGGTCTCAATAAAAATGGTCTTGGACTGCATCTAATTTGGGGGGGGGAGGGATCTCTTAATTGTCCCAGGCTCTGATCTGCCAGCTGGTCTTCTCTAACCCTCAGTCAGTCCAATTCCTCATCCACAGCTGGGGTCCCCTCCAGCTCTGCCTGCCTGAGATTCAGACACCTGTTATTCACCACCCTCTGACCCCCACCAAAGTAATGCTACATTCATTACCCAACGATGTCTAGACAGTTTATCTCCTGTCTCCAGTCCCGCCACTGTTGATGGACATCTGTAGGAGGTCAGGGACTAAGAAACCAAAGGCTGCTGACAGGTGTTAGGCTGTCTCTTCCTGAGCTCCAATGGAGACCAAGATCAGCTGTCCCAAGGACCAAGAGGGCCACCTGAGCCTGGAGCAGGAAAGCAGGCAGGAGATGCCTTGCCTTGGAACCCCATAAGCAGCTGCCTACCTGATACAGTGTTAAAGGGCACCAGGTACCCCGTGCACCACCACCTCACAAAACAGTGACCTACTTACTGGCAGAGTTCACATCCAGGGACAAAGACTCTCATCCCACAGTGAAAGAGAGAGGTCGCAGCCAGTGTAACAGCAGCACCCCCAAACCCTGGGACTCTTCCACGAGAGCAGTTGGAAGTAAGGAAGAGGCAGGGAGTGAGGCCAGAGATCTGGGAACAGCCATCACCATAGCCCTGGGGTTGGATCCTAGGCCACGTGGCAATAGCCTTCCCCTTCCCTCTGAGTGTGCAAGCGTGTGGTGCGGTGTTGGTACACCTGACTGCGTCCACCCAGAGCTATGTGCCCCCTCCAAGTCACTTCTCTCTGGCTCATGGGCTCTACAGCGAGGACCCCAACAGTCTGCATCCATTCTGCCTATGAATACCCCCCTTTCTTTTACTTTTAGTTGTGTGTGTGATGTACGAGCTCATGGGCACATGCCACATGGAGATCAGATAGACAACTGGACAGACTCTGTTCTTTATGGAATGTGGGTCCTGGATGCTGAACTCAAGCTATCAGACTTGGTGGCAAGCACCTTTACCAGCTGAGCTATCTCCTAGTCCCTGACTCATTCTTTCTTAGAATCTCAGATTCTCCTCAAGACAGGGTCTCACAACATAGCCCAGACTGGCCTGGAACTCACAGCCCTCCTCTTGTCTCATGGCTCCCACCTATAATCTGGTCTGCTATAGCCTTGGCCTCTACTCTGAGTATAGTGTGAGCCCCTATTCCGAATCTTTTGTGGAACACTGAGTAGGAGAAGGCTCAGAGCTTTCCCTTCATGGGAAAGCCACAGCTGTACCCTGAGTACCCCCCACACCACACCACACCCCAGCAACCCTGCTCACCAGCAGCCAGCTGCATCCAGGCGCAAATCTTGTAGACCGTGGCTGTGTTACAGACAAAGAACAGGCTGAAGCAGATGATGGAGCCGATGATAAGGAACATGGCCAAGGCCACAAAGAACATGGCAGTCTTGAAGGCTCTGGAGGGGATGGAGGAGAAGTCCAGAGGGCCCCCCTTGCAGATGAGTTCCGACGACAGCACGTTGCCCACGCAGTAGGAGAACAGGCCAAAGTAGCCAGCCTGTGGTGTGCTAACACTGTCGCCTATCCAGTAGGGCTGGATAAAGAGGGCCATGACCAGCACCGAGAAACAGATAGTGAGCGTGCCCCACATCACTCCCACAGCGCGCGAGTTTCGCACATAGTTGGTGTGGTAGATCTTGGCGGCCTCCTGGGCTGGCAGCAACTTCACCATGGCGAAGGCCGCTGGACTAGGACAGGGGCACTGGCTGGGTGCAGGTCTACAGCTCTAGGGAGCAGAAGTCGTGGGTCAGTCCTCAGCCTGGTGTGAGGAGCAGCCTGAGGTCAGGGAGCCATGCAAGCATTCCCCCAGTTAGTTGGGAGTGCAGCAGGCCAAGGTCAACCTAGTCTTCGCAAGAGATGCTTCCCAGATGAATGTGTCCGTTCTGACCAGGATGGGCTCGAGTCTGCCGCCTCCTCTAGGTCGGCCAGGGTCTGGGCCTGCGCCTCTGCTCTGCCCGCCCCTCCCGCTCGCCCTCTCAGGCCACGCCCGGCCCGCTCTGCGAAACGCGCTTCAGCACCGCGGCCAGCGCCAGAGCTCGGGGGCGTGGCCTGGTAGGGGCGTGGCCGGCGGCCTCGGGGAGCCTGGAGGGGCGACTTGGAGGGGAAGGGAGCTGGGACCCGCGTCCTCTCTTCCTCCCAGAGGGTGGGGCCGATCGCGTGTCATGTTCCTTCCGCTGATTCCAGCTGCAAAACCGCTTCCTGTCCTCTACACCCCTAGTCACCCTTCGGGGACCTCTACCTCCCACCAGCGGCAGCAGCACCACCGCTCCATCCCGAGGGCCGCAAGTTTTGACTGTGTCTTGGCTTGGTCTTCCAGTCAATGACCGCCTAGACCATAGTGGAGGCTAGAGAAATATCCTGTCAGCAAGGACCTGAGCTAGTGCAATAACACTCGCAGAAATAAAGAATACCAAACTGCATTCCCCAGAGCCTTTCCCAAACCACAACGGAGCTGTCAGTGTATCCAACACATGGCCTTTCGCCTCTGGTTTCCATTTTTATTGCAGATTTCCTTTTTAAAAAATATTTCGGTGCCGGGCGTGGTGGCGCACGCCTTTGATCCCAGCACTCGGGAGGCAGAGGAAGGCGGATTTCTGAGTTCGAGGCCAGCCTGGTCTACAGAGTGAGTTCCAGGACAGCCAGGGCTACACAGAAAAACCCTGTCTCGAAAAACCAAAAAAAAAAAAAAAAAAAAAAATTCGTTTTTCTGCTGAATGTAGTGGCTCACACCTGTAATAATCCCAGCACTCAAAAAATTGGAAGATGATCAGGATAAAGAGAGGCTACATAAGATTGTCTCAAAAGCCAAAGAAATAACCCATATATACCCAGATGTTTTAGATAACTGCATGGCTAGTGTAAAATACTAAAAGGCAATCCAGGAAAGTATACATAAAAGAATAAACCCTTTATAACCCTGAAGTCTGGAACTAAATAAGATATGACAAGGGCTTTAGGCTGGGAGATAGCTCAGCGAATAAACGTTTTGTCATTCAAGTTTAAAGGCCTAAGTTCAAATCCCCAGGCCTCAGGTAAAACAACCTGGAAACTGGGCTTTAAAGGCATGGTGGTGCATGCAGCCTTTGATTTCAGCACTTGAGAGGAAGAGGCAGGCAGATCTCTATGAGTTCAAGCACAGCCTGATCTACAGATCAAGTCCTAGGATAGTCAGAGATAGTCTAGATAGTCCTAGATAGTCCCATATCCTAAGACACGGCCAAAAAAAAAAAAATTCTAACGATCAACCAGCAACAACAACAAAACAAAACAAACAAAAAACAAGAGAGGCCAGGCAGTGGTGGTGCATGCCTTTAATCCCAGCACTCAGGAGGCAGAGGCAGAAGGATTTCTGAGTTCAAGGCCAGCCTGGTCTACAGAGTGAGTTCCAGGACAGCCAGGGCTACATGGAGAAACCCTGTCTAAAAAAAAAAAAAAAAACCAAAAACAACAACAACAACAAAACAGCACAGGACATTGAGTGGGCTTGGCTACTCACATCTGTCATTCCAACACTTGTGTAGCTAAGACAGGAGGGTTATTCCATGTTCAAGGCCAGCCTAGGTTACCATGAGACATTACTAAACTATGGAGTTTCAATTTAGACAACAGAGGTGAGAGCCAGCACGTAATTAGTAGATAAACATCCTGGCATCTCTGTGGACTGGTGACTGGGTACCCCTCTTGCTCTAGACAATTGGCAACAAGAGCAAGTATTTGAGGGGGGTACCATGGCTCCACCTGGATGCCACTCAGGACTCCCCAAAAGTTAGGCATTATAAGGGGTGCGATTACACATGCTCTAACTACACACTAACCCAGAACCTGTGCGTGGTGGCTCATGGCAGGGGTTGGGAGGCGGTCTTTACAGAAATATCTAATTAAGAAACATCGAGGGCTGGAGAGATAGCTCAGAGGTTGAGAGCACTGGCTGCTCTTACAGTAGATTCTGAGTTCAATTCCCAGCAACTACATTGTGGTTCTATAGTGAGATCTGATGCCCCCTCTTCTGGTGTGTCTGAAGACAGCAACAGTGTACTTAAAATAAATACATAAATACATAAATACATAAATAAATAAATAAATAAATAAATAAATAAATAAAATTTTAAAAAAGCTTCTATAATATATTTTTATGCAGCCTAAGATTTCATAGATACATACATTTTTAAAAAATATTTTCTTGGGGCTGGAGAGATGGCTCAGCGGTTAAGGTTGCTGACTGGTCTTCCAAAGGTCCTGAGTTCAAATCCCAGCAACCACATGGTGGCTCACAACCATCCGTAACGAAATCTGATGCCCTCTTCTGGAGTGTCTGAAGACAGCTACAGTGAGCTTACATATAATAAATAAATAAATAAATATTAAAAAAAATATTTTCTTATTTTTGTTTAATGTGTGTGGGTGTTGCCTGCATTTAGATAGTTTGTGCACTCTAGAACTGGAATTACAGAAGGCTGTGAGCTACCATGTGGGTGCTGAGTATAGAACCTGGGTCCTCTGGAAGAAAGCCAGTGTGCTCATCCACTGAGCCGTCTCTCCAGCCCATTTACAATGTCTCTCTTTCGTGTTTTTAACCATATTTACTTCCACTTACCCCTAGACAGTTGAATAAGGAGATCCTACAACACTTGAGCGCACCCTGAGCCCAGTGGCACACATGGGGACACAAATGTCACTGAGAATGTGAGGGCTACCAAAGAGAGAGGCAGGATCTGGGGGCACGGCTCAGTGAGTGGGGTAAAGCTTGACAGAGGTTGGGGGGCAGCTAAAGACCTGAGAATCAGGGCCCCACCAGAGAGGATGTGGGTCCCAGTTCAGTGTGTTCCAGAGGAGATAGTGCAGAGGGTGTTAGCTGGCCTTCTTCACCCTAGCTGATCTTCATCCCTGTGTTTACACAGACTCATGACAAGAAGCCACCAAGGCTGGTTATAGTCATTACTGGCTCTCAACCCAGCCAACCTTGTTCCCTTGCTGAGATCCAGAACCCAAAACCCAACAGGAAAACCAACAGACCAGCGTGTGTGGTATGTGCCTGTGTCCAGCAGTGTGCATGGGTGTGTGGTCAGAAATCAACTTTGGGGATTCCTGGACCACTCACCACCTTTTTACTTTTTAAAGATTTATTTTTTGGGGGCTGGCGAGATGGTTCAGTGGATAAGAGCACTGGCTGCTCTTCTGAAGGTCCTGAGTTCAAGTACCAGCAACTTACAAGGTGGCTCACAACCATCCATAATGAGATCTGATGCCCTCTTCTGGTGTGTCTGAAGACAGCTGCAATGTACTTATTTAATATAATAAATAAATCTTTGGGTCAAAGCGAGCGGGGCTAACCTCTTAACCTCTGAGCCATCTCACCAGCCCTACTTTTTACTTTTGAGATAGGTCTCAGGGGATGCAGACTGAGCTCAAACTCTCCACCCAACTAAGGATGCTCCTGACCTCCCAGATGCTCCTGACCTCCAGATGCTCCTGACCTCCAGATGCTCCAGTCTCTACCTCTTTTGCCCTAGAACTGTAGTCGTGTGCTACCATACTTGGCTTTGAAAGTTGCCACACCCACTCCAGTAGTGACTCTCTTGACAGGCCCAAAAGCTTGGATGCAGTCCTGAGGCAAAAAGTTCACAGAAACTTAGTCTCTTGGAACCGTAGTCTCCTAGAACTGTAGCATCCTGTATTATGAATGCTCCAAACTTGTCCTTGTGAATGGATCTGTGTGCTTTCTTTCTATATTGTTTTATTATAGATGTCTCCAAGCAATGATTTGCCAAATACCTAAGCAAAATTGAACTTTGCTTCCTGGCCTTCACCGATGCCCTAGGTAATCCTTGAGCGGACCCTGGGCTTGGAATTCAGTAAGAATGTTACCTATTCAGTGACATTCAGAATTGCCTCTAGTATTGTAAGAGAGATAGTGAAAGAAATCAGGCATTACTATCTACTACATAGAGTTAGAAATCTCAGGGCAAGCTTAGCAAAGGAAGTTTAGAATTCTTATAGTTATGTATGGCAGACTACATCACTTAATAGAAGAAAGTCCCCCCACACAATCACTTAGAATAAAGCCAAGTCGCTCCCATATACAGGAATGTACAATGGTTTAGGAAGTAGATCGGGCTGTGGTTTTAGAGTATTGCATTATTCGTGAGAAGGTTAGCTAGAGTGGAACTCCCTAATTAGAATCCTGGCTTGGGTGTGAAAGCCCTTGCCCCAGGAGTGTAAAGACCTCACACCTGGCTTCTAAGAATATAGCTGACCTTAGACAGAGCTGACTTTGTCTCAGTTGTTTTATTGCCTATTTCCTGCCAGTCTTTGTGCTTGCATTCCTGTTTTGTGCGAGTCATTAAGCTTCCGGTAACCTCATTCTACCTTGACTGATGTGTCACCTAACTTCCCTATTTTCTTTTTTTTTTTTTTAAAGATTTATTTATTTATTATATGTAAGTACACTGTAGCTGTCTTCAGACATTCCAGAAGAGGGCGCCAGATATCGTTGCGGATGGTTGTGAGCCACCATGTGGTTGCTGGGATTTGAACTCTGGACCTTTGGAAGAGCAGTTGGGTGCTCTTACTCACTGAGCCATCTCACCAGCCCTCCCTATTTTCTTCTGTATTAAAAGTCTGGTACTTGCTTTGAGAAATTACATTCAGATACCACACTCGCTTGTGTCTGTGTCTGTTTATCACCCTTTTCTTGCTGACTCCTGCCCACCTGTAATGGGACCCCTGGGAACCCTGATTTCTCCGGCAGATTGAGGGGGTCTGACTGAGGCCAGTCCTCGGCATAAAGTGTTGTTTTTTTTTTTTTTTTTTTTTTGGTTTTTTCGAGACAGGGTTTCTCTGTATAGCCCTGGCTGTCCTGGAACTCACTTTGTAGACCAGGCTGGCCTCGAACTCAGAAATCCGCCTGCCTCTGCCTCCCAAGTGCTGGGATTAAAGGCGTGCGCCACCACGCCCGGCTTAAGTGTTGTTTTTTTAAAAATATATTTTATTATGTTTATTTGTATCTTATGTGCATGGATGTTCTGCCTACATGTGTGCCTGTATACTTGTGTGCCTGGTGCCCTGGGAGACCAAAGAAGGGCATTAGATCCCATGGGACTGGAGTTACAGACATGTGTGAGCGGCCATGCAAGAGCTAGCGGTCCTCTGTAAGAATAGCCAGTGCTCACACCCTCTGAGCCTCTGAGCCATCTCTCCAGCCCCAAACTGTTTAAACTACCATAGTGAATCTAACAAAAGATGTGAAACATCTCGAACACACAGGCTTCTGGCAGGACTGTGTATCAGTCCAGCTTAGGAAAACGGAGCCTTTCAGAGACTGACATAGGCATCCCTCATGTGACCCATCCATCTGGCACCTACATGTTTGGCCCAGAGATATGAACTTGTATTTACCCAAAAAACGTTCCACACTGTCCTGGTTAGAGTTAATACTGCTGAGATAAAGCACTGTGGCCAAAACCAACCAGTGGAGGAAAGGGTTTATTCAGCTTATATTTCCACACTGCTGTCCATCTCTAAAGGAAGTCAGGGCAGGAACTCAAGCAGGTCAGGAACCTAGATGCAGAGGCCATGGAGAGTGCTGCTTACTGGCTTGCTCCTTGTGTCTTGCTCAGCCTGTTTTCCTATAGAACCCAGAACGACCTGCCCAGGGATGCACCAACTGCAATGGGCTTGTCCCTCCCCCCATTGGTCACTAATTAAGAAAATACTCCTATAGGCTTGCCTATAGCCGGATGTTATGGAGGCATTATTTTCACTTGAGGCTCCCTCCACTCTGACGACTATAGTTTCTGCACAAGACGACATAACACTAGCCAGCACACGTGTGCACACACGAATATGCCTGTGCCCCAAGCTTCTGAGAAATAATCGAAATGTCATATGTCCGTGAAGTTCCCTTGTGCATTGGACTACCACTGAGGGCGGGCAAGAGGCAAACCTGGGAGCTGGCTGTGGCAGTGCATGCCTGGCATCCCAGTGCTGGGGAGGCTGGCTGACTAGGATCACTGTGAGTTTGAGGCCAGCCTGGGCTACAGAGTGAGCACAAGCAAGCAAGCAGGACTGGAGAGCTGGCTCAGTGGTTAAGAGCATGGACTTTTCTTCCAGAGGTCCAGAGTTCAATTCCCACCAACCACATGATAGCTCACAATCATCTATAATGAGATCCAATGCCCTCTTCTGGTGTGTCTGAAGACAGGGACAATGTACTTACATAAAATAAATAAATGTTAAAAGCAAAACATTCAGTCAAAAACAAACAACAACAAAAACAAGCAAGCAGACAAAGACTTGGGCTCAGTGATGTGCTTGGCATGAGGAAGGCCCTATGGCCAATTCTAAGCACAAACCCACACAAGTATTATAAGGAGAGGAAGAGGAGGAAAGTGGGGAGAGTTACCTCCAACAACCCCACTCAGACTCAAATCCACTCAGACTCACTGCACTGAGTCACAGCAGCCAGACCATCCAAACCAGTGTGTAGTGTGGGAGTTCATCTGTGTGAACCCAGAGGCTAAACTACAGAGAATTACAGGGGCTGGAGAGACGGCTCAGTGGTTAAGAGAACTGGCCAGCCTGGTCTACAAAGTGAGTTCCAGGACAGCCAGGGCTATACAGAGAAACCCTGTCTCGAAAAACCAAAAAAAAAAAAAAAAAAAAAAAAGAAAAGAAAAAAAGAAAGAAAGAGGGCTGGAGAGATGGCTCAGCAGTTAAGAGCATTGACTGCTCTTCCAGAGGTCCTGAGTTCAAATCCCAGCAACCACATGGTGGCTCACAACAATCCGTAATGAGATCTGATGCCCTCTTCTGGGATGTCTGAAGACAGCTACAGTGTACTTACATATAATAAATAAATAAAATCTTAAAAAAAAAAAAAGAAAAGAAAGAAAGAAACACATGGTAGGGGCAGAGTATGGGGAGACAAGGTGGGAGGAGTCTTTGTAGAGTGAGGTCTTTGGTTAATCCCGAAGATGCAAGGGGAAAGACCACCGACTCAAATCATAGTGGCCAAATTAATTACAGCACGCAATTAGTTACAAGCAAGTTTTTTCCTCGTCTGCAGGCTATGTCCCCTTAAAGTGAGATTTAGGACAAGGCTTTTATAGCTCAGGGCAAGGGGCTTTCCAAATGGGGTCATTTAGAGGTAAAACAAGCAGGGTTATGGGAGCAAAACATGGGCGGAACAAGTTCATCAGAAGGACCTCCTCAACCAAAGACAGGATTCCAAGATGGCAGCAAGGTAGACTTAACCTCTGAAACAAAGGTAGGGTTGCAAGATGGTAACGAACAACCTTTCTTGTTTGTTTTCTCTCTTTGTAGCTCTGGCTGTCCGGGAACTCACTCTGTAGACCAGGCTAGCCTCAATCTCAGAAATCAGCCTACCTCTGCCTCCCAAATGCTGGGATTAAAGGAGTGTGCTACCACTGCCTGGCTACAAACAACTTTTTGAAACAAAGACATGATTGCCATTCCTGGAGCAGGCTCTGCAGAAAGATTTGTAGTTCAGGGTACAGGTGGCACATAGCCCGATCCTTGAGAAACAGATTTAATCATAAGCAGGAAAGAAAGTGAAGAAGTATTAAAAAAGTATAGCAAAGTAAAAACAAAATTCGAGGCTTTTGGGCCCAGGCTTGGGAGTGTAGCCTTTGTGGCTTAGTGCTCCAGGTACTGGTCATAAAACAGATAGCGACATTCCTCCACCTACCCGCTTCCTGGGTTCAATTCAAAGAATGGCACCCTGACCATTACTGGAACCTGCAATGCAAATGTGCTATCTTTAGGGGCTCTTAGATTGTTAGGGGCTCTTAGAAACTGTCTTGAGAGATAACCTGACACTTGTGACTTTATACTTCCTTGTGACTCTTAACTGGTATTTTTGGTATTTTCCAACAACACCCTCCCCACCTCCATGAATTGTGGTTTCTTCCTTTAAATACCCCCTTACTCAGCTACTCGGGGCGCCATGGTCCTCTACCCCTGCGTGGTGTATGACCATGGGCCCGAGAACGCTCTCGAATAAAAATCCTCTTGCAAGTTGCAGCAAGACCGTTTCTTGTGGGTGATTTTGGGGTGTCGCCTCTCCTGAGTCAGAACGTGAGGGAGTCCTCACGTTGTGGGTCTTTCAAAAGTAGTTTGTCTTCAGCAGAAGATGGCTTTTAAGCCTAAGATGGAGGCAGGCTGGTTAGTCATATTATTAAATTTTTATTCTATAATTTCACACATACACATGTAGAATGTACTTTGATGATCACCCTTCTCCCACATCTGTTATCCCTTCCCCCTCCCACTGAACCCTTTGTTACTTTAACTTAGTTTCACTCTTGCCTACAGCATTTAAGCATGGCTGGGGAATTATTTACCTGAGCAAGCTCAATTGACCAACCAGTGGTTACACCACTGAAGAGTGCTCTCTCCCAACAACCAGTAACTGCCTGTCCCTCTTCCTCATGAGCCTTGCAGGAGGTCATGAAGATGTCCCATTTAGAGCTAAGTACTCGGGCTGGTGAGATGGCTCAGTGGGTAAGAGCACCCGACTGCTCTTCCGAAGGTCCAGAGTTCAAATCCCAGCAACCACATGGTGGCTCACAACCATCCGTAACAAGATCTGGCGCCCTCTTCTGGAGTGTCTGAAGACAACTACAGTGTACTTACATATAATAAATAAATCTTAAAAAAAAAAAAAATAGAGCTAAGTACTCCACAGCACTGACTCTCAGTGCTTTGAATAGTCTCTGCATTAACTGTCGTCCACTGAAGAAACTATGCTGACCAAGCCTGATGTCAACCCTTATCTCTGAGCTTGAAAAATGTATATTTGGTCTGTTTGACATCGTGTCAATATATAGTAAAACAGAAATAGGCCCTCGGGCCAGAAAGAAGTATGGGAGCTTGCCACCTGTAGCCTCCCCCAGCCTTGAGCAGGCTGGCTCAGGCCTGCCACTGGGAGCTAGGCCACCTAGGGTGGAGTCTTTCCACCTAGACAGGTTTATTGTTCTGCCATCTCTGCAGTTTTTCTCCAAGACACTGCTACCTGCTGAGAGGCTGAAACTGTTCTGACACTATCCTGAAACGAGATCCTGGCGTGGTGGGGGATGGGATCCCCCCTTTATAAGCTCAGACTCTTAAATAAACTTTGAGCCTTGATCAGTATCTTTGTCTTGGTCTAGTTATTTCTCTCGCCATTTTCTCCCATGCAGCCCCAGCCTCCGTGTAGCTGTGGGTGGCTACAGGTGGTGCCTCTAACATGAGGCCTGAATGCGGAAGGACAGACTGAGGGAACACTGTCTTGGTGGAGCTCCACGAGAAGAGGAAGAAGATGTATCCCTGCACAGTAAGCAACATACAGCATTAATATTAGCGCTACAAATGTCATCTATTGAAGGCTGTTCATCACAAGAGTGCAAAAAGGATACAGGCTAGACTGACTCAGCGTTGGCCCAACACTGATATCAGCTAGGGTTTGAGAGTGGAAAATGGGACTGGAAAATTCTAAACAGGTGTTTGTTTGCAGTCAAGAACTGCATCAGAGCCGGGCGTGGTGGCGCACACCTTTAATCCCAGCACTCGGGAGGCAGAGGCAGGCGGATTTCTGAGTTCGAGGCCAGCCTGGTCTACAAAGTGAGTTCCAGGACAGCCAGGGCTATGCAGAGAAACCCTGTCTCAAAAAATCAAAACAAACAAACAAAAAGAACTACATCAGGTGAGAGGAGTAGGGCTTAAAATAATGAAATAAAATAAAAAGAGTAAAATAGAAAAAAAAATAGGGAGATGCTAGATATATAAATGACATGAGAGAGAGATCAAGAGAGAAGGAAAATGGATTTTGGAACTCTTCCAGGGACAAAGGGAAATTGGGAGACTTCCTGTTTTCTCTCTGGCCCCTACAGGAGACATCCTTAGTTCTGGTTACATCAAATTCTCTACCCTCTCTGTATTCTCTGTGTTTGGTGCACCAATCTGTTCACGTGTTAATTCATGTCTGCTTTTGTTTTGTTGTCTGGATGACTGTTTTTCTATGTTTCATGATGAAAACAAAAAAAATGGTTAAAATTTTATCTGCTGGCTTTCCATCTCCCGATTCAGTCTCAGTTTGCACAGCAAAGGCTGATTAAAGTTGTCCCGCACCTTAGCCAGGAGTCACGCACAGCAGGATAGGTTCCACAGAAAAACTGTTTCTAAAAAAGGAGTCTGCAGTTTCGCAGTTCTAAGGCAAATAAGCTGAGAGTTGGGTTTTTTTTTTTTTCTAGAAAATTCTCTGCAATTGTGATTATTGGGTTCAGCAAATGAAAAAGTGTTTTTTATCTCGAAATTATAGCTAGAAAAAGTAAAATTCTTTGATTGGTCCAAATTTATAAGATTCGTGTAGCCACTTCATTTGGTTTCTGACCAGTCTTTTTTTTTTTTTTTACATTTTTTAGAAATTTATTATTATTGTTATTATTATTATTTGTGGTTTTTCTTTCCTTTTTTTTTTTCCAGACAGGGTTTCTCTGGGTAGCCCTGGCTGTCCTGGAACTCACTCTGTAGACCAGGCTGGCCTCAAACTCAGAAATCTGCCTGCCTCTGCCTCCCGAGTGCTGGGATTAAAGGCATGTGCCACCACGCCCGGCTCTCTGACCAGTCTTAAAGGTATGAATATGTTCTGCATGTCTTGGTCATAGAGTATTGACTTATAAGTTATTGGGTATGATTAAAAAGGTGTAACATGGGCTGGTGATATGGCTCAGTGGGTAAGAGCACCCGACTGCTCTTCCAAAGGTCCAGAGTTCAAATCCCAGCAACCACATGGTGGCTCACAACCATCTTGTAAGGAGATCTGACTCCCTCTTCTGGAGTGTCTGAAGACAGCTACAGTGTACTTACATATAATAAATAAATAAATCTTTAAAAAAAAAAAAAAGGTGTAACATTGGTAACAAGAAAGTTAGTTTAAAACTGGTAACTCAGGGTTGGAGTCATTTTAAACAACACGTGGCATGAACTGCCCCAGGAAACTAGGCCTCTAAGGAAGGATACTCCTAAATTGGGATAATATTTTATGTAACTCTTATCCTAGAAAGTAGACTTATTAGAGATAAGATTTAAAACAGTGTCTCTTTAATAAAGCATTAAAATTTCCACTGTCATGCATTCATATGTACAAACTGGCAGCCAAACTTTGTAACATGAAAGTAATGTTTCTGGTATTGATTTTTGTTTTGGTTTGGTTTTGGTTTTTTCCGAGACAGGGTTTCTCTGGGTAGCCCTGGCTGTCCTGGAACTCACTCTGTAGACCAGGCTGGCCTCAAACTCAGAAATCTGCCTGCCTCTGCCTCCCGAGTGCTGGGATTAAAGGCGTGCGCCACCACTTCCCGGACTGGTATTAATTTTTAAAGAGAATAAATTATTTAAGAATGGGTTTTGGGAGCCGGGCGTGGTGGCACACGCCTTTAATCCCAGCACTTGGGAGGCAGAGGTAGGTGCATTTCTGAGTTCGAGGCCAGCCTGGTCTACAGAGTGAGTTCCAGGACAGCCAGGGGCTATACAGAGAAACCCTGTCTCGAAAAACCAAAAAAAAAAAAAAAAAAAAAGAATGGGTTTTGGTTTCCAAAAGTTTTGGATATATTCTAATATTGCAAAAGAAACTTAAAAATTCTGGAATCTGTTCTCACTGCAGAAGGGATAATCTCTGGGCCAGGTCTCAGGCAGCATGCTCAGATTAAGAAATATTTACATTTGAGTTAATGCAAAACTCAGAGCAACCTCATCAAGGCTTGTGTGGAGTTTCTTTTGTTTTGCAAACACTGCCTAGGGAAGTTCTTGGGACCTTGCCTCTTTTTTTTTTTTTTTTTTTTTTTTAACTTTATTACAGATCTATCCAAGTGTTGTTCAAAATAAAGTTTAAATTTTAGATTTATGAAAGGCTGTCACTGAGGCTGTAGCACTTACAGAGGCACTACAATTTGGCTTGCCTACTCCATAGAGAAGTATTATTGATTTGGAAGGTTGGTTTTTTTTCCTTTGTATTGTGAAGGGTTTGCTTCCAGTGAGCTTGTGATCATTGGAAAGTTTTGCCTCTAGGTATAGCTGATAGCCTTACATTATATAATAATATATATATTTTGTTTCTGCTTCAATACAAGAAGCTAAGACTTTGAATTTTTCAATGTATATTGTTTCTTAAATGGAAAGTAACTTATTAGCAAATGCCTCTGAAGGGAAGTTTACTTCAAATCTTTGCTTTTTTTTTTTTTTTTTTTTTTTTTTTTTTTTGGTTTTTTAGAGACAGGGTTTCTCTGTGTAGCCCTGGCTGTCCTGGAACTCACTCTGTAGACCAGGCTGGCCTCTTACTCAGAAATCCACCTGTCTCTGCCTCCCGAGTGCTGGGATTAAAGGAGTGTGCCACCATGCCCTGCGGCAATATCTTTTAATATTTAGGATCTTAGTTATCCTAGAAAAATTGTAGTACAGAAAATTTAAGGCTGGGCGGTAGTGGCCCACACTTTTAATCCCAGCACTCAGGAGGCAGAGGCAAGGGAATTTCTGAGTAAGAGGCCAGCCTGGTCTACAGAGTGAGTTCCAGGACAACCAGGGCTACACAGAGAAACCCTGTCCCGAAAAAAACAAAAACCAAAAAACCAAACCAAAACAAAAACAAAAACAAAAAAGGTTGAATGGTACAGATTAAATAAAACACAAGGATGGAAAGGGTTAGGAACTGTGGGAAGGTCACCTTGCAGGTGCGCAGAGCACAGCACAGGAGATAGTAGCTCAGCCTCACAAGGTGTCAGAGCCAAATCTACATGCCATTATTTCTGGCAAGTCTATGTGTATGTGTGATTGAATGTATGTGGGCATACGCCTATGTGAGAACATGTGGGCATGTGTATGAGGACTCGTGTGCATTTGTGTATGAAGACACATGTACATGTGTGTGAGGACATGTATGCATATGGAGGTCTGGAGCCAACCTCAGGTGTCCTCTATGACAGCTCTGCTTTATGTATGGAGGCAGTCTCTTCTGAACGGGAGCCTGCCAATGCAGCTGGTCTAGCTGGCCTGTCTCTGCCTCCCTGGCGATCCAATGACAGGCAGCTGCACTTGCCTAGCTTTTGTGTGAGTCAGAACTCCAGTGGTCACTTTTTTGGTTTTTTTTTTTTTTTTTTTTTTGAGACAGGGTTTTTTTGTTTTTGTTTTTTTTCTGAGACAGGGTTTCTCTGTGTAGCTCTGGCTGTCCTGGAACTCACTCTGTACACCAGGCTGGCCTCGAACTCAGAAATCTGCCTGCCTCTGCCTCCCGAGTGCTGGGATTAAAGGCTTATGCCACCACGCCCAGTTCAGTGGTCACATTATTGAAGCAAGCACTTCACCTATTGAGTTGTCCCCTCAATCCCTCTTCCTTTTAGTGAGACGGGATTTCATTCTAGCTCAGGTTGGCTTATAGTAATTCTCCTGCCTCAGCTACATCACATGCTGTTTTTGGTTTTGGTTTTGAAGCAATCATGTGGTGTAGCCCAGGCTAGCTTAGAACTCACAATCATGCTGTCTTTGCCTCTCCAGCATAGCCTACCTGTGTGCCCACCATAGAGAGACTTTCCTTTAATCCAGAGTGGACAGGACACAGATGACACAAGCTTTGTGGGGCCATTCTGTTGCAGATGATTGATAAATACCTGTCGGACTCAAGTATTTTCAGTTACAAGTTTTCTTTTCTTTTCTTTCTTTTTTTTTTTTTTGGTGGGTTTTTTTTTTTTTTCGTTTTTCGAGACAGGGTTTTTCTGTATAGCCCTGGCTGTCCTGGAACTCACTTTGTAGACCAGGCTGGCCTCGAACTCAGAAATCCGCCTGCCTCTGCCTCCCGAGTGCTGGGATTAAAGGCGTGCGCCACCACGCCCGGCGCTTTTTTGTGGTATTTTGAAAAAGGGTTTCTCTGTGTAGCCCTGGCTGTCCTGGAACTCACTCTGTAGTTATTGTTTATTTGTTTTGAAGAGTGGAAAATTCCTAGCAACCTGTTAAGATCATAAACACTTGAGTCATAAACACCTGGTCCTCAGACCTCAGCCACTCCCGGAACATACCTTACCTTTCCTGGAACAATCATAATGTTCCAACGACCTCTGTGGAATGTCTCAATGCCCCGGAAGCATTGCCTAAGGTAGCACATGATCTAACTGCTAAAAAAATTTATGACTTCCCCTCCCTCCCCCTGGTTTGTGGTTTTTTCCTTTAAAAGCTCTGTAAAACTTCAGGCCGGGGTCGAAACTCCTCTACTCCTGCTTGGAGCATGAGTCTCGACCCCAGCATGCTGGCCTGAGCTCTCGTTCTGTCTCGTTCTGTCTCGCTTTCAATAAAATTCCTCGTGTGATCACAAAGTCCGGTCTCAGTGTCCTACTGGGTGCGCGACGGTCCTGAGACTTGAGTGAGGGTCTCCCTTCGGGGGTCTTTCAGTTTGTTTTGAAACAGGGAGTGTCACTACAGCCCAGGCTAACCTAGCACTCATATAGCCAAGGATGGACCTTACGTGCTGGGGTTACCAGCGAGTACCATCACTCCTAGCTTATAAATTTTAAAATTAATTAGTTTTAGATAAAAGATCAAAGGCCTGGGTGGAGCTTAATGATCAAGGCAGGGGGATCTCTGAGTTCGAGGCCAGCCTGATCTACAGAGAGTGTTCCAGGACAGCCAGGGCTGCACAGAGAAACCCTGTCTTTATAAGCCAAGAGGAGGTAGAGGGGGAGGGAAGAGAGGGGAGAGTGGGGAGAAGAGAGAGAGAGAGATTCATGTGGTCCAGCCTACCCTAACACTCTGCTGTGCAGAGGATAGCCTCTGTCCTTCTGCCTTTCCCTCTGGAATGCTGGGATTTCAGGCATGCACCCAGATCAGCAGTGTTTGTGCCTTTTCTTACCAACATAATGCAGGCTCCTAGACCGCCCCATGGCTGTTTTGTTTTCAGAAGAAAATTCAGAGTAAAATTCTCCCTGGATCAGGGAAGGGAGGTGGTGAAACCTGAAGGACTTAGGGTTTGGTTTGGTTTGGTTTGTTTTTTTGGGACAGGGTTTCTCTGTGTAAACCTGGCTGTCCTGGGAACTGTCTCTATAAACCAGACTGGCCTCTCTGGCTTCTGCCTCCTGGGTTTTAGGATTTTTTTAAAATGGCTTCAATTCACGTGCATCAGGAGACTCAGAATCGTGGGAGCAAGCTCTTTGCTACACTCTGTGCTTGTAGCAGTCAAAACTTCGGCTGCAGGAAGTTTCCTGAGAGCAGCTGGAGTCATTGCACTGAAGCTGGAGCTGGAGTCTCAATGGTCTTGACTGTTTCTGAAGCCGCTGGGTGGAGCGTGAAGAAAGGACCCTGATGGCCTCCTTGCCACTCTCCCAGGGCCTGGGGACCTGGGGCATTGGCCAAACCCGGGCAGAGGAAGGGAACAGACAAGGGGTGAAAGGCTTTCAACACAAATCCCTGAAAATGAGATGGCAGATTTTTACAGCCACTCTCCCATCCCCCAGACCCCTGCATTTGTTCCTCTCATGCTGAGGGTCTCTTGGCTGGCTCCTCCAGATGGTGACCCTGAGTTCTGACCCCAGGAATGTAGGGTTAAATGACTCCCAAGGTCGTGGCATTTCTAAGTGCTGATACTTGAAGCCAAGTTGGTCAAGATCAAAGCTGTGCCCAGAAGCACCCCAGCCTGGGGCCCCAGACACAGCTTTCCACCTCCTGGGGTTGGGGATGGTGGTGGTGGCAGGCGGCAAGCAGACTTTCAGGGAAAGCTTCTCTGTTTGCACACCTGAGCACACTCCAGCAGCTGGACCCTTCCCAGCCTGCACCGCCAGGCTCGGAGACCTCTTCATTCCCAGGCAGGAGTAGGGAGTACTCCCATCTATACATGACCTTGGGTAGGGGGCAGAATGACTGAAAGCCTTACCTCAGGAGTGCTGAGATGGAGGATGGGTGGGCACCACTATGCCCAGTGGGGTGTCGCTTGTATACTTAATTTGCAGGTGCTGAGTGAGTCACTGGAGAGAGTCCAGCAGGGCTGTTACTGCCTTGTAGACAGCTCCCTGGGCCGGATTCATCAGGGAACATGCATATCTTAGCCAGGGTAGTCACAGGGATCCCCAACAAGCTTGGGAGGAAATCATATAGTAAGGTCCTAATACCCTTGTTGCCTAAACCTCATACCGGAGTTTGGGCAGGCCTCACAGCAGGTGACGCAAATACCTTAGGTTCCTCTTGTGAGTCACCCCAGCCTTGCCACTCCATGCTCAAGTCACCAGCTCAGATCTCCAGAGCTCTCAGGTAACAGTCTGATTCAGCGTGCTATGCAGATGGCCATATGTCCTATAAACACACTTCAGGAGTTTCCAGTTAACGCAAGACAGCAGATGGAGTCCACTCCACCATTCCGGCTCTTGAAGTCACTTCTGGCTGACAGACCAGAAGGCTCAGCTAGAACGTTTAGGCTTCCCATCTCTGCCAGCTGATAGTTTGTACAGTTACTCCTCCACACTTTTTAAAAAATTAATTGATTTATTTGTTCACGTTACATCCCAATATTAGCCCCCCCTCTCCTCCCGGTACTCCCTCACACAGCTCCTCCCATCCCGCCCCACCCTTTCCCCCCTTATTGGTGCTGCTGGGTATCAAACCCAGGAGCTCATAAGCACTGGGTGGGCAAATACCCTAACACTGAACGACTTAGCCCCAGAGTCTATTGTCTTAACCACAGTGTGATAACATGACCCATAGTCCCATGAACTGGAGAATGTGCGCGCATGAGTGTACACACACACACACACACACACACAGGTAATATGACCTTTGTCAACCATCTTATCAGGACCCTCCCCCAGCTGACAGACCACATCTGTGCCTGTTTGTGGCCAGTTGTACAGTGTGCCGAAGGCGGGTCACGTGTAGATAGGGCTTCTTTAAAGGCCCTCTACCTCAGTTGGCTCTTGCCTTCTGCTGTCTGAACCTCCAGCTTCCATCCACCCCAGCTTTACCAGACACCATGGAGAAGGTCCTTGTTCTTCTGCTTGTGTCCCTCCTTGCAGTGGCCTATGCAGCTCCCGGACCCCGGGGTCTTATTATCAATTTGGTAAGGAACCTCTGTGCAGCCGGCAGAGTCTCATGGGGATTTTGTAAGCAGGGCTTCTGACCTCTGGCAGCACACAGCTAGGGCATCCCTCCCTGAGTTCTCAGCTGTCTCATGAGCCTTTTGCCAGAGAGATGGAGAACAGCTCTGAACTCCATCGGACTGAGAGGGAGAAAGTGTTCTCTGCAGCAAAGACGAGCCCTAAGGCTCGTCTAGAACCCTGGATAGGAAGGTCCCATGGTGTAAAGACTGACAACTTTCTTAAAAAGAGCATGATAATGACTCTAGTTTCTACCTTCTAATAAGACCTTTATCATTTACTTTTATTTCTATGAGTACTTTGTAGCTGTCTTCAGACACACCAGAAAAGGGCATCGGATCCCATTACAGTAACATGTGATTGCCAGGATTTGACCTCAGGGCCTCTAGAAGAGCATTCAGTGTTCTTAACTGCTGAGCCATCTCTCCAGCCTCCTTTCTGTAGGCCAGACCCAGTTCTAAGGGCTGGGAGGATGTGCAGTTTATCTTCATAGTACAGCCCAGAGCCAGGCAGAGGAAGCTGGGGAAACTGGGGCTGGAGCCTGTGCAAGGACCCATGCTGCCTTCTCATCATGGCTCAGTGGGGCAAGCCCTGCATGGCCAGCAGCCCCAGGGAAGGCGAGGGGTGTGGGCTAGCCTAGGACAGCCCAGAAATCTCTGTACATGTCTTTTGGACAAGGGTAGAGTCCTCTACTCATTTGAGACAGGACCTCATGGTGTAGCCATGGTTTTCCTGGAACTTATTTTGTAGACCAGTCTAACCTTGAACTCATAGCCACCTGACTCTGACTCGGCCTGTCCAGTGCTGGGATTAAAAGCTAGTGAGCCTCAGCTGGTCATGGTGGTGCACGCCTTTAATCCTAGCACTTGGGAGGCAGAGACAGGAGAATTTCTGAGTTCGAGGCCAGCCTGGTCTACAGAGTGAGTTCCAGGACAACCAGGGCTACAGAGAGAGAGAGGGGGGAAAAAAAAAAGCTAGTGCCTCTGTGCCCAGTAAGTGTGGGGTGTTGTAGAGAGATGGCTGCCACCTTCACAGGCTCCTCTAAGAAGTGGGTAAAGTCAAGCACATGATGCCTGTGTATAATCCCACCTCTGCGGAGGCTGGGGCAGGCGATCACAGGTTGAGGCCAGCCTGGGCTAAATCCACTCCTGCCTGGGCTGTGAGATCCTGTCTCATAAAAAGGACAGAAGGAAGGAAATGTGGGAGACCCTGCTTTGGGGGCACCTGTGCAAGGCAGAAAGGTGCCAATGGCTGGCCAGGGTCACCAGGAGCAGCCAGTAGGACCTATAGGCCTGCACTCCTAGCCCAGGATAGCTTCTCTGCTGCCCCCCACCTCCTGACATGGGTAGGGCACAGTGGTCCCAGACCCATCAAGGGAGGCACTGATTATAGCTGTGGTGGGGCCAGGGACAAGCTCTGGAGAAAGGCATGGGGGAAGGGTTTGGGCTGACAGGTTGTCCCTGCAGGAGGACGGTGAGATCTGTTTGAACAGTATGCAGTGTAAGAGCAGATGCTGCCAACATGACACCATCCTGGGCATCGCCCGTTGCACACACAAGGCCATGGAGAACAGCGAGTGCTCCCCAAAGGTGTGTGCCCTGGAGGGGAGGGAGTGGGGGGGGAGCATCTGGACATGCAATGTTGAAGGAGACGGGAGGTCTCAGGAGCCCATCCCATGACCCCACTTGTCTTTCACAGTGACCCCTAGGTAGGTGTGTGTTCCCATTCCACAGGGTAAATAGAGGCCCCTCGGTGCCATTAAGTTAGTGGGAGTATTGGAGGAGACCTAATGCATGGTCCCCTGGTGAGGCAGTCAGGAACACCCTGGGAAGTACCAGACAGCCAGTTCCCAGCAGAGTAGGGAGCAAAAGATAACCAAGTGACTCTGTTGTTCCCATCTCTGCAGACCCTCTATGGGATCTACTACCGGTGTCCCTGCGAGCGGGGCCTGACCTGCGAGGGGGACAGGAGCATCATCGGCGCCATCACCAACACCAACTATGGCGTCTGCCTCGACTCCAGGCGCTCCAAGCAGTGAGATCACGAAGTTAGCTGGGCTCTACCTTTTTCTCTTCCTCCCTCTGTCCCATCTGAGCCAGCCAGCTGTTGGCAATTAAAATCCACTTGCAACCTTGTCCGCCTCTGCCCATCCTTGCTCTGCAAGTAAAAGTCTCATAAACCTTTGTCTACCAGGGCCAGGGTCCCACAGGGCAGAAGGGCGTGTGGAGACTGAGGTCCACAGCCTGGTGAATAGGCAGGACTAGAGTTGGGCTTAAGAAACAAGCTCCAAGCCGGGCGTGGTGGCGCACGCCTTTAATCCCAGCACTCCGGAGGCAGAGGCAGGCGGATTTCTGAGTTCGAGGCCAGCCTGGTCTACAAAGTGAGTTCTAGGACAGCCAGGGCTACACAGAGAAACCCTGTCTCGAAAAACCGAAGCAAGCTCCAGGCCTTCCACCCCTCCAAGCCCCTGAGGACAGGCAAGCAGGTGCAGACAGCACCGGCCTCCAGTGGGGATTCGCTGGGGCCCTGAATCTGATCAGGTCATCAGACTTTACAGCAAACACCTGCTGAGCCATGTCACCCTCCCAGAATTTCAGAACAGGTGACTCTGAGCCCCAGGCTTACTGGGAGAAAGGTTTGTTCAGGCAACTACAGTGATTGGCAGTCCTGTGTCTCTGTAGAGCCCAACTCCCTTGGCACTTCTGCACACCGAAGATACTTCCCTCAACCTCTGAGGAGCCTAAAATACCATGGGCACTGTTGTCAGTCTAGATACATGCAAAAGCACCACCGTGGCCCTCTTTCCAGGCTAAATGTGTCTCCTGCCTCTGCACCTGGCCTGCACCATAGAAGGGGGAGTGGCTTTGCCCCTCTTTCTTGACAGACAGTGGAACTCCAGTATTACTTGAGGAGGCGGCAAGCCCAGTTCTGGGAGAAGGATCACAAATTCTCAGGCAGGGCCATGCAGCCTCCCTTGTAGCTAGACTTGGTCTGCCCCAATTGTGGGCATTGTGATATGAAGAAGTTTGCCTTGAGCAGCGGTTCTCAACCCCCTTAACCCTGAGAAAAGTGACTCATAATCAGTTATGTGCTCAATAAGTGGGGCTAGCCCTGTGAGCTCAGGGCAGGTGCTGTGTCCCCCAGTCTCTCTGACAGCTGTAGCCCAAACCCCAGGACCAGAGCCTTTCTTCTTTTTCCTAATCATCCCGGACCCAACGTTCTCTGTTATGCCACTTGCTGCTTTCTCCTACCAGTCTCAGAGATTGCTGCCCTCCCAGACAGTACAGTCTTAGGGCAGTGGCAGCCTGAGAGGGTTGCACCCCCTGAGAGTGGGGAACTGCGGTGTGTGTGTGTGTGTGATAGGGAGATACATTCAAAACAAGCTGTTGCTGAGGGAGGGGGGAACAGCCACTGTTGCTGTGGTTACATAGGATGGTCCAAAAGTGAAGAGCTCTTTTAGGGTACAGCTAAAGGCTTGGCCCCTACTATGTCATGACCATATAATCAAAGGCTGGGAGAAGAACTCCTGTGGACCTATGATTCTGGGCTAGCAGGAGAAACAGGCCAGAAGAAACAGCCATGAATGCGTGCTGTACAGGACTATTCTCCCAGCCAAACAACCGCTATCTTCAGGAATTCAGCTGTATTGGGGGTTGAAGTTCACTCAAAGAAGGCCTTAGAGTGTGGGTCATGTGACTATCACGCTCCTCCCAGACAACTGTTTGCAATTCTGCCCTAATTGCTTGAGGCCTGGAGAGGGCGTGGTCTCAGGGAAGCAGATGAAGTGGATTAGGGCAAAGGGCTTCAGCCTTGAAGCCATACGGGAACTGAGGAGCAGGAGTGGGGGCTTGGGGGTACAGAATTCCAGGACAGCATCTCCTGTCCGTAGCCCCTTACCCCTACTCTGTAAGTATGCAGAATGAACTCAAGTTCTGACATGTTGGGGAGGAGGGGAGTGGAAAGGAACTTTGGTTTATTGTCAGAACCGGATTGGATGGGTAGAGATGTTTAGTTCCTTCCCAGTCTTGTTACAATGTAGAAAGTCCTTGTCACAATGTAGAAAGTCCTTGTTACAATGTAGAAAGTCCTTGTCACAATGTAGAAAGTCCTTGTTACAATATAGAAAGTCCTTGTTCTGAGAACAATGGAGACCCCCTGGGGGTCAGCACTCATTTCAAGACTGAGGAAGCCGCTGGCCCCTCTAGGATCTGATTTAAACTCCAGCCTCACTGACTCTGGCTGGCTGATCCCAGCACTCAGAAGGCTGAAGAAGGAGGATCCGGAGTTCAGCTCAAATTTGAGCCCAGCCTCCTGAATGTTGGGATTACAGGCTTACAGCATCATGCCCAGAAAAGGTGGGTTTTTGCTTGTGTAGTGTCTGCTGAATCCAAGGCTGCTTTCTGTGTGGTGGCTTGAAAATCCAGGTCTCTCATAGTT
This sequence comes from Mus caroli, assembly GCF_978045245.1. NCBI lineage: Eukaryota > Metazoa > Chordata > Mammalia > Rodentia > Muridae > Mus > Mus caroli. The sequence goes on from NW_028227273.1 coordinate 65,351,171, forward strand.
CCCAGGGTCACAGCAAGGGGAGAGAATTGGAGAATCAACTGCTTTCTAAATGCCTACAGATGGCGAAGACAGCCCCCAACCCCCCCTGCCCCGCCTCCCACCCCCCACCCCCCACTTGAAGCTGATGATGCTATGTTCAGAAGCTATGAATGTTTCATAGATTCCAGCATGGAGCATTCAATGTTACACAAAAGACAAAAAGACAATGGCAGGATACTCTGTAGTGGTAGAAGAGTTGGAACCACCCTTAATATGTATGGTCTGAACCTTTTAGTACCTATGGAGGGCTGTAGACTCTGTGGTTTATTCCCCTCCCACGTGTAGGTTTGAAGACCACGTGTAGGTTTGGGCCAAACACCAGGGCTGGAATTCCTCTCTTGTGCCACAATTACTCTCTTTTTCTGCTTTGTCTAAAAACTACACATCACCTCCTTCTGCCAGACAGAAACATCCCAAGGCAGGCAGCTTTGGTGGATTTGAGGTATTCTCTCTGCTGCCTTAAACAAGGGGATGATGGGGAAAAGGCTAAAGGAGTAATGATGTCATTTTAGGAAAGAGGCTTCTCTAGTCTAGGTTCTCCTGGAACTTAAAGCAATCCTCCTGCCTCACCCTCCCAAGTACTAGAATTAAAGGCATGAGCCACCATGTCTGGCTTACTGCACAGTGCCAACATTGCTAGGTGAGTAACATATTGGCATGTAAATGTCCTTGTTGTAGAAATTTTTAATCCCAATCCAGGGTTTGTACCTACCTTTGAGCATTTAGTTCCCTGATTAAAAAAAACACACACACACACAAACAACCTTTATATTTACAATAAGCCTTAATCAGCACAAGAGCTGGAAGATATCTACCCTCTATGCTATTAGAATCTACTTTCCTATTGATAACCCTGACTTATTATTTACTATCTTTCATCTGGGCCACTCTTAACTCCAATTGGCCACCCCTCAGGGCCATGTTTTCTTGACTCCTAACCCATGGCATCTTTCTCTTCCTCTTCCTCTCTTCTCTCCCTCATTGTTCTCCGCCAAGCCCTCAGCCTTGGAACCCTAACCCCCCCCCCATGTCTTTTCTGCCCAGGTATTGAATGTTGGCATCTTTATTCACCAATCAGAAATAACTTGGTGGTGGGGGTTGGTGAGGTGGCTCAGCGGTTAAGAGCACTGACTGTTCTTCTGAAGGTCCTGAGTTCAAATCCCAGCAACCACACAGTGGCTCACAACCATCTGTAATGAGATCTGATGTCCTCTTCTGGTGTGTCTGAAGTCAGCTACAGTGTACTTATGTATAGTAATAAGTAAATCTTTAGGATGGAATGAGATACAGTGTACTCAATACATAAAATAAATAAATAAATCTTAAAAAAAAAAGAAAGAACTTGGGGGGCAAAGTCACATAGTGTTACTTGCGGGGGGGGGAGGGAGGGGGACTCAGTTGGTAGAGTGTCCTGGGTTCTCACCCCAGTACTGCATAAACTGGGCATGGTAGTGCAAGCCTGTGGTACCAGCACTCAGGAGTGTGGGGCAGGAGGTGCAGAACCAGGGTGTAAGCTAAGCAGGGAGAGTAAGGCCAAGCTGACCAGAGGAGGAGGTGGAGCAGATTCTCTGTGGATGTGGGAACACCTGGAAGAAGCAGGCCCACCCAGTCTCCTCCCTCCTCTGCAGAGCCCAGGCTGTCCCAGCCTCCACCCTCCTCTGCAGAGCCCAGGCTGTCCCAGCCTCCAGCCTCCTCTGCAGAACCCAGGCTGTCCCAGCCTCCAGCCTCCTCTGCAGAACCCAGGCTGTCCCAGCCTCCACCCTCCTCTGCAGAACCCAGGCTGTCCCAGCCTCCAGCCTCCTCTGCAGAACCCAGGCTGTCCCAGCCTCCAGCCTCCTCTGCAGAACCCAGGCTGTCCCAGCCTCCACCCTCCTCTGCAGAACCCAGGCTGTCCCAGCCTCCAGCCTCCTCTGCAGAACCCAGGCTGTCCCAGCCTCCAGCCTCCTCTGCAGAACCCAGGCTGTCCCAGCCTCCACCCTCCTCTGCAGAACCCAGGCTGTCCCAGCTGGGTTTCTAGTCAGTGATTGGCTTAGGTAAGTGTCAGTCTCATGAGGCTGGGGAGAAGGCTCCTTGTGGTTGTCAAAGGCAGCACCCAAACCATCCCAGACTTCAGTTCCGGGATATCTGCTCTGGCCTTTGCGAATATTGCATGCACATTGTGTCTAGACAATACATGCAGGGGAAACAGCTATACACACAACATAAAAAGAAGCCTTTTAAAAATTATTTTTAAAATGGGCTGGAGAGATGACCCATCAGTTAAGATGTTTTTTCAGACTACCTCAGTTCAATTCCCAGTAGCCGCAGCAGGGTGGCTCACAACTGCCTACAACTCAAGCTCCAGGCAAACCCATTACCCCCGGCCTCCATGGGACCTGCGCTCATGAGCTTGTACATGCTCACACATCCACGTGTGCTCATGCATGCACAACTAAAAAACAACAAAACAAAACAAACCAAACAAAACAAAAAACAAAAATTCACACTGGTAGTGGATAAACTCTTGACGTTGCTAGGCTACCAGGAAGGAATTCAGCGTTGGACCCGGGGCTGGCTGGGGCCTGAGCTGAGACCTGCCTTGACTCTGAATTTCATACCTAACCACAAACAAATTCCCCACATCACTTAAACGAGTCCAGATGGGCTTTTCAGATGTTCTTGAAGCAAGGAAGTCTATGGTGACACCCAAGGGTTGAGCCCTGGGGCACAGCCTGTTAATCTGAGCCTCAATTTGTCTGTCTGTACAGTGGAGCTGGCAGGAGGAGGCAGGACTCCTCCTAAAAGTGGAGGAGTCAAAACACCGGCTTTTTTGCCATTCCACAAGTCACACCCTTTCATTTGTTTTTGTTTGTTTGTTTGTTTGTTTGTTTGTTTTTTGTTTTTTTTAAAAGGATGGTGGGGGGGGGAGTGTACATGTGCACGCCCCGCCCCCGCGGTCTCATGAGCGCAGTACCTGCAGAGGCCAGAAGAGGGCAACAGAATCACTGACATTGCTGTTAACTGGTCCTTGTGAGGCACCCAGTGGGAGTGTTGGGAACTGAACTCTCCAGGGTCTCCTGGAGGAGCAGGAAGCAGTCCTAACCACTCCACCATCTCTCTAGCCTCACATTCCTGCATGACAGTTTGTTTGTTTGTTTTTTAATTTTCCTTTGCGTGTGGCACACACATGCTGGGCTACACGTGTGGATGTCAGAGGAGAGAGAGATGGATTGGGATTCCACCTCTCCTACCATGTGACACCTGGGGGAATGAACTCGGGTCCTTAAGCTTGGCAGCAAATGTCTCATCTCAGTAAGCCAGCCGAGTCTTCTTGTTTGCCCACGTCCTTGCATCTATACATCCCTACACAATTGAACACACTCCCAGTGACCTCCACCCTTCCGTTCCCCCCACAAGATATCTCCTCACTCTGACTCTCCCCACACACTCCCAGCCTCATCCTCAGTCCAGTCTCTCCCCAGGAAACTCTCCCTCCCTCCCTTCCTTCCTCCCTCCATCCCTATTCCCACCAAGGCTTTAGGCAAAAAACCAACCCGTGGAGAGGCTCTCTTCCTGCCTCAGTGTCCCCTTTTGCCTTTCCCACAAAGGACAGACAGACAGCAGAGCCGGGAAGTGATTTTAATGCTCAGGAGTCGAAGTGGAGTTGGGGATGGGGGCGACACCTGTGGAGGGGAAGGTCCAGCAGCAGGGGCCAAGAGCAGCCTATGTCATCCTCTATATCATTTGACACCGGCGGGGACATGTGGGGTCCTTAGAATGACAACTCAAGCCAGCTCGACAGGGACACATGATGTTCAGGCTCCTCTTGGTCTGTGGGAGAGGAAGGGTGTGAATTGAAGGTATCACACTTGTGGAGATTGGGGTAAGAGTATAAATAGTGGTGGGAGATGCCCCAACCCGAGGTTCCATGTCATATGACCATGAATACAGCCTGGGTCATATCCTTTCTTCCTCTGTCCAGTGGGGGATAGCGGCTGCCCTGGTTTCTCGTCTTAGATTTTATTTATTTATTTATTTGTTTATTTATTTTTATGTGTTTGCCTGTGTGTTTGAATATGTCTGCAGGCCCCATTACATTGCCTGGAACTAGAGTTACACATGGTCGTGAGCCACCATGTGGGTGCTGAGAATGGAACCCCTTCCTGGCAAGAACAAGTGCTCTTCACTGATGAGCTAACCCCACCCACCCCACCCCCCTCCGCCCCCGGCCAACCCCCAGGCTGGATTTTCTTGTTAACATAACCTAGACTCATCTGGGAAGAGGGAACCTAGGTTAAGGAATTGCCTCCCTTTGATTGGCCCGTGGCTGTGTCTGTGAGAGATTGTCTTAATGATTGGCATGGCAGGGCCAAGCCCACTGTGGGCGGGGCCATCCCTAGGCAGGTGTACCTGGTATGAAAGGCTAAGCCTGAGCCTAGTAGGAAGCCACAGAGCAGTGCTTCTTCTTGGTCTCTAATTCAGCTCCCGCGCGATGTCCCGTGGTGATGGAGTGTGACCCAGTAACACACTTTCCTTCCTGAGTTGTTATTTTGGTCTTGGTATTTATCACAGCAACAGAAAGCAAGCTAGAACAGTTCTCATCTCCCTGTTCTAGAGAGGGAGATACAATGTACCAAGTGGCCTCTAATACTAATAAAGCGATTCTCCAGGCCACAGTGGGGCCCTGGCTGGTTCCTTTAAGCTCGGGCAGAGGACCAAGCCAGGATATGGAGGCTGGGTCCATCCTTCCTAGGAGTCTTTGGGTCCAGGGCCCTGGAGTAGGAAGAAAACCTTTTGTGCCTTTGCATCTCCCAGTTGATCTCAGTTGACCTGCTTGAATGAGCCCTGTGAACTTTCCCCAGTCACTTTGTGAGGGAGACACATTAGTCCCAATGACTAAGGTCAGAGCAGGTCCTAAAGGCAGAAGCTGGGGGCAGCCAGGATGTAAGCCTGGATCCTAGGAAGCTGAGGTCCTAGCTAGCCCTGCAGCCCTCCCAGGTAACCAGGTCACAGGCACTAGGTCAAGGTAGGTGTATCTCCCGTCCTTCTCACCTCAGAGAGGTTAAGGAAAAGATTCTCATCTGGTGTGCAACAAGCACCTACTATGTACAGTCACTGGGGGGGGGGCACAGGGAATGTGACTCAATGAGTCTTTGCAAGTTCCCCTTCCTTGGGGCAGCCCAGGATGTAAAAATACCACATAGAAGAGAGATTGCAGGATGAATAGTAGTTGGTCGTGGGGGCAGGGCACCAGAAGAGGCAGGTGGGGGTGGGGGTGAGGGCTGGGAAGTGGGGGAGCAGAGGCGTCTGTCTCTTTTTTATAACCTCCCCCACTCTTTCCCTGCTTGTGGGTGTCTCACCTGTGGCAAGCACCCCATGCCTATGCGGGACTTGGGGGTGCAGAAGGCTCCGCTTCTCTCCAGGTCTATGAGGCAGCAGTCGCTGGAGCACTGGGTATGGTGCACACACTTGTCTCCGTTGGCCTGGAGAAATAGCCCCTTGGTTACTAGCTCTTGTCTACAGAAGGATGACAGAGGTCCTGGCATTGCCCAAGAACCTCAGGGTCCAGGAGGGAAAGCCATGAGATTGTCACCTCAGACCCCCACCCAGGGTATCCCTCCTAGAAGCTGGACTTGACTGAGAAAAAAAGAAAGAAAGAGAGAAAGAAAGAAAGAAAGAAAGAAAGAAAGAAAGAAAGAAAGAAAGAAAGAAAGGAAGGAAGAAAGAAAGAAAGGAAGAAAGAAAGAGGAGGCTGGTGAGATGGTTCGGCGGTTAAGCGCACTGACTGCTCTTTCAAAGGTCCCGAGTTCAAATCCCAGCAACCACGTGGTGGCTCACAACCATCTGTAATGAGATCTGACACCCTCTTATGGAGTGTCTGAAGTCAGCTACAGTGTACTTAAGAAATAATAAATAGGGGCTGGTGAGATGGCTCAGTGGGTAAGAGCACCCGACTGCTCTTCCGAAGGTCCTGAGTTCAAATCCCAGCAACCACATGGTGGCTCACAACCATCCGTAACGAGATCTGGCGCCCTCTTCTGGAGTGTCTGAAGACAGCTACAGTGTACTTACATATAATAAATAAATAAACCTTTAAAAAAAAAAAAAGAAATAATAAATAGGGCTGGTGAGATGGCTCAGCAGGTAAGAGCACCCGACTGCTCTTCCAAAGGTCCTTAGTTCAAATCCCAGCAACCACATGGTGGCTCACAACCATCCTGAACAAGATCTGACTCCCTCTTCTGGTGTGTCTGAAGACAGCTACAGTGTACTTACATGTAATAAATAAATAAATCTTTAAAAAAAAAAAGAAATAATAAATAAATCTTGGGGGGAAAAAAACCCTAACTTTAAAAACAAAAAAGAGTGGCCGGGCGTGGTGGCACATGCCTTTAATCCCAGCACTCAGGAGGCAGAGGCAGGCGGATTTCTGAGTTCGAGGCCAGCCTGGTCTACAAAGTGAGTTCCAGGACAGCCAGGGCTATACAGAGAAACCCTGTCTCGAAAAACCAACCAAAAACAAAACAAAAAAAAAAACAAAAAAAACAAAAAAGAGCAGGAGCTGGGCATCCTGCCCCCTCACCAGCATGGATTCCATAGTTAATGGGCATGAAGAGAGGGGGCAATATGGCTCAGCCAGCAAAGGAGCTTCCTATGTAAGCTGGACGACCTGAGTTCACTTTCCCCCCTTCCTGGGGCTGAGTAAAGATGGGAGGGAAAAACAGACTCCACTGAGATAGATGCCCCTGGCCTCACATGCACAGACATAGGAGGGGGGAGGGAGAGAAGGAGGGAGGGGGGAAGGAACCTTAAGAATTTAAAAAAAAATGGAAGGGAGAAAGGGGAGAGGAAGACCCTTGCATCTAGAAGGGTCCCTAGGTCTTGGAGGAGAGCATGGGAACCCCAGAATCAGCAGGTAGAGAGGGCTTGGGATAGTGGGGGAGGGGTGGTGAGCCCAGGGCTGAGAAAGCAGAGAGGAGGGCTGGGCCAGGGGCAACCATCTCCAGTCTAGGAAAGGCAAAATGAAACCTGCCCAGGACTGTGAAGTACATCTACAATACCCACTACCCCCACCTCCATCCCTACCCCACTTCAGACAGGGTGTGCATCCGACAGCCCTCAGTCCCCACCTTTCTGTCCCAGGGCAAGTCAAGGGCAATGCTCACCTTTTTGGGAGCTGAGTTTTCACTGCGTTTGTGTGACAGGGTCCCAGCAAGCAAAGCTAGGACGGTGACCAAGGCCTGAGTGAAGGCCATGATGGCCTGGGTGGCCGCAAGCTCCCTGAACCCGGCTGGGGATAAGTCCCTGTCGCTGTGGGAGTGGGAGCCAGCCAGCGTGGGCCCGATGGTCACAGACTGTCCTGCTCAGTGCATGTGGGACAAGGACGGCTGATTCCCAGGCTAGGCTTTGGCAGCCTCTGGATGGGCTGGAGGGAGGAAAGGCTCTGGACCAACCGGGCATTTGTGCTGTGGAACCCGCGAGCCTTATAGTGGCTACTTTGAAACACAGATTTCAAACTGTAAAGGAAAAGGTATTTTCTTTACTCATCTTGAGTAGCGAGTTTGAAGAGGGTGGGGTGTGTGGTGCAGAGCTGCCAAGCTCACTAAGGGACCAGGGCCAGGGCCCTTAGAGGGAAAGAGATCCGTAGCACGTTCCTACCCAAAGTGCCTAGGGTGGCAAAGAATCCCTGAGGCAGACGAGGGAGACATTTGGAGACAATGGAGACCTGACTGGGGTTTCCGGGCAGGGGCAGATGGGATGAAGGTGAGGCAGGAGGGTGAGGGGGTGAGCTCAGGGTTGCGGGGTGAGCCCTAGTGGAATGCAGAGCAGAGAATCAGGGTGGTTATTAGCGGAAGCTGACTGGGACCCGGAGCCCAGCTGCAGTGGCTTCTCTGAGAAAAGCTATTTACTACGGGGCTAGTATTGGGACCAGAGACTCTAGCCTGCGACCCTAAATACAGGACGAGGCTGGTTGTCCTAATATGTGAGGACAGCAGACTTGAAGGACAGTTGGAGCCACCCGCACCGTCCCTATACACATTCCTGTGGCGGGGCAGGGCTGGAATATGCAGTGTGCTCTCATCCCTCCTGCTGGCCCGGCTGGCCCACAGGTCTCAGAGGAAGCTACCTGAGCTGAAACAGCTGGTCTCCAGACCTGGCTGACCTTTAACCCCTGTAGTCACCCCTGGACAGAGGTTGACAATCCTACCGAGTAGCCAGGTATGTTGTCCCATAGCCTGACCCCTAAAGCAGGGTGCTGTTTCTAGAAAGATGGTCTACGGCAGGGGAATTCCTCAGCAGGGCCAGAGAGAGTTCTGTGCAACCTCTGTGTTCAGGTGAGATACACGCACACAGCCTCACGGAAGCCAGGAGCTAGTGTTCTACTAAAACTATTCATATGAGGGCTAGATGCCTGTGTTCTCTGACCTCAAGCCTCGTCCTTACCTCCCTCTACCCCCATGAGTCTGACCACATTGCTACCCAACCCCTTAGCCAGTGAAGGCTCCTTCCTTCATTACCAAGAGGTAAGAGTAAGAAGGAATTCAAGCCAGACTAGCATTAAACCTCATTTGTTATCATTGTTTATTCTAAGATCAAAGTCTCCTATATTCCCGGCTGGTCTTGAACTCCGTAGACTGTGATAATGATCACTGGGTAAAGTCGTTTACTACCAAGCCTCAAGACCCGAGTTCAATCCCCAGGACCCCACATAGTAAAAGGAGAACATCAACTCTTGCAAATTGTCCTCTGACCTCCAGAGGAGGGGCATGGTAGAAACACACACACACACACACACACACACACCACACACACACACACCACACACACACACACCACACACACACACACACACCACACACACACACACACCCCACACACATACACACACACACACACACACCACACACACACACACACACACACACACACACACACACACACACATACACACTTACTCCTGCATCTGCCTTATGAGTGCTAGGGTTACAGGCACACACTTCCATACCCAGTTTGATGCTTGACACCTTGCCTCATTTCTGTGATGCTAAGGGATGAACCCAGCTCGTTGTGCCTCCAAATCTAATGTTTTGCATGTAAAATTCCAAAGAAACGGTTCTGCGTCCACAGACATGTCAAGCCAGGATGGCAGAGACACAGACACACCTGTCCTGAGGTGTCTCTCCTCCACGCAAGACTCTGTGGAAAGAGATCGATTCTCAGCATATAGCCTCAGCTGGCCTGGAATTTGGTATGTAGAGGTGGCTGGCTTCATACTCACAGAGCTCCACTTGCTTCTGTTGTCTGAGTGCTGGGAATAAAGAGGTGGCGAGGTTTGTTTATTTGTTTGTTTGTTTGTTCTGAGATAGGGTTCTACTTTGTAGCCCAGGCTGGCCTAGAACTCTTTATGTAGTCCAGGTTGGCTTCAAATTCATGGCAATCCTCCTGCCTCAGCCTCCCAAGTATTTCGATTACAGGGGTGAGCCACCACACCCAGCTCTGCGGGATTTTTATTTTATTCTCTTTGGTCTTTAATAAATGCTAATGGTGAGCCATCACTGGTTTCTACTGCCCCCTGGTGGAACACCCACTCTTCTACCACTGCATAGGGTTCTCCTGGTTTGTCCAACCACCTTGTCTTAGCCAGTTATCTGTCTCCACCAGCCAACTGTGTGACTTCCCTGGATTCTTAACTCCCTGCTGCTCAGGTGGCCTTGAGGGCCCAATGGACCAGCCATACATGTCCAGCCTGAGAATTCATTATGAAGGAGTTGTATAGCAGCCAATGGCTGAATTCACCCAGAGTCCTCAAAGTTGGTACCCACCCCACCCCCGCTCCTAAATGACCTGACCTTTGAGAACCAGTGACAGAGACAGAGCTGACTGTAGAGAAGGTACAGATGTCCCGACTTCTAGAAAGTCCTTCTGCCATTCCTTAAACCTATTCAGTCAGTGTATGCAAGACTGAGCCATACCTACAGAACAGTTGGGGTCCGTGGTCCTCTGAGCAGAACAGCCGCCTTCTTCATGGGATCAGGTGTACCTGCTTGCAAGAGGACAATACATTAGGCCTATTGACTGTTCCCTCACAGGAACACGGAGAACCACTGGGCCAGCTGAGATTCCAGCCACCTTCCTCTGCCCCTCTTGGTTTTTGTATACAATTTCACATGGCCTGGGGCCTGGGGTTGGGGGTCAGAGTATATTGGCTGGGACTGGAACTAAGCTGGCCTCCTTTTAGGCTCTGAAGAAACAATTCTTCATGCTGAGAGACATTCTAGTAGGGCTGCTTTGGTGTTCAGTCATGATCCTGTTAGCACTCTAGCACATTCAGACTGTTCACGTGACTTTCTGGGCAGCTGGTGTGCTCGCTCTCTCTCTCTCTCTCTCTCTCTCTCTCTCTCTCTCCTGAGACTTCTCTGAGAGCATAATTGGCCAGTGAACCCCAAGACCCCCCCACTGTGTTTCTTCAGTTCTGTGGTCACTAGCACACTCTGTCTCTGGGGTTCTGTTATTACTGCTTCTTGGGTCTTTGAGTGCTTTGCCTGCTTGTATGTCTGTGCACCATATGTGTGCCTTGTGCCCTTCCAAGGTCAGAGATGTTGTTGGCTCTCTAGAACCAGAGTCAGTGTGAGCAGCCCCGTGGATGCTGAGAATTGAACTCAGGTCCTCTGAAAGAGCAGCAGTGCCCTTACCCACTGAGCCATCTCTCCAGCCCTGTTATTTTGTTGTTTTGTTTGTTTATTGTTGATGATGTTACTGATGCTTTGGGGTTTGGGGTTTTCCCCCCACATCTGAGATTTTATTATGGATCAGTACCACAGACACTTCAATTCTTAATACATGTACCCAAACTCCAGAGTCACATAATGTTCCTTCGGAACAGTTACGCCAGCGATGGTCCTGCCGCAAGCTTGCCAAGTTTCCCACAAGACCTTGCAGAACAGTCAGACACTCAGGGTCTTCCCCTCTGCTGAGTGAATCACAGTTTTACGGCACACACGACGCACACTCAAGTTTTCCATCTTTCGAGGCTCATTATTATGACTTTTAGGAAAATGGGCTGCTTTGACCAGAGCCGTCACCGTCCTGACAGGGCGAGGACCAGTAAGAGGTTGTATAGGAAACAGAAGACAGGATGTAATTTAAAATATCCCAGAAATGGGTTGGAAAGATGGCTCAGCCACTAGAGGCTAGGTTCACAACCAAAACTATGAGTTCCCGTTCTCAGCACTCATGGCTGTCTCTCCAGCTACAAAAAAAAAAAAAAAAAAAAAAAAAAACCAAAAAAACCCCAAACAAACCTGAAAAATGAAAAGAAAAAAACAACAAAAAAAAACCCCAACCCAAACCCAATCCAGACCCCCACACACATCTGAGATGCCGGTGTGCAGCTGAGCATACTTCGTGCTCCATGGTGCAGGATGCTAATATTCCCTCTGTGGGATGTGTCTCTGACTCCAGAGACAGAGCCTCCTTGTTTCAGTGTGCCACTGTCCCCTGGATGTACGAAAAGCTAAGCAACCAACAAACGATTTCACCTTTTTTTTTTTTTTCTGAGACAGGGTCTCACTGTGTAGCACTCAAAAATCCACCTACCTCTGCCTTTCAAGTGCTGGGATTAAAGATGTGCGCCACCACCGCCTGGCCTTCACCTATTTTTTTTTTTTGGTTTTATGAGACAGGGTTTCTCTGTATAGCCCTGGCTGTCCTGGAACTCACTTTGTAGACCAGGCTGGCCTCGAACTCAGAAATCCACCTGCCTCTGCCTCCCAAGTGCTGGGTTTAAAGGCGTGTGCCACCACACTCGGCTCACCTATTTTTTTTTAATTTTAGATTTTTATTATTTGATGGGTGTGAGTGTTTTGCCTGCATGTATGTCTCTGCATCATATGTGGGGCTGTTACCCTGGTGATGAACTTCCGTGTGGGTGCCAGGAATTTAACCTGGGTTCTTTGCAACAAGGGGTGTTCTTAACCACTGAGCCAACTCTCCACTCCACGATTTCACCCCTTAAGAAATCAGTTATGGGCTGGAGAGATGGCTCAGTGGGTAAGGGCACTGACTACTCTTCTAGAGGTCCTGAGTTCAATTCCCAGCAATGACATGGTGGCTCACAACCATCTGTAAGGGAAATCTGATGCCTTCTCTGGTGTGTCTGAAGACAGGCACAGTGCACTCACATATATATATTTGAGACAGGGTTTCTCTGTGTGGCCCTGGCTGTCCTGGAACTCACTCTGTAGACCAGGCTGGCCTCGAACTCAGAAATTCACCTGCCTCTGCCTCTTAAGTGCTGGGATTAAAGGTTTGTGCCATCACTGTCCAGCTAATGAATATTTTTTTTTAAAAAAGACTGAAATCCTCAAGAGAAAACTTATTTTGAAATAACTAAAATATAATACTTTCTTTAATGATGACATTGATTAAATGTGCACACACCAGTCACAGCATACACGTGGAGGTCAGAGGACAACTTGAAGGAGCCAGTTCTCTCCTGCCATGGATTGCTGAGGATTGAGCTCAGATCCTAAGGCTTGGCAGCAAGCACCTTTACCCACTCAGCCCTCTCGCAGGCTCCAGACAGGCCTTCTCCTATGTTCCAGTTTAGAATCTGTGAGGAGCGGGTGTGGCAGAAGTCCCAAGATGGCGCCCGGGACTGCAGCCAAGTCTTATGACTTGCACCTGACTTCCTCATACACCTGAAAAATAAGCCATGTCCACTGGGTGAACTGCGCAGGTGCACCATGATGCAAGATCGGACCATATGACGAGTGATGATTCTGGCCAATGGACTGCTGTTAAGTGGACAGGGCTGATGGGGCGTGGTTGAGAGGATATATAAGGGATTGCGATTGGGGACGGGTTGGTTGTTGTTTTTTCCTGGAGAGATTGATTTCTGGAGAGAGATTCATGCATGATGTTGAAAGGTTCCTGAATAAACTGCTTTGAGAAGAACATAGTGTTGTCGCTCTTTTCTGCTGGTCGGAATAGGAAGCGACAAGAATCCATGGTATTCAGACTTGTTTAGGGTCTAGCAGACTTGCTCTGGGGAAGTGAAATGCTTTGACTCGATGACGAGCATCCTGCAGAGAGAGCGGGCCCTCTTGGAAAAGTACCCTCCAGCCCTGGGCAAAGCTGGACCAACCAAGCTTGATGGAGCCAGGTGAGCAACCAAGACACTCCAAGTTCTGGAAATAACAAGTGATTGTTGGCTTTTGTTCTTGTGTTTCCCAGAGGCTGTCACCCCAGAGAAGTGACAATCTTTGTCTTCTCTGAGAGGATCTCACAATACAGCTTCTCTAAGGCTGTCATAATGCCAACGGGCTCCTAAGTGCTGTGTTGCTATTCATTTTACAGACAAGGAGACCGAAGCTCAGACAAGGTTCGTGCCTCACCCCAGGTCACACAGCTAGCAAGTAGCAGGGATAGGATTCGAACCCAGCAGTCTTGACTCCAGCCTTTGCCCTCTTTGTCTGTCTGTCTGCTCTCTGTCCCCTGTTCTTACCAGATAGTTTCAGCTCCTATGCAGGCTCGTTTCTGATGTAAATTTTGACAGGATAGTAACAGAGCCACGGTCCCTTACTCTGTTTAACACTCCAGAATCATGCTGGACTCCTTCTTGGCCAGGACTTGAATTGGTACATGTGGAGTGAATAAGAAACTGACCTGGGTTAGCAAGATGGTCCAGCAGGGCTTGCTGCGAAGCCTGATGACCTCAGTTCAATCCTGGGATCCACGTAACAGAAGGAGAGAACTAATTCTACTCCATTCTCCACGCGCGCGCACACACACACACACACACACACACACACACACACACACATCAGCCTACCTCTGCTTCCTGAATGCTGAAAGCCATGAACCACCATGCCTGTCTTAAGCCCATCATTTTGAAGTTTCTAAATCCAGGATGAGGCTCTCGCCACTGCAACTGATTTAGCATCCAGTGAGGCCAGAGGTGGATGGTGGCATGTCCCACAAGGGACTCATGTGCCCAGGGGCACAACACCAAACAGGAGATCAGAAAGAGGCTAGGCTCCCACACAGGCACCCCCCTCAAGGGCCCACACCATTCCCAATAGGAGGAACTGGGGAAGATTTTTAAAAAAAAAATATTTATTTTATGTATATGAGTACACTGTCACTGTCTTCAGACACACCAGAAGAGGGCATCGGATCCCATTACAGATGGTTGTGAGCCACCATGTGATTGCTGAGAATGGAACTCAGGACCTCTGGAAGAGCAGTCAGTGCTCTTAACTGCTGAGCCATCTCTCCAGCTCTGGGGAAGATTCTTAAGCCACAGACAGAGGACTGAACTGGAAAGATGGCTCAACAATTAATAGCACTTAATGCTCTTGCAGAGGGCAGGGTTTGATTCCCAGCACCTGCATGGAAGTTTGCAACCGTTCCATTAAAACACATAACACTGGGGCTGGAGAGATGGCTCAGCGGTTAAGAGCACTGACTGCTCTTCCAGAGGTCCTGAGTTCAATTCCCAGCACTCACTGGTGGTTCAACCATCTGTAATGGGGTCCAATGCCCTCTTCTGGTGTGTGTCTGAAGACAGCTACAGTGCACTCATATAAATAAAACAAAACACACACACGCACACATCTCCCCCGCCCCCGCCCCCCCCCCCCCAGCACCTCTGTCCTCACAGGAAAGGGTGTCCTCACATTCAGGCTTTAAGGGTGTCTGGGAGATGACTTTCGGGTCAAAGTCCTTGCCAGGCAACCATGAGGACTGGAATTCACATTCCTCACAATCCATGCAAATGCCCAATGGATGATGAGCTACTGGCTGTCCTTCCGGCCATCCCCAGAACGACTTGGCTGGTGAGACTAGCCAGATTAGAGACTAGCCTGGGTTCGACTGAGACACCCCATCTCAGTAAATCAAGTAATAAAGCAGAGGGAGTTGATCCTCCTGTCAAGCTGGGGCCTTCACACGTGAGAGCGCATGTGCACAGACACAAATGTGCACATGTTCCCTCCCCCTCACACACACACACACACACACACACACACAAATTGAAACAAATTTGTAGAGCAGCAACAGAAGGGGCAGTCAGTCTCCCAAACACAGAAGTGGGATGTGTTTGGGTGCTGTTCCACGGCCTAGGGGGAGGCCCTGATGAACAGCACCTCCACCCAGGTCCTGGGAGGCAACGGACAGACGCTTGCTTCCGGAGGCCTCGAGCTTCCCTCCCGTACGCATTTATTGGATCTCCTTAACTTCACTTCCCGGTTTTAAAGCAGGAATGGCTAGGTCGGCAGGAAGAGGGTCGGGATCCCAAGTCCTGGGGACACTGCAAGCTCACTATGACTTTGCAGGCCTGAATCTGAACTTCCTCCTCAGGGTGGATGACCAGGGAGAGCAGTCGGTCTGCCAATCTGGACTCATCCCCAAAGAGGGCTTCGTGCAGGGATTGCTCGTTGTAATGCCATTTGACCGCTCGGTAGTGGGTGGCGTTCCGACCTTCACTCAAGTGTTCCGCAAACACCAGCACCTCGAACAGCAGACTGCCCGGCTGTGAAGACTGGAAGAGGTTCAGGAAGTTGGGACGCACCTATGATGGAGATGGGAGAGAATCAGTGAGACTCTGTCCGTTCTCAAAGTCTCATCTTTGGCTTTTTGCTCTCTCGCGGACCCAGGTTTGCCATTTCCTTTCATGATCGTTTTCCAGAGAGACTGCTTCACGGTCAAGAGAACATAAGTGAGATTAACTTTAAGACAGTGTGTGCTGGGCGTGGTGGCGCACGCCTTTGATCCCAGCACTTGGGAGGCAGAGGCAGGTGGATTTCTGAGTTCGAGGCGAGCCTGGTCTACAAAGTGAGTTCCAGGACAGCCAGAGCTACACAGAGAAACCCTGTCTCAAAAAAAACCAAAAAAAAAAAAAAAAAAAAAAAGACAGTGTGTGAGGCCGGAGAGATGATGGCTTAAGCGGAGGTGACGAGCTCTGTTTTTGCAGCACCCACATGGTGGCTCACACTACCCTCTGTAGCTCCAGTTACAGGGGATCTGGCGCCCTCCGCTGGCCTCCACAGGCATTGCACACAGGCGACGCACAGACACCAGTGCACATTAAAAAAATCATCCCCAAAAAAATCGACCTAGCGATCCTGACACCTGCGTCAGCATCTCATCAGTCCGTCTCCATCTTTCCTCACCTGACAGTTGAGAATGTCATAAAGAAGGTCGTTCTTCTGTGCCAGGTAACTCAGGAGGCGGACAGCTTGTACCTGAAGAAGGAACAGCAGGAGAGGGAATGTGGGTCTGGTCCTCAGCAGGGGTGGCTTGAACCTCTGCTCTTCCCTCTAGGTGCTGCTCCAGGACTAGCTGGGGGCGGGGCGGGGCCAGGACCGGGCCGGGGGCGGGGCCGCGGCCCTGATGGGCAGGCACCTGTGCCAGGATGCAGTCTGACTGTACGATCTCCATCAGGGCGGGCATCACCCGCCGCAGCTGTGGATGCACATAGTCAGGTAGCGGGAGGTTGTTGAGCAATCGGAGACCAGCTACGTGCAGTTCCAAGTCCCAGATGGTGGAAATCAGTTCCAGTACCTTGATACAATGCTCCTGGAGTGGAGAGATGGGTCTGTTCTCATACGGTGACCACCCCCCCCCCACGATTATGCTCATGTCGTTCTTCCCTGACCCCACCCAGAACCCGGGAGATAACCCTCCTGCCCTGAATGGAAGTACCAAAGCACTGGTTAGCTACCCACACCTCATGCCTCGACTAGCTACTTCCACCTCACAGATTTTTATTTTTCCTCAATGGGCTATCTCTGTCTTCCTAAACCTTCTACCCAACCTCCTCTTCTCTAATCCATCCTGTCGGTAAGGTCATTCGGTCCACCTGCTAATTCCACTTTCTTCCTACCTAAGCTTGTTTCCTTGATCCTGGCCACTGGTGCAGCACTTCCTCCAAGCCCCAAGCTGCAGTATTCCCCTATTCTGTTTGTCTGTCTGTCTGTCTCCTTTCCTCCTTCTCTCTCTCCTTCTCCCTCCCTCTCACCCTTTCCCATCCTTCAGAGAATCTTTTTGGTTTAATCTTCAAACCCACCATAAAGGGGCTAAGGAAATGGCTTAGTAGGCAAAGGGCTTGTGGCACAAGCCTGTAGACTGGAGTTTGAGCCCTGGTAGGCTCACAAAGGAGGTGGGAAAAGAGAACCAGTTCCTCCAAGCTGTCTTCTGATCTCCACAACGCACTGTGGGACAAGTGTATACACCACACACACACACACACACACACACACACACACATTTTAAAACATCTAGTCATCTAGTAAAAGGGCTGGTGAGAGCTCACTAAAGCCTGAGAAGCTGAATTCAGTCCCTAAGGCCCAGATGGTAGGAGAGAACTGACCTCTGCAGGTTGTCCTAACCTTCAGGACTGTGCCATGCCATGGAAATGCCCATAAAATGCGTGCGTGCTGGGCTGGAGAGATGGCTCAGTGGTTAAGAGCACTGACTGCTCTTCCAGAGGTCCTGAGTTCAATTCCCAGCACCCACATGGTGACTCACAACCATCTGTAATGGGATCCGATGCCCTCTTCTGGTGTGCCTGAAGACAGCTACAGTGTATTCATATACATAAATTTTAAAAAAACCCTATGTGCATGCACACACATATTTGCAACATTTTTATAATAGTTATAGATGTTTTATTTGTATACTTATAAATTCAAAGGAAGCTTGCTCTTCCACATATACATCTTATCCAATCATAGTTCAATACCACAATTAGAGAGATGGTATTGTGAGTGCCCAGATCTGCATCTTATTTTATTTTTTGTAATGACCACTGCCTTCCATGTTACTTCATCACATCAGAACTGTCATCAGGGATCTCTCTTGCGGGATTCCTTACAGTCATTGCTACCTGCCCCTCCCCCCAGTCCTGATCTGTTTTCCAGCTGTCTTGAGAATGTCTTAGAGATGAGATTAAACTTCATGTAGCCTCTTGAGATGGGCTACTTGTTGTCCAATACAATGCCAGAGATCTAACCAAGTCACGTGGAGCAGCATGTCACTCCTTTGAATGGGAACAGTCTAACCACTCACCTAACTGACTTTCGGTAGCTTTTAGTCTGAGCCAATTTGGCATAAGGCTGCTATGAGTAATTGTGCACAGTTTCTAGGCAGCTGTAAGTTTATATTCCTCTGGGGTAAAAGCCCAGAAGTATAACTACCAGTCGATAAATGTATATTGGATGTTTGTTTGTTGAGACAGAGTTTCTCTGGATAGCCTTGGCTGTCCTAGAACTTGCTCTGTAGACTAGGCTGGCCTGGAACTCATAGAGATCTCCCTGCCTCTGCCTCCTGGGTGCTGGGATTAAAGACATGTGTCACCACTACCAGGCCATAATGTGTTAAGAAGTTATTAAGCTAATTTCACCAGAAAGGCTTCCATTTTATATAAGCACTGGCAATGGGGAAGGAACCTAGTTTTGCTACATATTTTTAGCCTTTGGTGTTCTTGACTGAAGTTGTAAGGTTTATGTATTTATGGATATGGGTGAGCTGCCTTCATATAGATACAGTAGAAGAGGGCATCAGATCCCATGGGGCTACAGTTATAAATGGTTGTGAGCCACCATGTAGGTGCTGGGTATCGAACTCAGGCATCTGGGAGAATAGCCAGTGCTCTAACCATTGAGCCATTTCTCAGGCCCCTGTCAATTAATTTTAATTGTTAAAATATTTTATCTTGCCGGGCGGTGGTGGCACATGCCTTTAATCCCAGCACTTGGGAGGCAGAGGCAGGCGGATTTCTGAGTTTGAGGCCAGCCAGGTCTACAGAGTGAGTTCCAGGACAGACAGGGCTACACAGAGAAACCCTGTCTCAAAAACAAACAAACAAACAAACAAACAAAAGATACCACAATACCTCAGTCCAAACTTTTGTTCCAAATCAGTTTTTCCCATGTAAGAAACAATTATTCTAGTTTGCAGTGTGTGTGTGTGTGCGTGTGTGTGTGTGTGTGTGTGTGTGTGTGTGTGTGAGGGAGAGAGAGAGAGAGAGAGAGAGAGAGAGAGAGAGAGAGATTAACACCATGATTGAAAGCAATGTTGGAGAGGAATGGATTTATTTGGCTTAAATCTCCAGGTCACAACTGAATTTAAGGTACAAGCCTGAGAAGAGAGCTATGGAGGAGGGGCTGGAGAAATGGCTTCGTACTCAACAGCACTGGCCGTTCTTGCAAAGGGTTCAGGTTTCAGGTTTGGTTTCTAGTTACGACATGGTGGCTTAGAACCATCCATAACTCCAGTTCCGGGATCTGGCCCCTCTTCTGGTCTCCACAATCAACGGGCAGGACTATAATACCATCCATGCATGTAGGCAAAAGTATTCACACACATAAAAATAAATGTTTGCTCCTCTTTGAAGAGCCGTGGAGAAATGCTGCTTTCTAGTTCGCTCACTGGTTCGTGCTCAGCTAAGTTTCTTACAGAGCCTAGGCCCACATCTAGGGATGGTGTTGCCCACAGCGGGCTGGGCCCCAACCCCAACCATCAGACAGGACAGTCTCTCACAGAGTTGCCCACAGGCCAGTCTGGTAGAGGGAACTCTTCAGTTGAGGTTATGTCAAGTTGGTGATAAAAACTAAACAAGACAGAAATATTAAAATGTGAAATAGTCAAAACATCTACAGTCATGCAATACTACTACTAATAATACTAACATAATACAAGGAGGTTGTGCCCCCTGCTTGTTGCATGTGGAGATGCAAGAAACCAGGGAAGATAGAAATATCCCATAATGGGGGCTGGAGAAATGGCTCAGCGGGTAAGGGCACTTATTGCTCTTCCAGAGGTCCTGAGTTCAATTGCCAGCAACCACATGGTGGCTCACAAACCATCTGTAATAGGATCTGATGCCCTCTTCTGGTGTGTCTGAAGACAGCTACAGTACTCATCATATATATATATAAAATAAATAAATACAATCTTTTTTTTTTTTTTTTTTTTTTTGGTTTTTCGAGACAGGGTTTCTCTGTATAGCCCTGGCTGTCCTGGAACTCACTTTGTAGACCAGGCTGGCCTCGAACTCAGAAATCCGCCTGCCTCTGCCTCCCGAGTGCTGGGATTAAAGGCGTGCGCCACCACGCCCGGCAATAAATACAATCTTTAAAAAAAAATCCCACAATGGACAAACAGTGAGGTAGTCACAAAACAGACCACGGTACGTCATGCACTGTGAGAAGAAGGGAACAAGACAGTCAGGTAAGGTTGAGCTTAGTCATCAATGCTTGCGGAGCAATGGCAGACCACAGAGAAGTACGAGCTGCAAATGGATGTCTATGCATAAGTACACCTTCCCTCCCTACACCGTCGGTGTCGTCCCTGAAACAGCAATAACTAACACACAATATCCCTGAGCACACGGGACTTCAAACACAGCACACTGCGCTTTACCCATCTGTCTGCCTTGCCGTACAAGATGCGCAAGCGCAGGGGTGCCTGCACCTACAGCATCTTATGTGAGGTCATAGCCCTTCCGGAGGGGAGGATGGGATTGAGGAGGACCCCATTATGCCCATGCTGTTTCTCAGTTTGGGGCTGGCCACATTTAGGGAAGGTGGTGGTGGTGGTTGTTGTTGTTTTCCTGCCGTGTGGGAAAAGGTGCTGCATGCACGTGCTCGTGGGTGGGGAGTGGGGCCCGGGTGGGGGACGGTCAGAGGGCAACCTGTGGGAATTGGTTCTCTCCTTCCACCATGTGGGGCCCTGGAAACTGAAATCAGGTTGTGAGGCTTAGAAGCAAACGCCCCGCCCACTTGCCCCCTGAGCCATCTTGCCCCTGGTTTCGTTAGAAGAATTGTTTTTCTTTCTTTTTTTTTTCTTTTCTTTTTTTTTTTTTTTTTTTTTTTTTTGGTTTTTCAAGACAGGGTTTTTCTGTGTAGCCCTGGCTGTCCTGGAACTCACTCTGTAGACCAGGCTGACCTCGAACTCAGAAATCCACCCGCCTCTGCCTCCCGAGTGCTGGGATTAAAGGCGTGCGCCACCACCGCTCGGCAGAATTGTTTTTCTCTCTGCCTCACACATATAAGATAGAAATGTTTTAAGCCGGGCAGAGGTGGCGCACACCTTTGATCCCAGCACTCAGAAGGAAGAGGCATGAGGACCTCTGAATTTCAGGACAGCAGGACAGATAGGACTACACAGATTTCCCCTCCCCCCCAAGCAGGAAAGTGTGGTAACCCCAGTTTCACAACCTGCCTGTCAGAAGTCAAACGACATCTAGCCTTGAAATGACAAGTCTTGTGAGTTACACGGTTAACTCCAATTGTAAGTTACGCACCGGCGTCTAAGAATCTGCTCTTTGGGGCCTGGTGTGGTGGCGCACGCCTTTAATCCCAGCACTCGGGAGGCAGAGGCAGGTGGATTTCTGAGTTCGAGGCCAGCCTGGTCTACAAAGTGAGTTCCAGGACAGCCAGGGCTACACAGAGAAACCCTGTCTCGAAAAACCAAAAAAAAAAAAAAAAAAAAAAAAAAAAAGAAAAAAAAGAATCTGTTCTTTGGGGGTCCAGTGTCATGCAGGCATGTGGAGACTTGAGTGGCCCGGGAGGAAGCTGACCACTGTCTCCTCCTCCGGGTTACAAACTCCGATTCAAGCAAACATCACCATTCAGCTGTCAGATTAAAGGACCCAGACCGGATCTTGCCCAGGCTCACCTGGATTTTGAGCCTGAATTTCCTGATGCCAGAGAAAGCTTTAAGTGCATTCAGAGCTTGGATTTTTACACTGTTGTCCTTCTCATCTAGCATGTCAGCCACCAAGTCGATATCATCCATAGTACAAGAAGAGGCCTACAGTGTGTGAGAAGAGGTGGGAGAGACGGGAGAAGCGGGTGTCTTGGGCTCCACTGTCCCCCAAGTCTCTGAAGCCTTCTTTTCTTTGATGCTACCAACCAGAGGGACAGGTCTGAGGACGCTGCCTGCGCAGTCATGGGGTTACAGGTGAGCTACAAGCCAGGGACCAGGGTGACTGGGAGGGCCCGGCTATGCCCTGCCCCGCCCCGCCCCGCCCCGCCCCGCCCCGCCCCGCCCCGCCCCGCCCCGCCCCACCTCAGCCTCCAGCAAGTACACGCAGCGGGTGATGTTATGAAGGATCATGCTCCTGGTATAGTCATCCTGTTTGCAGTCTAGAGAGTTGAGAAGTCTTCGAATCTCACCCGAGTCCCGCCCGTGGCGCTCTCTCTCGATGGCCAGGCCTAGAAAGCACCCCAGTCCACAGTTAGGGATACGGACTTAGAATTAGGAAAAGCAAGGGGCTGGGAAGTGGGGGAGAGGGAAGGAGGGAGCTGAGGGCAAAGGCTGTGCCTAGCGCTTCACGGACTGCTGCTACACCAACTGTGCACCCCACCAAGAACCTAATCTAATAATGTACCATCTGCCCTGTCAGGCGCTCGTTTGTTCACAATGACAACTTTCCTGGTGTGTAGCGCCGACAAGTAGGGTTCTGCTTTCACCAACAATCTCAAATTACTGACCCTTTTCCTGATGGCACAAAAGTACCCTAGGGAGAGTAGAGAGATGGCTCAGTGGTTAAGGAAACTGACTGTTCTTCCAGAGGTCCTGGGTTCGATTTCTAGCAGCCAGATGGTGACTAACAAACACCTGTTACTTCAGTCTGGGCATCCAATGCTCTCTTCTAGCCTCTGTGGGCACTGCATACGGGTGGTGCACACACACACACACACACGTAGGCAAAACACCCAAACACATCAAATAATAAAGTACCCCATGACCTAGTTGGAAACTCAGGGCAAAAGGTGTCTCAGCTTTTCTTTCCTTCAGTATCTTCAGATCCTAGGCAAGAGCAGGACAGATATAAAGCTCTTGATTTCCATTTCCAGTACATAGAACAGAGAAAGCCAAGCTGATGGTTCCTGGCTGGAGACTTGGCTACTAATAGACTCCAAAACTAGCTTCTATAGCAGAGCCTTGCCTCAGGTGCTAGGAAGGAGGAGGGAAACTGAGGCAGACCAGAGGAAAGAAAGAAGGAAGGAGGAAAGTGGAGCTTGAAAGAGTCACCTTTGCCCTCGCCCCCCTCCCCAGGGGAGGCCTTAGGGAGGTTTCCTGGGGCAGAGCCCTCTCCCCAGGGACTGGACACTTACGGGCAATACAGATCGGCGAGTTGGAGCAGAGTGGTGGATGACATTTTAAGCCAGTCCTGATGGCCTTGTACAGCAGGTATAAGGCCCCGGCGCCTGTAGCCAGGCCCACGAAGCTTTTGATGAGGTCCAGTTGCTCCAGGAACCGGGGAATGGTCTTGCCCATGTCTTCCGTGCTGCCTTGTGGCTAGGTAGGAGCTAGGCCCAAGGCACCTGGAGAGAACATTCCAGAACCAGAACCCTGGCAGGGCCCAGAACCAGGGCACTAGAATCGGCACTAGGCAACAAAGGACACTTAGGAGATGACGGGGTTCAGGAGGCCTCAGAGTGGTCCAGAGGAGGGAAGGTGCTACTTTTGGAGGCTGAGAAGAAGAAGTCAGAGACTCTAGGGGTAGAAGGGAGGGAGGGAGTGGGGCTCAGAGGCACTGCTTGCCTAGCGTGGAAAAGGCTCATCTCTTCGGAGCTTTATGGGTTTTTGTCATCTATTTGTTTATTTTTTTCTTTCTGTTTTTTTTTTAAGATTTATTTATTTATGTATAAAAGTATACTGTAGCTGTCATCAGACACGCCAGAAGAGGGCACCAGATTCCATTACAGATGGCTGTGAGTCACCATGTGGTTTCTGGGATTTGAACTCAGGACCTCTGGAAGAGCAGCCAGCACTCTTAACCGGCTAAGCCATCTCTCTCTCCAGCCCCTTATATTTGTTTGTTTATAAACAATGTCTCACTATGTAACCCTGGCTGGCCTGGATCTGGCTTCTGCCTAACCCTGGCTGGGTTAAAGGTGTGCATCACCACACCTGGTTTTTTACATTGACGTGTGTCAAAGTCACACGCACGTGGATACCCAAGGCGTGCAGAAGGAAGTGTTGGACCCACTAGAACTGGAGTTGCAGCCAGCGGTGAGCTGAGCCATGTGTGTGCCAGGAACCAACGTTGGGTCATCAGGAAGAGCAAGAGCGCCTAGCTGCGTGGTGCCCTCTCTCTACCTCCTCTCTGTAGTTTTTGAAATATCACATAATTCAGGCTCTTACTATATTGTTAAGAATAACCGTGATTGATCTTCCTGTCTCTACCTCCCTAGTGGCTGGCGGGTTACTGGTGTGCACCACCACCGCCCAGCTCCTGTATGGTTGTGGGTCTAAGTGTTGCAGCTCAGAAGGAAAAGGCTTCCCCTACGGAAGTGGACTGCGGCAGGGGAAGATTTCTCCAACAAAAGTGTTACAGCTCTGCTCAGGTAGGGGGAGAGCCCAGAAAAAGCTCTGCTCCCATGAAAATGTTAGAGTTGCTGTTAGAGGTATCCTGGCAATTGGGAGCCAGGGAATACCACAAGGTCACCCTGCATAACCAACAAGCCCCATACAAGAGATTGTGTCCATTGTGTCTGTTGGGAGGGTGGCTGTCTCTGCTCGAGTGAGAAGCTGCAGAGAACTGAGCAGAAGGCAAAACTTATATAAGATTTCTGGCTGCCTGGGTTGGGGGCAGGGAGATTTTCCTGTGGAGATTTCCAAGGTGAGGATTGGTGGGATTTCTTTTTTTTTTTTTTTTTTTTAATTTTTTATTAGGTATTTTCCTCATTTACATTTCCAATGCTATCCCAAAAGTCCCCCATACCCACCCCCCCCCACTCCCCTACCCACCCACTCCCCCTTTTTGGCCCTGGCGTTCCCCTGTACCGGGGCATATAAAGTTTGCAAGTCCAATGGGCCTCTCTTTCCAGTGATGGCCGACTAGGCCATCTTCTGATACATATGCAGCTAGAGTCAAGAGCTCCGGGGTACTGGTTAGTTCATATTGTTTTTCCACCTATAGGGTTGCAGATCCCTTTAGCTCCTTGGGTACTTTCTCTAGCTCCTCCATTGGGGGCCCTGTGATCCATCCAATAGCTGACTATGAGCATCCACTTCTGTGTTTGCTAGGCCCCGGCTTAGTCTCACAAGAGACAGCTATATCTGGGTTGGTGGGATTTCAATTCCTGAGCTTGAGCGAGCTCAGGGATTGGTGGATTTTCCTGTTCAGGATTGGTGGGTTTTATGGCAAGCCCAGGGGCTGGTATAGGATTCTGTTTCTTGTTTCTGGTCTTGGGCTTAGGGTCAAGTTCGGGTCTGGGTGTTTATCCTTTGCCTTTTTATCCTACAGTGGGAGTGCCTGGGAGATGTGTGTGTGTGTGTGTGTGTGTGTGTGTACACATGTGTGAACTTGTGTGTGCACCTGTGTCAGATAGATATATATGCATGTGTGTTCACACGCATGTACACAGGCCAGAGGATAATACTGAGTGTCTTCTTTGTTTGTTTGTTTGTGTTTTTGTTTTGTTTTGTTTTGTTTTTTTGAGACAGGGTTTCTCTGTATAGCCCTGGCTGTCCTGGAACTCACTCTGTAGACCAGGCTGGCCTCGAACTCAGAAATTTGCCTGCCTCTGCCTCCCGAGTGCTGGGATTAAAGGCATATGCCACCACACCCGGCCTGAGTGTCTTCTTTGGGCTCGCTCTCTCTCCATTGTATTTTATTACTTATTGTATTTTATGTATGTGGATGTTTTGGTTTTGGGTACATATGTGCACCCATGAATGTCAGATTGGAAGACAGGGTGAGATCTAGCAGTGGAGTTAGACCCTTGTGATGTACCATGGAAATGCTGGGAGCCGAACCTGGTTCTTTGCAAGAGCAACCAATCGCCTTGACCACTGAGCCATCTCTCCAGCTCCCTCTTACTACATTAATATTACATTATGTTTCTATGCTTCTATCTGTGTGTGAGTCTGTGAACATCAATGCAGATGCCTGCAGGGGTATCATTATCTTCCTGGAGCCTGAGTTACAGGCAGTTTCAAGCTGCCAGATAGATGTGTGTGCTGGGAACTGAACCTGGCAGCATGCTGAGACATCGTAACTGCTGAGACATCTCTCTAGGCCCCCGCTCCATCATAACTCCTGAGACAGGAACTCTCACTGAACCTGGGGCTCACTTACTTGGCTCAAGGGTATCCCTCTGTCCCCAACTTCCCCACGGCTCAGATTACACTAGTGTGCCTGGCTTTTGCTTGTTGATTTGTTTGTTCTTCGAGACAGGGTTTCTCTGTGTAGCTCTGGCTGTCCTAGAACTCACTTTGTGTAGACCAGGCTCCCCGAGTGCTGGGATGAAAGGTGTGCACTGCCACCTTCCAGCTTCCTGTTTTATTTATAATTAGCATACGTATTTATTGTTCAAACTGAGAAGTTTCACTAAGACATCGTATTCACTTCTCCAGTTCCTTTTTCTTTGAGCCAGCTTTGAGAGGCCATCGGGTGCCTCGGGCCACTGCCCTTTCTTCCACTAGAGGGCAGCAGAGGCCCACTTCTAGGCTTGGGCCTTTGGGTGTTTTTCCTGACAGCTTGGGGGAAGCTCACCAGCAGCTTCCTGAACTGTGTTGCGTTCCCATAATGAGTGGCAGACTGTTCTTCAAGCATCGATGCCTCTTCCCACCCGAGTTTGAAAACAACGGATGGACATCTTAGACAGTTCTGCTGTCCTGTTTTTCTGCTTCCAATTGCAGCTGTGGAGTCGGCCTCCCTGAGGAAATCTCAAGGCTGCTTGGCTTTGTTGGCAGCATCCCAGATGGAGGCTTGCACTTGGTAGCTCTTTAAGCTATGTTGTCAGTGCTTAAAGGCTTAGACACAGCCCTCACTGTTTGCAGAGAGGGACTTGGTGCCTCTCTTTGTAACATGGCCCTAAAGGGAGAGAGAGCAGCTTTGCCTGGGCTGTGTCTGCATTTGCAGAACGAAGGGTCTATGTTTTCATTCGTACTCCAGAGGTGCCTGGAACCTTCTCTCCTCTTGCCACAGCCTCTGGTGTTGACTATGGCAGTGAGCTCCCCCTCCCCCTCCCTGCGAGCTAGGGTAGGAGAGCCTGGACAGAGATTAAACTGTTACAACTTGACAGGACCCACCCACTCTGAACCAGGACTCGCTGTATGCCATGGTGTAGGGAGCATGGAACACACCTATGCCCGGCATCTTCTTGTCCTCTCTGAAAATCTGCCTGGGAACCTCAGCGACTCCCAGCAACATGGAACACAAGGAAAAGGAGCAGAGTCCCTTGAAGATTCTACTGCCTTGGGATCACCTGTCACTTCCCACCAATTCAAGGCAGGAAAACAGCGCCCCCCCTCCCCCCCCCCCCCCCGCCCTCCCAGGACTGTCACCTTAGGCTCAAAAGCCACTTTAGCTGGGCTGAGACTGGGTCTCTGCTCTGCCTTCTTACCCTTTCTGACCCCACTTGAGATGATTTAGCAAATTTCACGTTTCCTTTTTAAATTCTGTTTTCTGGTGTTTGTGGTGTGCCCCTGTGTGTACCCACTTGCTTTAGAGTATATGCAGACCTGTGTGTGCAAGCATGTAGAAGCTCAAGGTCAACTTGCTACAATCTTTCTGTGTTCTGCTTTGTTGAGATAAAACAGGTGACCAGAACCAATTCGGTGGGGAAAGGGTCTCTTTTTTTTTTTTTTTTTTTTTTGGTTTTTCGAGACAGGGTTTCTCTGTGTAGCCCTGGCTGTCCTGGAACTCACTCTGTAGACCAGGCTGGCCTCGAACTCAGAAATCCGCCTGCCTCTGCCTCCCGAGTGCTGGGATTAAAGGCGTGCGCCACCACGCCCGGCTGGGTCTCTTTACCTTTCACTTCCACGTCTCAGTCTGACACGTAGGGAAATCAAGGCAGGGACTGAAGCCGAAGTCAGGGAAGGTCTTTTTCCAGCTCACTCTTTGGCTCATGGTCAGCTGACCTTTTTTTTTTTTTTTTAAAGATTTATTATTATACATAAGTACACTGTAGCTCACTTCAGACGAACCAGAAGATGGCACCAGATCTCGTTATGGGTGGTTGTGAGCCACCATGTGGTTTCTGGGATTTGAACTCAGGACCTCTGGAAGAAGAGCCAGTACTCTTAACCACTGAGCCATCTCACTAGCCCAATTCTACCTAACTGCTTAGGAATGGTGCCTCAATTAGCAATCCAGAAAACGGGCCACAGGGCTGGAGAGATGGCTCAGAGGTTAAGAGCACTGACTTCTCTTCCAGAGGTCCTGAGTTCAATTCCCAGCAACCACAAGGTGGCTCACAACCATCTGTAATATGATCTGATGCCCTCTTCTAGTGTGTCTGAAGACAACTACAGTGTACTTATATACATAAATAAATAAATCTAGAACAAATAAAGAAGCTGGGCAGTGGTGGTGGCCTCAAACTCAGAAATCCGCCTGCCTCTGCCTCCCGAGTGCTGGGATTAAAGGCGTGTGCCACCACACCCGGCCCCAGTGGTGCTTTAAGTCAGACCTAGGGTCTTATCCTACAACACCAACTCTTATCAGTTGCTTCATTGTTAGCTTTGCAGGGCCAGGTATGAATGTTTGCTCCCTGCAGTGTCCAGGCATCGCCTGACCCTCAGCCTCCTAAGTAGCTGGAGTAACAAGTCAGGCCAGCCAGCCAGGCAGGAACGGCTTCTTTTATTCTGAGGACGCTGATGTTTGTGGAGATTTAGGGTACGTGTACTGCCAGCTGGTGCCTGGGTGAACCCTGGCAGCTTATTATTTTTGCTCTTTCATTAGAATGTGTATGAATGGTTCATTTCCATGTACAGCACCTGCGACCTGGTGGAGGAGGTCAGCAGGAGGCACTGGATTCCCCAGGGACTGGAGTCAAGGTTCAGGGTTGCCAGGTGGGTGTTGGGATTCAAACCTGAGTCCTTTGGAAGCGCAACACATTTTGGGTGTTTTTTTTTGTTGTTTTCTGTTTTTTTGTTTTGTTTTGTTTTTTAAGATTTATTGTAGCCGGGCGTGGTGGCGCACGCCTTTAATCCCAGCACACGGGAGGCAGAGGCAGGCGGATTTCTGAGTTCGAGGCCAGCCTGGTCTACAAAGTGAGTTCCAGGACAGCCAGAGCTATACAGAGAAACCCTGTCTCGAAAAACCAAAAAAAAAAAAAAAAAAAAAAAAAAGATTTATTGTATGTATATGAGTACACTGTAGCTGTCTCCAGATACACCAGAAGAGGGCATTAGATCCCTCTACAGATGGTTGTGAGCCACCATGTGGTTCCTGGATATTGGACTCAGGACCTCTGGAAGAGCAGTGTTCTTAACCGCTGAGCCATCTCTCCAGTCCCAACACATGTTCTTAAGTGATGGAATCAACTCTCTAGCCCCCTGTCTTGTCAGGGTTTCTATTCCTGCACAAGACATCATGACTAAGAAGTAAGTTGGGGAGGAAAGGGTTTATTCAGCTTACACTTCCTCATTACTGTTCATCACCAAAGGAAGTCAGGACAGGAACTCACCTAGGGGCAGGAGCTGATGCAGAGGTCATGGAAGAGTGCTATTTAAGGGGCTTGCTTCCCCTTGCTTTTTCAGCTTGCTTTTGAACCCAGGACTACCAGCCCAGGGATGGCACCACCCACAATGGGCTGGGCCTTCCTACTCTTGATTGAGAAAATGCCCTACAGCTGGATCTCATGGAGGCATTTCGTCAAGGGAAGCTCCTTTCTCTGTGATAACTCCAGCTGGTGTCAAGTTGACACACAAACCCAGCAGGTACGCCCTATCTGCTTTTGAGAGCGGTGGCTTAGGCTGGCCTCACACTCTGCTTATGGAGGTGAGGATGATCCTGAATTCCCAGCACCACCTCCACCATCTTCCGGAGTACATCGTGTCTGCTTTATTTGGAGCTGGGGACTGAACTCAGGGCTGGCCACATGCACTGAAGGGCCCTACCAACAAAGTCACAGCCCGCCCCAGCACCCACCCCGTGGTAGCTTTTCAACTTCTGGGGTTGGTATCATCCAGGGCTTCCTTGCAGGTCAGTTTAGCTGACATTGCCCACCGTGGAAAGGGACGTGTTTGGAGACCCTCCGTGTGGAGATGCCTGTGGAGGCTGAACCTGCTCATTAAGCAGCATGATACATACTGACCGGTCGTGATGAGGATCCACGAGGTTCAAGTGCAGGCGGCAAGCCTAACCCTCTTCAATGCCTCCACTAGCGACAAACCAGGGTACATACCCTGAGCCCACATCGCTGAGCTGCTGCCCCTAAGGCTCATCATCCACCCGTGGAACTCCAAAGCCACTTCCTCATTCTCCTCAACCAAGCGTGGGCCATGAGTGTTTCAGCGTCCTTAGGGCTCCAGGTGGTGTTGGGGGCCTGGTATACACCCGGCTGTGCTACACTTCTGTAACCTCCATCCTCTGCCCGCACTCTCGGGAGGTAGAGGTATGGGTGGTCACAAGTTCAAGGTCATCATTACATAGCAGTTTGATACTAAACCTGTATTTCGAAAAGCTGACATTAATAGCGCCATTGCATTTGCTAGTGAGGCTCTTTTCTGATTGGATCAAGTTAAAGAGCATTGCCTAGATAGCTAGCTCTCCCCACCCCCATATTTTTTTTTAACTTTTTTTTTCCCCAGTCTATGTAGTAGTAGTCCAAGAGCTCGGCCTCAACTACAGATCTTCTTGCGTCCGCCTCTTGAGTGCTGGGTTCAAAGCCACCATACCTGGCTTCCCCAAGCATGGGTGTCCAAGGCACATGTATGGAGGTCAGAGAGCAATTTATGTAAATCGGTGGCTCTTGCCTTTCACCTTGTGCGACCTGGGGATCGAACTGTGTCGGCAAGCGCCTATCATGACTTCCGAGAGGCCTCTCTCGGGAGCCTTATCAGCTAAGGGATTTGAGTCTTCGCTATTCCCAGTGAAAAGCCCCCTGCGGCCCGACCGATTCCGGTTCTAATCCCAAGAGTGTGAGGGTTTCGAATTCCACAACCAGCTTTTCTGTGTTAGTCCTGAAAGTACTGGCAGCAGGACTGGCTCAGAGAAGGTGCCGATCCTAGCGCTGCGCAGGGAACAGCTCGCCATCAGTGTTCAGCGGAAAAAGCTTGGGGGGGGGGGTGCCCGTTCCTCACAGCGGATCCCACACTCCCCGCGCTTACCCCTGCCGGGGAACTCGAGCTGAGGGGCCCCTCTGGCAAGCTCATGACCCGCGAAGGCGTAGGGACCAGAAGCAGCAGTACGAAGCGCGGGAGCGGGCAGCGCCCGGGAGGAGGAGCGCGGGGCGGAGCGCATCGCCCAGCCTCCCCCGCGCCCCCGCCTCTCGCATCCGGCGGCGGCACAGGATGTTCTTTCGCTCGGGTCCCCCGCCCCCGCTCTCACTTTCTTCCCCGCTCCCCTCCTCCACACGCGCCGCGCCCCGAGCCGGCACCTTGCTTAACCCCTTCCCGCCCGCGCCCAGGGCGCGCAGGGAGTCTGGGGTGCCCGGGTAGGCGCAGGATTGCGCCCACCCGGACAACGTTGAGGGTGGAGAGTATGGTGGTCTTCCGAGGACACAAGCCTGCAGTCTCCAGAAGCCCCCTAAATCGCCAGGGGCGGTTCCCGGGGACCCAGGCCCGCTCTCTCGCGATCTTACGCTAAATGCCAAGGGCAAGCGCAAGGCGGGCGCTCTCGTGGGCGCAGACCGGTGTGCTTAGCTATCTCCGGCCTAAGGAACGGGGGAGTACCCAGCAACCTTAACCTCATCTTCCCCTCCAGGTTGTGCTAAGGCGCGGCTCACAACGTTTGAGAGGATGGAGAGAGGCCACACCCCCTCGATTAACGTCATTGTTTCCAAGGCAATCGGAGGCGGGGCTGTAGACAAGCGGACTTTGGGGACTATGGCTTACTAGGGCTCCAGGACAGGGTGCGGCTGGGCTGGGGGCTCGGCGGGGTGGGACGTTTCTGTCTTTGCTTTTTTAATTGACTCGCTTGATTTTTTGATTCAACAGATATTTATGCTTGGCGCCATTCTTAGGGACTGTTTTTCTCTCACCAAGTCTGCGGTTCACAGGTTGTCACCAAGCCGGGTGGAGTGGCCATGCACCCAGGATATGATCCTGGGATAGATGTAATGTCTTTTTATTAAATTTACTGTGGGGGGCTGGGGCTCGTGTGCTATAACGTGCATCTGGAGATATGAGGGCAGGCAATTTGTGGGAGTTGGTTCTCTTCTACCTTGTGAGACCCCAACTCATGTCAGGCTTGGCGGCACCTTTATCCACTGAGCTATGCAATTATTCAGTGTCTCCTTTCTCTTGTCAAGTACCCCAGAGTGAGCACTAATCAGTGAAGACTTGGTTCTCTAATTCATGGAAGGTCTCAGCTATTCAGGGAAGGAGGACAAAGTGTTCCATGCTCACCACGTACCAACTCCTTCCCAGCATTTTAGGTCTTGTGATCTTTGCCCAGTTGTATTTCTGGTGCCTTTTACAGCCTAGGAACTGAGTCTGAGCTCTCAGAGGACCCTAAGCCCAATAGCTAAGTGTTGGAACCAGGACTTTAAGCCCAATAGCTAAGTGTTGGAACCAGGTTGGGACCCAAGCCTGTGGGTGAGGGTTCTACCTCTGGCTTCGATTTTAGACTATAATTAAATGGTATCAAAGAACAATCCTGCCCCTAACCCAGTCATGAAGGAGTTTACAGCCTACAGGGAAACGGGGGTGGGGGTGGGGGTGGGGTGAAGATACCACAGAACATAATTAAGCAATAAAACCTAGAACAGGTTGGAGGCTGTTTAAAAGGATCAAAATAGGGTTGAGATTGTCAGAGCCTTTCCTGTGGAAGGTGCATTCCCAGGTAGGTCAGGAGGTGGGAGGTGACTGTGAAGCTAGGATCACAGTACCTGTGTGTGTGTGTGTGTGTGTGTGTGTGAGAGAGAGAGAGAGAGAGAGAGAGAGAGAGAGAGAGAGAGAGACTGTTCCTGCAAAGAACACCTAACTAGTGGTTCAGCCATAGAAAGGCTTTTTTTTTTTTTTTTTTGGTTTTTCGAGACAGGGTTTCTCTGTGTAGCCTTGGCTGTCCTGGAACTCACTCTGTAGACCAGGCTGGCCTGGAACT
Source organism: Mus caroli (assembly GCF_978045245.1). Lineage (NCBI taxonomy): Eukaryota > Metazoa > Chordata > Mammalia > Rodentia > Muridae > Mus > Mus caroli. The sequence continues at coordinate 65,384,208 of NW_028227273.1, forward strand.
CAGAAATCCACCTGCCTCTGCGTCCCGAGTGCTGGGATTAAAGGCGTGCGCCACCACTCAAATTTTCTATTTAGCCAAGAATAACCTTAAACATCTGATCTTCCTGCCTCTATCTCTGGAATGCTGGAATTACAGGTGTGTACCTCACACCCCCACCCCCACCTCATGGATGGAGGGACCCGGGGTCTCCTTCATGTTTCTTCATGTTTGGCAAGCATTGTACCAATTTATTCATGTCCACAGCCCCTCCCCCGTGCCTTCTGCCCCTGACTGTGGCGCTGTATCACAGGAGCAGGTATGTCAGCAGCTGCTATCTTTTCACTCTGTGCCCCCAAGTGTTTGAAGCTTAGCACAAACTCCCTGAGGGTACCTTTCTCCTTCCTCCAACCTCTGAGGAGTCTGAGGTGAGTGAGAAATAGGGACAAAGGGCCAGCAAGACAGCTCCAGTGGGTAAAGGTGCTTGCTGCTAAATCTGATGTCTTGGGGACCCACATGGCAAAAAGAATCGATTTCTGTAACTTGTCTTGTGACACCCACCTTCAGCCATGTTACACCTGCATCCACACTCACTAAATAGGTACACAGTACATGTTTAAAGAAGACGACCTGGGAGAGCATCAGGGAGGTGCTACGCTGGGTGGGACTGAACATACCAACTGAGGAGAGGGAGAGTAAGAGGAAGGTGAGGGGAATTGTTGAATCAAATGGGTGGCTGGGTCACTTGAGAACATCTGATGTCCTCTCACAGTGCGGCAGGGCTGTGCTCAGTCCTGTAGGCTGGAATTGACAAGGATAAACCCCCAGCCTTTGCTCTGGGAACACACAGGGTAGTACTCAGTGTACCCAGTGTGTTTGGCTGAAGGTGATAACATACACAGTAAATGGTGTTTGGGAGGAGCCAGGAAAAGCCTGGGTTAGGAAGCAGGACCATTTGGGCCAAAGGTGGCATCTATGGTGCTGGAGAGAAGGGACTGGGAAAAGTAATGAAAAAAAAAAAAAAGAGCCGGGCGTGGTGGCGCACGCCTTTAATCAATCCCAGCACTTGGGAGGCAGAGGCAGGTGGATTTCTGAGTTCGAGGCCAGCCTGGTCTACAGAGTGAGTTCTAGGACAGCCAGGGCTACACAGAGAAACCCTGTCTCAAAATAAATAAGTAAATAAATAAAATAAAATAAAAAGAACAAATGAAGCAAAAGTGGAGTGGAGAACCTGATGTTTGGTGACAGATCCAACGCTGACATCAGAGAGAACAGTTACATACAAGTTAACCAACGGGAGTCAGCAAGATGAGCCAGCTCAACAGGGAAAACACTGGCCACCAAACCTGATGACAAAAATGTGTTCGCTGAAACATTTTGCTTGTGTTAACTCTTTACATCAAAATTCACACAGAACTAAGAGTGGAGAAGCTGCCGACACCTGATTTTTGTCCCCTGTTTCTCCACCTGCAGTCATATCCTTAGGTGCCCTTTGACCTCATAGGGAGATGTGTAACATTCAGAGCTACCGATAAAGAAAGAAGAGGAAACAATACATATGGTTTTGAGAAGGAAATGTTTCCTCTCATATTGGACCTTTTTTTTTTTTTTTTTTTTGTTTTTTCGAGACAGGGTTTCTCTGTGTAGCCCTGGCTGTCCTGGAACTCACTCTGTAGACCAGGATGGCCTCGTTAGAAATCTGCCTACCTCTGCCTCCCGATTGCTGGGATTAAAGGCGTGCGCCACCACTACCCAGCCATATTGGACTCTTTTTTTTTTTTAAGATTTATTTATTTATTATATGTAAGTACACTGTAGCTGTCTTCAGAAGAGGGAGTCAGATCTCATTATGGATGGTTGTGAGCCACCATGTGGTTGCTGGGATTTGAACTCCGGACCTTCGGAAGAGCAGTCGGGTGCTCTTACCCACTGAGCCATCTCACCAGCCCCATATTGGACTCTTAAGCATGTTCTCTGCATATACAGCACACCACCTGGCTCTCTCTTGGCACAATTGTTACAAGTTTGACATGGATAGCACACAGGTGGGTGTCTTTAAAAAGGCCAACCAGATAGGCTTCACTTGCTTCCGACCAGCTCCAGATATCAACCAGGCCTGTAATGATGACATTCTTCACCCCTCCAGTAGAGGGCACACTCTTGGGAGTAGCTTTTGTAGGAGGCTGTTTCTTGGGGGCTTTACCACAGGGGGCACCTCTTGGCTTATCCCCCTTCTTCCTTGGCAAGTAAGCGAGAGGCAGTGCTGGTGTTAGAGGAGTGGAGACTGGGAACACCCAGCAATTTAATTTTTAAAAATTATAAGTAGCCAGGCAGTGGTGGCACATGCCTTTAATCCCAGCACTTGGGAGGCAGAGTCAGGGAGATTTTCGAGGCCAGCCTGGTCTACAGAGTGAGTTCCAGGACAGCCAGGGCTCTACAGAGAAACCCTGTCTCGGAAAACAAACAAACAAACAAAAATAAAAACAACCAAAAAAATTAAAAGTAAAGATTTTGTTCAGTGGTAAACTGCCTGCCTCGTACAGTAAGACCTTAGATTTAATCCACAGCCCCCTAAAAATTAGCCTACCACTGTAGGGAGTTTGGGGGATTGGGCCTCAGTGGGCAATGGGGATGTGCCTGGGCTAGGAACATGGTCAGTTGGTCACTTGTAGGTCATGGGAAGGCAAATGTTTGGTAGGGAACCAAAGATGGGGAGGACATTGCCAGCTCCTCTGCCTTCTGAGCGTGTCCAGGTCAGAGTTTCACTGACACCAGCAAACATGGGCACCAGGGACAGACCTGTGGTTGTCAGTTGGGATAGCTGCTGTTTGGGGTTTAAGGGGGCTAAGTCTCTCCCAGATGATTTGGCGAGGGTCGGCTGAAATGTGTATTGTGCTGAAAGGTGGTCCCTAGCCTGGACCCATGTTGGCCTCATCCGCAGCTACAGAGTTTGGGGATGGCGCAATCAGATGGTCTGGGAACAGTAGGCCCAGGTGAGATACTTCAGCAGCCTAGGGTCCCTCCCCTAAACTTCAGCCTGGAAGGCCCTGGAACCCAGGCGCGTGCTGTCTGCCAAAACCTTTCCCGGAATCCAGCAGAGAACAGAGCCCCTTCCTGCCAGCCTGGCACTCTCCAGGCACAGGGTGTCCCTAGGGGTACCTTGAAGACACCCCAGGAGACTAGAGTACTGAACAGCCCCTCCTCCCTAGGAACCACCCTCCTCTGGCCTTTTGCCTCATTGTCAATGGCCCCACCGGACCACAAGAATCAGCAAGCGGGAAGGAGGAATTTTGTGGCTGGGTGGCCAGCTTCTGGGGCCTTTGCTGTGGCTTCAGGTGGGAGGGTGGAGACTACAGAAAAAGCAGAGTCTCAGGCTTCAGAGGACCACGCCACCTGCTTCTCCCTCCCTCCCTCCCTCCAGGGAGGAAATCTTCAGGGCCCCAGTGGTTTTGAAAGGAGGGGGACCGGAAGAGACACAACACTCTGGGTCAAACGAGGACGGGGCAGAACTCTCTCTTAATTCTTCTAGGATGCTCTTCCTTGGTACCCTTACCCACCAAACCCCAAAGCAAACTGCTTTCCCTGCAACTAACAGTCACAAGCCACTCTTGAGACCTCCAGAGGCGTCCCAGAGTGGGTGGGGCTTGGAGGAGCCAAGAGGCCTGTAGCCGGCATCTCCGTGGTTCTCCCCATGCGTGGGTACAGTGAGGAGGGTACTCCGGTCCCAGGTGAGCTGAGCCTACGGTGCTCCGACCCGGAGGGTCGGGAGATGGCTTCTTGGAGGGGTGAGGAGGTCTCGTACCCGACCATGTGGCGGTCTTGCAGCGCCTCGCCCTCCCTCCCAGTGCGGAGCCGGCTGCTGACCGCAGGCTGCAGGAGCGGTTGATCTGGGGAGCGGGCGAGCACACCCACTTACCCAGCTGCTGAGTCAGGCTGTTCTCCCTCACGCTCGCCCGCCCGCCCGCCCGCCCGCCTGCTCTCGCCCGGGACATTGTGTTCCAGCCCCAGCGCGCTGGCAGCGGGCCCAGGCGCTCACACCAGCCTCCTCGCCCTGTTTGTGCTCGCGGCTTGCGCTGTGGCGCAGCCTCCCGTGGCCGCGGGGACTCTCAGAAGGCACCCCTGTAGGGTGGGCCCCAGCAGCCCTGAGCACTCGCCAGCCTCGGAGCACCCACGCCTCTCCAGATTCCCTGGCTGGGTGCATCCCCTACCCCCGGATTTATAGAATATGAGGACAGTTGGGGGCTGGGGCAGGTGTTGAGAGCCCCCACCCTCCTTCCATACAAATGCTTAGTCTTGGTGCTGCAGAAGGACAGTTGGAAGCACGCCAGACCCAGACTTGGGAGACCTGGAATGTGGTCACGTGACAACAGAAGCCCGCTTTGAGGGGGTCAATTTAAGCATCCTTCCCTTTCCTCACCCCCACCCCCCCTTGATCCGTCACAGACTTCGGGAGCACGGAGACTCCAGGGATTCCCGGAGCCCGCAAGCAAGCCCAGCTTTTTTGGAAAGCTTGGGAAGCCCCTGGCAGGATGCTAAGAGGAGGGAGCGCCTAGTGGGAGTGGTAGAGCCGGGGCAGGGCGGCGCAAGAGGACCCCAAAGGCTCTGCCTATTGTCCAGCCCCCAAACACTGGTGTGTTACTGAGAGCCATCATTTATTTCTCTCAGCCCGATCTGCAAAGACAACATCAAGTGCTGGCTCCTCTCCAAAGAGAGGACTGTGTGCCGAGCCTGAGCGGCTACACATGGAACGCTCTGGGGTGGTCCCGCTAAGGAGGTCATGAAAAGTGAGACATACTTTCTTTTTTTAATATCTATCTTATTTTTAATTTGTGTGTGTGTGTTGTGTGTGTGTGTGTGTGTGTGTGTGTGTGTGAGAGAGAGAGAGAGAGAGAGAGAGAGAGAGAGAGAGAGAGAGAGAGAGAGAGCACGCACGCGGGGACACACACACACAGAGTTTGGAGTCCAGAAGAGGGCATCAAATCCCCAGGAGCTGGGGATCCAGGTAGTGGTCAGCCACCTAGTGTGGGCACTGGGAACCGAACTCAGGTCATCTGCAAGAGCATCGATCACTCTCAACCCTTGAGCCAGCCCCCTCTCTCTAGATTCATAGGCACAGACATCATTCCTAAGGCCCTATCTTCTCTCTTCTTCCCATACCTCCAGTTTCTGTGCACTGTCTGTCAGGGTGGTGCCTGCCTTCGCTCTCCTCATCCCTCTTGCCCTAGAATAGGACGCACCAACTAAACCCTGAACCCCCTTCTCTCCCCACACCCAACTTCCTTTGCAGCAACCTGATGCTCAGCAGCCTGGGGTCTGTCCCCTGTTGTAGCTATCCGTTCACTCAGCCAGTTCTAACCAGATTAGAAGACCCTTGAAGCTGAAACAAAGCCGACGTTTTTCTTAAGGCCTCCTCATTCATACCCCTAACCTCAGCCCAACTCATCTCTCCCAGGCCAAGTCTAACACTGAGGCTGCTGTTCAACAAAATACCTTTGGGGCATTGTTGTAAGCCAGTTGAAGTGACAAACAAACCTCGAGTGACCACATGGGGACCCAAAACAACAGGTGGCCAGCACCTAAAAAGTGTGTATCAACCACAGAGAGACCTCCCAGAAAGTTCTATGCCCTGGGTTTTGTGTGTGAGTATGAGTGTGTGGAGGGGTGGGGGGAGGAGAATGGGGAGGGGTGGAGGTGACTCATTTTAGTTGACATCCGCCCTAGTCTTCATGCTAAATATTTCCCATGTATTAGCTCTGCTATTTCAGGGGGAGTTTTGAGGGAAGGGTTAGAAAGGGGACAGCACCCAAGCCTCGCCCACTCAAGGCCAAGCAAATTGTGGTGGGGCAGCCTTGAATGTGGGCTCCCCACCTCAGTCCTTGGGCACTGCCTGTTCCCTGGCCTGCCACACCCACATCCTACACCCAAGAGTGCCCAGCACTGCCCAGCACTGGATAGCTCTGTCCCACCCCCTGAACGGCTGGCTGTGTGACCTTGGACGAGGCACTTCCTCTGTCACCTCCCTTGCAGCTCTCTCATGCTATGGCTCTGTGAGTCCCTGTTTGAAGAATGCTTGCTACCTCCCTGCCCCCCATGTCACCTGGGCTGTGGTGGCAGCCCACCCTCTCCCACCTTCATCCCACACCCAAGCCCCTATCTGGAACTGGGAGAGGAACTATGGTAGGGTTCCTGTGGCCACCAAAGGGACAGGGTCTTTCTCTGGGGTGCCCGATCTGAGGGAGAAGTTGGGGGAGGAGGAGGCTCCTCCCCTGATGCCTTCCCACAGCGCTGTCTGCCATGTTCCCACCTCTTAGGAAGCTTGGTACAGTGTGTTACCCTGGGGCCGGAATGTACCGTGTGTTTCAAATGGCCTCTGTCCAGTCCCACCCTGGCTGTTTCTTATTTATACTTCTTCTCCAGCGGTGGCATCCTGCTGTCCAGCACTGGCTCTCATCTGCCCATCTCCCAGCTGTGTCCCCATAGCTCAGAGAGTCAGCCTTCAGTCCCTGGTCCCCACAGTCTATGGAGTGGTGGAGAGCCCAGGGAGTTTACCTTAGAGGGGGAAGGCAAACTCCAGAAGGGTTCAGGAAGCCCCCAGTTCATATTCACTCTGTCTGTTTCTCTGTCCCTCTCTGTTTCTGTCTCTGTCTTTCTCTGTCTCTCTGCCTTTCTCTCTCTCTGTCTTTCTGTTTCTCTCTCTCTATGTGTCTCTCTCTGTCTCTCTGTCTCTCTCTGTGTGTCATCTGTCTCTCTCTGTCTCACTCTGTCTCTGTCAGTCTGTCTCTCTTTGTGTACCTCTCTGTGTCATTGTCTTTCTCTCTGTATCTCTTTCTCTGTCTCTCTGTAGTTCTCTCTCTGTCTGTCTCTGTGTGTGTGTCTCTGTCTCTCTCTATGTCATCTCTGTCACTCTCTGTCTCTCTGTCTTTCTCTCTGTGTCTGTCTGTGTCTCTGTTCCCCCCCCCCCCCCGCCTCTCCCCTCCTCGCCACAGCATCTCTGAGGCTGTGGTTGACCCCTTTCCTGAACCCATTCATTGTCTGTATTTGTTTCTTGCACTTCAGCTGCATCTGAGCCCAGCTGGACCAGAGGGGTGGACACCTTAAAGCTTGACTGTTCAAGTATGACAGATGTCCCCTGCCAGCCACAGGGCACAGGCAGAGATAGGGCCCTGGGGAGGGCAGGGATCCACCCCAGCCTTTCATTATCAGGACTCACAGTCCCCAGCAGAGCTGCAAACTGGAACATCACGTTTCATTTATAGACACGACCTTGCTATATATCCCAGGCTAGCCTTGAGTTCATGACCCTCCTGTCCCAGCCTCCTAAGCAGTGGGATTACAAACACCATTGGCGACAGACACTGGCCCACGGGACAGGCTAAAATCTATTTGCAAGGTCCCTGTGATACCACTAGTAGATTTGGAGTGTCAGACTTCCCTGTCATGGCCCCCAGCTTGGGATATTTGGTCTGCCTGTAACAACTTACCTAGAGACAAATGGGCTGATATGACTTACATAGCTCAGGCTAGCCTTAAATTCTCTGTGCAGCTGACAATGACCATGAACACTTGATCCACCTGCCTCTGTCTTCTGAGTTCTGGGAAGACAGGGTTATGTCACCTTGCCCAGCTCACAGGAGCATGGGCCTTTCTTACCACTGTCCACAACAGGGCTTTGGGAAGAATCTAGGCAATGTCCCTGGCTATCAGTGTCCCAGGTCTATCCAAACTTAGCATGAGCCTGAGTCTCCTCTGAGGAGGACCAGCAGCCACCCTGCTGCTTGGGAACGCTGCAGTGGTCACCCAAGGTCGAGGTGCCTTGCTTCCTGTCACAGGGCTCTTCTGAGCAGGGGGATGAAGAAACTTCCAGGATGTCCTATATCCGGCGATGTGTGGCCTCTCACAGAGCCCTACCACCCCAGGAGAGGAGGAGAGGGTCACAGCTCCACAGTGCCTGCTCAGGCTTCTCTCTGCTACCAAAGCAGATGGAGCAGAGACACCAAATAGCAGAGTGAGGCTGTTCTGTGCTGGTTTCTGGCTTCCTGTCCTCAGTGGCTCTCTGGGGGACACTGTGTTCTGGGCAGCTTTTTCTTCCTCTAAGTTCATTCTTCCTCTTTTTCCTACCCTTGCTTACCCAGAGTTCTGTTTACACAGAATATTACATTTTGTTTATTTACGTGTGTGTGTGTGTGTGTGTGTGTGTAAGAACATATGCACCACACTCACATTGGCAGTCAGAGGGAATCAGTTCTCTCTGTCCACCATGTGGGTCATTAGCCTAGCTCATTTCCCAAGAACTAACTTTATCCCTCCCAGGTTCCCCCAGTACAGATTATCTTTCCCTGGACTTTTCTGCAAGTGTCAGGCTCATGAATTCAAAGGGCACTTATTCATTGCCTAACATATGCCCTGGGACCCAGACTCAAAAAGCTGTCTTTATTAAGCACCCTACTGTGTGCAATTGGCATTGTGCCTTGCCCAGAGCAGTGGTTCTCAATCTTCCTAGAGTGATGACCTTTCAATACAGCTCCTCGTGTTCTGATGATTCCCCCCACCATAAAGTTATTTTTGTTGCTATTTCATAACTAATTTTTCTACTGCTATGAATCATAATGTAAATATCTGGCATGCAGGATATCTGATATGTGACCTCTATGAAAGTGTCCTTTGACTTCCAAGTGGGTCTCGACTCACCGGTTGAGAGCAACTCCCCTAGAGGCATAGATACTGGTTGTTCAGTTCATTCTCCTTAAGGCCTCTGGATAACATGCAAATACATAAAACCATATCCTAAGGCCTTGGGAACTTGGGGACCTGGGTGTGACCAGAGCAGAAGGTTCTGGCAGGGCTCTTTGGAGAAAGTTAATCTTCTTCAGGTCTGCAGAGAGCTGGCTAGGCACAGCACAGTGCAAACTGTTCCAGGTACAAGGGACACAGGGTGTGAAGCAGTCCTGTGCTCTCCGGCAGGCAGCAGGCACTGTTTGGTCTGGCTGGACACAGAGTGCAGGTTGAGGAGGCCAGGGGGATGAGGCCAGAGGCAGGCAGGCCCAGACGGTGCAGTACCTTGTGTTCCAGCAAAGGGCTGACCTTTATCCTGGAGCAGCCGGAAGCTCAGACAGCCTCACGGCTCCCTGTACCCGGGGAGCTTCAGGGCTGGGTGAGGGCCAGGCCCAGAGTGTTCTGCAGGCCTCTATTAAGGAACATTTACTGCCCTTTGGCTCAGGGAGGCCTGTGGGAGAATCAGTCACTTAAATCTAATGTCCTTTGCAAGCCTGGCTGTTCATTCATTCGAAAGAGCTCAGAGGTCATCCATCTGATGCCCAGCAAACGCTTAGTGCTGCCCTGGGCTGGCTCTGCTCTCAAGAAACTTACATCCTGGGTGGTTAGGGCCATAAACAAGCAGGCAAATGAAACAAATTAGCAGATAATGTGGGATCAGATGTGTGAGAGAGAAATGAACAGGGAGGTTGCTGAGAGTCCGGGTGTACCCGCCCAGCAGAGAAACCAGCAGTTCCAGGGAACATCTGGAGGGCCAGTTCTCCCCACAAAAGCAGCAGCACGGCTCCTCCAAGGTGCTTCCCCCAAGGCATGAAGGAGCTTGGCAAGTGAAACACACCATTCTCCAGGACATGATGAAAAGATAAGGGGACCCATTTTGTAGAGATGGAAACTGAGGCTCAGAGTGGCTGAAGACCTCTGGCCAAGAATCACAACTGGAGGTTGGGTGTGGTGACACCACGCCTTAATCCTATCACTCAGGAGGCAAAAGCAAACAGAACTCTGTGAGCGTGTAAGGTTAGCCTGGTCTCCATAGTGAGTGTCCGGGCAGCTGGGGGTACATAGTGAAACCTCATCTCAAAATCCATCCATCAATCATAACTTGTGACTATAAAGTCAATTTTTTTTTTTTTTTTGGTACCAAGTATCAGGAGCAACACTCAGCTGTCCTGAATTAGCTAAGCAGGTTTAGTCTCTGAAACTTTGTCTCTTTGTCCCCTGAATACACAGTCCCTGACCCCCCCCCGCCCCCCTCCCCCCAGTCTCCCAGGCTCTGTCTCACCTGTCACAGTCCTAAGCCTGCTTTTTCATCATCTGACAGTTAAGGGAAAAAGGGTCATCCAGGGGCTTGCCCGGGGGTGGGGGTGGGGTGGGATTTAGGAGAAGATCATTTCACACAGGGCTGGGACAATCAAAGCTTTGTCACGTTTCAATGTGGAGATCAAAGGCAGACCAGTTCCAGGGACCTGAAAACCCAAGATACAAGAGACAGGATCCATTAAAGCCTCCCCTCCCCACCTCTCCTTTTCCTTCCTCGCTTCTCGTCTTCCCCTCCCCTCTTCTTTTTCCTCCCCTCTCCCCTCTTTTCTCCCTCTTCCCATCCTCCTCCTCTCCCGTCGTCTCCCCCACCTTCCCTTTTATCCCCCCCTTTCTCCTCCCTCTACTCTCTCCTCCATTTCTTCCTTCCTCTCTGATCCTCTCCTCTCCTTCCCAATCCCCCCACTTCCCTCCCTGTTCCCACCCCTCCATCTCTACCATCCTCCTCCCCTCCCCGTCGCTCTCCTCTTTCCCCCTCCCCTCCCCATTCCCGGCTCCCCTCCGCCTCGGTTTGCTCAGTTGGGATCCCACACTGACACATCTTGTACTTCCCGTTTCCAGGGAAATTCCTTGCCCACTCGACCACACCCGCCCTTGAGGACCTGCCATCTCTTTGGGTAGAGCAGAAGCCAGACAGGAACCTGGATTGTGAGGCGAACACCCCCAGCCCCCTGCTGGGTGTGCGCCAAAAGCCTTCAAGGGGCAAGGGGGTAGCTCCCCAACATCCAGAGCTTGGCTTGAGCTTCAGGGTCCAAGTGTTTCGGAGAAGAGGTGGGGACCTCGTGGAATACGAGACTCTGGCCCTTCCAGCTGCAGTTAGGACAGAGACCTCTTCCCTCCGATGTCCTGACTTCTCCTGCTTCCTGCCCTTGCTGCTGAGAGGCACAGTCACCACAGCACACTGGCTCACAGATACTGGGGCCCCTCCCAGGCACCCTGAGAGGACCAGTTGCAACTGGGGGATTCTGGCCCTGTCAGGGTCACAGAGCCTCAGCAGGCTCTCCACCCTTTCCCGCGCCCCCAGGTCTCAAGCAGAACACCATTCTGTCCTTCGCTGCTGGGGGGCGGATCTGATCGGCTCGGGGATTCGAGAAAGGCACTTTTCTTCTTGATTTTCACTGGACGCCACTTCCTAAACCCCCAGCCCTAGACTGGCCCGAGGAGACCGGCTGGGAAAGCCCCTCCTAGGAAGAGGAAACCGGTGCATTCTGCTTTGCAGTTAATTCTCAGGACCCGGAGTGGCAGGCAGACGTGGGGCTGCACTGCACGGATGGGGAAGTTCTACCTCATTCCTGGTCTGTCTCTGTGTCTCATAAATTTGGGGAGCAAAGGAGATGTAGTGTGGAGTCAGAGTCCTCAGCGTTAGGAACTGGAGGCCCAACGGACCACTGGGTTATTGTCAGGGACTTCTAGGAGTTTCCACAGAGGCTGATTTTATGGTCTTCTTTTTTGTTTTTTGGTTTTTTTTTTTTTTTTTTTTTTTTTGATATAGGGTCTTCACTAGCCCTGACTGGCCTGGAAGCTGCTGTGTAGACAGACTAGCCAGGCAGAAATAGTGATTTGTCTGCCCCTGACTCTTGAGTGATAAGATCAAAGGTGTGAGCCACCACACCCAGCCTTTTACAGAAATTTTTAAAAATTACATTTTGCTGGGGCTGGTGAGGTAGCTAGCTCAGTTGGTAAAGGTACTTGCTGCCCAGCTTGATGGCTTGACTCGGTTCTGAGACCCAAATGGTGGCATGGGAGAACTGACTCTAAAGGTTCTCCTCTGATCTGTATATTGTTGCATGGACATACAATGCAAAAACACACACACACAGAGGATTCACACATACACATACATACCCATGCACACACAGCACACATACATACACTCATACATACTCACACACACAGACTACACATAGGACTCACACACATACATAGAACTCACATACACATACACATCCATACACACATATCACACATAAGTACACTCATGCACACTCATATACTACACACACTATACACACACAGACCACACACACACTCTCTCCCACACACCACACAGGCCCCCCTCCACACCACACAGGACTCACAGACACACGCACACACACATGACTCAGACATGTATATACACCCATGCACACACACTATACACAGGACTCACACACACACACACACAGATTCTCCCCCACACCACACAGCACCACCACCACCACACAGGACTCAGACATGCATATACACCCATGCACACACTCTCACACACAGTACATACACATACCACACACATCACAAGTCCTTGAAAACACACAATACTCCTATATACACATACACTCACAAACCCACACACATGCACACTCACACACACCATACACACACAGGACTCACACACACACACAAACACACACACTACACACAGGACTCACAAACACACATACACACCCATGCACACACACACAGCACACACTATACACACAGATCACACACTCACACACATACCACACACACTCATACGCTCATACTCAACAAATACAGGACACTCACGCATGCCACATACACTCACATAACATACACTCATACACACAGCATACATATATGCACTCACACTCATGCACACATTCACATACTATACACACCATACACACACAGACCGTATACATACACCACATACACTCATGTACACACTCAAACACATGACACACATTCACACATACCACACATATATACACTCACACACCACACACTCACATAATAAACACAGACACAGACACACACAAATTATAGCTGAGCCTGAGGAGATGCTTAGCAGGTTTGTGTGCTTACTCTGAAAGCAAGACAACCTGAGTTCAAATCTCCAGAGCTCAGATCTGTGTGAGCCCAATATCAGGGGTGGATCCCAGGCAATTACTGGCTAACCAGCCTAGCCTGACCCAAGCTCATCGTGTTCAGAGAGAGATCCTGTCTCAACAAAGAAAGTGTAAAATTGGGGGCTGGAGAGATGGCTCAGTGGTTAAGAGCACCAACTGCTCTTCCAAAGGTTCTGAGTTCAAATCCCAGCAACCACATGGTGGCTCACAACCATCTGTAACGAAATCTGATGCTCTCTTCTGGAGTGTCTGAAGACAGCTACAGTGTACTTACATATAATAAATAAATAAATAAATAAAGTAAAAAAAAAAAAGAAAGTGTAAAATTGATAGACACACCTGATAGATACAATCTGGACACTCACTTGTGTGCACAACACATTCACACTAAAAAGAGGGCCGAAGGGATGGCTCAGGAGTTCAGAGTCTGTATTCCCTTTCCATAGGACTTGGGTGTGGTTCCCAGTACCACAGGCCTGTAAGTCCAGCTCCAGAGAGCACAGGCTTTCCTGTCCTTTGTGGGTTCCCATGTACATGACAGACAGGTGCCCCCCCCCCCCACACACACATAAAACAATCATTTTTGGCTGGGCATGGTGGTACATGCCTTTAATCCTAGCACTCTGGAGTCAGAGGCAGGCTGATCTCTGTGATGTTGAGACAAGCCTGGTCTACAAATTGAGTCCAGGACAGCCAGTGCTGCTACACAGAGAAAAACAAAACAAATTTAAAAGAAAACCCAAAATTATTTTCATTATTTGTTTCCATTATTATTATTGTTGTTGTTATTTAATTTATTTATTTTTGTTTTTTGAGATACGGTCTTTCTATGTAACAGCCTTGGCTGTCCTGGAACTCGATCTGTAAACCAGGCTGACTTTGAACTCACAGAGATCCACCTGCCTCTGCCTCCCACTTGCTGGGACTAAAGGCATTGCACTACCATCGCCCAGCTATTTTTCCTTTTTTAAAAATAAATCCTTAAAAAAAAAAACCCAAATACATTTAGCTGCTATTACTGGAGAGGGGAGCGGACAGCAAGATGGCGGTGGTTGTAGAATTTTTAGATTGCTTTCTCTGTGTAGTCCTGGCTGGCCTTGAACTCATCCGTCTCTGCCTCCTCAGTGATATGACGTGTGCCCCACCAAGCACAGCCAAAATTAACTTTTGAGGCTGGCCTTGAAGATCTTGCTGTCTCCACCCACCCCAGTGCTAGGGTTCCAGGCATGCACCACCATGCCCAGCTTTTAAGGTGCTGGGGATAGAACCGGAGCATTCATGCATGCTAGGCAGTTTAGCCCTATCTCCAGCCCGTGGACAGTAACAGGTAGAAAGGCCTCCACTAGGGACTTACTTTAACTTGGACACCACAGGAAGTGGGAGTCAGCCTTGAGATTAGACCCAGAGAAGCCTTGAGTGAAGGGGGCTGGGTGAGGAAGAGGGTCAGCGTGGCTCTTTTCCTAGCTGTCGGTCCCTAGTGAGACAGCAGCCCCTCCCCCTCCTAGAACCCCTCACCAAGCTTAGCGGGGAGTCGGGAGTGGGGTGAGGTGGGGGTAGGGGGTGGCAAGGCCAAGACTTTCTCAAGGCCATCCAGCCAGGGTCAGGCAGAAGTGGGGGCTTTGTGGTGAGCTGATTTCTTTTCCTCTTCCCTTTCAAGGTCCTTAGGATTCTGGGCTTCCCCCATCCTTTTGTCCTGTCTGGAGAGGAGAGAACTGAGCTTACTAAAGAGGCGGGAGAGGGTCCAGAGGGGACCTCGGTGCTCCCTGCCCTCTCTCTAAAACACAGATCTGAAACTGCGGCCGCCCTGTGCCATAACTCCCGCCAGCTGCGGGGGACCAGAGGATGACTGAGAAACATTCTACTGGCTGTGACATCAGAGTTGGCATTCCCAGGTGAGAAGAGGGCTCTAATCTCATCTCCAGATGAGGCCCCAGAGAGGCGGTTTAGGAAGAAACAGTGAGCTGCGGGCAAAGGGAGGCAGGGGAGGGAGACTCCCTTGAACACTCTAGGCACACACAGCAGTGCTTCTTCTCTGGGCTTTGTCTCCTGCAAGGCCCTGGAAGGGAAGAGAGAGCATTGACCTGGAGTCGGGAGCCCTCACTTCCGGCTCTAGGGTTCTCACGCGCTTTCTCTCCCCGGGGCAGTGGTCTCCAGCGAACAAGAAGGAAGCGGTCTTTGACCCTCAACTCTTGTCAGATTTCCTTTTCCCTGCCCCTAGCTCCTTTGCTTGAGTTATGTCTGCCCCCTGGAATGCTGGGATTGATTTCACACCTTCCCACTGAGCAGCAAGCAGCCAGGTCTGAGCGTCAGCCTGGAGTCCTGGGGCACTTTGGGCAAAGCTGCATGCTTTGAGAAGGGCCCCAGGAAGAAGACAGTCACAGACACCCAGGGAGACCGTATCCCTCAACAAACACAGGAGCTGGGTGTGGTGACACACACCTGTAATTCCAGGCCCTGAGAAGCAGGCTTTCCAGGTTGGCCTTGGCTACCTAGTGAGGTTGAAGCCAGCCTGAGCTACTTGAAACCCTGTCCCTCCCAAGTGCTGGGCAGATGGCTCAGTGAGTAGGATCCCCAGAACCCACTTTAAAAGCTAGGCATGGTGGTGGTGCTGTGTGTCTGCAATACCAATACTGGGGAGACAGGAGAGGCAGGGTGGGGGGACCCACAAAGGCCATTGCCTGGACAACCTTGTTGAGTCAGTTTGCTTCAGGTTTAGTGAGAGACTCTGTCTGTCTCAAAAAATAAAGGTGGGTAACCGCTGGGCATGGTGGCCCACGCCTTTAATCCCAGCACTCAGGAGGCAGAGGCAGGCGAATTTCTGAGTTCGAGGCCAGCCTGGTCTACAGAGTGAGTTCCAGGACAGCCAGGGAAACACAGAGAAACCTTGTCTCAAAAAACAAAACAAAACAAAACAAAAAAAAGGTGGGTAACCATTGCCACTTAATGTCCATCTCTGGCACACACACACAAACACACACACACACCAAAAAAGCATAAACACAACAACAAAATGCACCGCTTCTATGTCAGGCCTAGTGGTGTATGCCTTTAATCCTCAGGAGACAAGAGGCCCAATATACCATGAGACTGTCTCAAACAGCAACAGCAACAGCAACAGCAAAACCAAATATGGCTCCCACAGCCTCACCCAAGCCCACACCCTCTTGCCTGTCTGACAACACACCAACCAGTTTACAAAAATGTTTCCCGTGTACCAGTTAGAGGGTATCACCCTTATACTCACAGATACACAGGCATAAGCAGAGACACCGACATATTTACATGAGCATGCAGTATCCCCCCCCCCCACACACACACATCAAACGCATACATACACATACAGGAGCACATGGACACACATGTCCATGGGGTTTCACTCTTCACACCCTTCCTGATAATCTAGAGCACGGCTGTTCCCCCCTAGCCTCCGGGTTCTCACCTGTACCATGAAGGGAACTCAGGAACCTGCCAGCACAGAGCCCCGCTTGCCCCTGACTGACTGGGTTCATAGCCATCCGGTATCATTTATGTTCTTTCTCCTTGTGTCTAGTGTGAAGTAGAGGAAGCATCCAGTGCTGGGGGTTCACCTTGGGGCACCCTGCTTGAGTGGCAGGCAGGAATGGGGCTACAGAGAGAGGGAGGGCAGGTAAGCAGCTGGGTAAGGACTCTGTCCTTTCAGTACACAGAAGTCTCTAAGGCACTGTGGTTTGCAGGACCAATGTACTAATGCTGAGCTCTCGTTTTTTCTTATTTTTTTGGTTGTGAGCTATCTCTCCATCCCTTGTTTTTTTTCTTATTAGACTTCTGTTTTTGTTATGTTTTGCCTGAGTGCACAAATGTGTACCACACACAGGTCTGGGGTTGAGAAGGTGAGAAGAGGGTGTTTTGAATTCCCTTGAACTTGAGTCATGAGGTGGTTGTGAACCACCATGTATGTTCTGAGAACTGAACCTGGATTCTTTCAGCCAATGGGCTGAGCTGCTGGGCCATCTCTCCAGTTCCTTCCAGTCACATTGCTTCACTGTCCTACCCTGCTTTGTGCATACAGGTTGGCTTCGTTGCTGTGAAACTGGCTTCATTTAGCTCAGCCAGAATGCAAATTAGCTCTGTAGCCAGGATGACCTTGCCTTCTGACCCTCTCACCTCTACCCCACTGAGTGCTGGAATTACAGATTTGTAGCTTCCGTGTTGAAAGACAACTTTTTCTCTGCTTCAGCTGAGGCAGAGGCCTGAGCAGAGACTGGGTTAGCACGTCTTTGCCTGAAGTTATGACCTTTAAAAAAATTAATTAATTTAGTTTTGTATGAGTGTGGGCAGGTGGGTACTGAGGTGTGCTCATAAGAGGATTGTGGAACTGGGTGGGGCTGGGGTGTGGCTCTCAGGGCATCTCTGTAGCTCTGCTTCTTTGACTCCCTCACCTTGGAGGGACAACTTGTGTCCGATCTTTGATTCAACAAAAACTTATGCTTGGAGCCATTCTCAGGGACTGTCACCTGCTCTCTCCAAGCCTGTGGTTTACCGGTTGTCACAGTTCAGGTGTCGTGGCCTGGCATTCGGATTATGTTCCCAAAACAGATGAAAAACCTTCGTTTCACTTATGTGTTTGTGGGGTGTGTGTGTGGGGGGGAGTGCATTGTGTCACCACATGCTACTGTGTGCAAGTGTAGGTCAAAGGACAACCCGTGGGAGCTGGTTCTCTTCTACCACCTCTGAGGTCTTGGAGACTGAGCTCAGACCACCATGCTGGCCAGCAACCTTCTTTCCCTGCTGAGCTATCTGCTGGCTCCGTGTCCCTGAAACTCCTTATCTTCTGCCTCTACTTTCTGTGTGCTGGGATTACACTAGGCCTGGACTCTTGCTGGAGGGGCCTCTTAGAGAGGACCGGGTTCTGGTTATGAAACACGGTGCCTACTGCTTTACGCGGGTGGATGCTCTCTCTCTGACTCCTCCAGGCATTGTGGCCTTAACCCGTGGCCACCCAGGGAGAGGGGACACAAACCTACCAGATCTGAAGGGCCAAACAGGGAGGAAGTTTGGAGTTGATTCATTCTTGTTCAGCTGTGGACACTGTGCCCAGAGCGTGTGCCCGGGGCTGGCGGGATGGAGACGGTGGCAGTTACAAGACTCTAGTGGAGCCTCAGAGTCACACTCAGTGACAGACACTTTGTCATCCTTCTATAGAACCCCAGTTGAGACAAGAAAGCTGAGTGTCTCAGGCCAGACTACACCACACAAAGACCCTGCCTCAAAACAAAACAAAACAAAAGCCAGAAAGGAAACAGTAGTGGGTGGTGCTGGGCAGGTTGCTCAGTTGGTAGAGCACTTGCTTCCAAAGGTGAGGAGGGTGAGAGTCAATGCTTGTGTAAACTCTAGGCCCCTGGGGCCCAGCTGTAAACCTAGACCTGGGGAGTTTGAGGTAGGGATGCTCAGAGGAAGCTCTGGCTAAAGCAGCTGACTGGCAGCTCTGGGATCTACAGGAGACTTAGGCGCCTCATCACACAAGGTAAGGAGCGATTGAGGAAGACACAGATCATCAACCTCTGACCCTCCACAGGCATCTGAACACACATATAGGCACACACACACGCACACACATGCAAACACACACATGTACACATACACACAAACATGCACGCAAACACATGTATGTGCACACAAACACAAACCCATGCAGAAACACATATATGCACACACATGTAAACACATACATGTGCACTTGCACACATGCACACACACATGCAGGCACACACTCACACACGAATGCACACACATGCACACGCCACATACAAATACGCATTAAAAAAAAAAGCCAAAGTCTTGTGACAGAGGAAGAGCAGCTGGCTAAGCATTCACCAAGCCACCTGTTCCATCCCTGGTGTCACAAAAGCAGTGACAGAAGCCACAGTCTATCTTGTCCATCGCCCCACCCCCACTGATCAGAGCCAGTGGTCCAGTAGGAAGGCCCATCCGTTAACCCCTCCCCCACAGACGGAGCACCCCCTGACTGCAGTGGCTTTAGACGCCTCCGGTTGACTGGTAATAAACGAATGAGTACAATTATTCAGATTTAGTGGAATGAGAAAGTATGGTTCGTTTTTATTTATGTCAGATTTCTCTCTGGACAACCGCCCCCCCTTTTTTTTTCTGGGACAGGGTTTCTCTGTGTAGCCCTGGCTCTTCTAGAACTCACTCTGTAGACCAGGCTGGCCTCCAGTTCACAGAGATCTGCTTACCTCTGCCTCTCAAGTGCTGGGATCAAAGTGCACCATCGCCACCCTGTCAACAAAACTAATTTTTTTATTGACCATAGCATATTTAAGAGAGATAAAAGTTTGAGAGTAAAATCCCATGATCTATCTGTATCTATCTGTATCTATCTATCTATCTATCTATCTATCTATCTATCTAGTGACAGAGTCTTGTGTAGCACAGGCTGGAATTGAACTTGACATATAGCCAAGGATAACCCAAAAGTTGGATGACAGGCAAGTGCCACCACACCTAGCTCCTCCTGGTTTTTGAATGGGATTCAAAAGAGTCTCAAACCTAAGTTTTCTTCTAGTTGGTCAAGAGAGATGGCCTTGTTGCTAGGGCTTGCAGGTGGGGTGTTTGCCCATCATTGCGACACTTGGCAGGCAAAGCAGGAGAAACCCTGTAAAAGAGAGGTCAGCCAGCACCATGTAGCACCACAAAATCCTATCTCAAAAACAAACCGAAAGAAGGAAGAAAAATCGACCTCCTAATGACCCATTTCCCTGGTGATAAGTGGTAGCTACTCCTGACTGGTCTCTGTGGTTACAGCCCCAGGGAGACAGACCCACGGAGGCGTGGCCTTTGGCACATCACATCTCAGGGCCTGGGCCAGGGACAGTCATGTCCTCCAGGGCTGTCTGTGAGGGCTGCTGGCGTGGGTGAGGGCTTGGCTGACTCTTGGAAGATGTGGATGATTAAGGGAAGGAAGAAGGGCAGGGAGGCCCCACACATGTTTGGACCCACAAACACTGGGTAGTAGGAAAGGCAGCACGGGAAGGCAGGGGGAGAGAGGATGTGAGAAGCCAGGAAGCCAGGGAGGCTGGGGGACTGGGAGGCAGGGAAGCAGGGCAGGCAGGGAGGCAGGGAGGCAGGGAGGCAGGGAGGCAGGGAGGCAGGGAGGCAGGGAGGCAGGGAGGCAGGGAGGCTGGGGGACTTGGGGACTGGGATCATGTCCAGTACATGGGAAGCAGTAGGGATTGACATAACCTTCTCTCCCACCTTGGGGAATATGTAGATGGGTTGTTTTGTTTGATGGAGTTTTGTTTTTTGAAAGATTCCTTTATTTTATTGTATGGGTGTTTGTGTGTATGTATGGGTTGTATGTATGTATGTGCACCACATGCATACAGTGTCTTTGGAACCTGAAGAAAGCCCGAAGAAAGGGTCTGGAGAGATGACTCAGTGGTTAAGAGCACTGACTGCACTTCCAGAGGTCCTGAGTTCAATTCCCAGCAACCACATGGTGGCTCACAATCATCTGTAAGGGGATCTGATGTCGTCTGGATGTCTAAAGACAGCTACAATGTACTCATATAAATAAACTGAATAAATTTTAAAAAGAAAAGAAAAGAAAGTGTCGGATCCCTTGGAACTGTAGTTAGAGATGGTTGAGAGCTGCCATGTGAGTGCGGGGAACCAAACCCAGGTCCTCTAAAGGAGCAGCCAGTGCTCTCAAGGGCTGAGCCATCTCTCCTGTCCTGACCCTATGGTTCTAGGCACATGGCTGATTTTCTTTACACATTTGTTCTCAGCTACCCCGTATCTGAGTTTAAACCTGGAACAAGCTTGAGTGGCAACCCACCAGGCTGGAGAATGTACTGACCTGCACTATGCTCTCACTCCCTGTGAGAGGCTTAAAGCGTCCGCAGTGGCTCTGCCACTCCCTGGTTAGGCAACTCGTTTAACTGCCTTGTGCCTCCGTTTCCCTACTGGCCACAAGGAGTAGGCATCTACCTATGGAGACGGTTGTTGGAGATGATATTCTTTTTTGGTCTCTTTCAAGGCAGGGTCTCACTACGCAGGTTTGGTTGGTCTGGAACACTCTATGTAAACCAGGCCGGGGTGAACTCTCTGTGTAGACCAGGCTAGGCTGGAACTCACACACATCTGTATGCCTCTGTCTCCCACATGCTGGGATGAGGAGCATACACTATCATGCCTAGCTTGGTTCTCCTTTTCTCTGGCGTAGGAAATACCTGTTAGTTGCTCTGTGACTTCGAGGACTTTGTCTAGCTAGAGAAAAATGAAAATCTCTGTAAACTCAGCTGGGGTGGGATATAAATTGGACCTGTTGTTGCAGGCGAAGCAACAGAGCCTATGGCTCAGAGCCACTCAAGAAGCTAAGGTGGAAAGGTAGATGCTTGTGGGGCCAGCCTGGGCAACCGTGTACAGGGCTGCAGCTTGGCAGTAAAGCATTAGCTAGCTCTGAACCTAATTCTCAGCATTACAAAGAAAGAAAGCAAAACAGAGCCTGGGTGCTGGGCCAGTGTCAGGTTCAACCAGCTGCCTCTTAGGGAACCGCCACAAGACTATGGATGCTCTCTTTCAGAGACAAGTTTCACCCCTCCCCCACCCTAGCCCCACCCCCATCTTGCCCTTTGTTTTTGTTTCTGTTTTTTTTTTTTTTTTAAGATTTATTTATTAGTATATCTAAGTACACTGTAGCAGTCTTCAGACACACCAGAAGAGAGCGCCAGATCTCATTACAGATGGTTGTGAGCCACCATGTGGTTGCTGGGATTTGAACTCACGACCTTCGGAAGAGCAGTCAGTGCTCTTAACCTTAACTGCTGAGCCATCTCTCCAGCCCACCCTTTGGTTTTACTTTCACATTGTTACTCACTTATACGAGCATATGCATGTATGTGTGTGGTCAGAGGACAACACACAGGAGTCAGGAATGTCCATGTGGGTGTCAGGAATTGGTTTCAGGTCATCAGGCTTAGTGACAAGCACACTTATCTGCTGAGCCACTTCACTGTCCCTTCATCTTCCCTTTGTACTGGTTATTGGGTTTCTTTTTTTTTTTTTTGGTTTTTCGAGACAGGTTTTCTCTGTAGCCCTGGCTGTCCTGGAACTCACTTTGTAGACCAGGCTGGCCTTGAACTCAGAAATCCGCCTGCCTCTGCCTCCCGAGTGCTGGGATTAAAGGCGTGGGCCACCACACCGGGCTTGGTTGTTGGGTTTCTTTTCTCATTACTGTGACCACGTGCCTGACAAGAAGCAATTTAGGGGAGACCCGGGGTGCCCTGGCTCACAGTTGGAAGAGATACAGTCTATCACTATAGGGAAGTCATTTCAGCAGGACAGTGAGGCAGCTGGTCACATTGTATCTCCATCACCAAGCCAAGTGGAAGGAAGTTAAACAGGGCTTAAAAAAACCTCAGGTTGCCGGGCGTGGTGGCGCACGCCTTTAGTCCCAGCACTCGGGAGGCAGAGGCAGGCGAATTTCTGAGTTCGAGGCCAGCCTGGTCTACAAAGTGAGTTCCAGGACAGCCAGGGCTACACAGAGAAACCCTGTCTCGAAAAACCAAAAAAAAAAAAAAAAAAAAAAAAACCTCAGGTCTTGCCGTCAGTCAGTGGCTCTCTTTCTCCACTGAGGCTCTAACACTTAATGGTTCCTTGACTTTCCAAATTAGCCCCATTATTTGGGAACCAAGTGGGGGACATTTCAAGTCCAATCACAGCAATCACAGCATTCTTCTTTCGACTTTGCAAGTTTTTTTTTTTTTTTCCTCCCAAAGTGATGCCTCACAGCTGGAGAGGTGTTCAGTGGAGATGCTCCTCAGAGATGCTTCGGTGGACTGCCCTTGCAAAGGACCAGAGTTTGGTTCCAAAACCCATGTATTGTGGTTCTGAACCACCTGAAATTCCATCTCCAGGGGATCTCATACCCTCTTCAGATATTATACACACATGTTCATGTGCATACTTAAGAATAAAATAAATCTCAATTTAAAAAACAAAGGCCATACTTGGATCTACTTGGATCCCTGGAAGATGGAGAGAGGTTGGGGACCAGGATGTCAGTTGCAGAGCAGAAGTTAGACATCTGTGGGGACTGGCCTAATGCCATTTGGGGAAGAGGTTAAATGAAAGAAGAAAACAACCCACCCCCCCAAAAAACCCAAGTGAACTGGTTTTTTAAAAAAAAAAGAATTTATAAGCAAATCCAGAGGGGGGGGGGGCTGGAGAGAAGGCTCACTGATTGAGAACACTGGCTGCTCTTGCAAAGGACTTGAGTTCAGTTCCTAGCCCCAACATGGCTGCTCACAACTGTCTTAGAACCAGTTCCAAGGGACGTGACATCTTCTTCTGGCCTCTGTAGGTACTGCAAGTCAGAAGGCGGCCTTGGACGCCCTAGAACTGGAACTGCTGAGGGTGAGTCACCCCGTAGGTGCTGGGCAGGTGTTCTTAATTGCTGAGTCATCTCTTCATCCCCAGTTTGATGCCTTTTGACAAATGTGTTTGTCTACTTAACACTGCTCTGCCACCCTACATACAGATCAGGGCCTTCATTCCAAACCTTTCTTTGATTTTTCTCCAACCAGTTTGTGCTTGGTCTGAGCCACCCCAGTCTCTTTTCTGCCACCGAGAATTAGCTCTGTATTTATTGCTGCTGTATTGTGTGTGTTAGGTATGTGTGTGAGTGTGTGTGTATGCACAGCCACAGTCACACATATGTTAGGCATGTGTATGTGTGTGTGTATGTGCAGCCACACGTGTGTTAGGCATATGTGTGTATGTTAGGCATGTGTGTGTGTGCAGCCACACGTGTGTTAGGCATATGTGTATGTATGTGTGTGTGCAGCCACAGCCACACATGTGTTAGGCATGTGTATGTATGTGTGTGTGCAGTGATACATGTGTCAGACATGTGTGTATGTGCAGCCACACGTGTGTTAGGCATGTGTGTGTGTATGTGTGCAGCCACATGTGTGTTAGGCATATGTGTGTGTGTTAGGCATGTGTGTGTGTGTGTGTTTGTGCACATCCGAGAACACAGCCACTCGTGCCACTGCCCCATGAGGGGAGGTCGGGAGACAACTCTGTAGAGTCAAGGCTTTTCTTCTGTCTTTATTTGGATTTTATGGATGACATCACTAGGTTTATACATCACTGAGTACCTAGGGCCTTTAGCTCTGCTGAACTATCTCATAGCCTCTGGAGTTATATTTCTAAAATTTTAGATAAAAGGAGTATGTACTGTGTGTTCTCTCAATGTGTCTGTCTGCTCTCTCTCTCTCTCTCTCTCTCTCTCTCTCTCTCTCTCTCTCTCTCTCTCTCTCTCTCTCTCTCTCTCCCCATGCTTTTGAGTATGCAGCCACACAGAGTGACCTGAAATGGGTGTGTGGCAATCTCTCACTGGAGTACACCTTGCTCACCATCCCTGCAGGCTTTTCTGTCCCTTCTCCTCCTCCTTCTCCTCACTCACCGAGCATTTCCTAGAATTCCCATTTGTTTGTTCTTTGAGACAAGGTCTTGTTTCGTAGCCCAGGTTGGCCTGGATTACACTTCTTATCAAGTTACTCTTTCAGCCCTGTGGGAACATCAGTTCCACAAACAAAATCAACCGGTTTGATTTCTTTATGCCAACAAGTGCTTGGTATCTGCTGACAGAGATGTCCTAGTAGGCACTCAGGGCATTGATCTTAAGAGTCCCAGCCATGGCACATGAAGCATCAAAGCAGAAATATTCAAGACATGACCTAGATTTACCAGGTTTTGCTATCTCTTGTGGCTAAAAGCACATGGAACAAGACAGGAGAGAAAGCCAACCATAGGTCCACCAAATGATCAAAGTTAAAAATGAAGAGATGGCTCAGCAGTTAGGAACACCAGCTGCTCTTCTAGAGGACCGGGGTTTGATTCCTAGCACCCATATGGTGGCTTACAGATTCTAGGACCTGACAGCCTCCAAGGGCACTGCATCTGTTGGGTGTGCATATAGACCTGTAAGTACGCACTCATACACAAGAAATCAAAATAAACCTTAAACAAACAAATAACAATAACAACAAAAACCTACCAACTCATCCAACATGATGGTGCATGCCTGCAATCTGTAATTTCCTCAGGAGGCTGAGGAAAAATGAAAAAGAGGTCTGAATTATGTAGTCCTGGCTGTCTTAGAACTCACTTTATAGACTAGGCTGGCCTCAAACTCACAGAGAACCACCTGCCTCTGCCTCCCCAGTGCTGGGCTTAAAGGCATGCATCAGCACACCCAACTTTAGTTTGCTTTCTATTGTTGTGATAAAACACCGGAACCAAAACCAGATTGAATAGGAAATGGTGTATATAGCTTGCCTATCCCAACCACAGCTTCATGAAGAGACATCAGGGCAGAAATGCAAGGCAGGGACCAGGAGGCAGGAGATAAGGCAAAGACTGTAGAAGGGTGCTGCTGACTGGCTTGCTCCTCATGGCTTGTTCAGCTTGCTTTCTTAAACCATATAAGACCATCTGCCTAGGGGATGGCACCACCCACAGTGGGCTGGGTCCTTCCATGTCAATCATTAATCAAAAAAAAAAAAATTCCCCCAGGTGGGGTAGGGTGAGTGGGTAGAAACAGGTTTGGGTGCAAGTGACAGAAAGTATAAAATAATATCAAAATTAGACTTTCCCATCTCTGTCCAGTGATGTCCAGAGGTAAGCATTCACACAGGACTCTACAATGATCAGAGACCCAGAGTCTCCCTGCCTTTGTCTTTGCTGTCTTCAACAAGCACTTTGACCTCATGATCCTGTGTGGTATCTGGGCTCCTGCCATTGCATCTGCATTTATCTAGCAGAAAGGTGAGAAGAAAGCGATGTAAGCCTCTCTTTCATTTTTAATTAGTTAATTAATTAACTAATTAATTACATCCCAAATGCTGCTCCCTTCAGGCTCCCACTCCCCTTTTGCCTCTGAGAAGGTAGCCTCTCTCCCACCCAACCCTCTCTTTGTAAAATCTTTGAACATCTTTTCTCCTCTCATTAGCCCAGAGATGAGCTCATATCTAGCTGCAAGGGAGGCTGGCAAATGTATCCCTTTTCCAGGTAACCACATACCTATGAAACCATTAGGGGAAGAGGAAAATGAATAATGGAGGGTGAATAGGATTTTTTTCTACATTACATGGAAATTTACTTCATTGAAAAGAAAAAGAAGGGGCTGGAGCGATGGCTCAGGGTGAAAAGATATGCTTCTAGATGATCCTAGTTACTCAGTACCCACATGGTGACTTACAAGCGTCTGTAACTCCAGTTCTAATATATATATATTAGAAAAAGAAGGTGGCAGGGGAGAAGCCATTGCCATTACTGTCTCCTCCTCTGGATGTGATGGTGATGGTGTGATCCTGAAACTCCAGCACTTAGGGTAGAGGCAAGAGGGTCAGGTGTTCAGGGTCATCCTTGACTATAAATTGCATTCAAGGCCAGCCTGGGGTATGTGAGTCTCTCTGTCTCTCCCCTGTCTCTGTCTCTGTCTCACTCTCTCTGTCTCTCTCTGTCTCTGTCCACCCCACCACACACACACACACACACACACACACACACACACACACACTCACACATCCTATAGAACTCCACAGAGAAAGGTGCCATCTTTTACTTAAGCAGGTGGTGGACCTTGTGATACTGCAATAGGCTATATGCTGCATATCCCTTCCTTGGCACCAGGGGACAATTTCTGCTGGGTGACTTCTCAGAAGGGGAAGCGCTAGGCCAAAGACTGTGTTACTTATTGCCAAACATCTCTTTGAAGAAGTTCCATCAATCTCTACTCACCAATAATATCTTTCCCACACCCTGACCATGTGCCGCGTTACAAAACATTGGCAGCCTTAGGTAGGAAAAGGATATCATTCTGATAAACGCAGGGCGTATGGTTTATGTTTCTGTTTTTATGAGTCAGCTTAAATGTCTTTTAAGTGTTTTAATGATTGACTGATGTTTCTAAGAATTTGGGGCGTGTGTGGGTTGGGTATCTATGCATTTGTGTGTGGTTTTAGTTGGGGATTCTTACCCCTTGGCACTCCAGTCCTAGTGTTCTGGAGACAGGGGCTCTCACTGGGCTGGGATTCACCAAGCAACGTAGTGCCAGTAAGTCCCAGAAATCTGACTGTCTCTGCCTGCTCGGCACTGAGATTTCAATCTTACACTGTGCTCAGCTCTTTTAAACATGAATTCCGGGGATCAAAATCAAGCACTTTACCAACGGGAGCCATCTCTCTAGTCCTAGTCTGGAGTTTGTGTGGGGGTGGGGATTGGAGGGCGTTTAGGAAGGGGAGGACCTGAGCTGAGTTCATAGACCCCCACACTGGAGAGTTCATAACTGCCTGTGACACCAGTTCCAGGGGATCCAACACTTGTGGCGTAATTGGGTACCTGCATTCACGTTTACATGCCCACACTTGTATGTCACAGGCATATGACAAACACATGTGACACACACACACATAAAATTTAATATAAGAATAAGGTGGGTGGTGGTGGCACATACCTTTAATTCCAGCATTTGGGAGGCAGAGGTAAGCAGATCTGTGAGTTTGAGGCCAGCCTGATCTACAGAGTGAGTGTCAGGACAGCCAGGGCTACACAGAGAAACCCTGTCTTAAAAAAAAAAAAAATCTTTGGGCTGGAAAGATGGCACGGAGGTTCAAGGTGTGCACTGCTCTTGCAGAGGACCTGAGTTCAGTTCCCAGAAGTAAGATAAGGATCTGGCTTTCTTCACCTCACTCCCCAAAAGCTAATCAGCTTTCCCAACGTCGCCTGCCGAATACACACCTGTTCTTGATATTGTTCCGAAATGTGTATAGGCAAATTAGGGCTATGTCTATATTTTCTATTAAACTGTAGTTTTTTGTTTGTTTGTTTGTTTTTGAGACAGTGTCTCATTGTGTAGTATTGGCTAGCCTGGAACTCACTGTGTAGACCAGGCTGGCTTGGATCTCACTGTGTAGACCAGGCTGGCCTGGAACTCAAAGAGATCTATCCACCTGCCTCTGCTTCCTCAGTACAGGCATTAAAGGTACGTCCCGCCACACCCAACATATGGGATAAAATACATATATGTGTATTTTAAACAATTTATTTATCTTTGTCTTAAGTGTATGGATGTTTTGCCTGTGCGTATGTCTGTGCACCATGTGCCTGAGGAGATCAGAAGAGGGTGTTGGATCCCCTGGATTTCTAGTTACACACACTTGTGAGCTGCCGTGTGGGTGCTGGGAATTAAACCTTGGTCCCCTTGAAGAGCAGCCAGTGCTCTTAACCACTGAGCCAGCTCTCTAGCTCCAAAACATAGGTTTGCTTTACATGTCTGCTCTAGCCTGTGTTAGTGACTGTCCTGCAGTACACTTTACCATCTGGCAGCACTCTGTTGTTCTTTTTCAGTTTTCTTCACTTCTACATATTTATATTTCACAGAATGAATGGTAACTTACCATATTACTAATATTACCATACCACTACTGGGCTTGCAGTAGTCTCCAAAGACTGTCAAGGGTCATGAATGGTGGAAGATATGCTTGTACGACTTTTGCTGTAGAGACACAAACAAATACTTCACTGAAGTGTGGCCTGCTAACCCCACAAGTGTTTTGGGGTTACTCACAGGATTGTAGAGTCTACTCTCTGCAGAGATTGCCTAAGGCTTTTTCTGCCTTGGAGACCAGACCTATGTATGAATCCTGAGACTTTCTGAGCATCCTGAATCTTGCTAAGGTTTGTGAGTTTCCTGAGCTACCATCATTACTAAAATAGTTCGGCACGAGCATGTATAAACTGCCAGTATTTTAGAGCTGGAGAGGTATGTCTGGGGTTACAAGTCCTTGTTGCTCTTACAGAGGACCCAAGTTCAGGTCCTAATGAGATAGTAAGGGATTACGGGACCAACTTTGTGAAAATTCGAAGTTCACAGAGATTATCTTAGGTTAAATACAGTCTAAATTCTCCTCTGCCTCTCATGCCAACAAAGGTACTTTCTTGTGTGTGTATGAATTTCCCAGTTAAATCTGAATTTCAGAAAGACAACTTATTTTTTAGCATAAAAATACTCATGCGAGATTTGGGACATATCTATGCTAAGAAATTACATGCTGGTTATCTGAAATTCAAAGCTAACTGCATGTCTCTAAGCAAGCAACTTTCCCAGAGATGAGCGCAGCACTTGGGCTGGCTTTGGTAACAGAGCGCTGGCTCATGAGAGAGGCTCTTCATATCAGAGGCAGGGTGGAGGGCCTTGAATCTTCTTGGTTTTTCCAGCCTAGAGAACCTGACAAACCACTTGTTTGAGTATGAACTGGACCCACTCTCCTTTGTAACCGTGGACCAAAGGAAATCCTTCCTCCCTTAGGTTGCTTCTTGTTGGGTACTGGGTCATAGCCAAAGAAACCCAGCTAGTCACTGTGTCACAGTGCGGAGCGGTGGAGGTGGCCGATTCCCCTGGTAGTTGCTTCTTCACACTAGATGTCCGCAGTGAATGATGAATGTCACTTGAGATGACTTGCTTTGATCTTGGTCAGG
Organism: Mus caroli; assembly: GCF_978045245.1. Taxonomy (NCBI): domain Eukaryota; kingdom Metazoa; phylum Chordata; class Mammalia; order Rodentia; family Muridae; genus Mus; species Mus caroli. Next base: position 65,413,667 of record NW_028227273.1, read on the forward strand.
TTCAAACGTGGAAACTGTGGGTCTCAGGTTCAACCTGGTATCGAAATACTGGGCCTTGGGACAATGAGCCACAGAGTCATAAAGAGATAGGTTAGACTGCGCTAGGTGGTTACTGGATTCCCCTGATGAGACCCGTGTTCGAGTACTGTCACCCTGTTTACTCCTGTCCCTTGAACCCTGTCTGCTTTAACCAGACTGGAGTGGCAGAGTTGATGCCCTGTTAATTGGAGGTCCAATTCCTATAGAATTAAATGGTCTTTAGGGATGTTTACATCTGTGAACCATCACTGTGGTCATCCTAGCAACACTAACATTTTGCTTATTTGTTCAGAGTGTATGTGTGTGTGTGTGTTGTGTGTGAGTATGTATGTGTGTGTGAGTGTATGTATATGTGTTGTGTGTGTATATGTGTGTGTGTTGTGTATGTATGTCTGTTTATGTGTTTGTGTGTTGTGTATTGTGTTGTGTGTATGTGTGTGTTGTGTGTGTGTTGTGTGTGTGTATATGTGTGTATGTTGTGTATGTATGTCTGTGTATGTGTTTGTGTGTGTGTTGTGTATTGTGTTGTGTGTGTGTGTATGTGTGTGTGTGAGTGTGTGTTGTGTGTGTGTGTGTATACACGCTCTTGGGGATGCAGCACAGAACTTGGTCCCCATAAGGCAGGACTTCTATCGCTGTAGTATCACCCTCTAGGTCTCCGATGTCTTTTGACAATCCTTTGTGTTCATGGAAAAAGTTTTCGACTTCCTCTGTTGCATGCATTTTTAGGGTTTGGCTGAGCTGGTAAAGAGTATGTGGGCGGATGAGGTCTGGAGTCCCATGCAACTACACAAAATGTTATTTATTTATTTATGTATGCATCATAAATGAGAGTTTAAAAAAATCTTAAATTTCACTCTGGGTTATTTGATTCAGGGATACAGAACTACAACTGCTGGTCGTTACTGAGTTTGTAGCCTGAGGCTTTGTTGAGTTTATCCATTCCAGTACTTGTTTGATTCATGGTGCACGGAATATCATATAGATGGAAAAAGAGAGTATCTTTCTACACCCTTCTTCCCCGTCCCTGCTTCTTCCTTCCTTTCACTTCTTTTATGGAAATAACTCAGACTGGCTTTAACTTACTGAATAGCCCAGGATGACCTTGAACTTCCAATCCTTCCGGCTCTACTACTCCCTAGTCCTGGTATTACAGACGAGTGCCACCACACCTGATTTATTCAATGCCGTGAAGCAAACTCAGGGCTCTGTGCATAGCAGACAGGCCTTCTGCTCAGTGACCCGCACGGTCACACACAGTCTGTTTGGCAGACCTGCACGAACGTATATTAATGACAATAAGCACACTCATAGAAAGGACCCTGGGGCCTCAGACCCAAGGGATTGGTAAAGCCTTCCCCTGGTTAAAGTCCCAATGTTGACTGTGCATGTGCAGAAAGCATCAACCACAGCCTTCTCCCTCCCCCCACCCCCCGCCCCTTCCCCCAGAGAGCACATCTCCTTGCTCAGCTGTCAATAGCAAACCAGCTGTGTATAATAAGCCTCATTCAGCTGTATATAATGAACACGAGTTTCTGGGCTGCTGCTGCATGTCTGTCAGCGCGCACGGACCGCCCCACTCCAGCTGGTATGTATGTATGTATGTATGTATGTATGTATGTATGTCCTTTTCTTTTCTTTTTAGATTTATATTTATTTATGTCCCCCTTTCCTTTCTCCCGCTCGTTTTGCCCCTTGCTCGCTCTGCCTCCCGCTCACTCGGCCCCAGCTCGTTCCAGCTTGTATGCGCGTCTTTTCATTTCCCTTCACCCCAGTCAGGCCAAAAGCCTGCAGGTTGGGACACCGGCCCAGGTTTAGCCTTGCTTTTGCCTTTTAGTCTCTATCCCTCTTTATGTGTTTCTTGCTTAACTGCCCTGACTAGAACATTCCGTCCAATATGAAACAGACATGGCTAACCAGGCATGATGATGATGACACTTGGGAGGCTAGAGGACCAGGAACTTAAGGTCGTCTTCCTCTACACAGCAAGTCTGAGGCCAGCCTGAATTGCATGAACATCTGTCCCCTCAAAACAAAGTAAAGGTTAAAAGTGTCCAGATTGGACATCCTTATCCTGTGCTCCTTCACTTGGCTTGCACCCAGTCTTTCATTTTTGTGCTGTTAGCTCTGGGCTTCCATAGATACCTTTGGCTGTTTTTTTTTTTTTTTTTTTTTTTTTTTTTAGATTTATTTATTATTATACATAACTACACTGTAGCTGTCTTCAGACGCACTAGACTAGGGCACATCAGCTTTCATTATGGGTGGTTGTGAGCCACCATGTGGTTGCTGGGATTTGAACTCAGGACCTTTGGAAGAGCAGTCAGGGCTCTCTTACCCGCTGAGTCATCTTGCCAGCCCCCTTTGGCTGTTTTTATAAATAAAGTTTTATTCAAACACAGCCATGCGATTGTTCATTTACATGTAGTCTTGGCTACAATTGCAGTTGACGCAGTGTGATAAAGATATATGGTTTTTAAGCTTAAAATATTTCTATTTGGCCCTTTAGGAAGACCACTGGAGTATTTTTTAAAATTTGGGGTTAGTTTGCTAAGAAGCAATATATCATGAAAAAAACTTCTAGTCTTGGGCTGAGGCTTTAAAAGCTGTGTCATTTAATAAAAAGAAACAAAATCAAAAGCAAACAAACAACACCAGAACAAACCTCTGACAGCGGCTGGAGAGGTGGCTCAGTGGGTAAGGAGTTGTTGAGCCTAACTAGCAGAGTTTGAACCCCAGGACCCACATGGTAGAAGGAGAGAACTCCCTATAGTGGCCTCTGATTGCCAAGTGCACACACACCATGGCACACCCACACACCCACACACAAGTATGCATGTAATAAAAATTAAAAGGAGCATCATGGGACCAAGAGAGATGTCTGAGCAGTTGACAGCATGAACTGCTTGACCTGCGGATCTGAATTTGGTTCGCTGCACCTGTGTCCAGCATAGAACTACCTCCAACTCCAGCCCCAGAGGATTCCATGGTCTCTTCTGGGTTCTACGGGTACCTGTATTCATGGGCCACCAACTCCAGACACCTACATTAAGTAGCAACCTTAAAAACAGTAAATACAGGGTTGGAGAGATAGTTCAGGGGTTCAGAGAACCTGGGTTTGGTTCCCAGCATCCACACAGCGGTCCGTGACTGCATACAATTCCAGTTCTGGAGGATCCCATGACTTCTTCTGACTTTTTGTGGGCACCAGGTATGCATGTGGTACATAGGAATAGATGCAAATAAAACATATATATGCATATGTATACATACATGTATATTTTTAGTGTATTTTATATACACTAATATATATACATACACATACTAAATGTACATATATACACACACATATCTACAATAATATATATTTTATCCTGTGGAATAATATATATGTGATGTAATGTATATATATATATATATATATATATATATACTAAAATAAATGAATCTAAAAAAATCTTTTTAAAAAAGAGGGCCATGGGTTTTTGTCTAGCCTGTCCTAAACAGTGAGACCTTGACTGCCCTACCCCTGACCCGGCCAAAAAAAATTCCCACAAAACTAGAAAGGGGATTTGTGAGCTGAAACAGAGAAAGGCAAGAGAGGAGAAAAGACAGAAAGCACAGGAGAAAAGGGGTGTAGGGAGATTAACCCTGTGCTTTAACTGGAGTCCCAGAAGCAGGGAGGGGAAGGGAGAGAGTAAGGGGGAAAGGGGAGGAGGAGGGGAGGGGGGGAGGGGGGAAGGGGAGGGAGGGGGGAAGGGGAGGGAGGGGGGAAGGGGAGGAGGAGGGGAGGGAGGGAGGGAGAAGGGGAGAGCAATCACACAAGCTATGATTAAGACCTTTACAACATGGAGGACAAACCATTTAAAAGGGTAGCCATGCCATGGCAGAGACCGAGTTCGCCACGGGTTCCGACTCCTCCATGTGCACTGCTGCCTTGGGAAAAGGTTCTCCTCTCAAGCTAGGGATCTGTGCTGGGAAGAAGGAGGGTTTGACTGGGCTAGGTTTGAATATAACCTCTGCCCAACTCCTAGCCAGGCCTCCTGGAGAAGGTTCCAGTGTGCTGCTCTCTGTGTCTGTCTTTCTCTTATTTCTTTGTGTGTACGGAGTGTGTGTATGAAGTGTGTGTGTGTGTTTGGGGGGTGATGGGTGTCCCATATGGTGAGTTTATGGAGGTCAGAGGCCAATTTTCGAGAGTTCTTTCTCTTCTTTCATTATATGAAATCCAGGGATCAAATTCAGGTCGCCAGGCTTGGCCGCAGACCCCTTACCTGCTGAGCCATCTCACTGGCCCCCAATCTGCAGCTCCCTCAATGAATAAGCAAGAGCCAAAAAAAAAAAAAAAAAAAAAAAAATCAATGTCACATTACAGCTGTGAGCATCGAGTTACCCATGCTGTGGGAACAAACTCTTCAGACACCAAGTGCTTTAAGATGGAGATGTGGTTTGAATTCTATCACAGGCAAACCTGGGCACAAAAAGACTCTAAGCAGTGGCTGTGTAATTTGCAACAGTCGGTGCAAAAAAGAACACACAGAGCCCCTTGTTGAAAGCTTCCTATGTCAAGATGACCACTGCAGCACTTTAAACAGAGCATGGGGCCTTTCTCAGTGTGTGTCACTGAGGAAGGTGACACACCCACGAAGCCAGCCGTGATGACGGGGACCTACAAAGAACTGCTCCTTGTGGTAGGTCAGGGCCCCTCTCCCCACAGCCAGGTGTCTTTGTATTCTAAGGGCATCAATGCTTAGGGGAAATGCTGGGGGGGGGGGAAGGTGGATTTGGTGGCCAGAGTGGTTTTTCTGGAGGAGTGGGTGGAGCTAGCTAGGTTGTAGTCAAAACTGAAGAACTGACTGTTCCCCACAGACTCCCCACTAGTCGGGCCTAGAAGGGGGGGAAGCCTACAGCTGTATCTACAGCCCCTGTTGATATTCCTGGTGGTGCCTTACAACACAGCCTGGCTGTCTCCTGGGATTTTCTTCCCTCCCCCCCCCCCCCCCCCCCCAGTCCTCCGGGGAGAGTCTCGTCTCAGAACTTGTGACAAGTCCACACAGCCCTGCTGATTGGCCCACACTGCCACTAGCTGTTCGATCACTTCCTCATGCCATTCCAGGTCTGCGGGCCTCATGAGCTCAAGTGCTACTATCCCTTGCCACGTGGTGCGGAGTCCATGATTGGCCCTTATCCACAGCTCTTGGTCTGGCCAAAGCCTTTTTCCATCTTCAAAGAGTGGGTTCGATGTGAGCTCTTCGTGAAGCCTCCGGAAGGGGGATGCTGGTTCTCTTCCCTGGTAAGAGCCCTTCCTCCTCCTCTGTGGACATGTGCCACAATCCCCGGAACATTTCTGAGGTGTGGCTGTCCTTGTCTGTTAGCTTGGAGGCTGTGGGAACTGGTACAGTTGCCTTCTCACCTCCATGTACTCTCCCCCACACATACCTCTTGCTTTCAGTAAGCAAAGTAGATGCTTAACCGACTGGCATTAGCGAACAGAACAGTTGCCACCCACAGCGTGTTGTTGAATTCATGCGGCCACTCCCTGGAGGCTGGTTAAGGGAGGTTTCCAATCACTGAGGAAAGACAAGCAACTGAGAAGGACCCCTGTCCAAGAGGAGTGGGTGGGTGGGGTATCTTTTATATCAGTTTTGTCTTTTCTGTAGGGGTCTTTGAGGATAGGGAAGGAATGACATGTGGGTGATAGACATTGATATATATCATATATATCATATAGACATCGATATATATCACTATACATGGTGACATGTATCTTCATAAGTTTTAAAGTGAGAGAAGACAAAAGAAACCAAAACTAGGGGCTGGAGAGAAGGCTCAGCGGTTAAGAGCTCTGACTGCTCTTACAGAGATCCTGAGTTCAAATCCCAGCAACCACTTAGTGGCTCACAACCACCTGAAATGAAATCTGACGCCCTCTTCTGGTGAGTCTGAAAGACAGCTACAGTGTACTTGGATATAATAATAAATAAATAAATCTTAAAAAACAAAACAAAAAACCAAAACTAAAATAAAAGCAGACATGGAACCAGGAAACATGGAATTTTCCTGTGGCTACAAAATATTCCATAGGTAATTGGGACTTTTATAATTTCTCCTCCTCTCAAAAACAAACAAACCAAGGGTCTGGGGAGATCCCCTAGCTGTTATGAGCAGTTGTTCTCCCAGAGGCTGGGATGCTTCCAACTCCAGTGACAGGGGATCCGATGCCCTCTTCTGACCTTTGTTGGGTTCTGCACTCACATGGTAAACACACACACACACACACACAGCAGGCGAAACACTCATCATAAACGTTCTTCTAAAAATCTTCTTAAAAAACTGAACAGTTAAAGCTCAAGTCCCCGGGCTGGTGAGATGGCTCAGTGGGTAAGAGCACCCGACTGCTCTTCCGAAGGTTCAGAGTTCAAATCCCAGCAACCACATGGTGGCTCACAACCATCCACAACGAGATCTGGCGCCCTCTTCTGGAGTGTCTGAAGACAGCTACAGTGTACTTATATATAATAAATAAATCTAAAAAAAAAAAAAAAAAAAAAAAAAAAAAAAAAAAAAAAAGCTCAAGTCCCCAGGTGCAGCTCCTGAGCGTCTATAGGAGTCACCCAGTCGTGGCAAGTGGTTGGGGGAGGGGGTGCCATCTCAAAGCTGACCTAGCTCAACAGCTATCCTTTGGGTTCCTTTTTGACCACATCACCTGGGCTGCTTGCTGTGTTGGAGAGGCAGAAACCCAAAGGGAAAGCGTCTTGACGCCCACTGGGTGTCCAGAGAGAGAGGTGCTAGGTGTTACATCGAATTTTCCCAGTCTCTAAGGAGCATCTTTAAGTTCATGAGGTTATTTTCCGGGGTCAGCATGGCCCGACCTCTGCAGCTCGTGAAGGGCAGGCTGGGTGGACAGACAGGCAAGGCAGACGCTTGTCTGGTCAGTATTTAGTCTGGAGGCAGTGGACGACGAGGCGAGGTGTCAGTCAGCTTCCTCCATCCCTCTTCTCCGGCCCCCACAAAGGGCAAGGGCCAGACACGTGGGCAGCGGTGAAGAGGCGGGGATGCAAACGAACGGGGCGGAGCCTCATTTGCATAGACAGTGCACGGCCACCAATCGGGACGGGCGGAGCGATAGCCCGCGCGCCTTTTGGGGGCGGATTGGCAGCCCCGTGGCCCTATGGGAGGTGGGTCCTGCGGCCGGCGGGGGCGGGACGACGGCGGGCGCTGCCCGGCGCACTAGCCGGCTTGCGGGCGCTGCCAGTCTCCGGCGGCGGTGTCCGGCGCGCGGCTGAGCGACCGAGCGTGCGGACGGAGCGGCGGCCTGCTGGGCGGGCTGAGCGGCGCGCGCGGCGGCGGAGAGACGCGGAGCGAGGGACGCGGCGGCGGCGGACGCGGCGACAGGTACGGGCGCCATGGCCGCGGGAATAGGGCGCGCGCACGCGGCGGACCCCGGAGCCAGCCCCGTGCTCGCGGTCCCGCTTCTGCCGCCCCTCGCGCGGCTTCCCCGGGATGGCGTGGACGGGACGCGCGGGAGGCCTGGGCCCCGCGTGGGAGGCGGAGCGGCCGGCGCTCCTCTCCAGCGTCTCCCTCAGCGCGGCGGCGGCTCGCTCGCCTGCGCGCGGCTTTTGTTTCCCGCGCAGCCCACAGGTCCGGGGAACCCCGTGTCGCTCCGCCACGCCGCCCTCCGGACGCAGAGGAAACTTGGCCTTCCGGAGCCCTGCAAGCCCCGCGGATAACGGAGTGCTCCGCCGCGTCCGCGGGGCCGCGCGATGGGCGTGCCGGCCGGGCACCGCCCTCACCTGCCGCTCCCGAGCCGGCTCGCACCGGGCAGGCAGGTGACCGGAGGGCCTCGGAGGTACTGAGGAGGAAGGGCTAATTAAAAGTTGTCTCGGAGGTGGCTGAGCGGGTACAGGCGCTTGCAGCCAAGCGTGGCGACCTGGGTTCGATCCCGGGAACCGACATGGTGGTAGGGGAACCGACTCCAACCGCGAGTTGTCCTCTGACCTCCATGTGTACACAACACAAACACCACCGGCTCCGATACACATCCTCATCTCTCACCCCCGCTTTCAATAATACTAAGGAAATAAAAGTTATTTTAGGAATCTTCATTCCCTTCGCCCCAGCGGCATCACCACTCCTGTTCCGGCCATAGTCCATGACTCCAAACCCAGTATTTTGTGTGTGTGTGTGTGTGTGTGTGTGTGTGTGTGTGTGTGTGTGTGTCGGGGTGGGGGTGGGGGTGGGGGTGGGGGTGATGAATCTAAGGGAGCGCGTTGCATTATGACCATCTTCCTCCTCATCTTCCCCTGTGGATGATCCAGGTGGAGCGCTTGCGCCTCATTTTTTAAATAATTGGTGTCTGCAGCCATGGCGAAAGCGTTGGAAGGTACAGATCGTAAGCAGAGCGTGCAGAACTTGGGACAGCCCTCGGCGGGGCTCGGGACAGGGTGTACAGCGCTTGGCCGCCATTCAGTAAATTCTGCATGCGGTAGTTGGGAGCTGGTGGTTTGGGGATTTTTTTTTTTTTCCTTCTTCTTTCAGGAGTGTGTATTCCGGCGGACCAGGGTGTTGAATAGGCACTTTCTTTGCTTCCTTTAGGGGAAGGAGAGAGTGTTTATTTCTATTGTCATCCTATTTTCTTAGGGCTGTGGACAAGGGAAAAGTTAAGGTGTGTTTGGGTTAAGCATTTTGTCTCTTACTCCCCACTTCTTGCTGTTAGCTTTAAATGTTGTTAAAAAATTGTAGCTTTTCCTCTTGGTGTCTCAATCAATTCAAGAAATGACTTGGAAAAAAATCTTAACCGTTTTCTGTTACTCTCCCAGCTGATCCTCATTTGCCTGACTTTTGGGGGCGGGTATTTTTTTGTTTTGTTTGATAGTTGAAACATCAAAGTTTTATTCCTTTGTTATCCGGAGTTTACTATTCAATTAAAGCACGGATAAATTTCTATAACCTAACACTCTCCACACAGCTTTCGCTTTGGAGTTCTACAGAAATGGTGTATTTTAACTATTTATTTATTTATTTATTTTATTTTGGTTTTTCGAGACAGGGTTTTTCTGTGTAGCCCTGGCTGTCCTGGAACTAGACCAGGCTGGCCTCGAACTCAGAAATAAGCCTGCCTCTGCCTTCCGAGTGCTGGGATTAAAGGCGTGCCACCATACCCGGCTTAACTATTTTAAATGCAAAGGTTAATAATGACACTCGTTGTTTGTTAGAAGCACTGTGTGTTTAGCTTTCTTCCCCTTTGTTTTCCTTCTGATGTGTCTTGTGTGGCAACTGCCTTGGGTGCAATCTATACTTCAGAAATGTTGAACTTCAGAGCACAGTTCGTTTTTATTTAATTACACTAATTAATTGAACAATCATTTTATTCATCTAGCTAGTTTGAGCTAGCTATGAGTTGGGACCACTTGAGATTATTTTTATTTTTTTACTTTATTTATTTATTTATTTATTTATTTATTTATTATTTATTTTGAGACAGGGTTTCCCTGTGTAGCTCTGGCTGTCCTGGAATTCACTCTGTAGACCATGCTGGCCTCCGAACTCAGAGATCCAACTGCCTCTGCCTCCCAGTGCCTGAGATTAAAAGCGTGCGCCACCACTGTCCAGCCACTTGAGATCATTTAAAATTAATCTAGGAATATTTTCTGCAAGTTGTTTTAAAACAAAAGTTCATCAGTGGGGGCTTTTGTCATTCCAACATTTCACAAAAGGATGTTTCTCTATTTACTTTTTAGTTTTTATATCCATCTATCTATCCTCTGTGATAGATAGCTCTATCTGTCGTTTGTGAGAGTACTTGGCACTGGTGTGGTTGTCAGAGGACAACTTCGGGGTTTTTTTTCTTCTTGCCCTGTGTAAGTCCTGGACTTCAAATTCAGGTGGCTTAGTTTTTTTTTTTTTTTTTTTTTTGGTTTTTTTCGAGACAGGGTTTCTCTGTGTAGCCTTGGCTGTCCTGGAACTCACTTTGTAGACCAGGCTGGCCTCGAACTCAGAAATCCGCCTGCCTCTGCCTCCCGAGTGCTGGGATTAAAGGCGTGCGCCACCACGCCCGGCTTCAGGTGGCTTAGTTTATTGGCAGGTTCTTTTATCTGCTGAGCAATATCACCAGCCAGCATTTCTTTTTAAAGACAGTTTAAATCACTTAAACATGAAAAGCCTAGAATTTGGGATGAGTTGTTAGTTAATTTTGAGAATTTTCTTTATTTTTGGATTGGAAAAGAACATGTATTGTGTTGTTAGTTCCTAAAGGGGATTCAGCTTAGGAATACACAGTAGGAACACCCTGTGGTGTGCTTTGTAGAGCTCCAGTCTGCTGAAAGCCCTGATACCTGAAAGCTGATGGAGGGGCTCTTCCCCATGCAGAGCTGGCTCACCCTACCAAAGGGACTTTCATTGCTTTAGATGATTTAATTCTACTTTAGTGTACGACTGCATGAAATTGGAGGGTTTATAATCTTTTATCCTATGGTGCTGCATAAATGTGCCAAATGCCATACGTTTATTACTTTTAAATTTTTTGTTTTTAAGATTTATTTATGCATTTGGGTATCTTGCCAGAATGTATGTCTGTACATGCACACATGCCATTTATGTGCATGGTGCTGGCAGCAGCGGAGGCCAGAAGAGGACACGGAAGGTCAGGAGCTGAAGTGTGAGTGCTGGGAACCAAAGCCTGACCCTGATGCCCAGCCATCTCCCGGCTCTTCATAGGTCATTGCATGTAGCTACACAAAGGCACGTGGTGTGCGCTTGAACTAGGAAGTACCTTTGATTGAAAGCCCATTTTAAAGCTGAGTTTTCAGGTATTTTAATTACTGGTGCTTGTTTACTTTGTCTGTCTGTGGTAACCCCATAATAGAGTTAGTTACCAGCCTCATTTTTCTGTCAGAATTAAGCACAAATCACTTCTTGTATACACACAGAAAGATTGGGCTGTTGCTGCTGCTAGGGCACTTACCCTCAAGTGCAGCTCCTTTTGAGTCTAGACATTGCCCGGAAATTTCTTTACTCTGCTCTTCCCTCCTCCCTGTCTTCCTTTTCTCCTCCCCTCCCCCTCCCTTCCTCCCTTCTTCTGTTTTTTCTATCCTAGGATTGAACCCAGGGCCTGTGAGCGCTGAGTTGAGTGCTGTGCCCTTAAGTGACACTAAGAACCTGCTCTCCGGGCTGTGATTCCCTCAGATCCTCCTGGTTTGGACACTCTAAGTTCTGTAATTCATGCACACTGTGCAAATGTCTCCATTTTGTAATTCTCAAGATTTTGAGCTTTCTAAGCTAACCAATCAGTAATTAGACTTTTTTGTTATTTTATATTTCTGAAATTCTCTGCAGTACATTTTAAAGTTTTTTTTTTTTTTTTTAAATCTTTGCTACCCTGGGGATTGAGTTCAGGGCCTATGCACTGATCTACCATTTAGTTACAGTGCCAGCCCTTTACCGTTTTTTGTGTTTTTAAATCTATTTCTATTTCATGTGCACTAGTGCTTTGCCTGTGTACATGTCTGTGAGACGGTTGGACCCTCTAGAACTAGAATTACAGACTGTTGGGAGCTGGCTGCCATGTGGGCACTGGGTACTGATCTTGGGTCCTTGGGAAGAATAGCTGGTGCTCCCAGCCACCAAGCCGTCTCTTCAGTCCCCTCTAGTGCATTTTAAATCCACTGCATTGCCACATGTGCCTCCTTAAACATTTAAAGCATTGAATCGATTTGCCCGGAGGACTGGATGGATAATGATCTGTAGGTCCTGTAAGTATTGATTAGAACAAGAACTGCTTATGTGTGAGTTAATTTGCAAATAAGATGTTTACTTTGTCTAAAAGCCAGTTCTGTCAAGGAGACAGGCTAAATAAAATTATTAGAGAGCACATGAATTAACAGGTTTCTAGCAGTTATACCTGATAGATTACTAAGAATAGTATAGTAATATTTAGATAGAGCACTAAATTTCCACTATTCAAAACAATTAGTACTTCTTACAGTTTGTTAAAGAGAACTGATTTTGGCTGTGGTGGTATATGCCTTTTTAATCCCAACCCCCAGGAGGCAGAAGCAGCCAGATGCACATATGGAGTTAAGGCCATGTGCAGTAGGTCCATAGTAGGCCCTGTCCCAAAACAGTACCACTAACGAAACCCACCAGTGTGTGCCTACATTAGTGTTTACTGCAGGTCTTCTAGGAAACACTGGATTAATGTGAGTAATGGACCACCAGAGGGAGTGTAGGGCTACACATTTGGCATGTCTGGTTTTTTATCCTTGGTTTGGAAGGAAATTTTTTGTTTGTTTGTTTGTTTGGTTTTTTTTTGAGACAGGGTTTCTCTGTATAGCCCTGGCTGTCCTGGAACTCACTTTGTAGACCAGGCTGGCCTTGAACTCAGAAATCCGCCTGCCTCTGCCTCTCGAGTGCTGGGATTAAAGGCGTGAGCCACCATGCCCGGCTCAGATTTGTTTTAAAAGAGAAACAAATTAGTGAATTCAAGCTTGAAGGTGGTAGTATCCTATTTTTCTTTGGCTAAGCATAGTAAAAATGAGATGGGTGAGTGGTTAAGAACACTGCTATAATGGGGATTGTAGTGGCAAGTGAGTTCTCTAAAGAAGCCAGTAAGACGCTCACTCTTCACCTTTAACACTCAGTCATGTTGGAGGAGCGCCAAAGATTTGGAGAGTTGGCTTAAGTTTGAGTGATGAAGTGGAATCTTTTTATTTAAAAAAAAATAGATTTGTGTTTCTTAATGTTGATGTCCTTGAAAATGAAGTCTTTTCTCTATTGTCACTTGAAATTAAACAGTAGAAATTGAGTCAAAATATCTCCTTATCATGGGTTTAATGTTGTAGTGAGCTACTTTTTGGATGGGAGAAAAATACCTTAGAGATGGAGGGGTTTTTGTTTGTTTAGTTTTGTGGTTTTTTTTTTTTTAAGATTTATTTATTATTATACATAAGGACCTCTGGAAGAGCAGTCAGTGCTCTGAGCCATCTCTCCAGCCCCAAGATGGAGTCATTATCAATATACATTTGAATAAGCATGGAATATTCTTTATCTATGTTACTTATTAATGGGTAAAATTATTTCCACGTGTATTTTTGACAATGTAATACAATAAAAGTCTTGTAATCTTCAGCAGATTTAGGGTTTTGTCTTTAGTGTAAAAATATTATGTAGTAGATGGTAAGACCCCAGTCAGTATTTGTTTTGGGAAGAGATTCGTGAGGACGTGTTTGCTTCACTGGCGTGTAACAGCAGTGTAAGTGGGAGAGAGCGCTCTCTCTCTTCTGTGCGCCTAAGTAGGATGAAGATTAGAAAGGCTGAGGTGCTCACCTTCCTATCTTAGGGCTAGCTCCACTGGGACCCCAGGAACTTCCTCCAGAATTATTTTTTGTGTGGGAATGGTTAAGAATACTCATGGCGGGCTGGAGAGATAGCTCAATGGTTAGATGGTTCAGTGGTTAAGAGCACTGACTGCTCTGCCAGAGGTCCTGAGTTCAATTCCCAACAACCACATGGTGGCTCACAACCATCCATAATGGGATCCAATGCCCTCTTCTGGTGTGTCTGAAGACAGTGACAGTATACTCAGATAAATAAAAAATAAATAAATCTTTAAAAGAATACTCATTGCAATACATAAATACATACACACACACATTGGGGGAGAAAAGGCTGGCAGGATGGGGCTTGGCAGTTAAGAACATTGGCTGCTTTTCTAGAGATTCTGAGGTCAATTCGCAGCAACCACGTGGTTGCTCACAGCCATCTATAAAAGGGATTTGATGCTATCTTCTTGAATGTAGGTGTACATGCAGACAGAGTACTCCTGCATTAAACAAACAAACAAAAAACAGATTAATTAATTTAAAAAAATGGTTACTGCTCTTGTAGAGGACCCAGGTTTGGCTTCAGCATCAATAATGGTGGCTTATAACCTATAACTCCAGTTCCAGAGGATTTGATACCTTCTTATAACCTCTGTGGGCACCTGGTATATTTACAGACAGACAAATCACTCATACACATAAAATAATTTTTCACAAAATAATTTTAGGTTCATATATAAACACACATATGTTATATATAAATACCAGATTATCATCTATGTTACATATAACTACATAAGTGTATGTATATGAATATGCATGCATGAATATGCACACAGATAATTGCTGTGTGTGTTTAGTTATTCTAGTTTATTTAAACGTGGAGCTCTCTCCCTTTTTTTCCTTTTCAGTGAAGCAGGCTGTACTGAGACGAACAAAGTATATGTTCAGGAAGAGGCTGGTACAGGATGTTCATAGCAGCTCCTCTGCAATAGAAATAAACTGCTGATTCCCACGGCAGAACAGAGGGAACTCAGAAATAGTTTCAGGAGACGCTAGACACAATACTTATTTTATGAAAAACACAGGAACAGGCAAAACCAAGACATGGTAGAAATGAGGATTGCTTCTAGGTAGGGCTGTGGTTCACAGGAGGGGTTCAGAGGACCTTTCTGGAACAATAGAAATATTCTACAGCTTGCTTGGATGATGAAAATTTTTTAGGTAATGTGATTTTTCTTATTTTTGGTGTGAATGTGTGCACTTGTGCAGGTTTAGGTTTCCCTGCTCGTGTGTGTGTAGGCCAGAAGTCAGCATTCTTTCACTGTTGCTCATCAGCCTTAGTTTTTGAGACAGGGTCTCCTCTCACTGAACCTGGAGACTGGCTGGGCTGTCTGCACTCTCAGACAGGTGGTTAAGGCCTGCATCACCACACCCGGCACTTACATCAGTGCTGGGGATCGAGCTGTGCTCCTCATGCTTCCACAGCAAGCACTTTACCCACGGAGCCACCTCCCAGCCTCTCTTTCATTTTTAACTTCCAGAAAAACTGCAAGATTAATATTAAGGATTTGTCCAAATTTCCTAATTGCTTCCATGTGTTCCGCCTTACTAAGCTGTGCGTTGTATGGCATGTCAACTGTAGTTTTAGAGAAGGAAAGAAAGCTTTAAAATGTGTTGAAAGTGAGAGATGGTCTTACCTGGGGCGGGCGGGCGGGGGGACTAACATTAGCTGACCCATTCATGACCGTGAAAGAAAGCAGACAACTGTCTGTCAGTGTCTCTGTGTCTGTCATTTGCTTTTCACTGAAGTTTCTTGTGTTTGTTGGAAGAAACCTGATCCAGAGATGATCAAAGTTTAAGTGCAGTGAGGAGGGCTGCTGTATTTTATTCTCCTGTTCGTGCCACCCCGGGGTGATACCTAGCAGTAACTCTCCTGAGATTGCAGGTAGTGTTCATTCTTACGAAAGAGCAGTACACCTACAGTGTGCTAGGTTCTGCACAGATGTGTGCCTACTGCAGTGTTCTGGACACTAGACCAAGCAAGAGGAGGCCAGAAAGCCTCTCTGTCCGAGGGAGGTGAGCTTGGTGTCTACAAAGCACACAAGCACTTAGGACATTGGTCCGAGTGAGTTGTGTCTCTCTCCATAGCCTTGCCCAACTGACTGAAACTAAGCCTGTTTAAGTTGTGGGTTAAAACATTTCCCCTCATAGTGTTTTGTATGGTTTTCAGTATGTGTTCATTGCAATTAAGATTAGCTGTAGTTTATAGGTATTAGTTTATTTTTTTAAACACCTGTATCAAAGTTTTGGTTGTTTCCTAGATGAGGAGATACTAAAGTAATACAAGGGCTAACCAGAAGCTTCAATAGATTAACCACTGATATCCATGGAAATATGTATTTCATCTTTATTAATCAAAACCATATAGTTATTTGGTTTTATGTATTTTCTTTTTTTTTTTTTTTTTTTTTTTTTTTCGAGACAGGGTTTCTCTGTATAGTCCTGGCTGTCCTGGAACTCACTTTGTAGACCTCGAACTCAGAAATCCGCCTGCCTCTGCCTGAGTGCTGGGATTAAGGGCGTGCGCCACCACGCCCGGCCTGGTTTTATGTATTTTCAACAGACTCAAAGGTACATTAGACAGAAGGTGATAGTTGTCTGCTGTCAGCGCAGACAAAGGGATGACATTTTTTCCTTAAGAACATGTTCATGATTCTCTGAAGCAGCAGACTGTTTATGTATAGTAATTTTCTTTAGGTTTTAGAAATGTGTTAGAATTTTATATTTCCTGTGCTAAGGATTAAATTCAAGGTCTTTCTTACATTAGGCAAGTGTTATAATACCACTGTAGTGATTCACCTAGTCCAGTCTGCTAGAATTTGGTTTTGTCAGCCTTAACTAGAGGTAGAATTTTAAAAATAGCAGTGGGTTACACCAGCCCTGTCTTGTTTTGTTATACGTCATCCACATATGTACAGCTGGAGAGAGGACTGTAGTGAGCTTCACATGCCCGTTCTCCAGAGTCATTCATTGCTCAGTGACATTTTGATTGATGATCCTTTTGTTTTATTTAGGTTGGTTTAGCTGTTTTTGAGATGAAAGTCTCATGTTTTAGCCCAGATTGGCTTTAAACTTGTGATCTTGACTCAGCCTTCTGGGTGCTTTTAAAACTTCATAAATTTGTAATGGAAAGATGGCTCAGGAGTCAGTTAAGAGCTCTGATTGCTCTTGCAGAGTTCAGTTCCCAGCAACCACATGGTGGCTCACAACTGTCTGTAACTCCAGTTCCAGGGGATCTGGTGCCTTCTTCTGGCCACCATGAGCAATGCACACATGGTACATAGACATAGGCTCAGGCATAAGCCCATAAAGTAAATAAGTTAAGTCTTTAAAATTTGTTAAGTTCTATGGCTTGAGATCTGGCTCAGCAATTAGAGCACATACTTCTCCCAGAGGACCAGAGATGGCTTCCCAGCAGCACCTGTGCCGAGCAGCCTGCAAACACCTGACCTCTGAGGGTGCCAGCGCACAATGAGCACAGTCCCAGTCAGATGTAAATGCACACATTACTGAACTTTAACAATATTTAAAACGTGTTAACTTTGTACACATATGGTAAAATAGTGGTAGTATTGGTGTGCTAGATTTTTGTTATAAAAGAAGGGAGTATGCTGTACATCACAGATCTGGCTTTGGACATGTGGGAACTGTGAGACTGTTTTGTCTTTAGCTTTTTTTCTTGGGTTATCGATTAGAAAACAAAGATTGATTTTTATGCTTCTTAGTACATTATTTTTATGTTACTTAGTCTAACCAGCTGTCCACCTGGAGCCTTAGATTATCTTTAGTGTTAGTAGCTATCTAAATGTACCATTCATCACTGAAACTCTAGACACTGGGGGCTGAGAAGATGGTTCAGTGGGTAAAGCGGTTGTCATGCGAGCATGAAGACTGGAGTTCTGATCCCCAGTGTCACATACAAGCTGGGTGGCATGGCAGCCCACCTGTAATTCAGTACTTGGAAGGCCGGCATACAATCCTAAGACTAAGCTGGGTGGCTGGACTAGCCGAATCAGTGAACTCTGGGTTCACCTGAGAGACCCTGCCTCTATTTAATGTGGAAAGCAATCAAGGAAGTCACCTACCTGTGGGTGTCACATGCCATACATGTGTGTACTCAGAAACAAAATCGAACATCTCAGTTGTGCCGTCCTGACACACCTTCCCATGTCCAAGGCCGTGCTGGGCTTTGGACGTGGACATGTGGACTAGCATCTCTGTAGCTGCCCTCAGCGGCATCCCCACCCTTTCCCCTTCCAGCCAGAGCAGTTCTCGTTGGCTGCCTCTTTAGCTATTAATGACTCCATTATTCTTTTGTTTTGTTTTGTTTTTGTTTTTGAGACAGGGTTTCTCTCTGTAGCTCTGGTTGTCCTGGAACTCATTCTGTAGATCAGGCTGGCCTCGAACTCAGAAATCCGCCTGTCTCTGCCTCCCAAGTGCTGGGATTACAGGCATGCGCCACCACGCCCAGCCAACCCCATTATTCTTACTGGTCATTTTTGACTGTTTCTTAAAAGCTGGTGACTCACTAAATTCCTTTGTTTCTGACTTAATGCCTCCTTTTAATATTTTCCTTTGATTTCCACTAGTCCTAGTTTGATTAACATGTTTGATTAACAAGCAAAAGTATCCCTATCTGTTACAAACTTATCCATATAAAAATTAAGACTTGCTTATGAAGTAAATACATAACGGAATTTTCTTCCCTTCCAGAGAAGCCTTGTCTTGTATTTTGCTCTTGGAGCTGGGGTCTCCCTCTTTAGCCGAAAGTGTCTGCAGATTCTTGATCCTCTGACCTGAATCTCCAGAGTGCTTTGAAAAGTTGCCTTTAGTGAGCATTGTTAAGCTCTAATGAGATTAAACTCTGGGCCTTGTGCGGCTAGTTAATGTGCTCTACTTCTAAACTTCTAGGCCCATAACTTACAAGGGTCAGTAATAATATTTAAACCAAGATGGCTTTGCATCTGAACTGTATTAAAATCGTATGGATTCTGCCAGTGATATTACTTAAGAGTTTGAGTTACA
This sequence comes from Mus caroli, assembly GCF_978045245.1. NCBI lineage: Eukaryota > Metazoa > Chordata > Mammalia > Rodentia > Muridae > Mus > Mus caroli. The sequence goes on from NW_028227273.1 coordinate 65,432,110, forward strand.
GTTTATAGATCTGCACCCCCATGCCCTACCAGTCCTGACATCTTCATCAACTGTGAGTTTAATGGAAGCAGTCTCTCTACCTCTTGTTTGTTTGTTTGAACTGTTCAGCATTCAGAAGTGTTGTCTCACAGGTTGACACTGATTGGGACAGACTTCCTTCATGGTGTTTTGTGGCTGGCTGGGAATAAAGAGACTAATACATAGATTTAATGTCACACACACTTTTTTTTTTAGAGATGTTTTTATATAGCCTGTGCTGAACTTGACCTCGCCCTGTAGCCGAACTTCTGAGCCTCCTGCTTCCACCTCCCAGGTGTTGGGATTACAGGTGTTTGTTACCATGCTCAGTTTTATGTGCTGCTGGGACAGAACTTAAGCCTCTGTGCATGCTAGCCAAGCAGCCCGATGTCGGAGCTTGACCATGCCCCACCCTGGTAGAGATTCTTAATTGTACTGCTGGAATCTGAATCTCGTCATTAACACTTGCAATGAGACAAGACACTGGGCGAAATGTTCGTTTCCTGGGCTCAGTTTCTTTATCTGTAAGATTCAGGGGCAAAATGAATGAACAGCTGCCAGTGGTTCCAGGGCTAAATGAGACAACAGCTGCCGAGTGCTTTGGTCAGGGCTCTGTCCTTAGGACTCACAAACTCCAGCAGTTTGCATTAGTAAGCACCGCTGAGGTCTGGTGTTTCACCTTCCATTGTGTTCTAAGTAATGTTATAAAACAAGACACTGTCCTCTCAGAAAGGAGAGCATATATGCACACAAGATAAATAGCAGCCCAGATCCCAGTGTAACTGGCAGATTTCTTCAGAGGTGAAGAGGCAGGAATAATTGCCAAGAAGACAGCAACTTAAAGAAGTGTCAGGACTTGACCGGAACGCTGCAGGCCTAGTTAACAGGTTGGCGGGCGGTTGAGTCTGCTCTTCCTTCCCTCTGAAGTTACTGAAAATGAGGTGAGTTTATACAGCTGAGATGTTCAGAGCATTGTCTCCAGCACCATCAGAACGAGGGAAGAATGCACTTGAGGTGGAACACCAAGTGGGAAGACAGGAGAGGCCTTGGTGTTTGAAGTGGATGGAGTGATCAGGTGACACCCACTGGGAGCATGGCATCCTTCCCATGTGTGCTGAGGAAGGCTGATTCGGGGCTTGGCATCAGTTATTAACTGGACAGGGTCTACAGTCCTTGGAGAAACATGCCCCTAGGTGTGCCTGCAGGGACATCCAGGTCAGGTTAATTTGAGGTGGGAAGACTCACCCTAATGTGGTCAGCACCAGCATCATGCCTCTCCAGTTTCTGACTGGATACATACAGTGCAGCCAGCAGCCCTATGCTCGTGCTGTTACGCCTCAGCCTCCATGATGAGCTGCACCCTTGACCTTCAAGCAGAATAAGCCCTTTTTCCTTGGCTTTGTCAGGCTTTTCTCACAGTAGTGACATAGTAACTAGCACACATGAAAAGAGCTCTTGCACTCTTTGTCAAAAGATCTTGAGTAGTCAAGACCACACTTGTGAGTCAGCGTCTGACATTGCTCACTGTCTTCCTGATTTATAAATAACCAAAGCAGTGGTGGTGTAGACCCCTGATCCCAGCATTCAGGAGGCAAAGGCACGGGGATCTCTGTGAGTTCGAGGCCAGCCTGGTCTACAGGGCCAGTTCTAGGGCAGCCAGTGCTACACAGAGAAACCCTGTCTCGGAAAACAACAAGCAAACAAAAATTCAAAACTTCAGACAAAGGGCACAGAGGGAGTTGGCCCTGCTCAGTCATAGTAAAACACTGTCCCCCAAAACCAAAATAGATAAACAAAACTGCTGGAGAGATAGCTCAGTAATCACCCGTTTTTCTTGCAGAGGCTCCACCCAATTCCCAGCAGCCACATAGCAGCTCACAACCACCTGTAACTCCAGTTACAGGAGATCCAATGCTATCTTCTGGCTTCCACGGGCACCAGGCATGCACCTAATGCACAGATAAATGTATGCAGGCACACATGCACATAAACAAATCTTTAAAGGTGTGTGTCACATCTTTAATCCCAATGTTGAAGAGGTAGTAGTAGGCTCTGCGTTTGAGGCTAGCAGGAACTACTGTATTGTGAGACCCAGTTTCAAAAACAAACAAAACCACTTGAAACTTTAAAACTAATTTCAACTGTGAAGCTGATGGCTGTCTGTAGTGAACTTTTATGCATCTTTAATTTGTCCATTTGTTTTTGGCTTTCTCTTTTTCTTTATATTTTCAGTTGTTTATATAACCCTTATATTTTGTCTCAAAAGTTTGATGGGTTTTTATGACTGGTTTCCTCCCTGTCCTCTCGACAGCCTAGATTTTAAGTCCCAGCCCCACAGTGGAAGGGACCAGCCAGAAGGGGAAGGAAAGGGAGGAAGCCATTCTCTCCAGTTGCGATGTTTTACAGACATGGAAGCTGAGACTGGAGGAGAGAGCCTCAGGTTCATGAGCCACCGCTGATTACTGCATGGCTTATGCATCTCAGGACTGGACAGGGCTGGCTTGTTTTCATTGCTGTGGTTCTCGGCCATCTGGGTGGAATTATAGTAGCACCAATTCTGCCGCTTTTCAAAATCGAGGTAGAAAGTGGTTTCCTATCAGGAACTGCATGGTAGCAATTCACCCATTATGAGAAGGTCACGGTTGTGTACTTCACTGAGCAGCACTGGTCTTTTATTTAAAATTAAACTTGTATTTAGTGTGTGGGTGAGTGTGCATACGCTATGTTGTGGCTCACCTGTGGAGGGCAGAGGACAACTTTTGGGAATTGGTACAAAATCAGTTTTTTGAGGTAAAAAAAATTCAGTTCCTTTTTAGTTTTTGAAGTTGTCATTTATGTGTGCTTTAAGCCTCAATGTTCTCTGTCTTTCTCAGTAAACTGTCTTGTTGTGGTAGAACACATGCCCTCAGAGCTGCACATATGTGCTGGTGCCAGCATGAGGAGCTGTACTGTCGAGTTACATCTGACCACCCTAGGCTCAGGCAGAATGGCACGGACTGTACTTAAGCCTCGGTTTCTTCTGTGACAAGGGTCTGGGCTGCTTTGTGTCTAGCTGTGCCAGTTGCCCAAGAGATGTCCCCTTCCTTTATCAGAGCCAGATTCCAGCCACCCGATTCACAGGCTGTTCTCCCTTGAAATGTATTGTTTTAACTTAAGTGAGACACTCGGTTTGCATTTTGAAAGAAAATGTGCGTAGTGTAGCAAACAATACTTCTTAGTCACTATAAGCATAATTTTACCATGAAATCATTTTGCAATTGGCAGTTGTTTGTGTTCCCTATTCTTTCTCACGGTTAGAGAAAGAAAACGACCTGGGTTACAGAGAGATGCCTCAGACCACGGCAGGGCCTCAGATTCTTTCCAGAAGAGGAGGCTTCTGCACCACATTCAGTCTTACTAAGATACTGATTCTTTTCTTTATTAAGCACCCTTGAGATTGAATCGTATAGCCTACAATTGTACACAGTTCTACCCATGTCTTCATTCGTGGGTATCCTGTCTCTTATGGACTATACTTTGACTTCTTTTTCTTCACTTCATCTCCCTTCCTTCCTTCCTTCCTTCCTTCCTTCCTTCCTTCCTTCCTTCCTTCCTTTCTCTCTCTCTCTCTCTCTCTCTCTCTTCTTTCTTTCTTTCTTCCAGTTTTTCTTTTTAGCCTTCTAAATTTATATAGTAACAGTTTTTGTTAGCTTCATTCTTATGTTGCTTTTAATAGTTAATAATAATTAATCCTGAGACTCTCATACCAGACACAAAGGGAAACCCTGTGCAGCCCTGGCTGTCCTGGAACTCACTCTGTAGACCAGGCTGGCCTCAAACTCAGAAATCCGCCTGCCTCTGCCTCCCGGGTGCTGGGATTAGAAGTGTGAGGCTTTTCTAAAAGCCAATCATAATTATATGGAATTATTAACTTTTAAATAGGAAAATAAAGATTCATTTTAGAACCTATTCTGGATTAAATGGGTTAATAAATACACAGTGATTTGAAGATAAGAACTTTTAGTCATGAATTTTCTCTTAATTTTGTAACTTATTGAAAAGGATTTGGTAATTAAAAACTTAAAAGGCAAAGATAATTAAAACAAAGGAAAATGAATATAAATTACTTGAGAAGTAATGAACAGGATGAGAGAATGGGAAGGGAGAAAAATTCAACAGCAATAAGGTGAGACAGTGTGTGTTTGAACAATCATTTTAGCTCCAGGCTTCCTGGCAAGCAAGTGAGAAAGGGGAAACTGGGTGGGTTTTCAGGGTCAGTGTCTGAGAAAGAAACTTATCAGATTTTCACTAGAGAAACACTTAAAGTCCTGGGTTATAAAGCCAAATCCATATTCAAGAAATGAACTTCCTATCTCCTCCTTTATAAATGACTAAACTTCTGCTGTTGCTGTTTTTACTGCTGTAGTTATATTTGATCAAATTAAATTCATGTCCACTGTTGTCAAAAGTGGAAATTCCCTGGCTGGGGTGTGTTTATGGATTGCCTCTGGAGTTGAAGGCATTGACGAACAGGAAACTGAAAGCTAAAAGTTCAGGAAATGTATTGTGTTTAGAGTATGTGGAGAATATATATATATATATATATATATATATATATATATATATATGTATATATATATATATAGTGCTTAGCTACTGAAGTCCATGATCATTTCAAGACTGAAACTTGTTCTGATGTGTTTAGAGATGGCCATTGAGGATTCTGACAACCGTACCCCAGATGCTTAAACATGATACTGGATGCAGTCGTGCTTGAGGCAGTGTCGGTTGTGCAGCGGAGAGAAATCATGGAGCAGATGACATATGCTCTGCTTACTCTTGCAGGAAGCGGCACAGCCGGCAGCTCAGCACAACCGGCAGCTCAGTGAATTGTTCGAGGATATTTTGTCTTTAAGAATTAGTTTTAGGGGCTGGTGAGATAGCTCAGTGGGTAAGAGCACCGACTGCTCTTCCAAAGGTCCGAAGTTCAAATCCCAGCAACCACATGGTGGCTCACAACCACCCGTAATGAGATCTGATGCCCTCTTCTGGTGTGTCTGAAGACAGCTACAGTGTACTTACATATAATAAATAAATAAATAAATCTTTTAAAAAAAAAATTAGTTTTAGGCCGGGCGTCGTGGTGCACGCCTGAAATCCCAGCACTTGGGAGGCAGAGGCAGGCGGATTTCTGAGTTCGAGGCCAGCCTGGTCTACAAAGTGAGTTCCAGGACAGCCAGGGATGTACAGAGAAACCCTGTCTTGAAAAAACAAAAACAAAAACAAAAAGCCCAAACAAACAAAAAAAAAAAAAAAAGAAAAGAAAAAGAAAAAAGAATTAGTTTTAGTTTGGTTCTAAGGAACAGGAGCCTCCTGTCTTACATGATGTCCTGTTTCACTCAGCAAGTCCTGATGGTCACATTATATCTTTTTATGTTGGATTATATTTTTCTCCATTTTATTAATATACTTAATAGTTTTCTTAGTGTTAAGATTATCAATATTATCTTAAAGGTTAGCTGTGTCCCAAATATTTTCTAATTACTGTAGTATTGTAGGAGATGCACAAAGTCTGTAGAATTCTATTTTTTTGAGACAAGCTCTCTCTACAGAGCCCTGGCTGTCCTGAAACTCACTACATAGACCAGGCTGGCCTTGAACTCACAGAGATCTGCCTGCCTCTACCTCTGCCTCCGAAGTGCTGGAATTAACGGTGTGCACCACCACTGCCAGCTTTAGAGGGGGAAGTTTCTAATACTGCAGTTTTTCTTGTTCATTGTTATATGTACATGCAAATGCATTATTCTTTTGTTTTGAGGCTAAGTAGCCCAGGCTGGCCTGAAACTCTTGGTCCTCCTACCTTTGTCTCTAGAGTGCCAGAATTATAGGGGCGTGCCTCCACACCTATCTCACTGTGGTATATTTTAACAAAAGTGGTAAATTGTGGGATCAGTCACACAGAATACTTAAGTGTTCCAGTAAATGAGCTTTGTCTTCCCGTGGACCTTTGAGGAACGTCGGCTGTGTTGGAGTCATTGTTTCCACAGCTCAGTTGAAGCTGCTCTTGTCAGGACTGAGTTTGCTTTGGATCTGTTAGGGTTATTTATGTTTGTCTCTAAACTACTCTAGTGACCAAGAGGATTGAAGGCCCTGACTAGAAAAGATGGGTCCGGGAGGTGAGAAATAGTGCTTTCCTAAGGGGCTCTGGAGTGTCCTTTCTAGTAGAAGGGACTGGGCCCTGGGTTGACAGGGAGCTGATGTGGTGGGAAGATGTTGCACTTTATGCGGTAGCTGATCTCCCATTGCAGGGAGGTGTCTCTTCAAGAACAACCGCATACTTTAAATCTCAGCACTTGGGAGGCAGACGCAGCATCATGTGGCCCATTTAGGCTATGTAGCAAGACTGTTAGAAAACCAAAGGGTGGAAAATTACTCATGAAAGAAACAGATTAAAACTTACAAATCTTTTATTTCTGTTTAGTCTGCTGATTCTGCTAGCTAATATGTATTTTAGTAAAAGCCATCAGCATAATAGAATGAAAACAGATTTATAACCAGTAGTTCTTAACAGGGGAAGCGGGGACCAAAAGCCCCCCCCCCCCCCCCCGTGAGCTCTTTGGGAGCAGGGAATAGGTGCTTCTTGTTCACCACTTTGTTGGAATCCTCAAGCAGAGTGAGTGTTCCATAAATACTTATGAATGACGAGTTTCTGATTAAATACTTGCAATAATTCACATTTTCCACACTGTGGGGTCAGGTCAAGACCAATTATGTTCATCTAAAGTACCTTCGTATACTCAGTCTTTTCCCTCATTAGTGACAATTAAAATGTTTTTAATTTATTTTATTTTTTAATGTAGTTTATTTGTTTTTATTTAATGTGCATTGGTGTTTTGACCACATGTATGTCTGTGTGAGGGTGTCAGGTCTCCTGGAACTGGAGTTACAGATAGCTGGGAGCTGCCATGGGGGTTGCTGAGAATTGAACCTGGAACCCCTGGGAGAACAGCCTGTGCTCTTAGCCACAGTGCCATCTCTCCAGTCCTGAGAATTAAAATTTAACTGGTGGATTGTTTTTTAAGATGTGGCTGTTTACATATTAAAAAAAAATATATATATATATATAAATGTCTTGTTTTTCATTTTGTTTTGTTTTCCATTGAATCCTGTGATTTAGAATGGTTTTGTGTATTTCTTAAATATTTTCTCTGCACTTACAAATATGTATGGTTTTGTTGTTGTTGTTGTTGTTGTTTTCAAAGCAGTACTTTAATGCAAGTATGTATATTATTCTGTGATAATAGTGGTCAGGCCAAAGGTCTTGTGTGTGCTCAGCAAGTGCTCTATCACTGAACTATATTCTTGACCCTCAGGAAAGGTAGGTTCTGTTCTATAAGTTGCCTTTTTTCTTTAATGTCATTCTTAAACATCTTTCCTCATCAATAGCTTTATAACTGTTTCCTTTTTTTGTTTGTTTGTTTGTTTTTTTGTTTTTTGAGACAGGGTTTCTCTGTATATCCCTGGTTGTCCTGGAACTCAGTTTGTAGACCAGACTGGCCTCGAACTCAGAAATCCGCCTGCCTGTGCCTCCCAAGTGCTGGGATTAAAGGCGTGTGCCTCCATGCCCAGCTCCTTATTTTTAACTGCTGCATAATGTTTCATTGTTGAGATTTACAGTAATAGTTTGTTATTTTTTTTCCCCTGTGATTGCTGAGATGACTCAGTAAAATGCTTGCTGTGCAACCATGGGATCCTGAGTTTGGATCCCTGGCGTCCTTGTGAAAATTCATGTACATGGTGTGGATCCCTGGAGCTTGCTAGCCAGTCCGCCTAGCAGAACTCAGAACATAGCTATGTTCAGTGAGAGATGCCTCAAAGAGAATGCTGACACCCCACATTCACCTCTGGCCCACACATGCCTGTGTGCACACACCCAAATCCACTCACATATACACAAAGGCATTTCTTTCTTCTCCTAGGATTGTGTGCCACCAGATGCTTGTTTCTGAGAATCTCTGCAGTCAGTTTTCTGGACATGATGTTGCTGGGCTAAAGGATATTAAACTTTTTGTAGATATTGGCAAATTTGCCCTTCAGAACACCTTGCCATGCTTGCATTCTCATCACAAATATAAAGTACTATGTTTTGGTGAATATGCAAAGTTTCATTCATGGACAGATTCGGGGTCTCTGCTCTTCCCTAGCTAATCATCTGTGCCTCAGGGCCTTCGCCATTCCTTACTTTGTCTGTATGGAGGAAGTTCCAGCATCTGGAGTCACTGAGAGACTCAGCTGTGGACCTATATTCTCCTCAGGTGGGACAGCAGTGTGCAGCCCAGGGTGTGTGTGTGCCCTGTAGTTTGTGGAGGAGACGAATGGTGGAGCCAAGTACAGTAATTTCTTGCTCTCTCAGAGTAACAGCAGAGAAAGCCCCTCACGAAGAGTTAGGAGAATATGAGAGAGCGCACTGTGAAGTTCCTAGTAGAGGGGCCGACAGGTGCAGAGCCCTGGGGAGGGCACAAGGGACTCGGGCTTTGCTGAGCACTCAAGCAGAGGTCGGCCAGTGATCGGTGGAGGGCTTTGGACGCCGTGCAGTTTGTGATGGGAAGCCGTTGGAGGGTTGCCAGAGTAAGTTGTTTTAAGCCAGTCTGATTGTCACTTTCCTTACAAATGCTTCAGTTCCCATTTCCTTTGGAATAAAGTTCAAATGCTGTATTCTGGTACACAAGGTCCTTCAGTCAAGTTTGTGCCTATTTATTTAGCATCGTCTGCGTCTTTCCCACATGTACCCTTCACTTTAGCCAAATTGGATCACAAGCAGTTCCTGGATGGGTCATTGGTGATTCATGTCTTTGCATCTTCCTGTATGCTGCTGGCCTGCAGGAAGCCCTCCCCTCTGCCTGCTTCGGTCACTGGCTTGGTTTTGGAGAGTCTGTACTGCTCTTGTCATCTAGCCATCCCTCCCCAGTCCCTTTCTGCTCTAGCAGATGGTGATCTTGGAGTGTCATGTGTCCTCCACCTGCCCTAACTATTCTCACTACACCTGTGCTGACTGGAAAGCCCACCCTGCTGTTACCGCCTGTAACTGCTTGCTGTGTTTTCCCTCTGAAGTACTTTACTGTGGTGATCTTACACTGAGCCCTCTGCCCTACAGACTCCCCCCCCCCCATGACTTGCTTTTAGTTTCCATATGAAATTCTGAAATCGCTGCTAACAAAGACCCTCATGCCTGTGAGGCAAGTCCTTAATGTATTGAGCAACCTCCCCATCAGCCCCCTTCGCTTGATTTTTGAGACAAGTTCTTGTTATGTAGCCCAGCTGGTCTTAAAATTGTGATCCTCCTGTCTCAGCCTAATGAGTGATGGGGTTTCTAGTGTGTACTGCCACCCTGATTTAGTTTTATGTCTTATGTATGTAACCTGAAGCCAGGTATCCAGTTACAATCTTTATATGTGAAGGTAGAGTTGCCCTGCACTGCTTAGTGGGAAGTGTTCTTTTCTACCTCCAGTTTCACGGTACCTTTCCTGAAAGCAGATTAATGAGAATGTATTAATATTCTTGGCTCTCAGTCCTCATGGTCCCTCAGTTCCTGGGTGTGTCCTAATAGCAGACCACACTTGAGTACTCTTTGTCTTAAGCATTGGCCACACTGTCTTCAGTATGTTTTGTCCTAAGTGTCAATTAAAAGTGAGGTCCCTGAATCTTGCAGTTTTGTTTTTTTCAGGGTAATTTGAGTTATTTTGAATCCTTTAGGTAGCTCTCTGAATTTTAGAATCAGCTTGCTAACTTTTGTAACACAGTGAACTTAGCTGGTGCTAGTTGCTCTGTGGCCAGTTGGAGGAAGACTCAGTAAGATACAACGTAGCCATTTAAAACTGTGGTTGTGAGGACAACTGTCACACTTAAATATTCCAGTTGTATACTACACACTAAGATTTGGTATGAAAATGGTAGGAGCCGGGCGTGGTGGCGCATGCCTTTAATCCCAGCACTCGGGAGGCAGAGGCAGGCGGATTTCTGAGTTCGAGGCCAGCCTGGTCTACAAAGTGAGTTCCAGGACAGCCAGGGCTACACAGAGAAACCCTGTCTCGAAAAACCAAAAAAAAAAAAAAAAAAAAAAAAAAAGAAAATGGAATGGTAGGAAGAGAGAACCTTGTTTTCTTTTTTGATGTAGTTTTCCTTGTTTGGAACAGTAGTTGAACACAGTGCAGGAGCTAGGGAGTGAGGGTGCTGCTCGGGTCTCTTCTGTCCCTCTTTTGGGATTTGGAGATGACCTCACTCTGTAGTCCAATCTAGCCTTGAATTCACAGCAAGCCTCTTGTCTCTGCCTCCCCAGTGCTGGGATTGCAGACAGGAACTGCCATACCTAGTTTAAAACAAAAACTCTAAGCAAAGAAAGAGTGCAAGCTGTAAATCAGCTGTAAAAACTATAGTGAAAAAATCTGTAATAAACAAAGAACTAGTACAATTCAATAGTTTGATTGTATAGCATCAACCATTAGCATCATTGACACCACCAAAAACAGTAAGAATATTACACAGTTGAAAAATATACCCCTCCCTAAGAAGGTAGGGGTGTGTGTGTTTTCTCTATGTAGACTGGGCTGTCCTGGAATTTACTATATAGACCAGTCTGGTCTCAAACTCACAGAAGTCCAGAGGTTTCTGCCTCTCGAGTGCTGGGATTAAAGGTGTGTACTGCCACCACTCAGTGCAAAAGAAACTTTTTTGAGCAGACATCTCAGGAAAGAAGATACACAGTGTGCTAACAGTACTTCCTCTAAAAGCTAAAGACAACTTAACAAAACCCTAATAGTTTACATGAGGGGCCCTCCTTTGAGTTGTTGATAGTGAGAGGCAACCAACAAAGTCCTACCCAGCTTTGAAGCCTATGAACCAACATCAGTGACCATCGTGGCACAGTAACCTTAGGAGTGCGGTAGTGTTGTGCATACTTGTCAGTAAGTAGTAGCTCTCGGGCTGGCGAGATGGCTCAGTGGGTAAGAGCACCCGACTGCTCTTCCGAAGGTCCAAAGTTCAAATCCCAGCAACCACATGGTGGCTCACAACCACCCGTAATGAGATCTGATGCCCTCTTCTGGTGTGTCTTAAGACAGCTACAGTGTATAAATAAATAAAATAAATAAATAAATCTTTTAAAAAAAAAACCTATAAACTAAAAAAAAAAAAAAAAAAAAAAAGTAGTAGCTCTCTAATTGGACCCGAGACCTGCTTAACAAGAGGGACACTATGTCTGGTACTGGAAACCTGGCTAGATACTCAGTATTGGGGAAATCATGCTTATTGGAGGAAAACCTACAGCTGTTGTGTTACTACATGAACATCCCTAACACTAATCTAAACATCTGCTCACAGATAAGTACATCACCACCCATCAAGGGAACGTCTCTTAGGAGACTACTACAGAAAACCATAACCAACCAAAATGCAGAATCGTGGAGCCCAGTCCCAATGGAATTTAAAAACTCAACATTCTAAAATAATCCATAGATTTTGTATATATTAGGCAAATATTTGAAGTTTTCTGTAGAATAGAATCTAAACTTAAAGTTCTGTTAAACTCTGTTAGCATTAACAGCAACCAAAGCTAGCCTATACAGTCCCAACCAAAGCTAGCCTATACAGTCCCAACCAAAGCTAGCCTATACCGTCCCAACCAAAGCTAGCCTATACCGTCCCAACCAAAGCTAGCCTATACCGTCCCAACCAAAGCTAGCCTATACAGTCCCAACCAAAGCTAGCCTATACAGTCCCAACCAAAGCTAGCCTATACAGTCCCAACCAAAGCTAGCCTATACAGTCCCAGGACTTGGCATGCTTTGCTTTCCTCTATGCTTTTCAGTTGATTCATGAGCAGCTGCTGCCTGGGTGGTGCACACACTTCTAGTTCTAGCACTCAGGAGGCTGGGGCAGGAGGATGGACAGCTCCAGTTCTACTCTGAACTATATGTAGCATGACACAGCTGTCTCAAGCAACATAAAATAGAGCTTTTATTTTTTAACTCCATGTTTAAGAATCTTAAAATTATAATTAGTAATGGTTCTTTGGAATAGAAAAATCAATTTTTGTTCTTTCTACAACCATTTCTTACATATATTAAAGATCAAAGTAAAAGCAGTGTCTGAGCTGGGCGTGGTGGCGCACACCTTTAAACCCAGCACTTGGGAGGCTGAGGCAGGCGGATTTCTGAGTTCGAGGCCAGCCTGGGCTACAGAGTCAACTCTAGGACATCTAGGGCTACACAGAGAACTCCTGTCTTGAAAACAAAACAAAAATAAATAAATAAAAAGAGCTAGGTGTGATGTTGTACTCCTGTTATCTTAGCACCCGAGAGGCAAAGTGTCACTCAGAATGTGATGCCAGCCAGGATGTACAGTGAGACCTTATCTCAAAAAGCCAAAAGACAGAAAAAAAAACAAAATATGATGCTTCAGTTATCTAGATTCCCAATGTCACAGTTTTAATAAGCATTTTAAAATAAAAATACCTGACATTTTGGAAGAAAGATTTTATTTTATTATCAGTTAACGTAGTAGACTTTATAGTGTCCTGGGGGAAAACTTTCAAATCTGAGAGCACTGAGATTTGCCCAGCAGGGCCTATCGTGTAAGACTTTACACGGTGGAAGTGCCACTGTCCTGTCCTAGCCATATCTTTTTCTGGCTTAAAAATGGAGTCTGTGGCCTTGCACTTCTGGTTGACTCTGTTGGCTATAGTCACAAAGCAAACAGAAATCCCTAGACAAAATATGTGAGGCAACAGCTTGACACACCAGAAAGCTGACCGCAAGGGGAAAGTGATCTCTGAGGAAATAGAAACCAGCAGGTAAAGCCTTAATTATCCCATCTGACTCCCAGAGTTCTTGTCTGCTGGAGTCCAGGGAGGGCAGACAGATGGCCTTTGAAAGGAAGGAGCTCCACGGGGGTGTAGGTGGGGGGAAGGAACGCCAGAATCTCATTTGCTCTTCAGATGAGCTCTACTGAGTTGTGTAGAAACCACTCCATCAGAGAAACAACCACCCAAAAGGTTAAAGGGAAAGAAAGCCCTGTGTCTTTCTTTTCAGAGCCAGGTATAGTGGCAAATGCCTGTCATCTCAGCACTAAGGAAGCAGAGGTGAATTCAAAGCCAACCTGGGCTACTCAGCAACAAGATTCTGTGTCAAAAAATGTTTTTGAGTTCTGCCACCCGAATAGGAAAGCCTTATAAGTCACAGAACATCAGGGAGAGTACTTAGAAGCAATTGCCTTAATGGTGGGCGAATGCAGCCCTCCACTGAAGACTTCTATCCTCCCAACAAAGTTCCAAAACAAGCCTGGAAAGGATCAGATTGTTTCTAGGTAACTTAACTAGGACAAAGTTTCACATCTAGAGGAATGCAAAAATACCTATCCCTCACCAGGGCCAAATTCAGTTAGCCTCTGGTGAAATATATCAGGCTTGCCCAGAAACGGGAAAAATTAGTCAATAGCAACAGACCCAGAAATGACTGATGATGAAATTAGTATACACTGAAGTTGTTATAACTATAATCCATTTGTTTAAGAAAGTACAGGAAAGGTTGAGAGCGTTGAATACGGTTCATTGGAGTGAAACCTACAGAGGGTGAGTGTAATAGCTCACAGTATGGGAGTAGGGGCAGCCCAAACAGTGCAGGAGGAAGATAAGAAAACTTAATGTCTTAGCAGTGCAGATTATCCAGAGTAAACTTAGAGATTTTTTTTTTCCCGGTTTGTTTGTTTTTGTTCTTTTTTTTAAAGGCCTGGGAAAAAGGAATCATTTAGCTATGGGACAATCATGAAGATATAATGTGTATATAATTACAGTTTTGAAGAGAAAGGGGATTACAGAAAACTCTGAAGGCAAGAAACAAAACAACAAACAACAAAACCCAAAAAGCCAGGAGTTTCTAAATTTGGCAAGAAAAGGGAGGAAATATAAAAAAGATGTGATTAATAGGAGAGGAGATACACATTAAGAAGGTAGATTCACATATAAACAATATTAGCGGCCACATTAAATATAAATGGCCTAAAAATATTCAGTTAAAAGGCAGCCTTACAAGTTGAACAATAACTTGTTATGGGCTACCTAGAAGAAATTAACTGTGTTGTATGAATAAGAACATAAGACAAAAGGATACTCCATGCTAATACTGTTTAAGAAAACTGAAATAATTGTACTGATTTTACACAGATTAGATTTTAGAGCCAACAAGATTACCAATATGAGGAGCTAAAGAAATGGCTTAATAGTTAAAAGTACTTACTGCTCTTCCAGGTAAGCTGAGTTCAGTTCCCAGCACCCATACTGGGCGGCTCTCCACCCACCTTTGCCCTAGCTGATGATCTCTTCTGGCTTCTGCCAACACTCACATGCACATATAATTGCACATAAATGTAAAAAACAATAACAACAAAAAGATCATCAAGAACAAAGACCTCATATTAAAGGGGGTCATCAGTCCTAAGTATTTGTTTGAAATATTTAAGTACCTATAAGTAGAACTTCAAAATACATGAATCAGAATGTGATAAGCTGAAGAATGGGGTCTTCAGCTACCACCTCTTTCTTATTAGCTGATAGCACAGAAGATGACCTCCCTGTTTCCCCAGGTTGGGTATACATCAGAGGCGATTTAGAAGACTTACAGTGTCAGCCAATTTCTTCCTGAATTGACAGTTGTATGATATCCTATCCATTATAAGCCAAATATACTTTATTTTCAGTTCACATACTGAAAATAAAGATACTGACTAAAAGAGACCATATTTTTAGTCTAAGATAGTGTCAAGGATTTGTGTGACTTAATACTCAAATTTTATTCAGACCAAAAGGAATTAAAAAGTAAAGCTGAGTCTGGGCACAGTGGCCACGCCTTTAATACTAGCACTTGGGAGGCAGAGGCAAGCAGATCTGGGTGAGTTTCCAGGCCATCTTGGTCTACATGGTGAGTTCCAGCACAGCCAGAGCTACATAATGAGAACCTGTCTCAAGAGAAAAATAAAATCAGTGCTGGGCAGTGGGGAGTGGCTCATCAGTTAAGATGAGCCTTCCAGAGGACCTGGGTTCAATTCCCAGCAACCACATGGTGGCTCATAACCATCTGTAATTCCAGTGCCAGGAGATCTTCCAGTCTCTGAGAACACTAGGTACACATGTGATACACAGATATACATGCAGGCAAAACACCCATATGTGTAAAATAAAATGGAGAAAAACAAAACAAAAACACTAGGTATAGTGGTGCACACCTTTAAACCAGCACTTTGGGAGGCAAGAGGCAAGTAGATCTTAGAGTTTGAGGCCAGCCAAAAAGCTAAATAGTAAGAGTCTGTCTTAAAAAAAAAAAATGGTGAAAGATACCTGGAAAAATCATAAACACACTTCCAAGAAAATCAAAGGTTAGAAAAAAAAAATCCTTGAATTTAGAAAACAATTTTAATAACTAAGTCATCCAAATGGTTTATAGTTTCTAGAAATACCCAAAGGAGAAATCCAAAAGAGTAGGTGATAAACAGTGTCTGTACCAGACTCTTTTTGGTTTTTCGAGACCGGGTTTCTCTGTGTAGCCCTGGCTGTCCTGGAACTCACTTTGTAGACCAGGCTGGCCTCGAACTCAGAAATCCGCCTGCCTCTGCCTCCCGAGTGCTGGGATTAAAGGCGTGCGCCACCACGCCCGGCTTTGTACCAGACTCTTAAGAAACCAGAGAGTGTGGCTGGAGACGGCTCACAGGTGAGAGCACTGACTGCTCTTCCAGAGGTCCTGAGCTCAAATCCCAGCCACACATGGGGGCTCACGACCATCCTTAATGAGATCTGATGCCCTCTTCTGGTGTGTCTGAAGACAGCTGCAGTATACAAATGGTACATACAATAAGTAAATAATTCTTTTCTTAAAAGAAAGAAACTAGAGAGTGAAAAACAAAAACTAAACAGAAGAAACAGGTCAAAGACAAAAGCATAAGTCAGTAAAAACAACAACACAGAAAAATAGCACAAGCCAATGAAATAAAAAGCTGTGGCTCGGAAACTGCCAATGGGACATGTCTGTGAAGCTCCAGCCTGAGTGAGCAAGGAGGGAGAGGATGCACATTTCTGCTTGGAGTGAAAGTAACAAAGGCTCAGAGCACACATTTTAAGAAGAAGATGATATTATGAGTTACTCTACACAAACAAGTAGACAATGAGTTAAGAGACCAAAGCTTACTTCAGAAGCAGTGAACATCCTGAACACCACAGCCCAGCGAGAGAGTATTTCTTAACTCGTGGTGTGATGCCAACATTATCATAATTTCAAACTTGAATAGATTGCAAATTTTAAAAAAGTAGAAATAATAACCCTTAAGAGCATAGTGTACCAGGCTCTGGTGACACACATCTTTAATCCCAGCACTGGGGAGGCAGAGGCAGGCAGATCACTAAGTTTGAGGCCAGCCTGGTCTCCAGAATGAGTTTCAGGACAGCCAGGAATGCACAGAGAAACCCTGTCTCAAAAAAGCAAAGAAGAAGAAAGGTGGAGGAAGAAGAGGAAGGAAGGAAGGAAGAAAGGAAGGAAGGAAGGAAAAGAAGGAACGAAGAATGAACGAGCGAACATAGTGTATGTACATGGTGGCTTCAACTGTCCATAATTGCAGCCTTGGAGTCTGACCTGCAGCCACCAGGCATACACACAGTTCACAGACATACAGTTAAGCAAACTAACATACAGAAAATGATAAATAAACCCTTAAAATCTTTTATGTCTTTTCACAAACAAAAGTTGTGGAGCAAATTGATCTTCCTAATTTAAAAAATAATCTGTGTTTATACTATGTATATTGCTATGTGGGTGTATATACCGCCTTTTAAAAAAATTATTGCTTACATATTTGATGTCATCATTCCACAGTAGCTTCCTCCTGTGGGTTACAGGGGACTCCAGGAACATAATTAATATCCCATAAATTGCAAAAATCCTTAAAGTGTTATTGTTAATAAGTAAGACCAATCTCAAATTTTTATTTTTTGTTTGTTTTTGTCTTGCTTTTTTTTTTTTGACAAGATTTCTCTGTGTAGCCCTGGCTGTCCTTGACTTGACCTAGGCTGGCCTCAAACTCACAGAGATCTGCCTGCCTCTCCCTCCAGAGTGCTGGGATTAAAGGCCTGCACCACCACTGCCCAGCCAATAAAAGTTTAGTTGTAGTGAGAGTCCTAGAAAGGAGATGTTTAACAGATTATTAAAGACATCTGAGGTGGTTTACCCTTGTGAGCAGGAGCAATAATCATATTAGAAAACGTATCAGCCATACATGGTTGTACTTTAATCGTCTCAGTTGTGAGATATGAGTAATTCCTGGTTGCCAAACAGCACTAGATTCTTTAACCCTTGAGGACTAATCCCACCAGCAGAGGGCAGGAAAGAGGAAAGAGCCTCGGGAAGCAAGGCAGTTTGGTGCAGGATGGCTCAGTAGCACACATTGGTTCAGATTTGGGGAGTCTGACCCCGAGAGGTTTATTTTAGGCTTATTTAAGCATAGCACAATCTGGTGAACATTATTCTTATGATGATTAATTCAACCCCACGTGGATAACAGAGCATAATTAGATCTCTGGGGACCAGACTAAGCACTGATCAGGTGCGACTACGTTGAAGCTCTTTCTAAAGTACATGTGCCACCTTCCATGAAGTGAGGTCCTCTAACTAACTGAGAAGACAAGTTCATGAGGGTGTCCACGAGTGCTAACAGCCCCACCGATAGACAGAGGTCATCAGCCTAGAAAGCAAATGCACTGCAGTCTTCTGGGTAGAAAATGGGTTTTGCATTCTTTCCCTTGCAGGAACAACCCTTAACAACAACATAACAGTCTGGGTTCCTCTACTGCATCTGTGAGCACAAAGACTCGCATGGGCTCTCAAAAGCCAGCCCGGGCGATCATAGATAGAACTAGCTGTAAAACACAAATGAGTGAAAATTTTGGAAGAAAATCTTTGTAGCTTTGGATGCAGCAAATTTTTGTGAAGTAAAGTAAATAAAAGAAAACAGTGGGACTAGTTGTGACACTCCTGCATAAGAGACGAGACAGGAGTCAATGGAGCTTGAAAGTAGGCAGCCTAAGCCACACAGCAAGCAGATCAGAGACTGCCTGGAGTCCTGAGCTGGGAAAGAAGGAATTCTAAGTGAACGTGCGGAGAGCTTTGTGGACGATGCGTTTATTCATTATCTGGAGCATCGTGGCAGCTTTATGGGTGGGGAGAGCACACCTTACGTAGTGTATGTTAGAGTCTGTGGAAGTCACTGTGCATTTGTGCACTGTCTGCTAAGGAACATGATGCCTGCACAGTCTTCAGCATTTATAGCGTGCTGCTCACAGTTTCAAAGCCTTACTGTCATTTTAGAGAGAACTTTTCAGTGATTCTCGAGGACAAAGAAAGTGTGCTGTGCATATTATTTTCTTGCAGTTTTAATGTGTTATGGAATTAAAAAGCCAGGTAGCCGGGTGTAGTAGTACACACCTTTGATTTCCAGTACTTGAGAGACAGAGACAGGTCCATCTCTGTGAGCTCAAAACCAGCCTGATCTACAAAGTGAGTTCAGGGTTACACAGAGAAATGCTGTTTTGAAAAACCAAAAATAAATAAATAAATAAGTATAAAAATAAATTTTAAAAAAAGGAGGAAGAGGAAGGCAAATGAAGTAAGTACCCCAGTATGTTCTCTGACATGCTGAAGGCATTTTCAGAGCAATGTTAGATTTTACTTATCTGTCAGATTAGAACATGGTTTTCCAACTGGATGATGGAGAGAAAGAAAGGACAGAACAAAAGGAGAACCCCAAGTATGGGATGAAGGAGCCTTGGTGTCCAGTCTGGCCACATCTTCCAGGTGTAGATTTAGTGAGACAATGTCCTAAGAAATAAGATGGAGAGCAACTCAGGAAGGCTCCTGCCATCTGTCCACTTCCAGTCTCCACAGGCATGCACACAAGAATACACAGTAACAGGTAAAATTGATGTAGGAAAGAACAGAGACATGCAACATTTGAGGATGGAGGAAGGGAACCGCCTCCAGCACTGCAGAGACCTTGTAGGGAGAAGGCCAGGGAGCAGCCTCCTCCCCGTCCACAGGCAGAGTACACCCCACTTGCCCTGCTGCTTCTCCATGCCTCACCTTCAGAACTGCAGGGTTATAAATGTCCATGGTTGCAGCCTGTGAGTCTGTAGTCACGTGTTACAGCAGCTACAGAAAACTAGGGCCCTGTCTGAGGCAGCTCAGAATTAACTCTTTGTCCAGAGGGCTAGAGTGGAAAGGCGAGCTCTGTAATACTAACAGAACTTTTTATTCCTTGGGAAATTTTCTCTTTCCAGCTTTCAAATCTGACTTGCTATAAAGACATAGATTTATTCATTAAGGTATTCTAAATATAAAGTCTTACAGCCAGTGTGTGACTTCAGTCTAAACCCTTGCAATTCATAGCTGGAGAAATGTAATGTTGATGCCTGCAGATGAGGGTCTGTGCCTTCTGGCTGCTCAGCCTCCTGCTTTCACAATGGGCGTTCAAGGTGAGCAAGGCTTTTGTTCTTTTCACATTAGGAAGACTCACCGCTCACAGCCCATAATGCTATTTTAGAAACTGATTTATTCCAGGTGCTCACAAACCTTCAAGTCTCCAGAAATTAAAAAGGTATACAAACTCCAAAACAGATGTTACACATTAAATTTTGCTGTAATTTCTCTTTAAAGTCCAGGGGATTTATTTTTAGAGCTAACTCAGGAAGCATTCATTAGTGTGCTCTTTATGCTCTAAGGAACTCGTCCTTTTTGTCTTCACCTTGTTACAGAATGCTGTTCCTGCTCGGAGGTTCCTTAAGAAACAACACAAAGCCGGGCATGGTGGCGCACGCCTTTAATCCCAGCACTTGGGAGGCAGAGGCAGGTGGATTTCTGAGTTCGAGGCCAGCCTGGTCTACAAAATGAGTTCCAGGACAGCCAGGGCTATACAGAGAAACCCTGTCTCGAAAAACCAAAAAAAAAAAAAAAAAAAAAAACCACACAACACAAGGCAGCTCTGTTTTTAACATCTGCTTGGTATATGTTGAAATGTTATAATGAGTCAGTTGTAAGTTACAAGGGAATGCAGTATTTTATTTATGTGTATGTATGTTTCGCTGCATGTATGCCTGAGCACAATCATTACAGATGATGGTGTGTGGGTCCTCTGTTGGAGCAGACAGTGCTCCTGCCCAGGGAAATGATAGTACATAAAGCCTTGGTTCCAGGTTCCTTCCTCATCTCCCAACTCACCATCCTTCCTTCAACTGCTGGTTAATGTGTACCGGTTGTACTCTGTTGTTGACTCTTTGCTGTTAGACTAGTTAGAAGGTAGGTAGAAGGTTTGCTGTGTGCTGTGAATACACAGATGTGCTTCCAGTGCACCTCAGACCTCCATGCTTCATTATGCCCAGGCGTTTTAGTTACCACTCCTGAGGAGAAACAAACCTTGTTTTTAATTTTAAGTTAGGAGTGTGTACAGCAGAGTTTTTTCATGTTTAATTTAGAGACGTCATCTCTGTGTCACTGCCCCTTAACCCTGGTTCTGCATACTGCCTGGTATCTTATTGTCTTTGTTCTGACTACTTTTGAAAATGTCATGTCAAGTACTGCTTATATGTCCTTCACTTAAACCAAGGGGTGGAGATTTAAGAAAAGAAAAAAACAACACGTTCAACACTGTGGGGTATTTATTTACTGGCTTCTGTTGGTCTGTTCTTAGAAACCACTGTAGACTTGGAACTAAATTATTAGGCGTTAATGAGTCACCTCAGGTTAATAATCTACCACTCTAGTACCAAGTAGACATTTGATTTTTCTTTTATTAGATATTTTCTTTATTTACATTTCAAATGCTATCCCCAAAGTTCCCTGTACCCCCACCCTTTTTTTTCTCAAGATTAAGAACATGGAGCCAGGTGTGGTATGGTAGCACATTCTTTTAATCACAGCACTTGGGAGGCAGAGGCAGGCTACTCTCAGAACTTGAGGTTAAATTAGCAAGTTCTACAACATCCAGGACTACTACATAGTGAAACTGTCTCAAAAACAAAACCAGGGCTGGAGAGATAGCTCAGTGGTTAAGAGTATTGACCGCTCTTCCAGAGGTCCTGAGTTCAATTCCCACATGATGGCTCACAACCATCTGTAATGGGATCTGATGCCCTCTTCTGGTGTGTCTGAAGACAGTGACAGTGTACTCACATACATGAAATAAATAAATCCAATTTAAAACAAAATAAAACAAACCCAAACAACAATATGGCCTAAAGTTATAGATTCATTCCTTTGTCTCGGCCCTTACCAAGTGTATTTTTATGAAGACACATTTTCTAGAACAGTGCCTAAAGCAGCACAGATGTTTACTGGAGTCCCTTCCAGGGACTTAAACATCTCAAAAATAAATAAATAATAGGCAAGTGGAGTTTTGTAATTTTATGTGAGTGGATATTTTTCCTGCATGTAAACCAGGGCATCCCTGAGACCCCAGATGGCCAGGAAAGGTGGAAGGATCCCCTAGACCTGGAGTTCCAGATGGGTGCTTGGGATTGGATCCGGGCCCTCTGGAAGAGCAGCCAGTGCTGCTAACCATGCAGTCATCTCTCTAGCCCTGAAGGAAGTTTGAGTTAGGAAGGAGAGCACTGAGAGTACTCATCTCTCTACAGCATTTACAGCTATGCCTACCAGATGCACCTTTAAGCTGGGGGCTTGTGACTTGTGGGGAGCTCTGTGGAGTTTGTTAGTGACTGGACTGCCTGCCTCACCTGTCAGGTGAGTGCCAGGGGTACGTGACCGGGTGGAGGTGGAGGGTAGGAGAGCAGTGACATCAGTGCAGTGGGTGCTTGGCTTCTTCAGCAGCAGTGTTCCATTCATGCTGCAGAAAGTACTAGCAGCCAGCAGTGCAGCCTGGGCATGATGGTCTGAGAACAAGCTCGGTGTAGTGCGGGCAGTGCTGCTAGCACGCACAGACCCTATGTTCAGCCCCTAGCACCAAAACGAAGAGGTTCATTCGAGAACTAGTCTGACTTACGTAGTAGTTGGGACAATATTTTTATCTTAATTACCATTAAACTTCCTAATATATAACTGTTAGCAAGACTTTTCTTTCCATATATTTTGAGAGCACCTCTTGCTCCACACGTCCCAGCTGGAGTTCCCTTTGTCTTTGGAAGGCACTGCTGAGGCTAAGTTAGGCTAGCAAGAAGGCTCTGCAGGTGTTCCCTGGGCCCATGGTGGAGGGAGACCAGACTCCTGGCAACTGTCCCGACCAGCACATCTATGCCGTCCGGAGCAGGATCCCCTCCTTCCCCATTCGTAAACCGGCTGTGATTTGGGTTTGGGTTGGTTTGGTTTTGAGACAGGGTTTCTCTGTGTAGCTGCCAGTCTTGTTCTCAGTGCTTCTCATCTGTCTTACCAGTGTAGTGGGGCTCTGCCTGCTGAGGATCTTTGCAGACATTTTAGAATACATATAAGCAAATACATACACATTTCTTCCAAAAACAGAATCATGGCACAAATTGATCTACATGTGCCATTATCTTTTCTAAGAGGATTTGTTGGTGCCTGGTGTCTGGCACACATCCCTTTAAAGCAGGCAGATCTCTGGTGAATTTGAGGCCAGCCTATTCTACATAGTGAGTTCCAGGACATCCAGGGCTATGTACAGAGAAACCCTGTGTATTAGTGTATGGGGTGGGGGCGGTTTGGCAGCTTTCTAGTTTTTGTTTGTTTTGCTTGTCAGTATTACAAGGTTGTTTATCTGCAATGGGTAATGTTTCACTTGTTCCAGGCAAATGGGGTTTGTAGCTGTCTTAATCCTAAGGGGGAGATGGTAATGAGAACAGACATTTGACATTTAGGTGTCAGCCTGTGCAGTTGTAATCAGGTACAAACTGTGTCAACTGCAGTCATAATGACACATTCTGATGCATGCCTTCTCATCCGTACCTCTTTAGTGTCTAGGGGGCCAAGTCATCTCACTCAGGCCATAGGGACACGCTGGATAATGGCATTCTTCGTAATGCACTTTAATGAAAGCAACAGTGTTCTTTTTGAATAAACATTTACAGATTTCTTCCCTAGTTAGGTAACTTACGTGTTTTTACTGTTAGAGGTAAAATAATCTTCAACTGGACATAGATTTAGCTCATCTTTTCCACAGCTGTGACATTCCTATAGTACGCATTGCCAGATGTTTGCACTTTCATGATCTTTCACTTGAGGAATTGGTTTTATTTGTGCCTGGAGAGATTGCTCAATAATTGAGAGCACTGACTGCTCTTTCAAAGGATCCAGGTTCGGTTCCTAGTGCCCACAACTATCTGTAACTCCAGTCTTAGAGGATCTTATACCCTTCTCTGGCCTTTGTAGGCACCAGGTATGCATCTGGTATGCATATATACATCAGGCAAACACCTATGCATATAAAATAAAATCATTTTTTAAAATAAGAGCATATTTTTTAAAAGAAACATTTTGATTTAGCCACACTGTTAATTTAGCTCTACATTATGCAGCCTGTGGATATTTGATTAACAGGGAGACCTGTGCGTTTCCCTTTCTGATAGAGACTTTTCATTCCCTCTGGTGGTTTCCCTTATGAAGTGAAGCATGACTGGTTCTTTGTACACTTAAACCTTTCCTTCCCTCTGCCAAAGCATTTCATGTTTCCCTCTAAACCCAGCTGCAAACGTCAGACTTTCCACCTGTCACCTTGGCATCTCTATCGACCCCTCTTCTGCTTCACTTTGAAACTCAGGACACACTGCCATTCTCTCTCTCCCAATCTTTACTGTTGCCCCGTGCCTCTGAAAGACACTAGCGAACACGCAGACTCAGCACTTCATGTCCGTCGTTTCAAAACAACCTTTAGCCAAATACTCATTCTTCAGAAATGTCCTCTCTTACTCTAAGAGGTATCTGCAGAAAAGTTTGAAGTTATAGTCACAAAATTACAGACAAAGTACTCAGGGAAGTGAGCAATCACATAATAAAAGATATAATATAGTAGTGAAAAACACTACTAATGTTTAAAAGGTAACACACTAAAAATATTGGCCATAGCTGCTGACCAAATAATGACCTAGAAATTCCATCAACAAAAATCTCTCCCAACGTAGAGCGGTGATGGAAAGGAGAGAAGCGGTGGCTCCAGCCACATCTGCTGCTTGGGAGACCGTGCAATGTGCTCTGACTCCTGGTGCCTGGGTGCTGACTCATCCTGGCCCTCTGGTTGGAGTCAGGCACCTACAGCATTTTAAAAGCTCTGTGGGTGATCCTAATGCTGGCAATGTTCAAAAATTACTAAGAAACCTGAACGGTAAGACAGGTCTGACATCTCTCCAACCAGACTTCAGGGCAGAGGGCCAGATTACTGCAGTGTCTGTGCAGGGAGACCTAAGGATGGGAGACCCATCGGGGCTGAGGGAAGACGATAACACCTGGGTACCTCTCTGCTTACTGTAATTCTGAGAAGCAAAAATACTTTTGTACTTTCCATAGGGAAAATACAGGAGCCACACTAGGAGCAAGAGGAACCTGACTGGTCTGGTCTATGGGACCCAACATAGGTCCTGCTCTTGGCCCCTGAGTTCTCTAGTGAACCCCAAGTCTAGCGCTGCACTTGTCATGCTCTACTCCATGGTCAGGGCACTGCCACGGAGAGGCATCAGCTGACACCAGGGAAGTGGTTTGCTTCTCTGTTGGATCCATTGATCTCGTCTGCTTTCTATTCCCCGACTTCTCACAATCAGTGCTGCATGCCTACCTTTTGTTGTTGTTTTCTGGACTCTTAGGAGTTTTACAGACTTACTGGACATGAGCTTGTCATGTCCCTTCACTGCACAAAACAGCTTTTGTAGTATAACCTTGAGAAGCGAAAGCTTCAACCTGCTTAAAGCCCAGTAGGGTAAAATATTAAGAGGTAAAATACTTGATTCAGGTTCTGCTTTATCGCATAGTGTTATCACTGGGTAGTGTAATATTTTCTATGGTTTTTTTGTTTTGCTAGCAATACAACCCTGTGCCTCCTGCTTACTTAATCATTCAGACCAAAACGGTGACGCACACCTTTAATCCTACTGCTCAGGAATCAGAGGCAGGAGGATCTCTGTGAGTTCTAGGACAGCCTACGCTACATAGAGAGACCCTATCTCAAAACAAAATAGGAAATGAGGCAACAATAATTCATCTGGCTAAACCGCCCCAGCAAAGCAAACCTGCACTGTGAGAATGTGTTGGGGTTTCTAGGCAAGGAGCGCAGCTACTTTATCCCTTCCCAGGAGAACAGTCCTGTGTTGCTCAACTCTGCTGTGGAGGACATGGAACTGCGAGGGAAAGGGAGGCTGCTTCCCTTGCCAGCCAGCTCAGCAGGTCAGCCCTCACAAGTGTGACTGACAGACAAAGGAGTGACAGATGGAGCCACATCACCTTACATCCAAGGCGAGTGAATGAAGAATGAGTCCTCCAAAGCATTGTGTATATTGAAGACTAGACTGAGTAGTTTTAGGCTGTGAGGTGGCAGAGCCTCTTTCTTAAACTGTCACCTTACTGGACCTCTCAGAGCCCTTGGCTGAGAGGCTGATGGAATCACTCCCAGAAATCCAGCTGAGGATCGAGGAAGGACACTGCAACTGAGGAAGGGAGGAAGACCTCAGAGGGACTTGGGACTCGGGATGGTGACTCCAGCTGGCTGACTGCCCTCGGCTGGCTGGCCGCTCCGATGCATCTGTCTGATCAAGCTGTTTCTGTTGATTTTTCACTTCTTATAAAAGTATACATGCATATGTGTATGATAAAATACACTGCTTTAGACATTTAAATGTTCCTAAGTGGCATTAAGTACACTCCCTCCCAATATTGTGAAACCATCACCGGTCATTCTTTTCATCACCCCAAACAGAAACTCTGTACCTTACAACACCCCCTAGTAACCTTTAACCTACTTTGATTCTGAGTTTGACTCTGTATGTGTTGTATACACGTGTATGTGTTGGCATGTGTCTGCACTTGTGTACAGGCCTGGGGTCAGCATCCAGTGTTGTAAAATGTCTTCGTATTTTATTTATGACTGGTGTGAATGCATGTATACGCCACAGCGTTTGTGAGGAGGCCAGAGGATACTTTTAGGATATGGCTCTTTCCTTCCATGTGGAATCCAGGGATCAAACTCCAGATCTCAGGCATGTGTAGCAAGCGCTTTGACTCGCTAAGCCATCTCTCCAATCCTGCACCAACTCTAGACTGTATGGCCAGCAAGCCCCTAAGATCCTTCTGTGTCAGCCCCTGCTACCCTCACCCAACATGCACCACTGCACTGGGCTGCAAACTCGGGTCCTCACATGTTCAGCTTGTGCTTTGACACTGAGCAATTACCGTAGAATCCCAACACTTACACTCTTATTTTCCCATGATATCCATTCTGATGGGTAGAAACTGGAATCTCTTACAGTGTTTCTTTCCCTTTACCTGGTCACAGTTGATGTGAAACATCTTGTCATTTTCTGCATGAATATGTATGTGTATATATATATATATATATATATATATATATATATATATTGAGAGATTGTGTGTGTGTGTGTCTGTCTGTCTGTCCAATCCCACCAATATAGAAGAAAGACATTTCTTTGGGAAAAGTAGCTGAATAATTGTAGTGTGTAATTTCACGGAGCTGTGTAGTTGTTTCCTCTACCTGTGTAGTTAGCTCTTTTTTTTTTCTTTTTTAAAGTGTATTTCTTGTCTGCCAATAAATAACTATTACTATCTCTAGCTCTAGGTTGGAATGTCTGAGAGAGGTCAGAGGTTGAAATTTAATGAGGATTTTCCAGTGCATTCTTATAAGAAAATGTCAGAATTGAGGTCCACTTAGCAGGCCCTGTGTTCTGAGGTTGAGGGGTGCTTCTTTGCTGTGTCTTTTCTGTTGTGTGGAGCTGAAAGCTATAGACAACAAGGCCAGGAGTTGGTGGGGCTTAGAAACACTTGCTGTGGTTCCTCAGTGCTTCTAACAAAGAAGCTAGGGATGTCTGATGGGACACCGTGGAGTAAGAAAAGCACCGGACATATGCACAGACTCTGCAAAGCTCAGGGTAGCTTCTCACGTGAGAGACCGTCGTTACCTGAAGTTGTCAGCACCTGTTGATGAGACACTGTCTTCTCGTGTCTTCTCTGTTGTGTCTTGGGTCATCGCCGACTGGCACTTTGGAGGGTGAGTGCCTCTCTGCCATGTCCATAACAGGAGCACTGGGTGTTCCCTTTCTGGAGCACTGGGGTGCAATTTCCCTCCCTTAGCTGGTGCAGTACAGTACATTTTCTCATGGGTTAGTAATAGCCTTAGGTAAAAGTGACCAGAGGAAACAAGACTCTGTTAGAAAAATACTGACATCTCCCTAGTTTGTCCTAAAGCTTTTTAAGAATTGTCTTTTTTATATAATACCATAAAGCAAAAAGGCTACTTATTTTGTTTGTTTATTTATAAGAATTTATACTTCTAGTGACCTACAAGAAATTAAGGGGAAATGTTTAGAAAATTAAAGGATTTGGGAAGGGAGTTGCTTTGGTTTTTGTTTGTTTATTTGTTTGTATTTTCTTTGTTTGGCTGCTTAGTTTTTGTTTTTTTTTTTTTCAAAATAGTTTCTCTGTGTCTAGCCATGGCTGTCTTAGAACTTGCTCTGTAGACCAGGTTGCACTAGAACTCACAGAAATCTGCCTGCCTCTGCCAACCAAGTGCTGGGATTAAAGGTGTGCAGGACCACTGACCAACTTAGTTTATTTCTTTATTCCTTGAGATTTAAATGGCTTTGAACCTGGAAAAAAAAAAAAAGGTTGTTTTCTGGTTTTCCAGATTCCCGGTACTTCTCTTACTGTGGGCTCGGCCGTACTGTTCCAAGTCAGTCTCAGATCTGCACGCTCGCATCCTTAAGTTGATGATGTTCCTTGGTCAAGTTGACACTTAAGCAGAAGCGGCAAATGGGTTGAAGGGAGTTAAGACTTACATGAATAGCAAGCCAAGTTGTTCTTTTCTTCATCTTTATTTTTAATTTATTTATCTTTTGAGAATTTAATATATGAATACTGATTTTACATCATTTCTCCTTTAATTCCTCCCATATCACCTTCTCAAATTTGTGCCTTCTTATTTGTTGATTATTGTTACATGTGTGTGCATTCATACACTTGGGCGTGTGTGTGTGTGTGTGTGTGTGTGTATACCTATGAATACAGCCTGTTGAAGTCTTATAGTTTTACTTGTACGGGTGTAGAGAGGGTCTTGTGTAGCTGAGGTTAATGCTCACCCCTGATCCTCCTGCCTCCACCTCCTGAGTGCTCGCTCGTATTGCAGGCAGCATATGCTGCTGTCACCAGCATGGGCCTGGCTGAAAAAAACTGTTTTTTCTCTTTTTTAAAAATTAATTTTGTGTTGTCTGCATGGATGTCTTCGAATCATCTGCATACAGAGGGCAGAAGAAGGTATCAGATCTTCTAGAACTGTGTAACAGACAGTCGTGAGCCTCCATGTGGGTGCTGGGTATCAAACATCAGTTCTCTGCATGCTCTTAACCATGGAGTCATCTCTCCAGCTTTCCCATTAAGTATTTTTGGAAGAAATAGCACATAGATGAAGTCCACCTTCCCTTACATCGCCATGAGGCAGTTTGTCTAATTGCTGCTGTCACAGGTTTGGTTATGGTGCACAGTGCCTGTTAGAAGGATAGCTATTAGATCAGCCGCTTCCACACCCTTGGAGTTTTTGAGACAGGGTTTTTCCTGTGACTAGGCTGGCCTCAAACTCAGAAATCTGCCTGCCTCTGCCTCCCAAGTGCTGGGATTAGAGGCGTGCGCCACCACACCCAGCCCTAGATCCAGTTTCTTAAATGTTCCTACTCATGTCTTCTTTTTGCCCAAGAAATTCCTAAGCAATCCCAGACATGTGGGCATATAAAATAGACATACAAGGAGAACATTTATTGATAATAAGTCATAGTTTATTTTAAAACAATCTTTGCTGTGCAGATATTTTTACCATTTATTCGAGATAAGCAAATATGCATACCAAAAGATGGATATGCTCGTTTGTCTAGTACAGTTGAGTCCAAAGATAGACTGTGTTTTGATATTACCTGCAGAGAGATGGCAGTAGGAAATATTAGGTCCTTGTTGTATGTCCCTAAACCATGGTGTTTCTATAAGAGCAGAAACCGTTGTGTGTGCATGCAGCAGAAACACTGCGTAGCTCACAATAGCCTTTGGTGTAAGCTGAGGGGCTGTGAACAGCGCCATTTAGCATTGCATGATGCAGTGGCATGCATGTTGAATTGCATGTGTGTGCTCAGCCGAGTTCCACACTGTGGCATGGCCAGCACTGCCAGCACACCATGGATTCCTTGTGAATTTATTTTTGTTTGGGTTTGGGGCCAGTGTGTATTCAGAAAGCATTGCTGCTGCTCAGTTGGTCCACCACCACCCCCCCCCTTGTGGGCTCACCACTTACTCTTTAGTTATGGTATACATCACCTGCTAAAGGTTTATATTGCTTTGTTGGGAAGGCCCTTTCACCTTTTCTGGTGGGTAATCTTTGGGGTGGTGTTGGTGAATATTTCTCAAGAACTTTTCACCTAGTAGTTTTAATGTGCTTAGTGCTTCCGTCTTGTTCTGTTGCTAGAGGCCCACGTGTCTCTGAAAACCTACAGAACCTTTCCCAAGGATAAGTCAATGAGCAGCTCCCTCCAGATGTTTAAGCGCTTCCTATAAGCTCATGCACCCGATCGATATGTGTCAGCAAGTCCTAGAAGCTGGGGTCGGCCTCCTGGTCTAGTTTCCCTGATTATCTAGTCCAGCATTGTGCTGAGCTAGGTACTTAACTTTAGTTGTTTGTTTGAGAACAGCTTGTTCTAGGCTTTCCCCTACCCTGAGCCAAACATGTGGACCTTTTATTCTGGTATAAACTGTGCTAGGAAATCCACACAGGGGCTGGGCCCTGGGGTTGTACTGCTCTCTTTGAAAATCTTTCAGCACAACAAACTGCTCAACCTGAAGAAAACTTAGCTTGTTTGGAAATGAGTTAAAACACTCATATTTTAGTTGCCCAATTCTCAGTTCTATCAGTAAAGCGGGTTCTTTACAATACTGGAAGTTGTTTTGTGTTTGGTTTTGACTGTAAGCAGAGGGCCCAGAAGGTGACTTGACTGAGCCTGGAGTCTGTTCTTACCCTAGTGTGGAATAGCTTTAGAAGCGGCCCATAGTTAGCCGGTTTGGATAATGTCCTTAACCTCAGTACTCGGAACGCTGAGGAGAGAGAAATGTCCAGTTTGAAGCCAGCCTGGGCTACATAAGAACCTGATTCAGAAAGTAATTGGCATTGTTATTAATTCTTCATTTCCCTGCTCAGTCAAGGAGCAGTATAAGATAATCCCGGCAGTAGACAAGTGTGTTTCGTTTAGCCTATTGATCACTGATATGCAGATTGGCTTGGAGAGAAGGTCAGGTAACAGCACTCAGGAGGCAGACAGGTGGATCTGTTAGTTCGAGGCCAGGCCAGTCGACACATTGAGTTCAGGACATGGATCTCTGTGAAGCAGAGTTTGTATTCTGAGTACACTGCTCTGAGTAACGGTTTAGAGTGCCTGAAGTAGGAGCAAAAGGCAACCCTCCAGAGTTCCCTGCTGAAGACTGTAATATGCAAAGCACACACCCCGTGTTCTACAAGACCCTTTATCTACCAGGAGTGCTTCATAAATGTCCACATCCAGCTGAGAAGAGCTAAGGAAGGGTATAATAGCAAAACAACTTGCATGGGCATTGTGGATCTGGCTCGTGAGAGAAAGAAGAGAGAGTAATCAAATGGGTGTGGCTGGTTATGGAAAGGGAGCTGGTCGGTTTGACCAGTGAAGTGGCAGAACACCAGAGGCCTCTGTTCTCTCTCAACAATATGGCTGTAGGAGACTTGTTTTATGGTTCTGAGAGGGCAGCTTCTCCCTGTGTTGTCCTGTTAAGGAATATAATTACCGGCAGGCCTGACTTATACTGCTCTCATCTAGGACCGTGACTAGACGGGAAATTGAGGAAGTGGGTGATGCTTTGTTTCCTTGTCTGATGGCATCAATGCATGCCCACAGCAAATGCTTTTGTTATTGTTTCTGTGTTTTAACTCTATTAGTCTTATGTGAGCTTAGTTCTCAGGGACTTTTCAGGTATGTTAAGGCGTGATACTCTGATTGAAGGAAATGTCTTTTTCTTGGCAGGTCTTCCTCTTACAAAGGACAATGACTACTGATGAGGGCACCAGTAAGAATGGAGAGAACCCGGCAGCCACCGTGACTGAGCAGGGTGAAGACATCACTACGAAGAAAGACAGAGGAGTATTAAAGGTAAGGCCACAGAGTGTGAAGCAGGGAGGTCTCTGTGTGGGAGCTTGTGGGTGCTTTATGCAGCCTGTCTTGTGGACGGGATAGGGTTAAGTAGCAAACACTACAGCTCACTTCCCATCCAGCTTCATAGCTGGGCGTAATCTCAGATTATAGGTGGTGCAGCTTCGGCTGGGCTATGTAAATTAACTCACATCTTAGGCCCTGCAGAACAAGTTCCAGTTCTGCTTTCCCTCAAAAGAATCCGTCCTTGTTTCAGAGGGTGCACATAGACTGCAGTTTGAATGCGCCATCTTAGTGTGCTAAAGCTAGGCAGTGACTGCAAGAGTCTGTAGAGAAAAAGGAGAGGGCTTAGTTTTTATATACAAGTACTCTTTCTATGTGTCATGATGTAAGGACACACAATATATATTTGGATCATCTTTCCTGTTTATTTAAAGTGTGTGTGTGATGTATTTGTGTACACATATGCATGTATACTTGCTCCTCTGTCAGGATATCTTCCTCAATCACTTTTCTACCTTATTTCTCTGTGAGACAGAGTCTTTCACCAAACCTAGAAGGAAGCCTGTTTGAGTAAGACTGGGTAGCCAGCAAGCCTCTGGGATCCATTTGTCTCTGTCCTCCAGCACTGGGGTTGGAGACACACTCTGTCCTGATTATGGTTTTACATGGGTCTAAGGAATCTAAGCTCGGAGTCTCCTTGAACCAGCTCCATAGACATTTTTTAAATTTGCATCTTAGCAATAGTGTTATGAGATAGTACCTTTTGATGATGGTGGGACTGGGTATGGTTCCTAGGGTCTCACTAAGTTGCCAGGCTGGTCTTGAATTACAGTGTAACCCAGGCAGGTCTTGAACCTGCCATCCTCCTCCCTTAGTCTCCTGAGTAGTTGGGATTACAGGATTGTGTCCCCAGGATGGGCCAGGTTCTCGCCTGTGGTTCTGTTCTGAATCTCCATGTATTCCTCTTACCTTGCTCTGTGCTGTCAGTCCATTGAGATCTCTTTTTCCTGCAGCTTCTTAGCCTGGAAGCTTCTCAAGACAGTGGAGATTCTTCAGGCTGTCCGCAGCATCTCTTACCTCATCTTTTTCAGTGTGCTGTGTTCAGAGAACTGGCCTCCCAGGTCCTCAGACCCTGTGTATTCTGTAACCAAGTACTGAGTGATTCATGAGGGAAAAGTTTATTGAGGCTCACAGTGCTATAGTCTGAGAAGTCCAGGAACAGGGCATTCCTGCATCACTTTGCTTCTAGTAAGGACTCACTGTAGAGTGAAAGCAGAAGGCAGGCAGACAGGCAGGCAGGCAGGAAGATCTGAGAGGCACAAGGAGGCGTGGACAGCTTTGTACAACTTGTGCGGTGAGCCTGGTCCCTCCACAGGGAGTTCACAGAGGCAAGACCTTGATTCCACCTAACTTCCCTCCTAAAGGCCTCATATCCCAGCACTGTCCTGGTAGCAGTTGATCCAGTGTAAGCTTTCAAGCAGACAGGTCATATTCAACCCTCACTCAGACCACAGTATCCTTCCATCGCTGCTAAGCCTGCTCAGAGCTCTCGGATAGGCAGTACGCTATAGTCTCCTTTGTCCTAGGGAGTAAGTCTAAGAACAACAACAGTTAGGCTTATTATAACTGTGTGGTTTGAAGCTCTTTAGGTTATGACACCTGTTACTGTCTAGAACCTTCAAGTCACCTCAGGGCCTTTGGTAAAGAGTCAGTATGTTTCACAGCTGTGGCCCGGAGATTTGTCAGCCTCTCTGGGTTAAGGTTTCTGTTTATAAAATGTATAGTAGTAGTAGTAGTAATAATAATAATAATAATAATAATAAAGTATAAGTTGGTTTTACATTTTTCATATAAATTAAAATTAGACTTTTATCTTTGAGGCAAGTTAAAATTTAAGCACAAGTTTCATCTTGCTGGGAAGATAGACACACACATAAGAGGTCACTATCACATGTTAGCTGCTGTCTTCTGCACCACTGAAATGGTCCCACTGGCACAGATGATTGACAGACCGAATTGCACCACCACACGCCTGGGTTACATTTTCTTTTCCAAGAATTGACCAACTGCATTAGAATCTTGCTCTGCCAAGAATAAAAGAAGTAGTCTGGATTTTACAGTGGATAAATATTTTTCATTTTGAAGTTCTTTTCTTCTTTTTTTCCCTTTTCATTTTTCTTTACTAGAAAACAAGCTACTTGGTATCGTCTAAGTCTATATTTTACAGATTATTCAAATAATGGATGTTTAAACTGTTACATCAGAGCATATAGCAGAGCATTTGGAGCCTATCTTTAGCAAAGGAGGAAAGTAAATATGCCACCTTGACTCTTTGCTGTTTAAGAAGTCCAGCAGTCCTTTGGCTAGTTCAGTTTGTGTACCTTTGCCTGCTCATGAATCTGTGTTTTGAGAGATTTTAGCATCTTGACTTTCAACCAACCAAGTGAGGTTTACTGGCTAATTCTGTTTTACCTTGGTGGAGATAGGGTTTCATAGGATTATCTAGCTGGCCTGGAACTTACTGTGTAGACCAGGCTGTCTCCGCAGTGATCCTTTTGCCTTGCTCTGGCTTTCTATTTTGAGAGACTAAATATTGTGGTGAGCTGTAATAATAGTCATAACACAAAGGGTTAGTGAAAGACACTTTTCTGAGAGCAGGACAAAGAAAGCCGTGAGGAATGGCGGTGAATCTGCCCATCTGTCTGGATGCCGGGGAGTAGCCCTTGTGGCCTTTGTATCCTTTTACAAGTACAAAGCTTTACATTTTTTTTCTTATGTTTGTCTTTCAGATTGTCAAAAGAGTGGGGACTAGTGACGAGGCCCCAATGTTTGGTGACAAAGTTTATGTCCACTACAAAGGGATGTTGTCAGATGGAAAGAAGTTTGATTCCAGTCATGACAGAAAGAAGCCATTTGCCTTTAGCCTTGGCCAAGGTAAGAGGACAATATTTTCAGGGTTTGTTTAGGTTTGATTCTGTTTTTATATGCCACAATAAACATGGCAAACATGGTCCATGGATCCCTAGGTGTCTCTGTGGTCCTTTTGGGACCATAGTGTCACTTCTTTCTGTAGCAGTGTGAAGGTGATGCCATTTTCACTTGCTGACGCTCACACTGGCAACCTAAAATCTGCAGAGGCACAAACTGCAGGGACCCTCGTGGGCATCAGTGACAGTCATCTCTGGAGCCCATTGTGTTGTCACTGCCTCTCCTGTTGGCTGTCATCTCAGTGCTTCCAAAGTCGGCACATTATTACACACAGTGCGGCTGCCAGGAGGCGCTGGGGTCCTGAGCACAGCCCTTCTGTGCTCCCACGCCGTCAGGAAGCCTGCTGCACTTTCAGTTGGGAACTGAGCTAGCTCAGTGTTGCCGTGAACACCATTCTTCCTTGCAAAGGCAGACGATGACTGTTCAGACTTGAGAGGTATTTCCTGAAGGAGAATGAGATAAACCTGTCACTTCAAGGAAAACACCCGACAGACGTTGTTATCGTTGCAGCTTCAGGTGGAAAACCAGTTTTAAAATATTTGTGGCTGTCCCATGCTTAACAGCTTCCTGAGCCCTAAGACTTCTCTGTGAGAGCGGTGGGTACTAATGAGTCTGACTTGACTTCTGGACAGTGAGGTTCGCCACTGTTAGAGTGTCTGCCTAACTCAATTAGCCAGTATTTTCCCAGGGACCAGTGCAATACATACACCGTCGTCAAGTGTGGACAAGCAGTCCATTCAGGCTAGACCAGTGCTGTAGCGGAATACAGTGTGAGAAGCCCTTTGATGCAGATGACCTGCTGAACCTCTCGTCCACTTTTGATAGTCACCTAAGAATTCTGTGACGCTGCCCTCCTGCCTTTTCCCAGGTCCTTGTGAGTTTGTTCTTTTCTACATCTTCAGTCAGAAGCAAGCAAATGACTTCCTCTTGGCTTATATTAAGTCAAACATTTCACTTTTGTAAAATTAAAAATGACAGCTAAGGACTGACTGGGGTGGTGTTCTGTAGTTAGAGTGCTTCCCTGGCATCCACTGAGTGAGTTTGAGCCTCAGGTGCAGTCTCCGTCTGTAATGCCAGCACTTGGCAGATTGGAGGCAGTGGGGTCAGAAGCACAGAGGTGTTCAGTTGACCACAGAACAGAGAAACATAAGCCAGCCTAATGGCACACACCTATCATCTCAGCAGTTGGGAGGTGTCCTAGTTAGGGTTTCTATTGCTGTGATGAAACACCATGACCCAAGGCAAGTTGGGGAGGAAAAGGTTTATTTGGCTTACACTTCCACAGCACTGTTCATCATTGAAAGAAGTCAGGACAGGAACTCAAACAGGGCAGGAAGCTGCAGGCAGGAGCTGATGCAGAGGTCAGGGAGGAGTGCTGCTTACTGGCTTGCTCCTCATGGCTGCTCAGCCAGCTTTCTTATAGAACCCAGGATCACTAGCCCAGGGATGGCAGCATCCACAATGGTCCTCCCCAATTAACCACTAATTAAGAAAATGCCTACAGCTAGATTTACGGATGCATTTTCCTGTTGAGTGCTCTCCTCAAGTTGATATAAACTAGCCACCACAGAGGCAAAGGAGAGAGCCAAGTTCAAAGCTGTGTTGTACTTCACAGCAAGACCCTGTCTGAGGAAAAGAGAAAAAAAATTAGCTAGGCCATTTAGATTTTATATTAATATTATAACAGTTGCTGCTTCATCAAAATAAAAAAAAGGGGGGGGGGCTGGAGAGATGGCTCAGCAGTTAAGAGCACTGACTACTCTTCCAGAGGTCCTGAGTTCAATTCCCAGCAACCACATGGTGGCTCACAACCATCCTTAATGAGATCTGAAGACAGATACAGTGTACTTACATATAATAAATAAATAAAATCTTAAAATAAATAAATAAATAAATAAAAAATTTTAAAAAGGAAGTAGTATAAATACTGTCTCTTGAGCTCTCTAGTCCCTTATAGTATTTGTCTCCCAAAGGAGTATATAGAGATATTCCAAAGAGACGCTCCAGGCTAATTTTGGGATTCTACTATGACTTCAGTGTTTTGTTTTGTTTTAAGATATAGTCTTCTCTGTGTGCCCTGCCTATCTTGGAACTCACGATGTAGAGTAGGCTGGCCTTGAACTCAAAAGAGACCTACCTGCCTGTATCTCCTGAGTGCCGGAGCTAAAGATAGCAACACCACACCTGGCCTGATTTTAGTATTTTATTTTATTTTATTTTTAAAGATTTATTTATTTATTTATTTATTATATGTAAGTACACTGTAGCTGTCTTCAGATGCACCAGAAGAGGGTGTCAGATCTCAGTACGGATGGTTGTGAGCCACCATGTGGTTGCTGGGATTTGAACTCTGGACCTTCGGAAGAGCAGTCGGGTGCTCTTACCCACTGAGCCATCTCGCCAGCCCCGATTTTAGTATTTTAAATAGGACTATTATGAGCCTGACTATAAAAACTTTATTGAAAAAACACACATACAGTGGAGCACTGCCCCTCCCCCTGCTGTGTGCCCACTGCCTTCCTATACTGACTCTGAGCTCATCCCCTACACTGTAAATGACTGCTCTTACTACCAACCGCTGTGCAGTGTTGGGTGAAGATAGCACACACCACTATGTACATCAGCCCAGCATAGTGCACACCTGGGTGTTATTGTTGTTACAGCAAAAGATTACGGGTGGCTTGAAAGTTTTTACTGCAGTCACAGTAAAAACGATTGTAACTTCTTGTGTCGTAACTCTCCTTACTGAGCAGTCATATAAACCTTTTGAAACAATGCTTAGCCAGTCTTTTTTTTTTTGTCTGAGGAAGTTGGGAAAGAGAAACGGAATCAGTCTAAGACCTGGTTGTTAGCACAGTGGACTGTGTCCCAGGATAGAAACAGGAGAGTTTCCTCCTGTGCTTATGTTACTTTTGTTTGTGGTGCCATTGTCCAAATTGATTTTTTTTCTCTAAAGCACCCTTCCTTGATTGTGAAGTACTAAATGAAACAGAAGTCCTTTCTTCAAGTTGCTGTCTATCTCCATCATTCTTGGAGATAGAAAACTTCAATGTCCAGTTTTCCTTTTCTAAGGATGTCTCTTATCTCCCTTGCTGAAAATTACTGAGTATACAGCTTTTAAATATATGCTTACATTTAAACTCTGAGTATGTTTAGAGTCTGACAGCTTGAAAGTATTTTGTTTGTACCTGAGGAGGCAGAGGTACAGAGGGTCACAGTGTCTGCTCACTTGTGCACAGTGAGTCAGCCAGGACTCACACCCCAGGTTGTGTTCCTGAAGTTTCGTCATTCCCAAGGTGTGAAACAGTCCAGTCCAGGTCTAAGAACAGCCGAAGCCTGCTCACACCAGCTGCTTTCCTTTTTGCAGTGATGTATTGTATTGTTGTTTGTAGGATTTATAGACTCAGAATGCATGTTCTTGCTTGATGAAATTGTGAAGTTAATGTGTACTTTAAAAGAAGTGTTATACTTTCTCATAATACTAAACCTAAAAGACATTTTACATCACACTTAATACACTTATTAAAAGTACTGAAGCTTGTTGATGGTGGCGCACGCCTTTAATCCTCCACTTGGGAGGCAGAGGCAGAGGCAGGAGGATCTCTGAGTTCCAGGACAGCCAAGGCTACACAGAGAAACCCTGTCTCAAAAGAAACACAAAAGAAATATTAGAGCTGGAGAGACGGCTCAGCAGCTAAAAACACAGGCTGCTTCCCTCAGGACCCCAGTTTTAATCCCCAGCAACCACCAAGCAGGCAAAACACTGATGCACATAAAATAAGAATAAATAAATAAATAAAAAGTTAGAGAAAAATGAATTTAAACACAAGACTCAGCTATGATCCAGCAGTCCACTTCTGGATGGTGATGAAAAAGAACTGTGTAAAGGGTCTCGTGTTTATACACACACTCACAGCAAGTGTTGGCCACGGTGATCCAAAGGTGAAGCAACTCAAGTGTTCTTCAGCACCTGACTGAAACAAAATGTGATATGGCCACATGGTGGATTATTACGCAAGTCTTCGCCTCGCACTCCTCCTTTGGTTTTTGAAACAAGGTTTCTCTGTGTAGCCCTGGCTGTCCTGGAACTTACTCTGTAGACCAGGCTGGCATCAAACTCACAGATCCTCCTGTTGGTAGTGTTGTGGCCTCTCGTGTGGTCTGGGAGAGTTCTGAAGAAGCAGAAGTTTGCTCTGGAGTAGAAAGGATATTGAGTAATCCTGTGCTGGAGAATGAAGATTTGTGCCTAGGGCAGAGTGAGACAGTATTAATCTATGGTGAGGTGCAACAGTTGCCCAGAGCAGCCAGGAGAGGGGGCTCTTTGATATTTTGTAGGGTGCACAGTGACCTTATCTTTTATCCAAGCTTAGATGAAATTTTGAAGTGTTCTTGTTTTGTCTGAGTTTCTGATGGTTATGCAGTGACCTTGTCTGCTGTTGGTGTTTTATAAGCTTGACTGTGTGCAGTGAGAGACTGACGTGGCCTTGCTCCGAGCCCAGGCTCGCCCCAGACAATGGAGCCCGTAGCGAGTGTCAGCACCTGGCCATGGCCAAGGACTATACTTTATTTCTCTTAGGAAGAGTCTTTAACCTAACTACCCACGTATACTTTTTCCAAATATTTTGTTTCAGTAGACTTAGAAAACATCAAGATTAATGGTAAAAAGGAAGAGGAGCTGTCTGAGAGACTTGTAGGATACTCATAGAGACTTGTTACGAGCAGTGCTAAAAGCATTCTTGAAATGCCATTGAGTGAGAGGTGGATAAACAGTTAAAGTAGGTGGCCTTCAGAGCCCGTCACCAGGAGAGCCTGCATATTGATCACCTGCATTGTTCGGATCTTGTTCCACATTAAAGGAGTTTTTCTGTAACCAGGATTGACCATACTCACTGACAGAGCCTTGGCCAATAACATACTATGAATTAATAAGCTGGCAATATTTTAAATTTTAAAATGAGGTATATGTTGTTTTGCATGATTCCTCGCTTTCAGTTTAAATTAATGTACTAGCCAGACCTGGTCCTATCAGTTACAGGCTTTCACTATACAAAGAATGTTAGACACACGATTGTTCGCTGGACTTTGATGGTAGCACAGGAAAGCAGCGACCTGGACTAGAGCTGGAATACTGTGGTTAATAAAGAGCACGTGTTCAGACAAAGTCAAGAAAGGGGCTTTTATAACGTAAACTATGTTGAGAAGCTACAGAGCCAAATAATGAATCATCTCAGTTCTAAGAATAGGCGTGTAAAGGTTTAAAATATAACAAACAAAAATTATGTGTATAATTTAAAGGAAATTAACCAGGAAATTGACAATTTCCTTGGTTGCAAGGATTCAGAAGTTTTCAAATGGTGTTCTCTATGTTTCAATGTTTTCTTGGTGTTGCTTTTCAGAAATTTGATCGGGGAACTGGTAAGGTGGTCCCCACCTATAATTCCAGTACTAGAAGGGGAGACGGGGGAGAGCAAAGGAGAAGGAGGTCAGGGTTGGCCTTGGCGACAAAGGAATTGGAGGTCAGCCTTGGAGCACATAAGATTGTCTCAATAATGACAGCAGTAACGATGCCAGGCCCTTCTGCAGCAGCACTTGTGCACTACAGGCTCCTGGAAGGGACAAGAGAAGGGTGTACTTTTATATTAAAGTATCATTTCCTACCAGTTCTTGTGACTGTCACATGCACACACACAATAAGTAAAGTAGTCCATTTTAAAAGAAGAGTCAAATAGACGGGGCTGGTAAGGTAGCTCGGTGACCTCAGCCATGACCCCTGGAGCCATGTGACGATGGAAGGAGAAACCAACTCTACCAAGTTGTCTTC
Source organism: Mus caroli (assembly GCF_978045245.1). Classification (NCBI taxonomy): domain Eukaryota; kingdom Metazoa; phylum Chordata; class Mammalia; order Rodentia; family Muridae; genus Mus; species Mus caroli. The sequence continues at coordinate 65,472,333 of NW_028227273.1, forward strand.
TGGTGACCTCCACATGTGCACCAGGGCACAGGCACACGTCATACACAGGCCATACATCCATCACGCATGCACACCATAAGGAGTGAGACAGAGGAGCGAGCGCTGGCTCATTTCTGAAGATGAGGCAGAAGATTATGAGTTGAGACTAGCTGGACTGTGTAATAAGACCTTGTCTCAAAAGGCCAAAAGAGAGGGACTTATATGTGGTGGTGACTGTGAAGGCAGCAGCTTTTCTCTATTGAACTGTACTAAATACCAGACTCTGTGTGTGTATATACTGTGCCGTGCATTTGGGATGGGGGCTGTTATTATGTTGTCTAGGTCAGGAAACAGATTAAACTTTCACAGGTTTGCAAAGCAAACCTAAGGTTGGAATCTGGTACTTTGAACCCCTACACTGCATAATCCTCCCTTTAGTAATCAAGAAAGAAAGTGAATCTATTAAATGAAAAGGAGTTCAGAATTGAATGATGATATGCTGCCATTTATTGGTGTGTCGGTTTGTATTGTTTTGTTTAGGTTTTTCAAGACAGGGTCTCACTATGTAGTCCTGGCTGTCTTGGCGCTCTCTATGTGGACCAGGCTGGCCTTGATCTACCCACCTCTGCCTCCCAAGTGCTGGGATCAATCCCCTAGAACTGAAGTTACAGACAGCTGTGAACTGCCAGGTGGTTGCTGGGAACTGAACCTAGGTCCTCGGGAAGAGTGGCCAGTGCTCTCCACCACTGAGCCATGTCTCCAGCCCCTAAATGAGACATAGTTCATGCTGCACATGATAAGAGTATTACTCAAGCATGGTGCACACACCTGTCTGTCATCCAGGAGTCCTAGACCCAGACACCACCTGCCAGAATTCAGAGTTCTAGGCCACCTTGTGCTGCACTATGAGGCTGACTTAAACTTTCAGAACAAAGGCTTGTAAATATTGACGCTGAGCAGGTTACCTGCTCCAGGACCATAGGAGAGCAGCAAAGCTGAGTTTCTCAAGTTGGCAAGAAAGGAAACTTCCCAAATTTACAGTTGTTATGATTTGGCAGATCTGGGGTTTGTTTGAAGATTTTCTTTGACAGATTTGGTTTTTGTTTTTGTTTTCTTGTTTTCTCTTAGGCCAGGTTATCAAAGCCTGGGACATTGGGGTGTCTACTATGAAGAAAGGCGAGATCTGCCATTTATTATGTAAACCAGAATATGCTTATGGCTCGGCTGGCCACCTCCAAAAAATTCCATCGAACGCAACTCTCTTTTTTGAGGCAAGTATTTGTAATGCTGTGCATGTGCGGCCATGACATGGAGCTGAGCTGGCCGCTGGGAGCCTGCTCCAGCTTATTTATTTTGGAGCTTGGCTTCTTGAATTGTTTCCCACACATCCAGGGGGTGTGCCAGTGCTTTCTTAGAAATGTGTCTGGCACAAAGTGGGCATATCCAAACAAACAGAAGTCGCAGATGTGGAAGTAAAAGTTGTGGTGAGTAGAGGAAATCAGTCGTGTGTACCCCGACAGGCTGGGAATGGTGGTGGGGAGTGTAAAGCTGTGAAGGCTTCCGACTGTCTCCTCATGGCCGTCAGGAGCCGGGAGTCCTGGTTCATTGTTTACTGCGCTGAATTAATTACACATAATTGGCCAAACTGGATCTTTATCTAACATGGTGAAAGCACTTCTCAAGTCAGTTGAAGGCCAGTTTCTTAAATCTTAAGGTGGCAAGGTCACAAATCTGGGGTGGGAAGTGGGTGTCCTCAGAGTCAGCCAAGACTGTTCTGCGCCAGCACCTTGTCCTTCTGGCCTTTTGCCCACAAGGCAGTTGTCCTACTATTTCCTGTCTGTCTTTGCACGGCAGCCCACAGGATGCAGTCCTAGACGGTGTCATTACACGGAGTTCCTTCCAAGAACTGCAGAGTACAGCACTCTCATGTCCCTTATCTAAGCTGTATAGATAAAGATGTAGCTTAAAGTTTTATAAAATAACTGTTAAACTGGCTTTCATCTTTTCCATTCTAGATTGAGCTCCTTGATTTCAAAGGTGAGGATTTATTTGAAGATTCAGGCGTTATCCGTAGAATCAAACGGAAAGGCGAGGGATACTCAAACCCAAACGAAGGAGCAACGGTCAAAGGTGAGTAGTGAGTGCTGCTGGGAGCCAGCCTTCCCTGAGGAAGGAGACATGCTTCTAAGAAAAACAGTCATTAAACTGTCTAGAAGAAGAGGAAAATCTATCTAAAACAACTAGAACGATTTTCTTGATTTTAGCATGTATATAATATTTAGACCAATATTTTATAACACAAGTCTAACAAAATTAGTTTGGGTTTAGTTATTTTCTTATTGCGAACAGTTACGAATATAGCAGTTGCAGTGTTATAGGTAACATGTCATTCAGGATTTGTTCTAAGCAAAGAAGATCTCAGCCAGGAGCAGGAAATTGGGGTCTAAGGCTGGCTCTGGACCTCTGGGCCTCTCCTGTGCCCTCACTTCTTCCAAGACTGAGGCTGTGCTGGACTTCTTGGTTTCAAAGGCTCTGCGAGCCCCAAAAACCCACATTGGGTGTCATGCTTATGAAAGTCGTAAGGGCTAGAGACAGCTGTGACACAGCCACTTAAAAGCTTACTCATAACATGTTTTCATCTTTTATTATGAAAAATTCAAGTCTATACACCAGGGTTTTTCCTGTGCTATGGGAACTCCTCCAGAGTCAGTGATTCATAACAACTTGTTTTGTTTTGATTTAGTTTTTGAGACAGGGCATTTGTTGAGACCAGGAAGTTAATAGGGCCATCCCCGGTCCCACTCTCGTTACCATACTAACTTCTTTTCTAGTCTGGATACAAATTCAAAACCTGGAGCTGCATTTAGCCCTCATGGCTTTATTCTATTCCAATGAATTAGTCTTCCATCTTTGTTTCCTGTGACTTTGACACTTTTTTGCTGTTGTTTGTTTGTTTTTCAAGACAGGGTTTCTCTGTGTAGCCCTGGCTGTCCTGGAACTCACTTTGTAGACCAGGCTGGCCTCGAACTCAGAAATCCGCCTGCCTCTGCCTCCTGAGTGCTGGGATTAAAGGCGTGTGTCACCATTGCCCAGCGACTTTGACATTTTTGAAGACAACTTTCTGTTTGCTAGAGAATCCCATAGTTTTTGTCTTATGCCCGCAAGGACTAGATTGAGCTATTAGAAAATGCCCTGTGCGTGGCGCTATGCCCTCTTTAGCTCATCATTATCATCATCACCACCATCATCACCATCCCTGTCAAGAGGCACGTGGTGACTTGGCACTGATGACTGCAGGGCTAGAGTAGAGCCTCCCATGTTTCTCTTTTGTCAAGTTATTCTTTGTTGTGAGTGCTGAGTGCTTCAGAAACGGAATGCTGGGAAGCCCCTAGTTTCTCCACATTGTCCACAGTGCATGCACTGGTGAGGTTTCTGGACAGCAGTTACCACTGTCCTGTGTGATTAGTGGTAACTTTCTCATTTTACATTCATTAGTTGGAATTCCACTGCAAGGAAGATCTGTCTCTCTTCCCTGTGTTGATTCAGACTTTTACTTTGTCACCAATTACCTAGGGGTATTGTCCCCTCCCATAAGATGCTTTCCCTTGCTGCTCAGATTGCCCCAGTGTTGACTGGCTGGAACGCCTTCCTTCCCGGGGGTTTACCACATAGCTGCCTGTGCTTTGTTGTTGTTGAGAATCCTTAACTGTTTTTGCTTTGTCTTCCTCACTTTATGGTGCTGTGAGATGTTCTGGGATCATGCAGTTTCCAACGAGCTCTGTTCCCTTCCACTGGAAAATAGCATCTAGAAACAGTGTCGCATGCTCATGTGTGTGTGTGACGGGACTTCATGTTCCTAGAGCATCTTAGCAGATGGCTTGGTAGGAAGCTTCCAAAGTATAGACATCTGCATCTACATGGATCTCTGTGTCAGACACATTTGTATTTAAAGATTTATTTATTATTATATGTAAGTACACTGTAGCTGTCTTCAGACACTCCAGAAGAGGGCATCAGACCTCATTACAGATGATTGTGAGCCACCATGTGGTTGCTGGGATTTGAACTCAGAACCTTCAGAAGAGCAGTCAGTGCTTTTAACCACTAAGCCATCTCACTAGCCCCACGTTTGTATTTAAAACATGAATACTAGGCATAGCAGGTAAAAGCACTGCTTGCTTTCTCAGAGGACATAGGTTCAGTTCTCAGCTTGTACATGGCAGCCCACAATTGTCTATAACTCCACTCCCAGGGAATCTCAAGCCCTGTTCTGGCCTCTGAGGGCAACAGGCACACATGTGGTCCATAGACATACACGCAAGCAAACGACCCATGCACATAACAACTTCTTAAAAGCCGTGAGTACACACGGTGTCGTACAGCACCACAAGTTTGTTCTCCTTCCCTCATCTGGAACTTCTCTTTCCCATACAGCCACAGTGTGTTTATGTCTGCAGTCCTAGACTGCATCAGGCCACACGTTCTGCTAAACACCTAAGAGTGTCTAGGTACAGTGGATGGTAAGACATGGGGTACATAGGGACTTTGGAGGTCTTAGTCTCAACTATTGAATCTTGCAATTATTGCCTAACTTACATCTTCAGACAACTTTAACACCCTTGAGCATCTAGCTTTCTTGTGTATAAATGGGGCTGATTTTTCCTGTTTGAGTTGTGATAGTTGTGGCACAGGCAGGGGTCCCTCTTATACAATGGGCTTTCCCTTCTAACCCTCTCTGCTGTGTTTACATAACTTGTTTTGCTTCCTTTACCTGGATCTAAGGAAGAAGTTCTTGACTCTTCATTTCCTACACCTAATCCTTGGTTAATTTGTCTCTAGTGACAGTCTTCATTTTGATTTTATATCTTATTAGTGGTAGGCTTTGTTCTGAGTGAGTGGGCTACATGGAAGGCCTGCTACATCATAATCTTCTGTGCTGCTTTTATATTTGAAAATTATCTTTTTCTCAAAACAGTGTGCTATTTACTCTTATCAGAATTCTCACTCTTACAAATCAGTCATGGGTTCTCCTGTGCTTTTTCTTGCCAGATAAAATGACTGTCTTGTCGTTTGTATTTCAGTGTTGTCCTTTTTCCATCGTATAGAGAATCAGTGTGTGCTGAGGGTTAGGGTGATTATGGTGACTGACGCTTTAGTCTTCACACTTGAGCTTAGGTGCTAGCCCTGGCTGCATTGCAACTTGAAAGCTTTGCTGTCATGGGCAGTCCTATTGCCCTGAAGTAGGGCTCTGAGTAGCCCCCATCCCTCTGGTATAACCTTGTATTTTGGGTTTCAGCTTGTTAGTGTTGGTGATGGGAACTGACTATGGGAGCAAAGGCTTGTGGGCTCCTTTGCCCCAGGCTTTTCTGCTTCATTTGAATGTAGCTGCAGTGCGTGGTGCAGCTCCAACTGTAATCTCCAGGTTCCTATAATCTCCAGGTTCCTGTTCTGGGAATTTCTCTTCCCTCTCACCTCCTAACCTGATACCGTGATATAGGTGGAGAAGGGAGAGATTTACTCTGTAAAAAGAGAAGGTCGTGGTGGTACACACCTTAGAACCTAGCACTCTGGAGGCAGCAGTAGGAGGACCTCTGTGAGTTCAAGGCCAGCCTGGTCTACTAGCGAGTTCCAGGGTAGCTAGAGCTACATAGTGAGACCCTGTCTCAAAAAATAAAAAGAAGAGAGAGACAGAGAGAGATGGATTAGAAACATGAACTTATGAAATACATAAAGTAGACGGAAACCGGATTCTGTAAATCTAACTCAACGCAGGTGTTGAGAAGACCTCTGCAGAGGCACATACCGTTCTTCCCAACCAGCTCTGGCAGAACTCCAAGCTCGCAGTCAGCGCTGCAAGGGAGCCACAGCAGGCTCTGGGGCAATCAGCAGACCTGCTATAAAGCAATATGGGGCAGCCAGCCGCACCAGGAAGCCTCTACTGCGGGAACTCTCAGTCTTGGCTAGTGGGGACGATCTCAGTGCCCAAGCCTCCAACCCATTAAATACGTCTCAGGGGAGAAACTGGCAGAGGCAAATAGTTTTTAAACTCCCCAGTGACTCAAGTATGCAGCCAAGGTCTGAAAATGGACTGCCTGAGGGTCTATCTCACTGTGATCTCTGCTCAAAAGCTAAAGCCTAGTTCTAGAGTGCAGCAGGGATCCTCAGAGGCTACAGGAGTCAGAGGTAGACTGCAGAGCAGAGGAGTATGCAGTGTCTTGGAAATTCTTAATTATGTACTGGGCGTGGCAGCACCCCACAATAGTAATGTTGTGAAGGGTTCTTTCTCTAAAAGGAATCTTTTCCATACATCAACAGTAAGGCAGGGCATCCCCAACCTTTTATGTATAGCTGCCTAATAATACATAAGGAACCTGCACCTATATCCTTCACAGTCACCCTGTTGGGAATGGACTGTCATGTGGCCTGCTTAGATATCAGTGACAGGTAGCTGCAGTCATTTGAACATCTTTAGGTGTATGTGTGCAGATGGTGAGCATTGGTCAGCAAGTATGAGAAGGTGTAAGGGAGATGAACAGAAAACTCAGAAGTAGTTTAAGAGACAATTCAGAACTAACAAAACCAAAAACCCATCCATACTTCTGAAATTGGGGAGGATAAGTCTGGAAATTGACTTACGCCTTTAATCCCAGCACTTGGGAGGCAGAGGCAGGTGGATTTCTGAGTTCGAGGCCAGCCTGGTCTACAAAGTGAGTTCCAGGACAGCCAGGGCTATACAGAGAAACCCTGTCTCTAAAAACCAAAAAAACAACAACAACAACAACAAAAAAACCATTGACCTCCAGAGTAAGAGGAGAGGAGTGCGCGGGCAGGTCCTCTAGTCCAGACTGGTGATCTGAGCAGTGGGCAAGGGAGCAAGGCAAGAAGTGGGGATGAAGAAGAATAAGGAAGGAGGAAAATAAGGGTTCATCTCATTAGTCACAGACAGAAAGTATGCAGAGCAGAAAAGTGTGTTAAGACTTAGAAAGGGCAGGTGACAGTGACAAGCAGGAAGAAGTAGCTTTTCATTCAGTTATACTCTGATGAAATTGCTAAATTCTTACAAAATATAGTAGAATTTGCTAGAAAAATATCCAGGCCAGCAAAAGAACACTTGAGGGCTGGAGCCCAATGCCTGACACCCATGTTGGGTGACACACAACCACAACTCCAGTTGCAGGACATCTGATGCCCTCTTAGGCCCCTAAGGCATCTGTACATATGTGCACATACACATACACTGACTGCACACACGGTCTTTGTTTAAAGCTGACTTGGGGTGGGGTGGTAGAACAGGGGAGAGAGACCTTTGGAGTTCATTGGCCATCCAGTCTAGTCAAATCAATAAATTTTAGGTCCTGTGACAGACCCTGTTTTAAAAAAAACAAGGTAGAGCCTAGCATAGTGGCATCCATCTTTAATGCCAGCACTTGGGAGGCAGAGGCAGGTGGAGCTCTGTGAGTTTGAGGCCAGCCTGATCTACAGAGTGAGTTCCAGGAACAGCCAGGGCTACACAGAGAAACCCTGTCTCAAACAAAAGGTGGAGAACCACTGAGGAAAGTACCCAGCATCAACCACTGGCCTTCACATGACATGCATGCATGGATGGATGCATGGATGAATGCATGGATGAATGCATGACAGCTGCCAAAGGAACCAGGACTCAGAATGTCAACATGGTCAGGCTATTTATTCCTTGTACATGAAGTAAGAAAAACATATCTAAAATTGAAAATAGAGTAAAGGCTTCATGTATGTTCATGCTAACGTATGAGTGAGCTGTGTGTTGTTCACATGCCTTTCAAACATTGAGTGATGGCTAGCAAATGACCACAGGAAGAAAGCACAGGATTTTCTTTGCTTTTTAACTTAGGTTTGGTTTTGTTTTGTTTTAAGACAAGGTTCCTGTGTATAGCCCTGGCCATCCTGGAACTCACTCTGTAAACCAGCTGTCCTCAAACTCACAGAGATGCCTCCGCCTCTGCCTCCACCTCCGCCTCCTGAACACTGGGATTAAAGGTGTGTGACACCACTGCCCAGCAAAATCACAGGTTTTTAAAACTATTTCATTGTGTCTCAGAAAATAGCAGTATATTCTTTTCAGGTGTTTTAGAGGTAGATAGCTCCTTTTTCTAGAAAGTATCTCCAGGTCTTAAGGTAGAGTGAATCATAATAGAAAATAGTCTTTTTTTTTTTTTAAGAAAGAAAGCAAAACAAAACAAATAAACAAAAAACCAAGCCACTAATGAAGTATTCATTTTAGGATTTCGTACAGGATAAAAGCTCTGGATCAGTGCTGCATTGACAGCCTCCTGGAGCTTGTTAAAATCAGAGTACTGGACAAACAAAACAAAAGCCAGTGTGGTAGTGCACACATTTCGGCCCAGCGCTCAGAAGCAGAGGCTGCTGGATCACAAATTTGAGGCTAACCTGGTTTACAGAGGGCGTTCCAGGACAGGAAGGACTATACAGAGAAACCCTGTCTCAAGAAACCAAAAGTAAATAAATAAGTAAATAAATAAGGATGTTGACTGATAGATTCAGAAAGGAAAAATCCTATAAATTGGTGTAAATTGCCAGTGTTTCCTCTGTTTTCAGATTAGTCATTAAGTAAGTACTTATTTAGGGGTCCTGAGCTGTGTGCTGAGTGTTGCAGCATGCATACAAAGGCAGTGTGGAGTTCTGGGCTGGCCTGCTGGGACTCTTCCTTGTACTTGACAACTGTGTGGGACAAAAGTGCATTCTTACAGGGATCCTAAAGTGTTCATTGGAGGGCACGTCCCTACTAATGTATGTTGTTCCCTGAGTTCATCTCCACACCCACACGTAATGCACTGCTTGCCTATGAACAGATGAATGAATGCCAGCTCTGTTCAAATGCTTTAATGTAGCGCCTGTCTTCTTTTTTCTCTTTTACAATTAAAAAAAAAATTGGTTGTATGCTTATGCATGTTTTACCTGCGTGTATGTCTGTGTACCATATGTATGACTGGTGCCTGAGGAGGGCAGAAGAGGGCATCCTATCCACTGGAACTGGAGTGATGGGTAGTTGTGAGCCACTTGTGACTGCTAGGAACTGAACCCAGGCCCTTTCTACAAGAGCAACAAGTGCTAACAGCCAACAGCCAAGCCATCTGTCCAGCCCCTTTGTGTTCTTCAGAGACAAGGTCTCCTGTCACTAAGGCTGGCCTTGAAATACTGGTCCTCTTGCCTCTCTCTGCCTCTTGAGTTGAGTGATAATCCCCCAAAGTGCCCGTGCCACTATGCCCACTCTAAATTCTTAGTTATTTACTTTGTGTGGGTCTGAGACTCATACCTCATGCTTTAAGAGTGCGGAATAAGCACTCTACCCCGAGTCCTATCACCAAGCTCCTCAGTACTTAAAACTCCCTGTTGTTGTTGCTGTTCTATGTGTTTGCTTGAGAACAGGTCTCACCAGGTAGCTCTCAACCTCCCAACTCTTTCTGAAGCCCTAGCTGCTCTCAAACGGGCTGGGATCCTCTTGCCTCTGCCTGCCAGATGCCACTACACTTAGCTTTGGAATGCTTCGCTTCTGCTAGCAGTTTCAGGCTAGCCAGGGTCATCTCACCAAAGGTGGAGAGACCACAGGCAGAGAGAGTTGTTAGGTGGCAGAATGACACTGGCTAGTGTCGAGGTGTGCTCAAGTCCTATGCTGTTGTAAAAGGAAGAGCAGTTAAGATCATAAAAGCCATTCCAGTAGTCAGGGCCCGTGCCCGCCCTGGGCTAGGGTCTGGCTCGCAGTGCATCCTTCCCCTGAGTTAGAGCAGGAAGGGAGGCTGTATGGGGGGAATCTGAGCACCGCACCATGCCTGCCTGACAGGAACGATGTCCTTGTGGTCAGTGGTTAATGTACCTCGCTGCTTTAGAAGAGTCCCGGCTTGCCTTCGTGGGGCGTAATAACATCCACTCTCCTGGGAACCCTTGCCCGGTGTCATTGACTGGTCCCACCCTGGGTTCTGCTAGCCAGATGACCAGTCTTTCCTAGTAGTGATGCCATTACAACACTGCCGTTCAGAGCCCATCACCCAGTCACTGGGGACGAGTGCAGAGCTATCAGACACCAGCTACTATAATTAGAAAAGGGAAAGCAGACACTCACCAAGCTCACATCTTAGGCTGGGGCTTTTACAGCACTTTTTAAAAAAGTTGCAGCCTCTTCCTCAGTTTTGCTTCCTGAAATACAAGCTGTGTAGTTTTGGGGTTCTCACATTCCAGTTTTTGTTACTGCTGTGTGTTCCCCACCCCCATTTTAATCGGAGAACAAATTGCTGTCAGCACACCGAGTTCATGTGCCAGCCACATTCAGAACAGGGTGTTCTGTGCTCTTCAAAACAAAATTGCTCTAGGGCAGTAAGAGAACAATAAGTCAGAGCTTCAGTTTAAGTGATGTCTGCAGTGACCAGACTCACTTGATGTGGTTACACTCTGGATTGCGCAGCTGAACTTGGCTAATTTGGTTTGGTTTGACTTTGTGGGGTTTGTTGGAGTACCCCCCTTGCAGGTTACATAGACTTTTAAGTCAAGAGAAAATATTGCCACTTTTAAACTTGTTTGTTTCTCTTTACCAAAAAGAAAAAAAAAAAAAAAAACCCTAAGAAAAAGCCTCCTGTGTGCACTTGTGTTCACTTGGAGAGCATTGTAGATCATTTGCTTCCTGTAAATCATGCTGGATGAGATTAGCAGCAGACCTCCTGAGCCCTAGAGGCTGAGCTCCCAAGTGAGTCATGGTGGCTTGTATTAAATATTTATGAAGTGAGTATTTGTGCTATGGAATACAAAGTCAAAAGCACCCACAGGTCTTCCAGAGACAGAGCAGAGGAAGTGGGATTACTAGGAACTGGGCGCCTCCGCAAAGATCAGCTCAGAGCAAGTCCTTACTGTGTAGAGGCCTGCCAGGGCCCTGCTGCTGCGAGCTCTTGTCAGCAACCTTGCAGGACTTGTCACACCAGTGTTCAGAAGCCAAACAATCCAGCCTGTGGTGACCTTTCTCCATGTGCATGGAGACAATCATGGGCTGTGTTTACCAGCTCTGACCCTTCATTTTTCCTGACTTAACATTCCATCATGTCCTGAAGTGATGTATGCATGTATGTGTGAGGAAAAAAGTGGTGTATGCATGTATGTGTGAGGAGAAGTGGTGTATGCATGTATGTGTGAGGAGAAGTGGTGTATGCATGTATGTGTGAGGAGAAGCTTATCAGGGATGTCACCTAAGATTTCTAATTTGTATTATTATGTATGTAAGTGTGCACGTAGTGTGAGGGGAAATGATTTTCCTCTTCTACCACTGACGCCCAGGTAATAAGATTGGGACATCAGGTGGAGGCAGGCAGCCTTGGGCTAGCTGCTGATCTTCCAGACACAATTGGACAACTTAAAAAATCCATGTAACTCCATGTTCTAAGGTTCTGATGCCCTCTTCTGACCTCTGTAGGCACCTATACATACATAGTATATAGTCAAACACACACATATGTAAATTAATAAAACCTTTTTTTTTTCCTTTTTAGATTTTATGTGTATACCTTTTTTTGTCTGTATGTATCCATGCAGTGCCCATGGAAGCCAAAGAGGGCATTAGACCCCAGGAGCTGGAGGTACAGACAGTTATTACAGTTACTGGCTTCCATACAGATGCTAGGAATGGAACCCCAGGTCTGTGGCATAAGCAGCAGGTTCTCTTCCCCACTGAGCTGTCTCCAGCCCCAGCAATTGCCTTCCTGCCCTGCCTTTGTCACACCCTGGCTTTCTGGTTACTTTTTGCTTTCTTCTGACATTCATTCATCTTTCCTGCACACAGCAATGCTTAGCACACGGAAAAAGAATGTCTGAAATGATTTACAGACTGTGGGAATCTCACTTAGGTCTTTTTTTTTAAGATTTATTTATTATATGCAGCTGTTTTCAGACACACCAGAAGAGGGCATGGGATCCCATTACAGATGGTTGTGAACCACCATGTGGTTGCTGGGAATTGAACTCAGGACCTCTGGAAGAGCAGTCAGTCAGTCTGCTGAGCCATCTCTCCAGCCCCTTGTTGTGGATAGCCCTGGGGCTAATTATATTTGATAATTCTGTTCTCCTGTGAGTAGTTTAGAACAAGGAATGAGTCAGCACTCAGGTGATTTCCTGTAAACCTGCTTCCCACCTTAATTTGTAAAATAAAGGAGAGCTGATGATTGGGCAGATAAAAGGGAAGGTGGAGAGGAAGGTGAGAAGAGAAGAAGGAGAAAATGGAAGAGAGAGAGGATGCAGAGGAGGAGAAAAAAGAAGAAAAGCGGAGTAGAAGCACATGGTCTGGAGAAACCGCAAGTTCTAAGGGGTCTCTTAGATGGAGAAGATGGCAGTGTAGCAGTAGATCTGCCCAATCTAGGCACACATCATGTATTCATATTAATTGAGTTGTGTTTCCATTGCCGGGGCATATTTGGGTTAGAGATATTTACCGCAACAGCCCCCCCTCACTTAAGATTTTTAATTACACTTTTATATATTATGTAGATAAGCTTGTACATAGAGGTGAGACATTCCACTCTGCAAATCAGTCGAGGAAACTGATTGGGGATCCTTTGCAGAAGTCTCTGGATTTCCTGTTTTGAAAACACATTCAGATTTGATCAACCAAAAGCCACAACAAATGTAGTTATAATTTCCAACGCGCTAAAGGCACTCCATTGTAGGGAGGAAGGTGATGGTGTGACAGTAGACCTCAATTCTCTTCCCTCAAAAGTCTGTTAAGTTGGGAGTGCCCAGACTGATAAATCTCAGCACTAAAGAGGTTCTTCCGTGGCTTGGCAGGAGTTCCTGCACTCACGGACAGCACCATCCATTAGTCTAAATTCAGTTATTTGGACAAATTTTAAAACTATAGTGACATGAACTTATAGTTTTGTTTGATTGGTTCTTCCATGTATATTTATTATGGTTGTTGGGACGGAGCTCAGGCTCTGTACCTGTTAGGCAGGTCCCTAGCACCAAGCTATACCTCTTTCCCTGCCTCTCTGTTTACCTCTCATCCTTAGGTAGGCTATAGCTGTCTGAAGACCTGGGCCTACAGGCCTGAGTCAAGCTCAGCTTAGACACCTTACCTAAGAACCAGGAGACACCACCTCTTCTCCACAGAGAACCCCATAAGCCTCAGGGTGTGCCCAAGCCTCTGATGCTCACACTTTACAATATGGTTAATTCTTTGTTTAAACTAGAAGATGCTGTTGACTGCATCTGCTGCCACCCACCTGGGTGCCTCTGTGCTGTATGCAGCCTGCCTTGGTTTTGTTTTTTATTTTTCCTATGTTGTATGTGCACTAAAAAGGGGGGCGGGTCTGTAAGTTAGCTGTTTTATCTAGAACATTCCAAAAGTTAATATAATATATAGAAGCCATCATATAAATGAGTATGGCTATAAAACAAGAGGCAGTAGGCGGCATCTGAGAGCTAGGCTGCTGTAGCCTTTGTCTCGTAGGAACTGACTTAGGATTTGACTTGACAGCAGTAAGAGCAGCCAAGATGGTGTCTTTCCTAGCTTTAGTGTGACTCTGAGGTCCTGATGTATAGCTTGCAGCTGTTTATCTTCCAAATTTTCTCTCATTTCTCAGGCCTAGACTAATGGTGATCTGATCAGATGATTAATTAATGTGGAATTAGCTTTGAAGCTAGTTTCCAGGACGAAACAGAGTCATAGACTTTGAGGGCTTTTAACAGACTGTTGAGATCAGATAGTAAAAGTGGAGTAAGTTGTAATTGGCTTGCTTGGAAGATGATAGTAGCCACAGGACATGGAACTAATGTTTAAGAGAAGGTGGTTTCTCAAGACTAAGGCAAATTACTGGCCCAAAATAAGTTAAGCGGCCTTGTCAAGAAATATCTTAGGAAATTACTAGATTTGAGGTAGAAACTACTCTTCTTGTCAGAGAGAGATCATGGCGCCTATCCAACTGTCTCACAAGCCATCCGCTTTTCTTACTGAGTAAAAGGCCTAATTGAAAAGGCACGTAGCAGCCGGGCGTGGTTGCACAGGCCTTTAATCCCAGCACTCGGGACGCAGAGGCAGGCGGATTTCTGAGTTCGAGGCCAGCCTGGTCTACAAAGTGAGTTCCAGGACAGCCAAGGCTACACAGAGAAACCCTGTCTCAAAAAACAAAACCAAAAAAAAAAAAAGAAAAGAAAAGGCATGTAGCATTAGTATTACAAGTAGTTGAGCTGGGGGTCACTCAGTACTTGAGTGATAGCCTTATTACACAAGCCCTGGAGTCTCCATGACCACACAAGAGAACTGGAGCAAGATGTGGTACCTGCCTATAGTACTAATGCGCTTGGAATACAGGGGCAAGAAGAGTTTCAGGCCAGCCTGAGCTGCTATGTAGAAAGAGCATGTGACCTTCATCTAACATGTATGCAGTATTGGAGAGCTAGCATGGAGACCTTCATCTAACATGTGTACAGTATTGGAGAGCTACCATGGAGTCCTAGGCTTTATTTCTTGTTTATGTACTTTTGCCCAAGCATCTCAAACCAAAATACTGTCACAGATGGTTAAGCCATTGTATGTATTCAATACTAGATACATGGCATTCTCCTAACGGTGTGTTTAAATGAGCCAGCATATCTTGACTCTGTGTCAAAGATAAGAAAATAAGTATACATTTAACTTAAAATGGAAAAACTTTTGTTCTTAAACTTTCAGACTAGGTGGGCAAAGCTTCCAGAAGACAGTGTGTGTCTTATGAACTGCAGAGGAAGTAGTGTTACTGCACTATGGGCCAGTCACTTGGCAGGCAGTGCTGAGGGGTGGCTTGTGACTGTCCTGTGTCCTCACCCTCAGTCCACCTGGAAGGCTGCTGTGGTGGAAGGACGTTTGATTGCCGAGACGTGGTGTTCATTGTTGGGGAAGGAGAAGACCACGACATTCCGATTGGGATTGACAAAGCCTTGGTGAAGATGCAGAGAGAAGAACAGTGTATTCTATATCTTGGACCACGGTAAGACGTGAGTGCCCGTTTCAGTGCAGTGCGGCTGTCTGAAGACCAAGGACTGCTCACTCACTCACTCTCGTTCTCACTCTCTCAGTGCCTTGTTGGTGCAGGGAAGCCATTGCATTGAGTTGGGTGAAACTTGGGGCCTCACACCACCATAGAAGTTTGCGAGTGAGTTGGCTCAGCTGGAGTGTATCTAAGAACAGGACTATCAGTGTAGCCTTGGTTTTGATTTGTTCAGCTGCCAGGATGCCACATCAGCAAAGATTGACTCGATCCTGTGGCTCTCCTGCTCCGCTTTTCTCTGAATTCAGCGAGGGTTTTGGGAACTGCAGTAGTGCATGATTTACTACCACTTGACTCCATGCCACGTTCTTCTATGGAGTCCCTGAAGGAAGAAAGAGCCAGCTTGTTCTTCCTGGATCTAAAGGCAGCGGAGATGACTCATTTTTGCCTAACTTTTTCCCGTCATAAGGATAGCCATTAGCACTGCCAAGCTTAGAACCTCCGGCATGACAGTCTCCTGTGAAAACATGCTTCCTATTATTTTTAGATCTAAAATTATACCATAAATTCATCTCTTCTATCTTGAGAAATGGGCCCCTGAGGATGCAGGAGTGCTGCCTGTGTGCAATCGCATCTGCTTGTTGCCACTGCTAAGACTGAGACTCTGTGGGCTGCCCTCACCAAAGGGAACACAGTGCTTTTGTCCTGTCTCTTGCCTTGGAGGGGTTTTGTTGTAATTCACTCTCCAATGAAGCTATTTCATTTTTATTGAAAGAGCTTTTCCCCTTACAGAGTAGGTTCTTCATAACCTACAGTCACTAATCTGTTTCATGTTCATTTGTTTTTGAGATGTATTCTTACTATGTAGCCCTGACTGCCCTAAAACTCAGTATGTAGACCAAGCTGGCCTTGAACTCACAGAGATCCACCTCCTTCTGGCTCCCAAGTGCTGGGATTAAAGTTCTCTGATTATGATTAATCTACCATTCCAAAATTATAGTAGCTCTACACTTAGGTATCTCAGGTATGGTCTTACAGTTCAGTTCTTTAAAGATGGCTCTGTAAAGTCTGAGCATTCAGAAACACATAGCCCAGATCTAAGTCTTAACCTTGCTGGTAGATGCTTTGGAGAGCAGACTTACCTAACTTAACAGCAGAGTGAATCAAAGTGCCTCTGTTTATTAGTGCAGCTAGTTCTCTGCAGGTATACAGTTCCTGGCTGAACGACTCTCTGCAGCCTACCAGTGGTGGCACCTGGGCAAGTCACTTAACTCCCCCAAGCCTTGCAAAATTGCAGAGGCCCACATGGAGTAATAAGGCAGATCACTTAGCACACCGCCCCACCCTGCCCATTAGCTGTTACTGCCTTAGCAATGGCTTTCATTCATTTTCCCCTTAGACCACAAGAAAATAGAAATATCTGGAACACAAATGGTAGTTTTCAAATCTTTTCAGGCATAAAAAGAACGTCAAGTTCTCCTACGTTGTGTATAAAGGGGTTCCTCCCCTCATTGGGGGTGGGGGTGTGAGTGCATATGTTAGTACATCTCCAGGGCGTTTGCCGGTACATGGAGTTCTGCCAATACATTCTATGCAATGCTCTCCATACTGTCTCCATGTGTGTGCGTCACACTGCCCATGTAGGTAGAGCATCCCTCTGCAGATTGGCTTGTCCTAGTCAGAGTCCACCGAGTCTGGGTTGCTATAAAATGCAGATGGAATTGGTACTCAGTGTCTTCTGCATTTCCCTTGTACCCTCCCCCAAACCTCACCCCCACCTTGACATCTGTGGACTCCTTGGCAGGGCGTTTTCATAAGAAACTAATAAAGCATTCAAGTTCCTCTCTCACTGGAACACTATCTTTTCTTGGTAGTGTTCTTTAAAATATTGTGGCAAGGGTGAGACATTGCACCCTCAGATTTTTTTTCTCAATTTTTAAAAATTTGCTGTTCTCCTCAAATAGATAATTAAATATTGTGACTGATTTCTATGTAGGCTAAGTATAGATAACTAACTTTTTCCTTCCTTTTTCTTTATACCTGTTTTGTAACCGTCCCAGACAAACCATAGGCTGTTGAGAGTGGTCAGTGTGTGTCAGGAACTGTGTGTGTCAGCCTTAGTTATCTTAGGACAGGAAGGTCTCAATGTGGTTCTGCCTCTATATCATCTCTCAGAAAGCACATGTCTCTGGCCTCAGCTTTCTCATCTGTAAGAAGTAGCTGGCGAAGGCATTCACGATGCTGTGTTCTGCAGGGCTAGCTGTCCCTCCACGCCCTTAGTGTATCTTCCTTCCAAGGCAGCTGCCGTTCAGAGGCCTTGACTCTGGACTTCCATTTCTGATGGTTGTGAGCCACCGTGTGGTTGCTGGGAATTGAACTCAGGACCTCTGGAAGAGCAGTCTGCTCTTAACAACTGACCCATCTCTCCAGCTTCTTTTAGACAGGTTTTCATGCCCTCAGTACTATGGATGTTTTGTGGTGGATCCCAGTTGTGGCAGAAGAGGGTTGTCCTTGTCCCATAAGGTGTGCAGTAATATGTCTGACTCCTACCTGCCATCCAATAGCAACTCTAGGCATTGCTTAATGTTCCTCTGACAAAGAAGGGTTAAAAATCAATCCACGTAAGTGACATGGTTCCAGAGTGATGCCAGTTCATCTATCATATTCTTTCCTCCCTGGTAAAGACTGCCAATCATAGCATGCTCTCAGCAACAGACTTGAGAAGTACCCATCTGTATGCCTCCTTTGCAGCGAAGAGAGGAACAGTCCTTATTTACCACAGGCAACACACACACACTCACACATACTCCAGGGAGAAAACCTGGCTACATTTCCAACATTGCCACTGGGCATTGCTCCCTTTGGGAGTGATGCCCTCTGCACGGTGTTAAGGCTGCCACACCCAGTTCTTCCCCAGCTCTGTGTGCCTCTGCTCCAGCTGCGCCTTTTCTTTTCTTTTCTTTTCTTTTCTTTTCTTTTCTTTTCTTTTCTTTTCTTTTCTTTTCTTTTCTTTTCTCTTTCTTTCTTTCTTTCTTTCTTTCTTTCTTTCTTTCTTTCTTTCTTTTTTTCCGAGACAGGGTTTCTCTGTATAGCCCTGGCTGTCCTGGAACTCACTTTGTAGACCAGGCTGGCCTTGAACTCACAGAGATCCATCTATCTGCCTCTGTCCCCCAAGTGCTGGGATCAAAGATGCGTGCCACCATGCACATGTGCCTTTTAAAGTCTTTAATGCCACAGACTTTAGGAACACGAGAGCAGTTGTCTTGGCTAATGTGTTGCCCCCTGCAGCTTTTCTGATTGGAGGTAGTACTCTTGGAAGTTGACCCTTCCTTAAAGTGAAAAGCTTTAAGGTGGGAAAGGGTTCCTGTGGGGGAGGGAGTGGTGAGGGAGCTGGGGTAAAATGAGAAATGCTATATACAAGTACGAAACTGTAACAGAACAGCAAACACAATTGTAATAAAATAGCAAAAACTGTTAAAAGTATTCAGATGGAATTATAGTGATTTTTACTACTATAATAATTATAGTAATGGACTCTTCTGTCCTTTCTGCTCATAAAGCTTAAAGAAAAAAGTCCTTGTAACCAAACAGAAAAGAATAAAGTCTAAAACCAGGCATCGATATTGAACAGAATGCTAAGCACACTGTCCCAGGGAGTACAGGAATTGTGCGCCTGCGCTAGGAGAACACGTGCTACGAGAACACGATGCAGCAGGTCTCAGGAAACCACAGCAGGGATTCCACACCTCAGAAAATCAAAGTATACCAGTCCTCCTGAGTCTTGTTTTTTCCTCTCCGTTTCAGCTATGGTTTTGGAGAAGCCGGGAAGCCTAAGTTTGGCATTGACCCCAATGCTGAGCTTATGTACGAGGTCACCCTTAAGAGCTTCGAGAAGGTGAGCAAACCCAACTTCTCTAAAGCCATGGTGGGGTCTTCTCATCCTGTGCGGGAACGGTGCGGTAGATGGCTTGGCTACAGAGTGTTTATTTCTGTGCTTGCTTGTCTTCATCCGTGACTCTTGTCCCCCACACTTCTGCTGCGAGCATGGGAAGCTGACACAACACAGCTGATGCAGGAGAGGAGCTGGTGTTCTTATTTTTTACTGTGTGTTAGCCTTTTTTTTTCTTTCACTTGTGGGTAGAATCCAAGGCTTGTTCCTGTATTTGCTCCTAGGCTTTTTCTTTTTGTTCTTTTTTCCTGAGTTGAGGACAAAAAAGTTCACGTACTGCCAAGCAGCTCCTTAGGGGAGTTGGGGTGCAGCCTTTCAGTGCTGAAGGAATTGCACACTCCACGGGAGTTACAAAGAGGCCTCCGCTGGGGCTCCAGGTTACAATCCCAATGTCTCTAGGGAGAGAGGCTTGCTTTGTCACCCTCAAAATGCAGTCTGTGAGAGTGCTCCATGCTTGTGTTCCTTGGACAACACGGGTCAGAGCACAGCTTGCTGTGGCACGTGCTCTTAGTGGAACACCAGTGCATTGGCCTGCCGGTATCCCGGCAGCGGCCCACAGTTGCTGGGGTCTCGTAGAGACCGCTGCTGTTTGTCCCCCAGGCATGAGCTGCTGCGTTTCCTCCTCTCCTCAGCTAACTGACGCCACAAATCTCTACACAGGCCAAAGAATCCTGGGAGATGGACACCAAAGAAAAGCTGGCGCAGGCTGCCATCGTGAAAGAGAAGGGAACTGTGTACTTCAAGGTGTGTGAGTCTCTCTAAGTCCTTTCCATGTGGGGATACCTACCCAGTATCCATCAACACCCTGTGCTGAGCCACCCCCTCAGTTCTTATAGGCCTGCTGTGCTCTGTAGGAGGGTTAGTGAGCAGAGTGAGGTCGTGTGCAGGAGGTCATGCAGGGCCTCTTCTGTGTGCTCTGTGTGCTGTGAGCAGGTGGAGCTTCCTCAGGAGCAGGCGAGGTGGACCAGATCTGGCTCACTGAGTGTGTGTGTCACAGGTCAGAGTTCACAGGGGCGGGCTCCAGCCCGCTCCCCTGACGGGTGAGACAGGAAAGGACTTGCAGGTCCTCAGGTCACTTTGGATGACCTCTCTCAGGTCACCGTGCTGTGCCTGTTTCTGTGCAATTGCAATGAAGGCAAGCCTCCTCCTGATTGTTTTAATTACAATTTTCAATTGAAAAATTTTTTAGGTTGGAGAGATGGCTCAGCAGTTAAGAGCATTGGCTGCTTTTCCAGAGGTTCTGAGTTAAATTCCCAGCACCTACATGGCGGCTCACAGCCATCTGTACAGGGATCTGATGCTCTCTTCTGACATGCACGTGCGCTTGTGCAGAGTACTCATACATAAAATAAGTAAACAAAAAATAAAAACATCTTAAAAATGTCTTAAAACATTTTTGCTCTTTAAATTAAAACAGCAGCTTTCACAGCAAATATCCTCAAAATAAATGTTTAATATTTAAGGTTTTATCAAGAAATATATATTACTTATCAGTACCACTATTAACTGAGCAACAAGATAAAGATGCCATTAATGATACTGGCTGGGTACCAAAAAGGCCCTGCAGACCGACATGGATGGTATAGCATCCAGGGATGACCAGGCTCGGCCTTCCCAAGAACCTGATGAAGAGAAAACACTGAGCCTTGTGGTAGCCACAGTGATATGATGTCACTTACAGCTGCCCCGGGGAATTACTGCTTCTCCAGAGCCCTGTCCTCAGGACCCAGGAACCAGTGCTTTATCCCCGCAGGGCTGACACCCACACTCATTAAGTGAAATTTCGGAGTGCTGTGCCCATTGCTTGCCAGCCCACTTCCAAATTCCCGCTGTCTCCACATCAAGTGAAGGGCTTCTCAATGAGTGTTCAGAGCGGGCAGTCTTCTGCTGGGCCAAGTGATGCTGTGCAAGTGGCTGACTCCTGTCTCTGCCTTGTAGTGTGGAGACCCAAGCCAGAAGCCAGCTTTGTTGGCACACCTTTAAGCACAGGGCTCTGGAGGCAAGTGTATGTATGTGAGTTTGAGGCCAGCCTGGCCTACAGAGCAAATTCCAAACAGCTAGGGCAATACAGTGAGTCCCTGCCTCAAAAAAAAAAAAGGACTTGGAGGGAACCCAAGTTTTCTTTGCTTTTTCTTTCTTTAAACACAATTGTTGGGGGTTTTGTTTGTTGTTGGGTTTTTTATAGTACTATAAAGCAGAGGCCTGAGGCCTCTTCATGAGCCTCTGTACTTAGAAATGCTGTCACATCTACTGCTGACTTACATTAGAGGGTTGGAACAAGAACACCATGTGGGACGACTGCAGAACTGTGGGGCCATAGTCACCTCAAAAGAAACACTGGCAGAGACAGAGTGTATTTGTAACAAAGTTATAAACTAACGTATGACTCATGGGCAGCCAAGCAGATGGCGATAGGAGCCCTGAGCAGGGATCTGGAGATGGAGCTGTCCCTTCCATGTCATTGAGGCTACTCACCTGTGTTGCAGGGAGCCTTTCAGGGGTGATAAGTATATTTCAACATGTTTCCCTAAAATGACCAATCTGGATAAAATCTGGATCACCAGTCACACATACGGAACACATTATTTTTAACATGTAATTTGATAGACAGGATCTTTCAAAACATCAGTCTGTTGGAGAAAAAAAATTAATGAAAGGTTCAAAATCACTGACCTAAGACTTACCCCAGAATGTCTCTGAACATTTTGTCTCACCAAGCACTTCCTGGAGGCACCTTCCTATTCTAGGTGAGGAGCAGGGCACCGCCCCCCCCCCGCCCCGCTAGTCAGGCTGCCTGCTTCAGAGGCTGGAGGACTGCCTCTGTCTGCTGTCCCTTCTCCCTTCAAAGTTTAAGGAGCCTTTCTTTTGGCTGTGCTGCTCTGGCCAGCATCATCTTCCCAGAGTTTCTGACGTGATGTGTGCCATGTGCAGTGTGCAGAGTGTGGGTGACTGTAGGGACAGGCTGGACTACAGTTCTGTGTCCCATAACATCTGCATGATCTATTCACCTGCCGGGCCCACTTCAGCTGTGGGCAGAGAGGGACTGAATGTGGTATTTAGACTGACGTTGAAACATCCTTTCAACCTCCAAACACTCATGCAGAGACACAGAAAGCACTGTCCTCATCCGGTTCTGAAAGTCACTGTCCCGGGCACTGGTTGCACTGTCACTGCACAAGGGAAGGCTAAGGACGCTCTGCTGTGTGCGGGCATCTTGCGCCCCCTAGTGCTCCTTGGGAAGGAAGTGTGGCCGCGGCTGGCTGATTGTGCTTGAGAGCTGGAGTGTTATAGGAAGAGCTCTGCAGCGTCATGGCTCCCTCTCCCAAGTGCAGTCAGGTCTGGCTGCCCTTGTACAGTCGTACAGGAAGGGTCCTCTGTATTCAAGCTTGTAATTACTGTGCAGAAAAGAACCGTCACCTATATTCCAGGTTTACTCGTGTTGTTACAAGCTGCCATTCTGTGGTGCAGCTGTACCTACAGTAGTCAGCACGCTGTCTCCACCCCACAATTTGTTGTTTAGGGCATGTGCTATGTACAGCATTCAGTGTTTACAACTCTCAGAACTCATTAGTCAGCAGGACCATATCTAGAGTCTGGTTTCTCTGAAACAGCGCCTCACAGGGGTCACATATCAGATATCAGGTGTCTACGTTATGATTCATAACAGTAGCAAAATTACAGTTATGAAGTAGCATCAAAAATCGTTTTATGGTTGGGAGTTTTATGGTTATGAAAAACTGTCTTAAGGGGTCACAGTGTTAGGAAGGCTGAGAAGCACTGCCTGGGAGCTGAGGCAGGAAGACTGAGTTTGGCACTAGACTTGTCAATTTAGCAAGGCCTTTTCTGTGTGAAATAAAAACATCAGCCTGGAAATAGAGCAGGGATGGTGCTTGCTTAGTATGCATGAGGCCTTGGTACGGCGGAGGAAGCTGCTAGACCAGACAAGAGCAGGACAGTCTCTCACACGGTAAGCTTGCTCTTTAGGGTTATGTACACTGTGTGCTACCAATGGCCGTGGTCAGCACAGGGCACTCTGGCCCACCCACTCTTAACAATCACATGGTGCCAGGGTAGAACCCCAGCACTGCAGCTCTGCTGTGCTGCCTGCTGCTTTCACTGCTACTGAGAGCGGAGCGTTTGCACAATCTGCTTTAGACGGGCCTGCTGTGTGGGGACTGCCAGTTACCATATTGCAATATTTACTATCAGTGCTGAATGCCAAGAGAAAAGAGGAAAGTCACCTCCTCTTCCATAAGCCAAATGGCTCACCATCCTTTTGAAAGACTGAGGAATGTTGGTTCCAAACAGTGTAACCTCCTGCTGCCAGGCTGAAAGAGCACCGAAGCAGCCGTGCGGTGGCATTACCCTGGTCCAGACCACCTCACAGGCCAGCAGAGCTTCTGCAGAACTAGGGAGGGACAGGAGATAGAGTGGGGCTGACGTGCAGAACTATTCCGTGTGAGCACCCGGCTGAGGCAGGCCACGCTCACACTTCACTGCATCCTTTCCAGATGGATACAAGTTGTTTGGGGCTTTTTTCTCCTAGGGAGGCAAGTACACACAGGCCGTGATTCAGTACAGGAAGATAGTGTCCTGGCTGGAGATGGAATATGGCCTGTCAGAGAAGGAGTCCAAAGCCTCAGAGTCGTTCCTCCTCGCAGCCTTCCTGAACCTGGCTATGTGCTACCTGAAGCTGCAAGAGTACAACAAAGTCGTGGAGTGCTGCAACAAGGTGGGTGAGCCGTACTTCACTCTCCGTTTATCTGTATGGCACCTCTGCCCCCTTCAGGCTATTTCTCTGTGGTCAGCATGAGCTGGGACGCCATAAAGGATGGGGCTTTCTGTGCACTACTTTTATCCTGCATTTTACATAAAGCCATTAACAGAATTGATAAGAGTCTTCATCTGTGGTCTTCCTTACCCTGGTCCTTTGTGGGAGAGGAGACAAAGAGCCTTGAGGTTCCCTCTTTATTGTTTTGTTTGCAAGGCTGGGGATTGAACCCAGGGCACTGTGCTTGCTAGGCAAACACTTTACCACTGAGCCATACAGCCTACCCCCAGTGACGCCACACT
Source organism: Mus caroli (assembly GCF_978045245.1). Classification (NCBI taxonomy): domain Eukaryota; kingdom Metazoa; phylum Chordata; class Mammalia; order Rodentia; family Muridae; genus Mus; species Mus caroli. The sequence continues at coordinate 65,496,330 of NW_028227273.1, forward strand.
TCCTCATTTCTAATCCTTCTAATCCTTTGAAACAGTTCCATTCCCTGGTGATGATGTGTTCAAATATATAAGCCTATTGGGGGTGGGGGCATTCTTATTCAGAGCATTTACCACAATGGTTAATGCCTATGGTCTCAGCATTTGAGAGGCAAAACAGAAGAATTGAGAGTTCAAGGCTGGCCTGGGCTACATGAGTTCTTGTCTCAAAAAATAAATATTGTCAAGATAGCTCAGCTGGTAAGGGTACTTGCTCTCAAGCCTGATGACAGGAGTTTGATTCCTAGGACCTACATGGGAAAGAAAGAGCAACTTTGTCATATGTCCTCTGGCCTCTTCCCTTCTTCATAGTATTACATGTGCATACATAAAGGTAATAATAACATATTATTTTAGAGATTTATTGATTTTATGTGTATGAGGATGCTGTACCTGCCCACCAGAAGAGGGCAGCAGACCTCATTACAGATGGTTCTGAGCCATCATGTGGTTGCTGGGACTTGAACTCAGAATCCCTGGAAGAGCAGTCAGTGCTCTTAACTGCTGCGCCATCTTTCTAGCACAATAATACATTTTTTAAAAACAACAAAAAATAGATAAAAAGTGGCAGAAAAGACATTTTATATGAGTTTAGTTGGCTTGTTTATTTTGTTTTTATCACATTAGACTAAATTTTTGCCTTGAGAGAGGAATATTATTGTTAATTATGCTTTTTAAAGTTTGTGCTGTTTTTTTTAAATATATAGCTGTTACAAAGTTCAGAATTTAAGCACACAAGAAAGCCCAGCTATCCAAAAAAAAAAAATCCAGGCAGTTGTGGCTCATGCTTTTAATCCCAGCACTTGGGAGGCAGAGGCAGGCAGATTTCTGAGTTCGAGGACAGCCAGGGCTACACAGAGAAACCCTGACTCGAAAAAACAAAGAAAAAGAAAAAAAGCCCAGCTATAAAATTCCCATCAACTTTCTCTCCCAAAGCCACTCATTTAAAGATTTACTTTATCTTTAAAATATTTATACATGTGTGTTATCTGTATGTGGTGTGTGTGTGTGTGTATGCGCAGGTGCTCCCTGAGTCCGGCGGAGGGAGTCTGATTGTTAGAGCTTGAGTCCCAGGCAGCTATGATAAGGTTGCTGGGCTGCTGGGAACTGAACTCGAGGCTTCTGCAAGAGCCATGGTCTTAGCCCGGGAATGGCTTCTCCAATCCTTTAGACATTTACTATGGTGGGAGAGGCTGTCTGCGTGTGCGTGTGCACATGGTACACACATGGGCGGCCTGGGGTCAGTTCTCCTTCCCCCATGCGGAAGGATCAAGCTCACTGAAGCTCATCAGCAGGTGCCCTTCCCACTGAGTGTCTCACTCCCCTCCCAGAGCATCCTTCTCTATAGAGTCCTAGTTTTTCCAAATGAAGAATAACTGCTTTATTTTTTTCAGTCAAACTCTCATATCCCAATTTGACTTAAGACTTGCTTTGTAGCTGAACTTCTGGTCCTCCTGCCTCCACCTCCTGTTGGTGGTTTGTTTTGTTTATTTGTTTGTTTGTTTTGTTGTTAGTTTTTTGAGACAGGGTTTCTCTGTGTAGTCCTGGCTATCCTGGAACAAACTCAGAAATTCACCTGCCTCTGCCTCTGCCCACTGCCCAGCTGTTTGTTTTTAAGATAGGGATATGCCGGGCGTGGTGACGCACGTCTTTAATCCCAGCACTTGGGAGGCAGAGGCAGGCGGATTTCTGAGTTCAAGGCCAGCCTGGTCTACAAAGTGAGTTCCAGGACAGCCAGAGCTATACAGAAAAACCCTGTCTCGAAAAAAAAAAAAAAAAAAAAAGGAAAAAAGATAGGGATAAAATTCAGTATTTTGTATATACTAGGCAAGCTAAGATAAACCCCAGACTTTGCATATGTATTCTTAAATTAAAATATGTAGATTTAGGACTGGAAAGGTGGCTCAGAGGCTCACTGTGCAAAGAGTACTCACTGTGCAAGTATATAGGGCCCGAGTTCAGATCTTGGCACTCAACATACAAGCCTGGCCTAACCCACAGAAAATGGGAGCACTAAGTGGATCAGGATAGAGTATCATTAGGGCTCACTGGGAGCACTGAGTGGATCAAGATGGAGGATCACTAGGGCTCACTGGGAGCACTGAGTGGATCAGGATAGAGGATCACTAGGGCTCTCTGGGAGCACTGAGTGGATCAGGATAGAGGATCACTAGTGCTCGCTGGCTGCCAGTCTCTCTGAAAACTTGAAAATTGTGAGCTCTAGGTTCAAAAGAAATAAAGCAGAGAATAAAAGGGAAGATACCTGTCGTGCGTGTGTGTGTGTGTGTGTGTGTGTGTGTGTGTGTGTGTGTGTGCGCTCTCGCAGATGCATCTTATACATGTATAATACACAACACACACATACACACACACACACACACACACACACAAAATATATATATAAACTAAATAGAGAAAGATCCATTCTATGAACCATGGAGTTTTACTTAACTGATCCTCACAGGAAGATTTTCAGGGCTTGGTTTTATTATAAGGGTCATAATAATTCTAAGAGTTGTAAGAAAGGCTATCCAGTGTTTCTCTACACATGCTTTTGGGGTGTTTCCACAGGATAAATTACTAGAAGTGCTAGAGATGAGCACATTTAAAACTTGAGGGGTTAAGAAAAATGACTCGGAGGGTAAAGTGCCTGTGGTGCGAGTGTGAGGACCCAAGCTTTGTCTCTGGCGCCCACTAAAGCTGTATGAGGAGCTGGAAAGCTGGCTCAGTGGTTAAGGGCACATAGTGGCTTATAGTCGTCTGTACTCAAGTTCCAGGGAATCCAACTACCTTTCTAAGCAGTGCACAGAGATATATGCCAACAAAATACACACACACACACACACACACACACACACATTCCAGGCTGCCCGTGATGGTAATATCAGTGTTGGCTCACTAGGTGGCCAGCCCACCCTATTCAGCAAACCCCAGGCTAGTTAGGGGTTAGCCTAGTCTCAAAAAACAAGGTGGACATCTCCTAAAGAATGACATCAGAGATGGATGGATATCTGCCCTACTTACACACGAACACACACACACACACACACACACACACACACACACACACACTGGGTGGGGACTGCTTGGCTTATAGTTAGTTCAAAGGATTCAATTCTGGTTTGGCTGGCTGGTGCTGTGAGCAGAGAATGGTGCAGAAGGACAGAACAGAGCAGACCTCTTGCTTCCTAGAACCCAGGACGCAGAGAGACCCAGGGAGAAGATGTGCCTTTTAAAGCATACCTCTAGGGCCAGGCACTCCAATGGCAGGGACAAGTGGATCACTGAGTGAGAGGCCAGCCTGGTCTACATAGTAAGACCCTGTTTGAAAAAAATAAAAAAGGTACACTCCTGGTACCTTCCTCTAAGTGGTTCTCAACCTTGTAATGCTGAGACCCTTTAATACAGCTCCTCACGTTGTGGTGACCCCCACCATACAATGATTTCATGGCTGCTTCATAACTGACTTTGCTACTGTTACGAATCATAGTGTAAACATCTGAGCTAGGCGTGGTGGCGCACGCCTTTAATCCCAGCACTTGGGAGGCAGAGGCAGGCGGATTTCTGAATTCAACGCCAGCCTGGTCTACAGAGTGGGTTCCAGTCAAAGCTCTCAGCACCATCAGGGGCTCAAGCTTCACCCCTGAGCTGGAGACATTTTATACTCAAATACTGACAAGTGGGTGGGCCGTGGTCTGATTGTTGCGTGACCCTTGTTCTGCTCACCTCCATGTGATTGTGCTGCCTCAGCACTGAGGTGACAGGAGCAGCAGTTGTCCCTTCCAACCTGTGACCTACCCACCTGTCCTTCTGTTCTTAGGCCCTTGGACTGGACAGTGCCAATGAGAAAGGCTTGTACAGAAGGGGCGAGGCCCAGCTGCTCATGAATGACTTTGAGTCGGCCAAGGGCGACTTCGAGAAAGTGTTGGCAGTCAATCCTCAGAACAGGGCCGCGCGCCTGCAGATCTCCATGTGCCAGAGGAAGGCGAAGGAGCACAACGAGCGGGACCGCAGGGTGTACGCCAACATGTTCAAGAAGTTCGCAGAGCAGGACGCAAAGGTAGTGTGCCCACAGCTCCAGGCTTGTAAGGACGCTAGCCTAGGGACAAGGTTGGACAGCCGGGCTGGAAGAAATAAGACTTAGGAAGGGACTCCATGTGGGTAGAGACACAGGTGGGAGGCCCTGACACGTCCCTGAGAGCTGAGGGCTGACTCCTGAGGTGGAACAGTGTTCTTCTTGTTCTCTGTTTTGTTCTTAAAATGGTTTCTCTTTGTGGACCCAGCTAGCTCATCTCAGAGATCCTCCTGCCTCTGGCGATGAGGGTTAGGATTATAGGCATCTGCCACCAAACCAAATTCTCTTGTTATTTTTAAAAAAATAAATAAGGAGTTACAGAGACAAAGTGTGGAGCAGAGACTGAAAGAATGACCATCCAGAGACTGCCCCACTTGCGGATCCATCCCATAAACAACCACCAAACCTACTATGGCAGATTCCAACAAGAGCTCGCTGACAAGGAGCCTGATATAGCTGTCTCATGAGAGACTCTGCCAGTACCTGACTAATACAGAAGTGGATGCTCACAGCCATCCATTAGACGGAGCACAGGGCCCCCAATGAAGGAGCTAGAGAAACTACCCAAGGAGCTGAAGGGGTTTACAGCCCCCTAGGAGGAACAACAATATGAACTAACCAGTACCCCCAGAGCTCCCTGAGACTAAACCACCAATCAAAGAAAACACACGGAGAGACTCATGGTTCTAGCTGCATATGTAGCAGAGGATGGCCTAGTGGGTCATCAATGGAAGGAGAGACCCTTGGTCCTGTGAAGGCTCTATGCCCCAGTATAGGGGAATGCCAGGGCCAGGAATAGGAGTTGGGTGGGTTGGGGAGCAGGGGGAGGGGAGAGGGATAAGGGAATTTTCAGAGGGGAAACTAGGAAAGGCGATAACATTTGAAATGTAAATAAAGAAAATATCTAATAATTAATTAGTTAAAAATAAATAAATGCAGCCAGGCAGTGGGAGCGCACACCTTTGATCCCAGCGCCTGAGAAGCAGAGGACAAGGTAGGCAGTTGTCTGAACGGGAGGCCAGCCAGGTCTACACACACAGAGAAACCCTGTCTGGAAAAAAATGACAACAGCCCTAAGCCCTTCAGTGTTGTTTCTCTGGGGAGACTTCCTAGTAAAGTCCAGGTTGGATTGGAAACGGGTGTGCCTGTGGTGGCCTTTAGTGTATTCTCTGCTGTCATCGGGAGCCTCCATAGAAGTGGGTGTGTCTGAACACAGGTCAACTTCCTGCCCCATGGCCACCCTGTGGTCCCAGGTCTGTCCTCCATCTTCAGCTATGAGTAGCTCAAGGACTTGAGCTACTCAGCAGCTGCCTGAGGTAGGCAGCTCCTCATTGCCTGCCACCCCTACTTAGCCCATGTGCACCCCAGATCCAAGCGTACACACTTGCTGTAGACCTGATGGACCATCTCGGAAGGCAGGGCTTGATTGAGCTCCTCTCCTCCTCTCACCTCAGGAGGAAGCCAGCAAAGCTGGGAGCAAGAAGGCTGTAGAAGGAGCCGCTGTCAAACAACACGAGAGTCAGACCATGGAAGAAGGAAAGGCCAAAGGCCATGTATGACGCCGCGCCAAGGAGGGAAGAGAGTCCTAATGAACTCGGCCCTCCTCACTGGGCTCGCCCCCAACTCAGGACTGAACAGTGTTTAGTGTAAGGTTTGTTACAGTCTCTGTGATTCTGGAAGCAAATGGCATACCAGTAGCTTCCCAAATGACCACCTGCTGCTGCGGGGCGGGGCGGGGGGAGGGGGGGACATGCCAGGAAACAGCAGAGAAGGCCGCTAGTGTGAAGAGACCAGGCCAGCAGCTCAGTCCAGCCCATTTCAGTTTGTCACCTTTCAGTGTCCAGCACAGCGTCCCTGTGAACCTAGGGCCCAGCTGCTGTGGGTTCTACATCTGCACTAGGGTCACACTGCAGAAACCCTTGATAAAACAAACTCAGTGATCTCTGCTTTCCTATTGGTGGGCATGGCAGGGGCGGGTGATGAGATTTGTTTAGCACTGACTGACTGGCCTGCTACGAACACAGGCCCACAGCCAGGGGCTCCCTGGTCCACAGCTGGGTCTCAGGCCCCTTGCCTGCCTTCCAAGTCCTTTCTCAGACTCTTGAGTGTGGCTTTCTGTCCTAGCCAGCATGTCCCACAGACTCTGTCGTTCCTCCAACGCCCGTCATTAGTGACAGCTTTCTCTCTGAGTTTCTGTGGTGTGGAGAGTGGGCAGAAGATGGCTTATCTTTCCCGCTGTCTGCCCCTCTCAAGGACGATATTAGCGCTCAGCCATCCCCACCCAGCGCAGCTGCTCAGCCTCGTGATCCCACCTGCACCCTTGCTGTGCAGAACCTAAGGCTTGCTCCCGTCCCAGACTCGAGTGGACGGACGTCCATGTCCACCCAGGATTGACGAGTTGCTCTTTCTTTTATCATGGTTACCTACTTGTAAGCGTGTATGCTGCTTTTTGGAAGGAACTTCACACTCCTCTATCATGCAAAAATAGTTTTCAATTTTTACTTTTTAGCTTGGGTTTTGAAAGGCAAACTCTAGGAGGCTTAAAACGGGCAGTTACTCTTAAGGCGAGGTAGATCCCTCATCCTGCACCGCAGCCTCTGTATTCTGGTGGGAGCTGTAAGGGTTGCGGGCTTCCGGTGTCATGCATCAAGCCAAAGTCTCCAAAACGTGGGCATTGAATTAGGGCAAATCTTAAATAGTTTTGGAGTTGGATTTTAGTCCTACAGGTGATGATTGAGCGTGGCTGGCTTCTCCACAGTCTAAGGAACCCCTATGGGACACACCCACCACACCCAGTGACCCATGCACCTCTGCCTGGACAGCTCACTTCCAGCCCTAAGGACCACTGTGCTCAAGATGTGTGGCTGTAGTAAGACAGTCTCATGTCAGGCATTGAGTCAGAGCCTTCCTTCACACCTGCGGGACAGCGCTTCTGAGGCTCCAGTTCTGCTCTGCCCGAAGCAGGAGGGATGGGTTGTGAAAGAGTCTGGGATGTGACTGGGGCCCTCGCAACTCACACTCTGGCACTTTCGCCTCTTCCCATCCATGTTTGAGGGCCCTGGTCTCACCAGGAAGTGCAGAGCATGAGCCGCCTGTGTGTGTAACGCTCTAGTGTTTGTAGTTCTCTTCACTAGCCTTGCAGTGCCAGGGAGGCCGGGCTGGAATTTGAGCCTAACACGTTAGGATTTTACGGAAAGCTCTTTTTCCAGCTGTCTCCCAAGTGCGTATTGTGGGCCAAGGAGACTGGTATGGGAAGGGGGGATGGTCAAGGTTCCAAGCCAGAAATGGAAGGTGCCCAGCACCCCTGGATTTTACATGCTCTTGTATTCAGTAATCTCAGACAATTTACACGGAAATCAGAAGATGTCTTCAAATACCCTTAGACTGGATAGAGTGATGGGGAAGCAGATGATGCATTGAAATTTTGGTTTTTAAAAAATCACTTAGATGCTGGGAGTAATGGTGACACACACCCTTGATCCCGTGACCTGGGAGGCCCTGTCTCAAAACAAAACAAAACAAAAAATCATTTAGATGCATTTTGTGTTCCTTAAATAAATTTTTTAAAAAGTGGTTTTTCATTGTTCATGGCTTTTTGTTGTTGTTGTTGTTGTTGTTCATTTGATTTTTGAAGTTTACTTTTATCTCTGTGTGCTAGAGTTTTGTGTCCAGCTGCCCTTGGGGACCAGAAAGGGACTTTGAATCTCCTTGAAATGAAGATACAGTTGTTAGCCAGATGTGGGTGTTGAGAACTGAACCCAAGTCCTCTGAAAAGCAGGAAGTGAAGCCGGGCGTGGTGGCGCACGCCTTTAATCCCAGCACTCGGGAGGCAGAGGCAGGCGGATTTCTGAGTTCGAGGCCAGCCTGGTCTACAAAGTGAGTTCCAGGACAGCCAGAGCTATACAGAGAAACCCTGTCTCGAAAAACCAAAAAAAAAAAAAAAAAAAAAAAAAAAGAAAAGCAGGAAGTGCTCTTAACTGCTGGGCTGCCCCTCTCCCACCCCTCCATTGTTTGGGTTTGACTTAAACACTTGATTTTTTTATGATTTTATTTTATGTGTATGCACACTTTTTTGTGATGCTTTATTGAGTTCCTATGGAACCCTTCTAACCCCCTACCTCAGGTAGGGGAGAAAGAAGGTTAGAGGGGGAAGGGGGCATAGATCTTTTCAGACTGCTTCTTGCTGATTAGGGGCATCGATTTGGGTCAACTCCAAACTTCATTGTCAGAATATCCGATCTTCTCGTCTCTTTGCTCACAGCCGTATCACAAGCCACAGCAGCAACAGACGCAGTAGCCTCCTCTGCAGAGTGCACTCCCACCTGATAGCCCTTCTCAGAGCTCCGCAATTATACCCTATGAGAAGTTCCCAGAATCCCAGAGGTCACAGAAACTGTCTGCAGCCGGCAAAACCAGGCCTCTGCAAGAACACGAGGCAAATCATAGTCAGCAGCTGTGAAGCAGTCACCTGTCTCACAACATCGTCACATAACATACCTGGGTTTTTTAAGAAACCAAAATTCTCCCTATATGTATGGTGTTTGCGTGCATATACATACATCATGTGCATGTAGTGCCCAGGGAAGGTAGAAGAGTCCATGGAACTGGAGTTACAAGATGGTTGTAAGCTGCCGTGTGGTTCTTGGAACTGAACCCACATCCTCTGCAAGAGCAGCCCCTGATTAAATAGTATAAAAAGGAAAAAAAGAGCCGGGCATTGGTGGCGCACGCCTTTAATCCCAGCACTCGGGAGGCAGAGGCAGGCGGATTTCTGAGTTCGAGGCCAGCCTGGTCTACAGAGTGAGTTTCAGGACAGCCAGGGCTACACAGAGAAACCCTGTCTCGAAAAACCAAAAAAAAAAAAAAAGGTCTACAGTCATCATGCCCTAAACCCACTGAATCTCCACTGATCTCAGAAGCTAAACAGACTGGCCTTAGTCACTGTTTTATTGCTGTGATAACCCACCATGACCAAAGTAATAATATAAGGAAAAGATTATTTGGAGCTTGCTGTTTCAAAGTTAAGAACCCATGTAGGGGGCTGGAGAGATGGTTCAGTGGTTAAAAGCACTGACTGCTCTTCCAGAGGTCCTGAGTTCAATTCCCAGCAACCACATGGTGACTCACAACCATCTGTAATGAGATCTGATGTCCTCCTCTGGCATGAAGGCATATATGCAGGCAGGCAGAATATTGTGTACATAATTAATAAATAATCTCTCTTTTCTTAAAGAGTACGTGGTGACAGGCAAAGACATAGTGGAAGAAATGTCAGAGAGAGCTATCTGGGAATAACATGAGTTTGTCAAACCTCGAAGCCCATTCCTAAGAACACCTCTAACAAGCCACATCTTCTAATCTTTCCCAAGCAGTCCCACCAACTGGAGACCAAGTATTTGCCTGTGGGGACCATTCTCATTTAAACCACCTCAGGGGCGGTGGTCCTTAGATGCAGAAAAGCTGTTGGGTTGAAGAACTCTAGTAGAATTCGATTGAAGAATGTGATTGGGGGGCGCTGGAGAGATGGCTCAGCAACGGTTAAGAGCACTAGCTGCTCTTCCAGAGGACCCGAGTTCAATTCCCAGAAAACACACGGTGGCTCACGACCATTTGTAATGGGATCTGAGGCCCTCTTCTGCTGTCTCTGAAGAGAGCTACAATGTACTCATATACAATAAGTAAATAAACCGACAAACAGACCAGTTCTCCAACTGAACCAAAGCGCATCCATTTCGCTGGGCTGTCTGGCCAATAGGGTTCAGGGATCTACCTGTCTACATAGCCCCAGTTCCCCAGTTCCAGATGTGGTGCCCTCTGTACCCAGCTGGCTGTGCCACTATGCCGTGGATACTGAGGATCCAAACTCGGGTCCCTAGTGTAAAGTAGGAGCTTTCCCAGCCCAGCCATCTCCCCTGTTCTTTTTGACAGTCTCCACATTTGTCTGAATTTCACTCTCCAGACTTTGCCTCCTGTTTGCCAAACCACATGGTTCTCTCGGGAGGCATCTCGAAGGGCTTAGAATTTGCATAATGAGATGAAACCTATCTACCCTCAACAATCATACCAGTTAAGCATCGCCGAGCCACACTACCCCAACCAATGGAGACACACGCACATGGTTGTTGGGAACTGCTGGAAATAGGGTACTGAACCCCAGCCAGATGCTCCATCTCCTGGTGTGGACAGAGAGCACACATTTGGCTTCATACATTGAGTTTGGTTGAGTTTGGTTTTGCATTTGCACTCGAAATTAAGAAATAATCTCTCTTTTTGGCACACGTGTGTGTGCCTGGTGTGGAGGTGCATTTGCACAGGTGTGCTTGGGAGTAGAGATCAGAAGTTCACATCAGGGCTGGAAAGGTGACTCAGCTGTTAAGAGCACCGGCTGTTTGCTCTTCCAGAGGTCCTGAGTTCAATTCCCAGCAACCACATGGAGGCTCACAACCATCTGTAATGGGATCTAATGCCCTCTTCTGGTGTGTCTGAAGACAGCTACAGTGTACTTACAAACATTAAACAAATAAATTGTTAAAAGAAGAAAGGAAGGAAGGAAAAGAAAGAAGGAAGGAAAGAGAAAAAAGCAGATAAATGAAATAATAAATCTTTAAAATAAAAATGTGAATCTTCCCTGTTCACGTCCTTGGACACCCGAGACCATTCCAGTTCATTCAGGTTGATCTGGTTCATTCACTCCGTTCACTTCCGGTCCAGTTCATGCTGCTGAAAAATAAAACAAAATAAAACAAAAGCCTCTTAGACGTTGCTGTCAAATGTCTGCCTTTTTCTTTGTTCCCAGCTTATACATGGAGACAGAGCCTCTCACCCTGAATCCAGAACTTGTCAAGTCAGCTCCTCAAGCTAGCCATCTTGCTTGGAGGTCCCCAAGGATGTGCTTTACTTCTGTATTTTCGTTAGTTTCAATTGGACATGAGTAGCCTGTCTGTTTTCTTCAATGCAAATACTGCTGCCTGGTGTAAAAGGCACTTCCTAGCCGGGCGTGGTGGCGCACGCCTTTAATCCCAGCACTTGGAAGGCAGAGGCAGGTGAATTTCTGAGTTGGAGGCCAGCCTGATCTACAGAGTGAGTTCCAGGACAGCCAGGACTATACAGAGAAACCCTGTCTCGAAAAACCAAAAAAAAAAAAAAAAAAAAAAAGGCACTTCCTGTGCCCTTGGAGGCACAGCTTTCTTCCCTGAAATCCCAGAGGCTGCCAGAGACAGAGAGACAGAGAACGCTCGCACACGTGATCACACTTGCACACGAGTGAGTGCAGGTGTCCCCAGGGGCTAACAGAGCATGAGATTCCCTGGGGTTACAGGCAGTTGTGAGCTGCCATGTGTGCTTGCTTGGGAAATGAATTTGGATCCTTTGAAAGAGTAATACCGGCTCTTCACTGCTGAACCATCTTCCTGTGGGGCCGTGGACCGCGAGAGGAAGTCTGGTAAGGTTGAGCTAGGCTTAAAGCTCCAGGGACCCAGAAGGGACAGTAGGAGCTTCACCTGCTCCCAACATCAGGCCCCTGTCACATAGTCACAGCCACCCATAGAGAGAATTATGGCCATCAGTCACATAGGGGCAGCACCCCCAAACCCTTCCACATGTAGATGAGGCATCCCTAATATCTCAGACCAAGCCAATAGGAAGCCCCTGCTGTCAGACCCCAACCCACCCCAAAACTGTGCATAATATCCTATCCAGAGGAATAAAGGTGTGTGTGTGTGTGTGAGTTACTCCATCATCTGGGAGCACCTGTCTTAGAAGAGCTGCTGTAGTGCTGCCTGGGAAGAACAGCAGCAGCCAGGGCAGCAGCAGCAGCAGCGCATCAATGGTGGCTGCGGGCCAGAGATCTCTGCAGATAGACTTAGGTACGCAGACCAGCAGTTCCCTAGCCCCAAGATCTTGTCTCTTTTTAATACAGACTTAGCAGCTCTAACTTCCCTTCTGGCTTGCTGCAGCACATATGCATTGGTATGGTGATTTTTGTTTTGACTGCACGTATTGATGTGTTTAAAAAAAGATAAAGAGAGAGGGGAATATGTTCTATGGAGATGTGATGAGGTATAGGGGAGGGGGTGCCTCCTCCGGCCCATGTCAAGGCATCCCTTCCAGCTGAGTGACCAGCCACATGATGGTATAGTATAGAATAAGGTTTATTCAGGGCATGGGGAGGGGAGTTAAAAGGGTAGTAGAGGCAGAGAAAGGCAGAGAGGGAGAGAAGAGTAATAGGGAGAAGTAGAATAGAGGCCGGCCATGAACACATGGACAGATGAGGAAGGGACTAGGGAAGGGAGCAGAGGAGGGAAACGCCTAAGAGGGCAAGAGAGAAACAAGAGAACAAGAGAGAGGAGGGGGCAAGCAGCCCCTTTTATAGTGAGCCAGGCCTACCTGGTTATTGCCAGGTAACTGTGGGGTGGAGTGTAGACAGAATGCTAACACGTATGCCTGTGCACCACGTCTGTGCACCACATGTGTACCCAGTGCCTGTGGAGGGCAGAAGGGAGTCAGATGCCCCAGAGCTGGAGTCACAGACAGTTGTGAAATGCCACATGGGTGCTGGGAATTGAACCCGCGTCCTTTGCGAGAGCAGCTGGTGCTTGCAAGCAATGAGCCGTGTCTCCAGGCTGCATTTTTTGTCTTGATTCATCCCAAAGTATTTTCTAATTTCCTTCATAATTTTTTCTTTGACCCTCAGCTTGCTAAAGAGTCGGCTTCCTTCCCACATATTTGTATCCTTTTCCAACCGCCTGCCTCCCTTCTGTTATTAATCTGATTTCATTCCACTGTGGTGAGAGCGCACACCATGGACATTCTTTGTTTGACTTACGTTATTTTAAATATATTGAGACTTTCTGCGGCCACATATGGTCGCCCCCCCCCCCGAGAATCTGTCCTGCTTTTAAGAAGATCGCGTACATGTTTTTGCTTGGCATTTTAAAAAGCGTTTAGTTTCACATTTTATATTGCTTGCAGGTATACATGTGTGGGAGTGCCTGTCAGCAGACGTGTGGAGGTCAGAGGACAACTTGGGGAGTCCACCCCCTGGCCCAGGGTGGCATTAATCTCGTGTGAGGTCGGCTGGGTTTCCAGTGCCTGTGGCTCGGGCTTATCTGGTTCCTTTGTGGACGTATGGTATTTGCAGCCTCTGTCCTGACTGATGAACTAGCTCGCATTTACCTTTGCATTCTCCAGCTTGGCTTCCTATATTTTGGGGCTTGGTGTGCACACGTGTTTCTAATAATATCTTTCTCATGGGTTAACCCATTTCTTTTTCTTTTCTTTTTTTTTAAAGATGTATTTATTATTATACATAAGTACACTGTAGCTGTCTTCAGACACACCAGAAGAGGGCGTCAGATCTCCTTATGGATGGTTGTGAGCCACCATGTGGTTGCTAGGATTTGAACTCGGGACCTTCAGAAGAGCGATCAGTGCTCTTACTCGCTGAGTCTTTTCATGGTGAGATCTTGGGTTCAGCCTTCAAGAGTGCTTGCTGCTCTTCCAGCAGGCCCAGGTTCAGGTCCCAGCATGCCACATCCATGCCTTACGCTGCCAACTGAACTGCTCCCCGACTCCAGTTTGCACGTTTTCTGTCTCACTGCTCTGCCCTGTCTGTCATTCTCGGCCACCGCCTTAGTTTGTGTTACATAACATAAATATTTCCCAGTGTGTCATTCCAATTTCCTTATCTTTTAACATCTTAAATTTTTTAAAGATTTTTTTATCTTACATATGTAAATACACTGTAGCTGTCTTCAGACACACCAGAAGAGAACATCAGATCCCATTACAGATGCCTGTGAGCCACCATGTGGTTGCTGGGAATTGAACTCAAGGCCTCTGAAAAAGCGGCCAGTGTTCCTAACTGCTGAGCCATCTCTCCAACCCTTAACATCATAATTTAATAGGATATAATTTGAGCCCATACCGATGTAATTTCAATAGCCAGGCATGAGGGGCAATGATGGAATGATGGTGCATGCTCTTTTTGTTTTGTTTTGTTTTTGTTTTTCAGAGACAGGGTTTCTCTGTGTAGCCCTGGCTGTCCTGGAACTCACTCTGTAGACCAGGCTGGCCTCGAACTCAGAAATCCACCTGCCTCTGCCCCCAAGTGCTGGGATTGAAGGCGTGCACCACCACCACCCCGCTCTAAATCCCATTGCAGAGTCAGAAGTAGGCAGATCTCTGAATTCCAGGCCAGGTCTGTCTAGTGAGTTCCAGGACAGTTGGGGCCACACAGAGAAACCCTGTCTGGAAGAAACCAAACCAAACCAAACAAACAATCAAAAAAAAAAAAAAAAAATGTTAGCCAAACATAGTAGCAAGTTCCAGTCCTTCAGATAAGAAAGCAGGAGGGTTAGAATTTCAAGACCACCCTGGGCTGCATGAAACCCTATCTTAGAAAAAAATAAATCTATTTCTCTATTACTCCTTTCTGCCCCTTCTGACACTGTGACGGGCCAGAGCATAGTTTTCCTTGTTTGTTTGGGTACATCTGCTGCTACCATCCAGCTAGCTCCTAGCTAATGAGCCATCGCTCTATTCCTGTCTCTGTCTGTACATCTGGATTTGAATTTCTGTCTTTGGTGTTCCTTTCCCCCCTTTGGGTTGGGGGGGGTTGTTTTTTATTTTATTTTTTAAGGTTTATTTAATGAGTACACTGTAGCTGTCTTCAGACACACCAGAAGAGGGTGTCAGATCTCATTATGGATGGTTGTGAGTCACCAAATGCTTGCTGGGAACTGAACTCAGGACAGAGCAGTCAGTGCTCTTAACCTCTGAGCCATCTCTCCAGGCCCCTTGTGTTTTTAACTGAATTTCAACAGTGATCAAATCATTTGCTCCTTTGTATCGAGTTTAGATCCTAGCAAAAGATCTGGGGGCAGGAGGGTTTTATTACCGTAAGGCCTTGCTGGGGGACACCAGGAAAGGGCTTTGTTTCTCTCGGAGCATCTGCTCACCCTGCCTCCCCTGTCATGGGTTGCCTACAGCAGCTCTCCTCTGCTCCAGGATTCCGTGCTCCGGAAACCGCAGGGAGGGCCCAGGCAGCCATAGACATGGGGTCAGCTTCAACAAGTTAATGCAGGAACACAGAGTCTCAGAAGCGCGGCTGTGCCCCACCCCCACCCGCTCCCAGGGTGATTTCAGCTGCCAGCAATGAGCCTCTGGGCAGCTGGTGAGGCTTCACCAAGTCAATGGAGCCTCAGCCACTGTCCACCTGGAGGGAAGCGGGGCCCCACCTCTCTCTGCCCTTCAGCGAGATCAGTTCCACCAGCTTCACACTCTGCCCTCTGCCGCAGCGGCACGCGCGCGCCCACCAGTGGCCACCACGTGAGGCCCGGGCTCTAAGGTATCTTGCAGCTCAGTCCTCCCTGCCCTCCCCTGCGTGCCTGGCAGCTTCCCGAAATTCCAGGTAAGCACCCTCCACGGAAGCCGCGGTGTGCAAGCCTGCTGCGTCGTCTTCTGGTGACTGGCTAGGATGTGGGTGAAAGTCTGGAAGGAACCTGGGCCCTTTGGTTCAGCACAGCAAGGTGCCACTGAGCAGCATCGGAGAAGATGCAGAGTCACCTCTGCCACCCTCTTCAATTCGGACACCATTGCAGCCATGTGCAGGAAGGCAACAGGGCAGAGATGCACCAGAACCTGGCTTTAGGAAAGAAAACAAAACCAACCAGCCCAGCTGATTGAGATTCTTGTTCTCAAAGTCTCCACAGGCCATATTATCCATTATTGCAGGCATCTGAGATCCTGCCTGCCTCAGTCCCTTAAGATTTAATCAGCAGGGGCTGGAGGTAATGGCTCAGCCATTGAGTGCCAAGGGCTCTTATAGAAGACTGGAGTTCAGGTCCTAACACCTAGGTCCCATGGCTCATAAGCACCTATAACTCCGGCCTCTGAGGGCACCTGCATCTGCCTGCACAGAAACACACAGAGGCACGCACACCTACATAATTAAAACTCAAGCTGTATAGTGCTGGAGAGATGGCTCAGCGGTTAAGAGCACCGACTGCTCTTCCAGAGGTCCTGAGTTCAAATCCCAGCACCCACATGGTGGCTCACAGCCAAGAGGTCTGATGCCCTCTTCTGGTGTGTCTGTAGACAGCTACAGAGTATTCACATAAACAAACAGACAGACAAATAAATATCAGCCTCCAGGGATGCGGGCTCTGGAGGAAAACCTGACACAGGGCAGAGGCTGTGGCTCAGTTCTCAGTGTGCCACCAGGAAGCACAAAGCCCTGGTTTCCACCCCTATCCTCGGGAGGTGGAGGCAGGAGAATCAGTGGCCATCTTCAGCTACATTGCTTCTTAGAGCCTGCTCGCCTTGAGACCCCATCTCAAAAATAAATCACTATAAAAAGAAAATCCAAGCCGGGCGTGGTGGCGCACGCCTTTAATCCCAGCACTCGGGAGGCAGAGGCAGGCGGATTTCTGAGTTCGAGGCCAGCCTGGTCTACAAAGTGAGTGCCAGGACAGCCAGGGCTACACAGAGAAACCCTATCTCGAAAAACCAAAAAAAAAAAAAAAAAGAAAATCCAGCCCCGTGTGGTGGCACATGCCTTCATGCCTTTAATCCCAGAGGCAAGCAGATTTCTGAGTTCGAGGCCAGAATGGTCTACAGAGTGAGTTCCAGGACATCAAGGACTACACAGAGAAACCCTGTCTCGGAAAAAAAAAAAAAAGAAAAGAAAGAAAAGTCAAGGCAGACATGGGGGTGGGGTGCATGCCTTTAATCCCAAGACAGGAAGCAATGTTGGGGGGGGTGAGAAAGGGGCAAAGGTTGGGCAGAGGGTGAGGCAGAACCTGGAGCCCTCTGGGCTGAAGATTGAGCGGGATTTTGGTGGATGGGTTTTGTGGTCTGCAGGGACCCTGCTGGCCGGCCCAGGCCTGCCCTAAAGGTGAGGGAAGAGAAGGGAACAGTTGGGGGAGGATAGAAGCTAACTCAGCCCTGGAGGATTTGCTGTTGATCCTTGCGCCTTCCCTTTCCCCCAGGCTGAGCTCTGCCCTGCAGCCTCTTGCCCCAGTGACCTGGTTCTAGAACTTACCTGGCAGGTCGTCCATCCTGTAGTGAGGGAGGCCCAGCTTGGAGGTCATGCCTGTGGGGTCAGGCACAGACATGCCAACCACAGAGAACAGCAATTTGAAGGGAAACTCCCAGAGAGCCATACAAGAGAGGTGACATGGTCCAGGAAGTGCTCGGGCTGAAATGAGGGGCTTGGCTCAGCATGGAAAAGCCAAGGATTCCACCAGTGGACAGAGGACACCTCATGTCTTGGAGACCAGCCAAAGGGCATCAGTCAGTCAGTCAGGGCTGACTAACAAGGATAGCACCGGGTACCGATGCCATGGGCACCGTAGAGCCAGCAATGTTACACCTCAGTAGGAGTACACTTCCCATTGCCCGTTCCTCCCATGAAGAGAAGGTTTCAAACGCTCTAAATACCAGTTACTAAGAGATGGCAGGGTGACCCAGTGGGTATTTGATCCCTGCTTCCCACATGGTAGAAGGAGTCTGCAAGTTGTCTTCTGACCTTCACATGCATGGGAGCGCATGCACACGTATGCACACATGCATGCACGCTCACACACACACTAAGATGCACTATTTTTTTTTAAAGATTTATTTATTTATTATATGTAAGTACACTGTAGCTGTCTTCAGACACTCCAGAAGAGGGCGCCAGATCTCGTTACGGATGGTTGTGAGCCACCATGTGGTTGCTGGGATTTGAACTCTGGACCTTTGGAAGAGCAGTCGGGTGCTCTTACCCACTGAGCCATCTCACCAGCCCCGATGCACTATTTTTTAAGAAGCATTTTAAAAGATACCACTGCATGGACAGCTGCATGGACAGCTGTATGAACAGCTGCATGGACAGCTGCGTGAACAGCTGCATGGACAGCTGCGTGGACAGCTGCTTGGACAGCTGTATGAACAGCTGCATGGACAGCTGCGTGAACAGCTGCGTGGACAGCTGCTTGGACAGCTGTATGAACAGGTGCATGAACAGCTGCTTGGACAGCTGCATGGACAGCTGGTGAACAGCTGTATGAACAGCTGCACGAACAGTGGTGTGAACAGCAAAACAGCTATAAACTATATCCTACACCTCCTTCTAGCCTGGCATGGTGGCTCTCGCCTTAAATCCCAGCACTGAGTTCAAGTTCAGCCTGCTTACAGTGCAAATTCCAGGACTACATAGTGAGACCCCGTCTCTAAATAAATAGTACTAAAAATATACTCAGCCTGGAGAAACAAAGCCACACTGGCATGCGTACCACTCTGTGCTTCCTGTGCTGAGTGCAACACCTAACACCTGAGATGCAAGATTTCTCTGGTGTGAAAGAACACAGGCTCAATAGTATACTCTGTAGAATGGGCCACATACGATTGCAGTGCTCAAGAGCAGGTGAGCCAATCTCGGGTGTCAGAATGGCAGAACCCTGAAGAGTGGGTGGCTCCGGGCCACAGAGGCAGAAGGGGAGCAGAGGTCTGCTCAAGTGGATGGACTATGTGGTTGCCCGGCATACATGATGTAGTATGTGGTGGTCTGGTGTACATGAGGAACATTTTGTTTTTGTTTTCACATATATTTATTGTGCATAGTTGATGATCAGTTAATAATAAAGAGTACTGGAGGAAGAGACCATTTTAAAACTCTGTGTGTGTGTGTGTGTGTGTGTGTGTGTGTGTGTGTGTGTGAGTGTGTACGCACAGCACCTGCTCCTGCCACACCAGTGTAGACCTGAGGAAGATGTTGGATCACTGGAGTGCTTGGTTGTGAGTCACCCGATGTGGGTGCTAGGAAGCAAATTTTGGTTCTTTGCAAGAGAAACAATGGCCACTAAACTCTGAGCCCTCTCTCCAGCCCCAAGAGAGCTTTTATTCATTTTTAATTGTATTTATTTCATGTGTGTGGATGTTGGGATTGCTTCTAATGCTTTGTCTTCATTTGGCTCCAAAATCACATAGGAATCTGCACGTCTGGACGCAGCGGGTCCTTGTCTCCCATTGGTTTTTGATTAACCAATAAAGAGCCGAAGGCAATGGCCAGGGCAGGTGGAAAGAGGGGGGCTTTTAGGATTCCCGGGCAAGGAATGCAGAAGAGAGAAGAAGCAGGATCACCATGGAGGGAAAGCAGAGAGATCAGATTTTAGAGCTGCAGGAGAGAAATCAGCAATGTGGGTGCAAAGGGAAAGCAGCCCCATGGGAGGGCTGCCCAGAAGGAAACAGGGCCACAAAGATAAATAGAGATTTAGAAAGTGTTAACCTGGAATACCGGAGGGGAGGGTGTGCTAGCTGTTGGGAGGTTTGGAAGTGCCCAACCATTGAGCTAGTCAAGGTATAATAAAGTGTGTGTGTGTGTGTGTTTCATTCTCAAATCCAGAGAAGTCTGGCGGTGTCAAGAAGTGTGATCACGGGGCTGGTGAGATGGCTCAGTGGGTAAGAGCACCCAACTGCTCTTCCCAAGGTCGGGAGTTCAAATCCCAGCAACCACATGGTGGCTCACAACCATCCATAAGGAGATCTGACCCCCTCTTCTGGAGTGTCTGAAGACAACTACAGTGTACTTACACATAATAAATAAATAAATCTTAAAAAAAAAAAAAAAAAAAAAAAGAAGTGCGATCACCCCCGGGGAACTCAGAGTGGATTAACAATGCGTGGCAGCCCGGGCGTGGTGGCGCACGCCTTTAATCCCAGCACTCCGGAGGCAGAGGCAGGCGGATTTCTGAGTTCGAGGCCAGCCTGGTCTACAAAGTGAGTGCCAGGACAGCCAGGGCTACACAGAGAAACCCTGTCTCGAAAAACAAAAACAAACAAACAAAAAAAATGCATGGCTACATATGGGTGCCTACGTGTATGTCTGTTTACTGCATAAGTGTCTGGTGCCCTTGGAGGCAAAAGGAAAGGGTCTCCTGAGCCTGGAGTTATAGTTGCTTCGTGGGTGACAGAGACCAAAGCTGGGTCAGTGCTCTTAACAGCTGAGCCATCTCTCCAGCGCAAAACACAGGGGATCGGTTTTTTTTAATCCCAATGGAGTGAGGGTGTGAGGAGCTGGATCAACGTGCAAAGCACTGCCCCCGTGTAGAAGTGAGCATCTCCGTGCAGCAGAGAACAGAGACCATGCACGCAGGCGCACCAGGTCAGCGGGGAGAGGGCTGTGACTGGTAGAGTCCAGGGATGGTTGAAGCACTCAGATGCAGATGAGCAGAGCAGTCTGGGTCAGGGTGGACACCTCACCACTGCCGGTAATTGTGTTGCGGTTGCCGGCAAGCGCTCTTGATGGGAGGAGCAGCCACTGCCAGCCTGGGGATTAAGTAATATATGAAGAACCCAAAAGGGAGATGCTTCACGCCCTGGGGACCCCAGAAAGATGGTAGAGAACTGTTAAGTCAGCAGGTAACGCTTTTTTCTGTGAAGGGCCAGAGAGTCTTTCAGGTATGTGGGTCTCCACCGCAGACACTCAGTGCTGCCCTCTGGTGGGCGTCACCCGGAAGATCTCCGCCAAGCGGCCTCGCGCTCAGCGCAACTTACAAATAACTGCACAGTCGCCTTGACCCACATTCAGTGCTTAGACTTCAAGGCTATGCCTGTCCAGCTACACAGGGGTCTGGAAGGGTAGCCTGTACCACGCTAGCCATGTGCCTATTAGAAATAGACCTTGGGAGCTGGAGAGGTGGCTCAGCCATTAGAAGTTAGCTGCTCTTCCAGAAGACCTGGGTTCGATTCCCAGCACCCACAAGGTGGCTCACGGCTGTCTGTAATTCTAGTTCCAGAGGACCCAATGCCCCTCTCTGGGCTCTGGGGATGGTGGTGGTGGGGAGCACCAGGCATGCAGATAGTACACATATATACATGTAGGTAAAATAACATGCATACACACATATGTGTGTTTGTGTATATATATAGTCATCATGTGCCTATCAAAAATACACCACAATATACCACGAGGGGACTGAAGAAATTCCTCAGTAGTTAAGAGCACTTGTTCTTGCAGAAGACCTAAGTTTGATTCCCAGCACCCGCATGGCAGTTCATAACTGTCTATAATTCCAGTTCCAGGGGATCTGATGACTATATCAGGCACACATGTGCTACACATACGTACATGCATACATACATACATATAGACAGACAAAGCACACAAAGAAAATAAATTAGATACATATATATATCAGGATATCCAGAGACTATAAAAAAGCTCTGGGCTGCCGAGCGTGGTGGCGCACACCTTTAATCCCAGCACTTGGGAGGCAGAGGCAGGCGGATCTCTGAGTTCGAGGCCAGCCTGGTCTACAGAGTGAGTTCCAGGACAGCCAGGTCTACAGAGAGAAACCCTGTCTCATGCAAACAAAAACTCTAGGCTGGACACAGTGGCACCTGCAATCCAATCCCAGCACCTGAGAGCGGAGGCAGAGGGCTGGGTTCTCTATGTGCTAGGAACGTGCAATCCAAAATGAAAAGGTAATTTACAAAACCGTTCTGGAGCCAGGTGTGGCATCACAGCCCCACAATCCCACACCGGGAGATGGAGGCAGGGATTGAGAAGTCCAAGGTTGTCTCCATCCACAGAGGAAGTGAGTCCAGCCTGGCTTCATGAGGGATAAAATACAAAGGTGGCCATGGGCCAGTAAGATGAGTTCAAGTCCAATCCCTAGGACCCCACACTATTGGACGCCTCCCCTCAAAGTAATTCTTTTAATGTTTTTTTTTAAGCTGCATGTCCCTGTAACCCCAGTGTTGGCGGCTGAAGGTGGCAGACATAGAGGAAGACACCCAAATATCCCCTGGTCTCTGCATTCTCAGACGTGAGTGGGTAAATGTCCGCACCTCGTGTATATACCACACACGTGCTTGAGAATTTCAGCTAAAAGTAAAAATAAAATGCAGAAATTCAGGGCCATGGGGCACTCTGCAGTGGAGCATTTACCTGGCGTGTGCGAGCCCTTGGGTTCATTGCGGCCCACAGGGAGAAAAACAGTATAAAATATTCAGGCTCAAAGTCAAAAACCCTGTGTGGAGATGTTCTCAGAAAGCTGCAAAGCACAGGCTCAGGGAGTAAAGTCCAGAGCCTACAAGGGGATACCCTGTGTTTGTGCAGTAGAAGGTGCGGTTTGGTTTTGAGGCCAGTAGGCCTCCAGCCAAACAGTTTAATGAGATGGCCCCAAAACTTCAACTTTGTTGCTATTAGGTTTCTTTTGTGTGTGTGTGAGTGTTTGCCTGTATGTATGTATGTATGTATGTATGTATGTATGTATGTTTGAATGTATATATGTATATCATGTGCAAACAAGTGTCCAAGAAGGCCAGAAGAGGGCGCCAGATCCCACAGAACTGAAGTTAGGAGTGGTTACCTATTGCTGTTTTAAGGCAGAGTCTCATGTAGAACAGGCTGGCCTCAAACTCTCTCTGTAGCTGGGGATGACCTAGAAGTTTTCTTTCTTTCTTTCTTTCTTTCTTTCTTTCTTTCTTTCTTTCTTTCTTTCTTTCTTTCTTTCTTTCTTTCTTTTTCTTTTTTTCTTTTTTAAATTTTCAAGACAAGGTTTCTCTGTGTAGCCCTGGCTGTCCTGGAACTCACTCTGTAGACCAGGCTGGCCTCGAACTCAGAAATCCGCCTGCCTCTGCCTCCCAAGTGCTGGGATTAAAGGCGTGTGCCACCACTGCTCAGCCAGAACTCTATTTCTTTTAACATTGATTTTTATTTATGTGTCTCTGTGTGTGCCACATGTGACACATGCGGGTATCCTCAGAGGTGGGTATTGAATCTCCCAGAGCTAAAGTTACAGGCCACCCAACTTAAGTGCTGGGGACAGAGCACAGGTCCTCTAGAAGAGCCGGCTGAGTTCACTACAGAATCTCTCAGCTTCGACCTGGAACCTTTGGATCTCTGCCTCAGCCTCCCAGTCCTGGGATGAGAGATGCGGTCACCGCTTTCAAAAGATTGTGCTGGGAAAATGGGCAAGACTTGTGTGTGCACACACGCATACTCACATACACTCACACACATTCATAAACTCATACTCACTCATACAAACACATACATTCACACACACTCAGACACATTCCTACACGCACACTCACACACACACCACATACAGATACTCACACACATAAACACACATACACTCATATACTACACATACAGATACTCACACACATAAACACACATACACTCATATACTACACATACACACTCACACACACCCATACACAGATACTCATATGCACTTACACGTACAAACACACACACACACACACACACACATATACTCATACACACACATACACACACAATCAGTCACACACACACAGATGCTCATACACACATATACTCACACTCAGATACTCACACACTTAACACACACTCATACACTCTCTCATACCACACATACACACTCATACACTCACACATACACAAACACATACTTTCTCACACACTGTCACACACCATCATGTGACTAAATGAACCTGGAGCCTTGCACTCAGAGTTGGGCTGGTGAGCCCCGCACCCTGGCCTCTGCTCGCAGCTCTTTATGAGGTGCTAAGATCCTCGTGTTAGTACAGGAGGCTCTCTGCCATCGGGGCCGTCTCCCCGGGCAACCTTCACAAATCTCGAATGCTGGGTGCCTTCTGGAACATTCCACGAGCAAGGGACATGCAAGTGACAAATCCTCCCCGCCTCTCTTCACACTATACTTTTTCCTTTTTAACTTCCTTGGATTTTTTTTTTTCTGTGTGTATGGTTGTTGGTTTGGGGCTTGGCATTTGTGTTTTGGCTTGTTTCAAAGCAGTCTTTTTTTTTTTAAAAAAGATTTATTTATTTATTATATGTAAGTACACTGTAGCTGTCTTCAGACACCCCAGAAGAGGGCGCCAGATCTCGTTACAGATGGTTGTGAGCCACCATGTGGTTGCTGGGATTTGAACTCTGGACCTTCGGAAGAGCAGTCGGTGTTCTTACCTGAGCCATCTCTCCAGCCCGGGGAGAGTCTTTTCTTTTCTTTTCTTTTTTCTTAATTTTTTCTTTTTCTTTTTCTTTTTTTTTGTTTTTTTGTTTTTTTTGTTTGTTTGTTTGTTTGTTTTTTGTTTTTCGAGACAGGGTCTCTCTGTGTAACCCTAGCTGTCCTGGAACTCACTCTGTAGACCAGGCTGGCCTCTAACTCAGAAATCCACCTGCCTCTGCCTCCCAAGTGCTGGGATTAAAGGCGTGAGCCACCACTGCCCAGTTTTTTGTTTTGTTTTCAAGACGTGATCTCAATATGTAGTCCTGACTGTCCTGGAACTCACTCTGTAGACCAGGCTGGCCCCACAGTTGAAGATCTCCCCTCCTCTGCCTCCTGAGTTCTGTGTTATGCTATATCTCAGGCTGGCCTAGAACTCACTATATAGCCCAAGCTGATCTTCAGCTTACAGCAATCCTCCTGCCTCAGACTCCCCAGTGCCAGAATTTCAGGTATGCATTTCAAATCTGGCTTCCTCTACGCTGTCTCAGGGACACAGTAGGATCTCAGCTCCCCTGACCAGAATTACTAGATCCAAGTCACACTCATCAGCCAAGCCATAGCTCCTCGGAGTACACAGGCTACTGTAATAGAAGGTGGCTAAATAAGCTGGCCATAGTCGCTCCCCACTCTGTTGCATGTGCACCCCTTCCATTTGTGACTTGATCGCAGAACCTATCAGGGATAAGTCTGTTTTTCCAGCCACTTAAACCTAGGTTGGCCCTGTGTAAAAGGATTGTTGACTGTAGAATGAGGGGCCGCTAGGCATTCCAGTCAGCTCGCTAGGATCTTGTGGCCCCAAGACCTCAGATGAAGAACTGTGTATGTAGTGAGAGTTTGGGTTTCTTTAAAAAAAAAAAAAAAAAGGACTGGAGAGATGGCTCAGAGGTTAGGATCACTTACTGTTCTTCCAGAGGTCCTGAGTTCAATTCCCAGCAACCACATGGTGGCTCACAGCCATCTGAAATGGGGTCTGATGCCTTCTTCTGGTGTGTCTGAAGTCAGCTACAGTATACTCACATAAATAAATAAAATCTGAAAAAAAAAAAAAACAGTTATACTATTGTGATGGTTTGTATATGCTCAGCACAGGAAGTGGCACTATTAGAAGGTGTGGCCTTGTGAGAGTAGGTGTGTCACTGTGGGCATGGGCTTTAAGACCCTGACCCTCACCCTAGCTGCCTGGAAGCCAGTCTTCTAGCAGCCTTCAGATGAAGATGTAGAACTCTCAGCTCCTCCTGTGCCATGCCTGCCTGGATGCTGCCATGCTTCTGCTTTGATACTGGACTGAACCTCTGACCTGTAAGCCAGCCCCAGTTAACTGTTGCCCTTATAAGAAGAGTCGCCTTGGTCATGGTGTCTGTACACAGCAGTAAAACCCTAACGAAGACAGCTATGCAGCCGTGTTTTGTTCGAATCCCAGCTGTGGGATATATATATGGTCGCCTCAGATTGCCCACAATAGCAGATTATTTGCCTCGTGCATGCTCTGGCAGGGGCGTGATTCTGCCAGCTGAAGATAGTTTCATTCTGGGGCGCTCTAGAGAGAGTATAAAAAGATCCGAGGTCCAAGAGAGGAAACCCGGCTATCTTTTCCCTCACACCAGGTCAGAAGATGGCCCTTCATTCTCAGGAATGCCCAGAAGTCTAGGAGGGGACCCTGAAGCCAGGTGACCCGGATAAGGCCCTGTCACCTCGTATCAAAGTGTGACTGGGCAATGCTACAGTCTCTCCTTACTCCCCCAAGTTTTGGGGTTTCAGCCTTTCAAAACGCTGTACAGTTTCTCTTCGGGTCGCCTTTCAGTTGCTGAGTCAGCTCTGCGGATGTGATTGAGCAGTAGTGGCCTGAGGATAATTTGGTTTTGTCATCTGCTTGAATACTAAGGTGAATGTTCAAAGACGGTCGGCTCCCGGGACAGTGCTGTCATTCCTGGTTAGTCAGTCCTGCCTAATTCAAATACAGATCTTGCTTCACTGGGCTCTTGTGACTGCTTTGGTTGTTTTGGGTTCTTTTGAACTCCAACAGGCTAAACCCCAAATAGGTGAGGGTTCAAAGCACTGGAAGCCAAGAGTGGGGATACGGAGAAGGATGGTTGCAGGGGAGGATTCCAGGAGAGTGGGCAGAGCCATCTAAAGGGGAGGTGCCTGCCCGTGGTGGTGTCAGCACCATGTCTGACCCTGGGGACTAGCGGGGATAGGAGGAGCAAATGAAGCCACAGCAGAAAGAATTCTTCTGAGGCAGGGGTGGGACAAGGTGTGGACACAGAATCCTCAGAAGTGGGACTGGATGGTGGGGTGGGGGGCGGGTCACCCAAGGACCCAGGTCAGCACAGGCTTGAGTGGAGCAAAGGCTGAGACCTTTGGGGCAGAGGGAAAGGTGAGTCCTGCCCTGGAACAAGGGGATGCCCTGCTCTCCTGGCCGGGTTAGGAGCAGAGGAAGCAGCCACCAGCTGGGGTGGGTGTTCTTCTCAAAGAAGGTGGAGGAGACATCACAGAAGACATCACACCCCTCACCTCATCCCCAGCCCCCTCCTCACCCATCCTCATCTGTCCTTCCCTCATTCCGAGAATGGGGAGGCAGATAAGACTCAGGGAGGGGGCCAGATGGGGATTAGGGGCAGAGAGGGAGGCCTGCAGGTTGCTGCCATGGGCCTTGTAAGCCAGGATAAAGCTTTAATGAGATTAGTCCTGGAGACTGCAAGGGGGTGGGGTAGGGTGGGGACGGGGCAGGGCTGTGAGAAGCAGGAGCCCAGTGACCCCTACTTATCTACAGACCTCTGCAACAGAACCACAGAACCACACGCATTAGGGGTCTCTTCGGGGACCCATGGAAACTAGAGGGCATAGCTTTTTCTAGAACGGTGACTCTCACTGACCCCTTTCCAAACACGCTCAGGAAACTGAGGGGGGATGAGTAACTCAGAGATGTTGGACCAGATTGGAGCGTTCCTGCCGGGGATTGGGGGTGGGGTGTCTATTTGGGGGACCTGGAAGATTGAGGTCCTTCAAAAAGTGGCGCAGCCCCTCTCCCCCTCTGCCCCACCAGGAAGACCATGAGGCAAACTGCCACAACCACGGAAGAGTAAATCCGTGGCTGAGCACGTGACTCCGTGGGCAAAGTGCTTGCCCGACACACACAAGCCTCAGCTTCATCTCCAAAGCCACATAAACGTACAGGTGGGAACAGGAGAACCAGGAGGTGGAAGCCATCCTTAGTTATGTTGTGAGTTCAAGATCAGCCTGGGCTACTGTTGTGGTAAATGTTATTTGGGGGTTAGACACCCCCCCCTTAGACCACATAGCTCCCAAATCAAAGACACGAACATACATATATGTGTGTGTGTGTGTGTAACTTTTGTTTGTTTGTTTCTCTGTATAGCCCTGGCTGTCCTGGAACTCACTCTGTAGACCAGGCTGACCTCGAACTCAGAAATCCACCTGCCTCTGCGTCCCGAGTGCTGGAATTAAAGGCATGTGAGGCATGCGCCACCACTGCCCGGCGTGTGTGTAACTTTTATGATATTTTGTCTATTTCTGTGAATAACCCCGAGATGTCACTTGTCCTGTTCTGCCTGGGGTGCTCCTACTCCAGCGTGCCAGCAGAATAACACAGTGCAATCAAACTGACCTAGAACTTGAAATCCTCCTGCCTCAGCTACTGGGATCATAGATATTGACCACCACACTCAGCTACCTTTGTTTCTTAAATATTTGATTTCTTTCTCTCATGTAACTGTTCTGGAACTGTCTGTGTAGACCAGGCTGGCCTGATTTTGAATGTACAGAGATCCACCTGCCTCTGCCTCCCAAGTGCTGGGATTAGAAGTGTGTGCTACCACACCTGGCCTTTAATTTTATCTTCTATGTGAATGTTGATGGGAGAGGCTGTGTTAGAGTTTGTGTATCTGTACATGTAGAGACCAGGGGTCGATGCCAGGTGTCCTCAATTGCTTGCCAGCCAGCGCTAACCACTTGGCTATGTTGGCCAACCCGCACGGTGTAGAATCTGCTCGTCTCTGCCCTCCATCCACCCATAATGTTACACATGCCACCAAGCTCAGCTTTTATGTAAGTCTCAGAGATCCAAACTTGGGTTCTCCTGCCCCTACAGCAGGTACATTACCAGCTGAGCCCCAGCCCAGCCCCCACTGTGGGACAAGGTGGCAGAGTGGAAGCAAGTCCTGCAGCAGGAACAGCAGAAGCAACGCTGGTCACCTTCCATGTCCTACGGTCAGGTCCTCTCCAGCCTGTGCCTTCTGAACAGCATCCAACAACCCTCTCCCTGTTCTAAAGACAGGGGCTTTACTTTTTTAGCCCAGGCTAGTCACAAACTCAAGCGTAAATGAAAAGCCCAGCAAGTTTGCCTTTGTTAAAAGTAACCCATGAGCCGGGCGTGGTGGCGCACGCCTTTAATCCCAGCACTCGGGAGGCAGAGGCAGGCGGATTTCTGAGTTCGAGGCCAGCCTGGTCTACAAAGTGAGCTCCAAGGACAGCCAGAGCTATAAAGAGAAACCCTGTCTCGAAAAACCAAAAAAAAAAAGTAACCCATGGGGCTGGGGAGACTCGCAGCAGGCAGGAGAGCGAGGCTCTTGCCAAGCAGGGGTTCAGTCCTCAGCACCCACATCAGGTGGCTTCCAACTGCCTGTAGCTCCGGTCCCAGGGGATCTGACACCCTCTAACCTCTGTGGACACCTGCACATTCATGGAACACGGAAACTTATGCACACACGTGGATTTCTGAGGTCTAGGCCAGCCTGGTCTACAAAGTGAGTTCCAGGACAGCCAGGGCTACACAGAGAAACCCTGTCTCAAAACAAAACAAAACAAAAACAAACAAAAACTAATAAACAACACTTTTAAAATTAAAACTAAACCGCTCACACACAAGATTGAGGATTTGGCTCAGCTGGTAAACTCTCTCACAAAGTCCTGGGTATGATTACCTTCACCCCATAAAACTGGACATGTATGGTGCTAACCCCCAAACTGGGGAGGTGGAAACAGGAGGGTCAGAGGTCACAGTCTTCCTTAGCTATGGAGTGGGTTTGAGACCAGCCTGAGCTACAGGAGACCCTGTCCCAAACACTAAAATGAAACAAAGATTAACACACAATTTCACTAATCTAATCATTCAAGACAGACAATTAGGACCCCGTGTTTGAGGGGGCAGATGGGAGTCAGGTTTCAGGGTCCCTTTGAAGGGGAGAACAGAGACTCTCATAATGTGACAAAGGGGTCCCTCGATGCCTGTGTGTGAACTTGCTGGTTGGTTTTTGTGTGCCCTTTTGCTTGCATGCTACACATCACAAGAGTTTAAAGAAAAAATAGTCTTGGGCTGGGGAGATGGCTCAGCAGTTAAGCGCACTGACTGCTCTTCCAGGGGTCCTGAGTTCAAATCCCAACAACCACATGGTGGCTCACAACCATCTGTAATGGGATCTGATACCCTCTTCTGGTGTGTCTGAAGACAGCTATAGTGTACTTACATATAATAAATAAATCTTTAAAAAATAAAAAAAAAAAAAAGGAAAGGAAAGATAGTCTTGGGCCAGCGAGAAGGCTCGGCAGGTAAAGGGGCTTGCCACTAAGTCCGATGCCCTGAGTTCAAATCCTGAGACCCATGTGGTAGAGGGAGAGAACAAGCTGTGCCCTGGAATGCATAGGTGGTACACGGGCTCTCAGGACACACACATACACACACACACACACAGAGCTAGGTAAATATCATTGGTTTTTAAAGGTCTTCAACGTGATTCCAATCGAGTCTACTGCAGTAATGCTCAGGTCTGCTATCGATGACAGAAAGCAGCTGACTCATGAATCTCAATCCCTGACTCACCTATCTGAACGTTCCAGAGTTTTGTAGAAGAAGCTGTGTATTTGTCTATTTTTTAAAAGATCTATTTATTTATTTATTTTGTGTATGTGAGTCCACTGTCGCTGTCTTCAGACACGCTATAGGAGGGCATCAGATCCCATTACACATGGTTGTGAGCCACCATGTGGTTGCTGGGGATTGAACTCAGGACCTCTGGAAGAACAGTCAGTCCTCTTAGCTGCTGATCCATCTCTCCAGCCGTATTTGTCTACTTTTATTAGTATAATAAATTGTCCAAAGCTGGGTAACTTGATAAAGAAAAACATTTTATTTGGCTCAATTTTATAGGCTGAAGATCTAATAGGAAGCAGCCTGTCGGTTTAATCTTTGGTGGGGACTCCTGGTGGATGTCTGTAGTGAGAATTTGGGTTTCTTTAAAAACACAGGAATATTAGAAGAGTATGTTCTTGTTCTAGTCTCAGGTATAGGGATCTGGGGTTGCGTCAGACTGTCCACAGCAGCTATGATTTGCCTCATGCTCCAGCAAGGGCGTGATTCTGCCAGCTGCGGACAGTTCCCGCAAGCGTGACATTTGGAAGTCTGGAAGACTCTGGAAGTAGATAAGTGCTAGGGTCCCCAAGAATGACCTGTTGGTCACGATTTGTTAAGTAGTTGTGGGCAAAGAAGAAACAAGGAGAAGAAATGAAGATCAAACTTGCCCCCAAAGAACTTGACGTCCCAGCCGGGCGTGGTGGCACACGCCTTTAATCCCAGCACTCCGGAGGCAGAGGCAGGTGGATTTCTGAGTTCGAGGCCAGCCTGGTCTACAGAGTGAGTTCCAGGACAACCATGGCAATACAGAGAAACCCTGTCTAGAAAAACCAAAAAAAAAAAAAAAAAAAAAAAAAAAAAAAGAACGTGACGTCCCAAATCATCAGGAAGTGTCTAATGATAAAAGATAATATTGTCGCCTTTCCCTTGTCCTTTTTTGTTTGTTTGTTTTGTTTTGTTTTTCGAGACAGGGTTACTTTGTATAGCCCAGGCTGTCTTGGAACTCACTTTGTAGACCAGGCTGGCCTCGAACTCAGAAATCTTTTTTTTTTTTTCCTTATCTAGTGTTAAGGGGCTGAAGGGGTGGAGAAAGGTGGAAGAAAGAAAAACCCACAAAGCGTCCATGTCCAGCTACAGATGTCATCTTGTGGGAAAAAGAAACGGAGTTAGCCGATTTCCGGCCGGACAAGCTGGTTCTCGTGATCCCATCTCCTCAAAATGCTCACCCTGAGACCCACTCCTTCAGCATGTGAGCCGACCTTGCTCCCAGCATTCCCCAGAGCAGGAGACCCACGCCTCCTCCTCCAGAGCCTAGGGAATGGTCCTCAAGAACTTCCTGCTCTGTCAGAGTCCCTGCTTATCTCTGAGCGAGGACTGAGTCCTAGTGAGTCAGCACCCATGGGTCCTGGTCTGGAGGCAAAATGAGGTGCTTGGGCAGGAAGCGCCACTGGGCAGGATGTCTGAAGCAGGTCAAAGAGGCGGTGTGGCTGGGGACAGCACAAGGTGGATGGGAAGAGGTGCCATTCAGAAGGATGGAGGGCGGATTGTGATTGCAGGGGCGGGGCAGTTTCGAGTGATGACAGGATCAGGGCGTGGCTGCGCCATCAGTCCTGTGGTGGAGGTATGAGAGCCACGTGCCAAAGCTTCACTAAGAAGGGAAGCCTGAGGATACCGGGGCCAACTGACATGGCTCAATAGTGTCTGACTCAAGCAGCCAGTTCAGCGACCTCAGGTCATTAAAGCCAGTTCAGGACTTGGGGCTGACTCAGTGGGTAAGAGGGCTTGCTGCTCAAACATGAGGACCTGAGTTCGGATCCTAGCGCCTACTTAGAAGCTGGGCATGGCCACTTGCTCCTGTAACCCCAGCAGAGGGAAGCATTAATGTTGTTTTAATGTTAGATTAAAATGGCCTGTGTAGGGAGCCCTGCCTGAGGCGATGACCAGATTGCATGATTCATCTCCCTGTCTGTGGGCTGCGCCTTCCCGAGCATTGGAGCACTGTCAGGGTGGCAGAGAAGAGGGCCTTGTCCTGCAGTTCTTGGCCTCCATATTGCCACAGAGTTAATTTGCCTGCGACTGAAGCACAACTGGCCTGTCCCCACTTTCGTCATAGCCCAGGGACAAGCAGCTCTCCAAGATCCTTGCTGGCCTCCTGTGCCAGGCTGGGACAGCTGAGGCACCACCCAGTGGACCAAGCAACTACCAGGTTTCCAACGTTGTCTCAGGTGTGCTCCTGCCATTGTTACTGGTTTAAAGCTGACTCTTTTTTTTTTATTAGATATTTTCTTCATTACATTTCAAATGTTACCACTTTTCTTCTTTTCCCCTCTGAAAACCCCCTATCCCATTCCCCCTCGCCCTGCTCACCAACCCACCCACTCCCACTTCCCTGTCCTGGCATTCCCTTACACTGGGGCATCGAGCCTTCACAGGATCAAGGGCCTAAAGCTGACTTTTTTTTTTTTTTTTTTTTGGTTTTTCGAGACAGGGTTTCTCTTTATAGCTCTGGCTGTCCTGGAGCTCACTTTGTAGACCAGGCTGGCCTCGAACTCAGAAATCCACCTGCCTCTGCCTCCCGAGTGCTGGGATTAAAGGCGTGTGCCACCACGCCCGGCTAAAGCTGACTTTTAAAAGTACCTGTGTGCGCGCGCACACACATTCATATACACTTCCACTCATAATACATACACACCCTCAAACCTACACATAAATACAAGACACACATATACACTTACACTCACAGACATACATGTATACATTCACCTACACTTACACTCATGCATACTCTTGCATTCAACGCACAGGCGCTCACACACACACACACACA
Organism: Mus caroli; assembly: GCF_978045245.1. Lineage (NCBI taxonomy): Eukaryota > Metazoa > Chordata > Mammalia > Rodentia > Muridae > Mus > Mus caroli. The sequence goes on from NW_028227273.1 coordinate 65,529,140, forward strand.
CACACACCCCGTTGGTTCCTCTAGGAAACCCTGACTAGCACAGAGAGGCAGAGACAGGATCCCAAGTTTGTGGGCCAATCAGTTTAGCCAATCAGTGATTGAGTTCGGAGAGAGACCCGGGGTGAGAGCCAGGGAGTAAGCCACCAGCTGAGCTGCTGAGCTGCGCCCTCTGCGTAGCTGCGTATAGAGACTCCCTTTCCCTCCGCATGTGCACCAGGCTGTATTTACCCAGACATCCTGACAGACAAGGACACCACACACACACACACACACACACACACACACTCCGTTTGGTGACCACACATGTGCTGATGTCTCTCACAACTTCAGGGCTGCCTCTGCCTCAGAGGGCTTAGTTAGGACCTTGGGCAGGACGCTTTTCTTTTCTGGTTAAAAACAGGGACCCCGTTTGCAGAGAGATCAAGAGCCAGTGACTGACCCAGTTCCAGTAATGTGGATTTTTTTTAAAGAGCCTGGTGTGCCTTTTCTCACGAGGCGGGTTCAGGACCATCCTGCCCAAAGGCCTCTCAACCCTTCTGTGACCTCAAAGGTTAGGAGTCCCACAAAGTGCCTGGGTCACTTCATTGACTGACAACGCCTAGGTGTCTTCACTCCCTAAAGATGGATTCCAGGAAAGGAAGGATGGAGAGAAGGGAGGAGGGGGAGGAGGCAGGAGAAGAAGGATTCAGAGAGGAGGAAAGTAGAGGTAGATGATGGAGGAGGAGGGGGGGGGATGGTTGAGGGTGGAGAAGGAGATATAAGTCCAGCACCTGCCTCTTGAGCAGTGTCCGCCCCCGTGGGTGGGCTCTGCCGCCACCTGGTGATGAGGTTGAGTCTGTGCACCCTCATCGGGTCATTGCCATCCCTAGTCAAGGCTTGTCCCAGAAACCTAGTAGATTCAGTGGTTCTCAACGTGTGGGTCGCGACCCCATCACTTACCCGAACACCATTGGAAAGCACGAAGATTTACATTACAATCCACAACAGTAGCAAAATTACGAAAATGATTGTTTGGGGTTATTTTCTGTTGTTGCTTTCTGAGACAGGGTTTCTCCGTGTAGTCCTGGTTGTCCTGAAACTCATTTTGCAAATCAGGCTGGCCTCAAACTCACAGAGATCTGCCTGCCTCTGACTCCCGTGTGCTGGGCTTAAAGGCGTGCGCCACCACCTGGAAAATGATTTTATGAGGCACTATTGGGAACTACTACTTTGGGTTCAGTGGTCTCCTGGGTTCCCGATGCTGGAGGCTGCCTCACTGGAGTCCACAGGAGACCCAGCCTGGGTGTTCCTATCTCTTTTTACAGGAACAGGGAGAGACTGCGACTGTCCTGTTCTGTAACCCAGGTTGACCTGAACTCAACAATAGTCTGCCTGCCTCAGCTGCCAGGATTATAAGTGTGGGGCCCTGACCTTTTAAACAGGCATGTTGGGATGTGTGCTACTCTGGGTCTGGGCCTTACAGACAGCCCAGCTGTTAGCAGAGTTAAGGGTGAGCACTTGAGCCCTGGTAGCCTTAAACCAGCCTAAGCCACCTGCTCACAGCAGGCCGCAAAGCCTGGAGCTCAGGATTAGAGGCAGATATCAGTGGGTTCTAAGCCAGCCAGAGTTACAGTGGTGAGACACTGTCTCAAAAATAAAAAGCACCTCAAAAATAAATAACTAGGCAGTCGTAATGAAAAGCAGAAAAAGTGGGGCTGGTGAGATGGCTCAGCGGGTAAGAGCACTGACTGCTCTTCCAAAGGTCCTGAGTTCAAATCCCAGCAACCACATGGTGGCTCACAACCACCCAGAATGAGATCTGAAGCCCTCTTCTGGTGCATCTGAAGACAGCTACAGTGTAACGAGTTATAATAATAAATAAATCTTAAAAAAGAAAAGAAAAGAAAGGCAGAAAAAGATGATTTATTCGGCATGGCTGCACTGAAACGAGAACCAGAGAGGCCCAGGGACGCTGGAGTCTATCTTGGGGGCTCTGGTGTGAGGTTTCGGTTTAATGGAGGTCATGGGGTAAGCATAGCTGCATAGGTCAGAGCGTCCAGGTCAGAGCGGGCCCCACCCATCCGCCCCCAGTGCTGTCTGGGCTCCAGTCTCTCCTGCAAGGTGACTGTCTGGCTGTTGTCAGGACCCTGGGAAATGTTTGCCTAGAGGGTAAGCTCCCCTCTAGCGGGTACACAGGCTTCAGGTGGCTCCTTCTCCCAGCATGAGAATCCTGGAGGCCTCCCAATGCTTTGGGGCCCATTGTCTCTATAGTCTGGTGGTCAAAGGGAGTGGGTGCCTTTGGAAGAACAAACTGCCCTTCCCAGGAATGAGTAACTGGAGGCTCAGAGAAGTTAAGTGACTGGCACCAAGTCACACAGCAAGGGGGCAACATAGTCAAGTCTCCAGCTCGTGGCTGTCACAAGGCCTCTATACTGGTGGTCCCCACTCTGCCTGAAACTATGCACTTCACCTTGAAGGGTCAGTCGCCAGGTGTGTGTGTGGGGGGCATCATAAGGTGCCTCAGGGGCCCCTAAACCAGCTCCTAGGGTTTCACACGGGCACTCCAGTCTCCCTGCCCTTGGGGTTCTGCGGGGGCTTGCAGACAGGATGCCAAGCACAGATGCATCCAGTTCTGCTGTGAGCTAGCTGTCTGCCTTGGACGAGCCACTCGGGCCCCCCTGTAAAACAGTCCCCAGAACACCTGTCACCTAAGTGGCTTAGTGAGGGTGCAGCCACAAAGCCTGGGTGGCTTAAGCCCACACGCTGTCCCTGGACACCACAGCTCCTGTCTCCCCAGCCCTGTCATTCTTCCTAAAGCCGCTGGCGACTCCCCAGTGAGGAAAATACATCTTTTTCTGTTAGGATTAATTCTCCATTAGGATGGGGCTATCCCACAGGGCACTGCCCAGGGCAGACACAGCATGCTAGCTGGCCAGTCAGAGTAACATGGCCTCACAGACTATGAACCATGACGGGTGAGCCATTGCCTGCCTGTTGAGGGTCTCCCTGTGGTATGGGTTAGTTGGGTTCTCTGTCTCCTATCTGCCATCGGGAGAGTCCTCCTGGCCTTTCCTGGGCTCCTTGGTCTTCTACTCAGGACAATGTCTCTGGGACAGCCGGGGGAGGAAGGCATCGCTCAGGTTCACGGACTCCTCAAGTGAGCACTGTGACTCTGGTGGTTCTCAGAGGATGGAAGCAGGAGACATGGTGAGAGACAAGGAGCTAAACTAGGTAGGCAGACAGACAGGGAGAAGAGACATGGCTAGGTTGTAAAGTTGGCAAATTTCCAAGATGGCTGGTAGGCATCTATCTTTCCTTCCTAACTCAGGCTTTTGTCTCTTACCAGCAGGCTGCCTGCTGACTGTCTGACTCACCAAGTACAAGGCCAAGGCCTGCTTATGACAAGAAATAAAATAACCAGCTCTGGCCAATCACCTATCCTGGCTTTCTTCAAAGTAAATTAGGCAAGGAAAACACACGAGAGGCCATAAGAGCCCAGCCCTTAAAGACTGTATTTGCAAGCTGTCTCAGTCTCCTCTGCTTTGCAGAGAGCCTTTCTGTGTGTGTGTGTGGAGAGAGAGAGAGAGAGAGCGAGCAAGTGAGCAAGAACCTCTGTGAGTGTGTGTGTGTGTGTGTGTGTGCGCGTGCACGCACACATTTCTCCATCTGCCATGTATAAGGTTTCTCAGTGGCTACTTGTTATGCTTTAGATCTCTCCCACCTTCTAATTCTTTAACGGTCTTTAACTGGGCTGGGCGGCAGAGGCAGAGGCAGAGGCAGAGGCAGGCAGATCTATGTGAGTTTGAGGCCAGCCTGGTCTACAACTGTCTAGTTCCAAGACAGTTAAGGCTACACAGAGAGGCCCGGTTCAAAATAATCTTTAACTGGTAGAGAAAAGCGAATCCAACTGAGACACCTAGTCTGTGTCATCTGGGGGTTCATCTTGGATTTCCTCTGAAGACTGTATCATTTATAACCCAACCCAGCCTAGTTCACACTTAGCACTGACCCACAGGGATCTTTAACCAAGATATTTCATGATATTTTTGTTGGGAGGACGGGGGTTGGGGGGGCGGGGAGGCCTAAAACAGAGTCTCAGTGTATAACCTCGGCTGTCCTGGAGCTCACTCTGTAGACCAGGCTGGCCTCAAACTCAGCTCTTCCTGCCTCTGCCCCCTGCGATTAAAGGCGTGCACCACAGGTTAAAACTGTTTTCTTTTTTTTTTTTTTTTTTTTTCTTTTTTTTTTTGGTTTTTCGAGACAGGGTTTCTCTGTATAGCCCTGGCTGTCCTGGAACTCACTCTGTAGACCAGGCTGGCCTCGAACTCAGAAATCCGCCTGCCTCTGCCTCCCGAGTGCTGGGATTAAAGGCGTGCGCCACCACGCCCCGCTTGAATAAATTTTTTTTTAAAAAACCAATCTTGTAATGGCCCAGTTCAGATCACAGACCCACAGTCTACACTGAACAAGGCCTGAGGTAGGTCACAGGCATATGTAGGAGGAGGCCCTGTCTTCGCCTGGCACCGTATGAAAATACAAACTGGGCTGATTTTCCGGAGTTAAGGTCCCACGTAGCCCAGGCTGGCCTCAAACTCTATGTAGCCAAGGATCTCTCTAACACCCCTCCCCCCCAAAATCCTTCTGCTAAGTCCTGGAATTACAGGAACACAAGCCACTGACAAGGGAGACCTTAAAGAGCCCATTTTGCCAGAGATCCACTTTTGGAAATCCTGAAAATTGTAGACTTGGTTCTCTGTGGCCAGACCAGAGGAAGAGAAAGCCAGGGGCCTCAGCCTTCGCTCTGCTTCTAAGTCCTGATTAGTCCTGAGGTGCCTTGAGTGAGAGATGGCCCCTAGAGGCTCAGCTCTTTGCACACTTGGTCCCTGGTCAGTGGAGCTGTTTTGGGGGGAGGGAGGCACAGCCTAGCTGAAAGGAGGGTGTGGGGGGGCTTCAGAGATGCACTAGGCAAGAGCCCTATCAACTTTCTGGAGGCTCCTGTGAAGTGGGGACTGGTCACTCCTCACAGCCCTCACTGCCTGAGCTGGGCTAGCACTGGGCGCAGGTCCCTCTATTTGCTCTGCGGCCTTGACCCCCCGCAGCGGGCTAAGGAGGCAGCTGTGGGCCGCAGTGAGGCTGGACTCGGCCCCTTCCTGCCTTCTAGGGAAAGACCTAAGTCCTGTGAGCAGCAGGTCGCTTAGGAAACACCCCCACCAACCCCCCCCCCCCCCCCCCCCCGCTACTGGCAAAGATGCCTTTGTAGGGAGCACTGCAGGCTCTCAGGGTTTTTTTGTTTGCACAAGTCAGTGACGTGCTCCCTGACGCTGCTCCTGGAGGTTTAAAAGCCCACCAGAAGGAAGTAACTAACCCTTCCAATGAACGAACGACTTTCATAGATGGAGAAGCTGCAGCAAGGAGGACATGTGTAGGTGGCCACCAGGCTGGGATGTGTGTTGCAGGACACACATGCAGTTTGTCCTGGCTGAAGCTTTCTCCGCGATCGCTCCCGGGTCCCTCTCCTCTTCGCCGCTAGGGGGAGCCAGGGAGCCTGAGGTTAAGTGCCATTCCGGGTCTGCCATCCACACCTACCCCGTTTCCTGATCCGTGACAGAAGGTTATGGGATCTGCTGGACAGAGGGTACCGGGAGCAGAGCAGGCACTTCACAAAGTATCAGTCAGTTGCTAGAATTCTCCCGTGGTAGGTGCACTTAGCCACAGAGTGGGAAGGGCATGTGTCTACTGGTGTTTAAAGCCAGGGACTAGGCTTAACAAGAAAATACCAAGGGGCACAGAGCACTCGCTTCCCTTGCGGAAGACTGGGTTTGGATCTCAGCATCCCTTTGGCAGCTCACAACCATCTCTAACCTCCAGTTCCAGGGCTCGGATGGCCTCTTCTACCCCTGAGGGTAAAACATCCATGCAGTAAAAAAATGAATAAATATTGTTTTCTAAAACGATATTGTAAAGAGTTTTTTTAAAAATGCCTTTAATCCCAGCACTCGGGAGGCAGAGGCAGGTGAATTTCTGAGTTCAAGGCCAGCCTGGTCTACAAAGTGAGATCCAGGACTGCCAGGGCCACACAGAGAAACCCTGTCTCGAAAAACAAAAAACAAAAAACAAACCAAAAACAAACAAACAAACAAAATGAGCCGGGCAGTGGTGGCACAGGCCTTTAATCCCAGCACTTGGGAGGCAGAGGCAGGCGGATTTCTGAGTTCAAGGCCAGCCTGGTCTACAAAGTGAGTTCCAGGACAGTCAGGGCTATACAGAGAAACCCTGTCTCAAAAAACCAAAAAAAAAAAAAAAAAAAAAAAAAAAGCAGGCCCGTAGTAGGTGTCATCTGGAGTTACTGAGAGCAAGCTATGTAGCTTTGGGCAAGTGACTTAAGTCATGAGTCATGGGTGAGCTTGGGGACCAGGCAATGTCTGTCTTCTGAAAGTTGATTTTTAGAAAGCAGCTAAATTTATGTGGAATTGAGTCTGGTGACTAAGGCCAGGCAGGGATCTGGTTAAGAAATGTCCCATTGAGTTCAAAACAAGGTGTAATTATAGAGACCAAGCCTGTCTGTCCTGCAGTCCGGGAGGTCAACAGATCAAAGCTCCTGACGCCTGCCTATCTGTGTCCCAGACCTGACTCTCGGCCTGCGCTGGACGCTCAAAATCCTAAAGTCACCTCTGACCCACCTGAGTCCCCTTCCCACGCCCCAAGCCATTAGCCCTCAGAGGTCTGCTTTTCTCAGAGTCCCCTTGGGACAGCCCCTGCCGGGAACTGACTTTAGGGAATTAAAATGTCGATGTCAAGGGGAGGGAATTTGAACACATTCTACTCAAGATAACTCAAAAAAATTATACATTTTTAGTTTTAAAGTTACATTTGTTGCCTGTGGAGGGTGTGTGTGTGAGTGCCCTGGGACACATATACTCCTGGAGGTCAGAGGTCAGCTTGCAGGAGTTGGTTTTGGCTTCCCACCATGTGAGTTCTGGAGATCTAACGTAGGTGTTCAAGCTCTGCAGCAAGCTCCTCTTACCTACTGAACCGCCATCTTGCCAGTCCTTGGTTTTGGTTTTGAAGATTTTTCTTTTTTAAAGATTTATTTATTTATTAAAAGAGTTATTTTATTTATATGAGTACACTGTAGCTGTCTTTAGACACCAAAAAAAGGGCATCAGAATCCATTACAGATGGCTGTGAGCCACCATGTGGTTGCTGGGAATTGAACTCAGAACCTCTGGAAGAGCAGTCAGTGCTCTTAACTGCTGAGCCATCTCTCCGGCCCAGGATTTACTTTTATTAAGATTTCTTGCCGGGCGTGGTGGCGCACGCCTTTAATCCCAGCACTCGGGAGGCAGAGGCAGGCGGATTTCTGAGTTCGAGGCCAGCCTGGTCTACAAAGTGAGCTCCAGGACAGCCAGGGCTATAAAGAGAAACCCTGTCTCGAAAAACCAAAAAAAAAAAAAAAAGATTTCTTGAGGGGCTGGAGAGATGGCTCAGCGGTTAAAACTGACTGCTCTTCCAGAGGTCCCGAGTTCAATTCTCAGCAACCACATGCTGGCTCACAACCATCTGTGATGGGATCCGATGCCCTCTTTGGATGTGTCTGAAGACAGCGACAGAGTATTCACATATATAAAATAAATAAATCTTTAAAGTGTGGAGCACCCACACTGGGCAGCTCCCATGTGTCTGTCACTCCAGCTGTGTGGGATCCACATTCATGTATACCCCCCCCACACACACATATTACAGAAGTCAAAATAGTCGTTTGGCACGTACAACTGCACACCTTAAATCCCAGCACTCAGGAGGTAGAGAGAGGTGGATCTCTGGGAGGGTCAAGACCAGCCTGGTCTACACAAGAAATTCCAGGCTAGCCAGTAAGACCAGAGTCTAAAGAAACAAACAAATAAATGCACAATGGCACATGCCTGTCATCTGGGTACTTGGAGGATGGAGGCAGGAGGATCAGGAGTTCAGCTACATAGTGAAATTGAGGCTAGCCAGGCGTGGTGGCGCATGCCTTGTTAATCCCAGCACTTGGGAGGCAGAGGCAGGAGGAGTTTCGAGGCCAGCCTGGTCTACAAAGTGAGTTGCAGGACAGCCAGGGCTATACAGAGAAACCCTGTCTCGAAAAACCAAAAATAAGTTGTAAAGACCGCCACCTGTAAAGTGGTGGTCTTCTCTGGCCCAGCTTTTCGTTAACTCCTGTGAGCCCCAGGTGAAATTAAAAAAAAAAAAAATGCTCTAGGAAATCAATCTCTCTGGGCTGGTGAGATGGCTCAGTGATTAAGAGCACTGACTGTTCATCCGAAGGTCCTGAGTTCAAATTCTTGCAACCACATGGTGGCTCACAACCATCTGTAATGAGATCTGACTCCCTCTTCTGGTGTGTCTGAAGACAGCTACAGTGTACTTACATATAATAAATAAGTAAATCTTAAAAAAAAAAAAAAGAAAGAAAGGAAGGAAGGAAGAAAGAAAGAGAGAAATCAAACCCTGGTCAAGATGTGTGTTGTGTGCAGTAGGCCCTGAAGAAGGGCACCCAAGGAGAGTACCGAGTGTCTGCTGTCTGTGGCTTCTCCTCTGTCACCTCATTTCGTATGCTTCCACAGGGCTATTACACCTATCTTATATGTAGGGTGATGGGGCAGCAGTTCTTCAGTGACACACTCAAGGCTGCCTCCCAGTAACCCACACCTTCCAGCACACCAGGCTGTTGGTGACCCCTGTGTCTTGCTGACTCTCTTCCTGATCTGGAAGCTTTGGGGACCCCTTAACCCAACCGCTCAATATATGTCTCTCAAGCCAGCAAGGCAAGCCTGCTATCCCACACTAAGGAGGCAGAGGCAGGCAGATCCCTGGGAATTAACTCAAGGCTAGCCTGGTCGTCTATATAGCAAGTTCTAGATGAGCCAGGGCTGCATAGTGAAACCTTGTCTTTAAAAATAAAAGGAAAAAAACAAAAAACAAAAAACAAAAAACAAAAAACAAAAAACAAAAAAAAAAAAACCAATTCAGCAGGGCGTGGTGGGGCACGCCTTTAATCCCAGCACTCCGGAGGCAGAGGCAGGCGGATTTCTGAGTTCGAGGCCAGCCTGGTCTACAAAGTGAGTGCCAGGACAGCCAGGGCTACACAGAGAAACCCTGTCTCGAAAAACCAAAAATAAATAAATAAATAAATAAATAAATAAATAAATAAGATAAAATAAAATAAAAAAAATAAAAGGAGCCGGGCAGTGGTGGCACACACCTTTAATCCCAGCACTCGGGAGGCAGAGGCAGGCAGATTTCTGAGTTCGAGGCCAGCCTGGTCTATAGAGTGAGTTCCAGGACAGCCAGAACTAAACAGAGAAACCCTGTCTCAAAAATAAATAAATAAATAAAGCTGTGGAAAATGGCTTAGGCAGGGCACACGCTGCCACACACTGCCACACGCTGGAAGGAGTTGTCCTCGGGTCCTCTTTACACAGGAAGCAGGCCATGTGTCCCACCCACACATGCAATAAATAAATGTAAACATTTTAAATGAGCATATCTCAGGCTGAGTTTGGTGTCGCATGCTGGCAATCCTCACACTCAGGAGACTGGAGAGTCTTCGGTTCCAGGCCAGCCCACACAGGAAGGCCCTGGCTACAGAGTGAGACCGGCTGGGAAAAGGGGGAGGCAAAGACAGTCTGAAGGGCCAGTCTGGCCTTTTACTCTCCAGCACCGGCACCACTGACATCTTAGGTAGGAAAGTGAGGTGGGTGGAACATCCTTTTCTTCCCGGCTGCTGTATTGAGGAGAACTGGGATCCAGAGCTTCCCTTCAATGGTTGAGCCCATGGGGCTAGAACATCTTGTCCTCAGAGGTGAGTCCTGGTGGCCTCTTGGCCCCGGAAGGTGGGGAGAAGCTGAGCCGAGATTAGCTAGGAAGGAAGGGAGGCTGGGGAGTCACCAGAGAGAGAGAGAGAGAGAGAGGGGTGGTGGCTGTGACAGGCACACAGACGCCATGCCACTGCAGGAGGAGACCCTTCGGGAAGTGTGGGCCTCAGACAGGTGGGAGAACCACATCGCCCCACCTGAACTCCAAACTCTAGTTTCTGGGCCGCAGTAGGGAGGGGGAGAGTAGACCGCAAGAGAGGAACAGCCTGGTCCCTTTGTACCCTCAGCGGCCACGAAGAGGACTGCCTGAGCCCCGAGCCCCCGCTGCGCCCCAAACAGGTGTGTCACCCGGTTTGGGGATTGGAAAAGAGCTGCGAAGATATTCTGGTGTGCACAGGAAGCAGGGCTGCCCGGGAGAGGTCCTCTCGCCAGAACCCTGCAGCTCTTAGCTTGAAGAGTTTAGAAGAAGAAATGGGGGGTTAGGATGTGGGGTGCTCAGAAGGACTTGGGGGGCTTTGAGTCTTGGAAGTGACCACCATGAGTGGATAAGACATTCACCCAGAGCAGGGGCTGCAACACCCCTTGGGATAATCCGAGGCTATTTCTGGTGGCTCCAAGGGATTAGAGGGGGATGGGAGCCCTAGAGTCCCCTCTTCTCCCCATGACCCCTATTCCGCAGCGACCCGCCCAGGGACAGAAGTTGAGGAAAAAGAAACCCGAGACCCCCGACTCCCTGGAATCCAAACCCCGTAAAGCTGGGGGTAAGTCCTGGGGCGGGGGAGCGCGGGAAGGTCGGGCGCGGGAGGCTGAAGTGGGGACCCGGAGGCCAGGACCCTGATGAGCCCGAGGTCTGGCCCTAGCTGGGCGCAGGAAGCACGAGGAGCCGCCCGCAGACCCCGCAGAGCCGCGCACTGCGCAGACAGTCTACGCCAAGTTCCTGAGGGACCCCGAGGCCAAGAAGCGGGATCCCCGGGAAAACTTCCTAGTTGCCCGCGCCCCAGACCTGGGAGGAGGTGAGTGACTGGGAGGGAGGAAGAGACCTGGCCTGGGGAAGCAGGTATCACCCCAGAGCACCCAGCGGGGGGGGGGGTTGGTTTCCTTGCTCTTCCCCGCCCCCGCTACAATATAGGGAAACTGAGGCAGCCTTGAGCTACAGCCTTAAGTACCCCAGATGAGTCAGAAGCAGCTATACAAGAACAAGTGGGGACGGTGGGAAGTCAGACTGGGACACACAGGTAGACAGATCAGGCGGGAGAGTGACGGGGAGGGAGCCTGAACAGGGTGCCTCCCACCGCAGCCCACTGTAGGAAGGTGCTTGGAGTCCTGCAGGGACTAAACCTCTGGAGCCTGTTTTATTGGAGAATTTCCCTCCACAGAGGAGAATTCGGAAGAGGATTCGGATGATGATGACAATGATGACGATGATGATGAAGAAGAGGAGAAGAAAGAGGGGAAAAAAGAGAAAAGCTCTTTGCCCCCCAAGAAAGCACCCAAGGAGAGAGAGAAGAAAGCCAAGGCTCTGGGCCCAAGGGGTAGGTGCAGGGAGCACCCAGGAGCCCATGAACAGGCAGAGAGTCCTCTGGAGGGGCAGGCGGGATCCCAAGGTTGCCCATCACCTTCGACTTTGTGAAGAGGCTGCTCCCTCCCCTCCCCCCTCCACACACTGGTGGTCTCTAAGAAGATCAGTTCTCAGGGCTGTTGCAAACCACAGAGGTACGCCCAGGAGGAGGACTATGTGTGGTGTTTTTTTTGTTTGTTTGTTTGGTTGGTTTGGTTTGGTTTTGGTTTTTTGTGTGTGGGTTTGCTTCACATAGATTGCGTTATGCTTTTTATAAAGTAGATAAAAGTAAAAAAGAAATCTGTGGCTAAAGACGCTGATGACGCCAGGCCTGGGCGTCTGCCCAGGAAGGTCAGGTCAGAAATGTGGGGGCCGCTGGAACCGGGGCTCTGTGCTAAGGGGCTGAGGAGGGTCCTTGCAGGAGACGCTGCTGAAGGAGGACTCAGAGGCTCCAGCGAAGGCCTAGCGTTGTTCACCCGTTCATTCCGTCCCTGCCTCTTAAGCTGGTTCCTAAGCCAGATCATTTTTCAGACTTAGACAAAAAGTTAACACGAGACCAACAGACCCGTCTGGCTTTGGCACCCTAGGGACCTGAAGCTGGATACGGGGGTTAGAAAGTGGCCCTCAGCTCCAAAAGGTTCCTTCCTTCCCTGACCCCGCCCCCGCCCTCAAATCTCCTGTTCCCAGGGGATGTAGGAAGCCCGGATGCCCCTCGGAAACCGCTCCGAACCAAGAAGAAGGAGGTAGGGGAGGGAACCAAGCTGAGAAAGGCAAAGAAAAAAGGTAAAATGGGACACGGGGCGCGGCAGGGGGCACTGGGTGTGGTGCGTTGGCGACTCCTTGTATCCTGTCTGCAGGGCCTGGGGAGACTGACAAGGACCCCGCGGGGAGCCCAGCAGCCTTGAGGAAGGAGTTTCCAGCAGCCATGTTCCTGGTTGGGGAAGGTGGCGCGGCTGAGAAGGGTGTGAAGAAGAAAGGTGGGGGTGGCTCAGGGGTGCTGAGACTGTGGAAGTTATGTGTGTGCAGCGCCCCATGACGGGTGTGGGTGAGACCTAGACCACAGGGCAGGCTTCCCGATACCCCTGATCGCCAGGCTCTGACAAAAGAGGATTATGGGTATTGGAAAACCTGACCAATTCAGGTGAGGGGGCCTACAGCCTTTCCCCTTCCGTGATCAGGACCTCCTAAAGGCTCAGAGGAAGAGAAGAAGGAGGAAGAGGAAGAAGAGGAAGAGGAGGTTGCATCCGCAGTGATGAAGAACAGCAACCAGAAGGGCAGAGCTAAAGGGAAAGGCAAAAAGGTTGTGACCCAAGGGGCGCAGGGGACTTCGGGGTAATGACTTGGCTCCCCATCTGTGACAGGGCACAAGGCCTAGGAAGATCAGGTTCATGGGAACGGAAGAGACAGGGAACCCACGGGCTTCGGCTGTCCAAGTCTCCTCTCTACAATGCAACCAGCATATAGCCCCCAGTTAGAAAGCAGGTGTAACTAGGGTTTTTTTTTTTTTTTTTTTTTGGAATGGGGAAGGGGGGCGCAGATAAGGTCTTGCTATGTAGCCCAGGATGCCCTGGAACTCTGGTACTAGGATTACAGGTGTGAGAACTAAGATTCCAGGCTTCCTCGAGGCACAGCTTACACACCTTTGGGAACACACCTTTGAGGGGCTGAAAATTGGCTAGCTGGACCAGTTTTAAAATGCTCCACTCTGCTAGTCTGAGGTCACCCTCAGGGCCCATAGCCTCCCAGCCCTGGTTCCAGGTGCACACAAACCTAGGGCATGGGAAGTGCAGACAGCAGGATCAGGTGTTCAGACAGCAGGATCAGGTGTTCAGAGCTAACCACAGCTACACCCTGAGGTTGAGGCAAACCTGATCTACATGAGACTCTGCCTCAAAAATAAAATAGGGAAAGAAAGAAAGAAAAAAGAAAGAAAGAAAAGAAAAGAGAAAAAAAGGAAAAGGAAAGCAAGCAAGATGCATACCTTTAATTCCAACATTCCAAAGGTGGAGCCAGTGGATCTCTGTGAGTACCAGACAAGCCTGGTCTACAGAGTGAGTTCTAGGATAGCCACAGCTACACAGAGAAACCCTGTCTCAAAACCAGCCAACCAACCAAATAAAATACACACACACACACACACACACACACACACACACACACACACGGCTGGAGATGGCTCAGCAGTTAAGAGCATTGGGTGCACTTACAAAGGAATCACACTTGATTCCCAGTGCCACCCACGTGGCACTTCACCACCTTTGTAACTCCCATTCCAGGGATCCTGATGCCCTCTACTGAACTCTGAAGGCTCCAGCACTCCCAAGATACACAGCCATGCACTGCACATAGGCAGAACCGTCATACAAAGAAAAGAATACATCTTTAAATGAAAAGGTCAATTGATCTCAAGCCATCAAAGGCTCCAGAACCTTCCCCCGAAGTACAGAGTCCATCTTGACTGGATGTCTTTCATGGTCAAAACGTGTTGCTAAGTACTTTGAAGGACCACGTAGACACACCCGCTTGAGTTCACAGTTAATCCGGAGGCCTGGCTGAGACTGTCCAAAGCTCTCCTAGCAAGGAAGCAACATAAGAGCCAGGCCTGGTCTGGTCTGAGCTTTCGAGCTTTCAGGGTTAATAGTGGAGGAGTGTCAGATCTTCAGGGATAGAGTCCCATGAACCCAAATCCCTGAGGCTGGTGGCCACAGTATCTCACCCCAGGTAGAGGCAGCCCTTGGGGGCAGCAGGCTTTTGAAATTCACAGGTGTGAGAAATGTTTGAGTAAGTTCTCCCAGCCCACATTCCACACATAATCTGATGTTTCCCAGGTTTCCTCTGGAACAGGCTGGAGTCCACTCAAGATGGTCATTTGCCCCTTGGCAGTGGGCCCCAGGCTGTGCCTCACCTCACACACAGTAGGACTGCCCTCAGCAAAGAGCTGTCATCCTAGGTAACTCCTCAGCCTCAGGTGCTGAAACCTCAGCCTGATAGGTCTGGCTGTCCCCTGAGGGATCTGAGTCCCAGTGACCCTCCTGTGACAAACAGAGCAGAGGGTGAAAGGGCACCAGGCTCACCCTGCCTCCTCCTGTAACCTGCATTACTAGGGAATTCTCCAAGAGCAAAGTGAGCTGACAGGTTCATGAGTCAGCTGTGTTTTGCAGAGTAACAAAGTCCCCCCCCCCCCAAGGTCTTCAGAGAACTAGATTTCCCCTGCTTCATTTCCGAGGGTCATAAATCTAGGGACAGTGTCACAGAGCCATTGTGGGCTCAGGATGTCTCACACAGCTGTGGTCCCTGGAAAGACTGGCTTGGAACAGAGTTTCTACAGCGGTTAGGTCATTGGTTAGAGACCGCTCTTCCTCTCCAAGTAGACTGCTAACCCCCATGTGTTAAGGGGAATGAAGAAAGTTATTGGGAGAGCTAGGCATGGTGCTACAGACTTCTATTCCAAGTTCTGGGAAGTTAAGGAGGGTTTCAGTGAGGCCAGCCTGGGCTTACAGACTTTGAGGCCCTATAGTGAAACCTTATCTCAAATAAACTAAATAGGGGCTGGAGAGATGGCTCAGCATTGACTACTCCAGCGGAGGACCTGGGTTCAGTTCCTAGCACCCACGTGGTCACTCACATCAACATAAAACTGCAGTTCCAGGGGTTCCTGTACCCTCTTCTGGCCTCCAAGGGCACCAGACACACATGTGGTATACAGACATGTGGACAAAACACTCATATATATTACCCAAAACCCAAAAAACCAAAGATCATCACCAGCACAGCAGGGCAGGTCATGGTAGGTAGAGGTAGTGTCATCCCAGTACTCAGGGGGTAAAGGGAAGAACATCAAGATTGTGAGGCTAGCCAGGCTTGGTGGCGCATGCCTTTAGCCCCAGCACTTGGGAGGCAGAAGCAGGTGGATTTCTGAGTTCGATGCCAGCTTGGTCTACAGAGTGAGTTTTAGGACAGTCGGGGCTACACAGAGAAACCCTGTGAGTTTGAGGCTAGCCTGGGCTACATGAGACTCTAAATGAAAATAAGAACATTATATCCAGTCGATAGACCTTTGGTGGTAGAACCTGGACTCACACTGGGACTGTTTGTACTCGGGCTAAATAGTTATATCACAGAATCCTAGAACCTTCTATCATGGGGCTGGGTTGCTGGGGCTGTAGTGGAACAAGGCGCCTCAGCTCCCAGGCCTGGAATAGACGTAGCTCTTTTCTCCCTCCAGAAAGTGGTAAGTGGTGGCCTGTCTTGCCTGGGGTGCAGAGACGGAACCTATGGAGGGGGTGCCCTGGCTGATGCACCGTCTGCCCACGCAGAAGGAAGAGAGAGCCTCTTCTCCCCCTGTGGAAGTGGGTGAACCCCGGGAGTTTGTGCTACAGCCAGCACCCCAGGGCCGGGCAGTCCGCTGCCGGCTGACACGGGACAAGAAGGGCATGGATCGCGGCATGTACCCGTCCTACTTCCTGCACCTGGACACTGAGAAGAAGGTCCTGAGAAAGAGGGTGGGGCACGTCTAGGGCTGGGGGCGGTGTCTAGAGCTGAGGGTTGTCTAGTGCTTGAGTGTCTGCGGCCTCTCTGGTACCCCAGTTCCATCTGTCTCACTCTGTCACCTCTCTGTCCCCTTCTCTGCAGGTGTTTCTCCTGGCCGGCAGGAAACGCAAGAGGAGTAAGACGGCCAACTATCTCATCTCCAGTGATCCCACCAACCTGTCTCGGGGAGGCGAGAATTTCATCGGGAAGCTGAGGTGCAGCTGCACTCCTGTCCCTCTATGGCTGGCAGAGCGCCCCCACACGGGGTGCTCCAGAGATGTCTCCCGGCCTAGGACATTTCGAACCCTGGCATGCATAGATCTCTTGGGGACCTTGTATAGTCAGTTTTGTGGGATGGGGTTGGGGGTGGCATGCCAACACCTCCCCCAGGGGATAGGGAGTGTGTAGACATGGCCAAGGCTCCCATAGAGAAGCCCCACCCAGGCAGGGCCAGGCCTGTGGCCCTTGTCATTGAGAGCTAACACTTCCCACATAGAATCTTCTCTAGGGAGGTTATACTGCAGGGCATGGTGGTGTGTGCCTATAATCCCAGCTGCTGGGAAGAAGAGAAAGAAGTATCAGGAGTTCAAAGTTAGACTTTGCTGTGTAAGGAACTTGAGTCCAGCCTGGGCTACATTAGAGCCTGTCAGAGAGGGGGAGAGAAAGGGAGGGGAGGGGAGGGGGAGAGGGAGAAGAAGAGGGAGAGGGGGAGGGGAGGGGAAGGGGGGAGAGAGAGAGAGAAAGAGAGAGAGGATGCAGCTCACTTGGTCCCAGCACCACATAAATCAGGCGTCATGGAACATCTGTAAAACCAGCACTTGGGAGGTAGAGGCAGGAGGATAGTTCATGGCCCTTCTTGGCTCTACAGTCAGTTCAAGCTTAACAGGAACTCCTGAGCCCCTGCCTCACACCCTGAATCCCAGCACCAGCAGGCAGAGGCAGGCAGAGCTTGGCAAGTTCAAGGGCAGCCTGTTCTAGTTTGTTTGTTTGTTTGTTTTGTTTTTCGAGACAGGGTTTCTCTGTATAGCCCTGGCTGTCCCGGAACTCACTTTGTAGACCAGGCTGGCCTTGAACTCAGAAATCCGCCTGCCTCTGCCTCCCGAGTGCTGGGATTAAAGGCATGTGCCACCACCCCCCGGTGGGCAGCCTGGTCTATGCTGTGTGACAGACACTGTCTCAGAAACAAGCAAAAGTAATATTCACTAGGTGAATGAACAAGAAAGGGAGGACTCCGTGTCACCAGGATGACTTCCCACATAGCCAGCCGCCAAGCTGCTCCGAGGTCTTATTTTGCTTCTGTATTTAACAAAAGGCATGTAGGGGCCTCCCTGAGCCTCAGATGTAGTTTTAAAAACTTACCAAATATTAGCCAAATATTGTATTTTCTTACGAACCAAACCAGAGGGGGACTGTAGCTGTTCTGATTAACAGGTGGGAAAGCTAAGGGCCAGCAAGATTGCAAAGGGGGTAAGGGGCTTGTCACCAAGCCTGATGACAGGCTTGGTCCCAAGCCTGGGACCCATATGACAAAAGGAGAGAACTGACTCTTCAAAGTTGTCTTCTGACCTCCACTGTGCGCATGAACACACACACACACACACACACACACACACACACACACACACACACACGAGGTACATTCAATAAGTCAACGTAAAGAATAATCAATGCCGAATAAACTCCTGAGACGTTGCTGTTTCCTATGTCCACACAGATGGAGCCGGAATTTGAATGATTTGTTTTAGTCTGGGTGTGGCATGCACACGTACTGCATGCTGATTTCTTGCAACCTTTGTGTGGATCCCAGGGATCGAACCTGGGTCTCCAGGCTTGTGCTACAGACCTTGCCAGCCTTTTTTTTTTTTTTTTTTTTTTTTTGAGACAGGGTCTCCTGTAGCCCAGGCTGGTTTAGACCTCACTAGACTCTGGGGGATGACCTTGGATTCCTGATCTTCTGCCTCCACCTGCCAAATGCAGCTGTTTCTGCCACATCTGGCTCTGCTTTTCCTGCTGCTAGGGATTGAATTTAGGACCTGAGGCCTGGAAAGAAGGCTTAGCAGGGTGCCACTGAGCCCCAGGGCCAGACTGTCTCAAAGCAACAATGATAAATAATAATCTTAAAAGCTCTCCTTCCCTTTAAGGGAAGCCTGGGTCAGGGCACATGACGTGTGCTTAGTCCCAAGATACATACTGCCCCTTGCTCTTGGACTGGGAGGCTGTGGGAAGGCTCTTGGGGTGGGAGGTGGGAAGTACTCCCTTGCCTTAGCCCAACTCTTTCCATCCTCAGGTCTAATCTCTTGGGGAACCGCTTCACAGTCTTTGACAACGGGCAGAACCCACAGCGAGGGGGAGGTGGTGACGTGGGAAGCCTGCGCCAGGAGCTGGCCGCTGTGGTCTATGTAAGAAGCCACTGTCCCTGCCATGCCAGTCCCTCCTCAGGTGGGATGCGGCCTGATGTCCCTCTTTGTTTCAGGAAACCAATGTTTTAGGCTTCCGAGGACCCCGCCGTATGACTGTCATCATTCCTGGAATGAACTCGGACAACGAGAGGGTCCCTATCCGGCCCCGAAACGTGAGCCTCTACTATCCTACACCCTGTCCCTCAGAGCCTTGCTTCCTATTCAACCACTCAATAGGGCCAGGGATCCAGCTTGGCCAAGTGACTCTTGAGTCTGCACGTGCCTCAGATTCCTCCAGCCACTCATAGAATGAGCTCGGTTCTCTGGGATTGAATTCATGCCAGGCACAGTGGCACACTTCTGTAACCGCAGAACTTGGGAGGCGGAGGCAGGACTATCAGTAATTATGGGCCATCTCTAGCTATATAGTGAGAGAGTTCCAGGCCAGCCAGAGCTACTTGTAATACTGTCTCCAAGAAATAAATAGAGCTGGAGAGATGACTCAGCCATTAAGCTCTTCCAGAGGGCTTGAGGTTTGTTTGGGGGTCTGGAGGTGTTTCTGAGGCAGAGTCTCACTATATCGACCAGGCTGGCTTTGGGCTCACAGAGATCTGCCTGCCTCTACCTCCAGCACACTGGGGTAAAAAGATGTGTACCACCATGAAGCAATACGATCCCTCTTGTAGCTGGAGTACCTGTGGAGGAGGGTAGACTGCAGACAGGGGTGGTGACAAACAAGCAAAGTCTGGGAGATATTAAGTGCTAGGGACGGGAGGGGGAGCAGAGGGGACTGCAGAAGCAGATGCCCTTCATACAGGTTTCTGGCGCAGGCCTCATCGATGCGAGGTGAGCGATCCTTAGTGCCTGGGTTCTAGGTTCAGGGACATGGCATTCAGAGAGGAGAGCCAGTGTAAGGAGCCTGAGGCAGCGGTACCTGATGGGTTGAGGGGTCAGTGGGGTGACCATCGTGGCTAAAGGTCGTGAGGGCCTAGGTGGAGTAGAAGGTGCCTGGTTAACTGGCTTTTGCTCTGAGAGAAATGAGGAGTCGTAGTAGTGATTTGGGGCCTTTAAAGAGGCAAAGATGGAACTGGGCGGTGGTGGCGCACGCCTTTAAACCCAGCACTAGGGAGGCAGAGGCAGGTGGATTTCTGAGTTCGAGGCCAGCCTGGTCTACAAGGTGAGTTCCAGGACAGCCCCAGGGCTATAGAGAGAAACCCTGTCTTGAAAAATCCAAAAAAAAAAAAAGAGGCAAAGTTGGAGCATGTGCAGTGGGGGTAAGAGGGAAAACTAGCCCTAACCGTCCTGTCCTGGGCTCTGTCATTCTTGTAGGCCGGGTGAGCCTAGGAGTTCAGAGACCGATGACTGGCATGCTCTTTGGTGACTGATATCCCTTTATTCCTTCTGGTGACAAGTAACTGCTGCTCACGCATCCTCCCTGAAGGCTGTCCTGGTGGACAGGCTGTCCCGGGAGGCCAAGCTGGCCAGGAAGCTGAGCCTTACAGGTTCCCTGGGCCCCACAGTTGCTTCTTCTAAGCCCATTTAGTAAGAACCAATATGGAAATGTGCCATAGCAGTGAGGGTGAGAAATGGGCTCATTTGGCAGAGAGCTCGCCCAGTTGGCAGGAGGAGGTGCTGGGTTCCATTCCAGTACCACAAAACCTAGGCTTCATGGTTCATGCCTGTGACCCCAGCACTCAGGAGGTAGAGGCAGGAAGATCAGATGTTTAAGGTTATCCTTAGCTACACAGGGAGTTTGAGGATAGCCTGGGCTATATAGGACCCTGAAAACACACACACACACAAAGGAATGCTTGCAGATATCTCTGTTTGTAAAGTACCCATCGAATAAGTCTAGACCCTGAGTACAGAGGTGCTGGGGAACACCCAAGCAAAAGTTGAGCACAGCTCCTGTAACCCAGCACTGGGCGGATGGGTGGATCCCTAGAGGCACTGATCACACAGGCAGTGGTGGCACATGCCTTTAATCCTAGCACTTGGGAGGCAGAGGCAGGCAGATCTCTCAGTTTGAGGCCAGCCTGGTCTACAGAGTGAGTTCCAGGACAGCCAGGACTACACAGAGAAACCCTGTCTGGAAACAAAACAAAACCAAAGGCATTGATCACCCAACCTTGCCCAATCAATGAGCTGCAGGTTCAGAGGAAGACTAAACCTGGAAGGTTCTAGACCACCAGGGGCACAAAACTCCTGTTGGGTTCCAGCTGCGCCTTTCCACTCTCTCACTTTCTGCCAGAGTGTCTGCCAACAGGGCTTCTTCTCAGCAGGGTTCTCCCTGCATCTGCTGATGCCTTCTGTGGGCAGGTGTGGCAGTCCAGCCTGAACACCAGCCCACAGATCCACACATCCTGGCCCCTGAGCAAGCCCAGCCACCTCTAACCACCCTTTCTTTCTTTGTCCCCTCTCCTGGGGCACTCCAGGCCAGCGATGGGCTGCTAGTGCGCTGGCAGAACAAGACCCTGGAGAGTCTCATTGAGCTCCATAACAAGCCGCCCATCTGGAATGAAGACAGTGGCTCCTACACCCTCAACTTCCAGGGCCGGGTCACCCAGGCCTCCGTCAAGAACTTTCAGATTGTGCACGCTGATGACCGTGAGTATCTGAGGGCCACCCAGACCTTTCCCCACCAACGCCTAACCTCTCCCACACACACCCCGCTCTTTTCATCCATCCCTCCCAGGACCCTTGAGTAGGTGCTGGGATATTTCCAATGGTACCTTGATGAAGGGAGGGATGCTGGAATCTAGAAACCACCCTGAATCCAACCCCATTGGATGGACTAGGTGAAGGGACCCAAGGCCACACAGAGGATAAGAGAGAGTTACTTGTTATCAAGATGACTGGCAAGACAAGGTCTCACTATACTGACTTGGCTGTTCTGAAACACTATGAAGAACAGGCTGGTCTCGAACCCACAGAGATCCCACTCCCTCCCCAGTGCAGTGATTAAAGGCATGACCACCATGCCCTGCTAAAATAGAGGATTGTCTTTTAAGAGCAGGGACTATTGGGCTTCGGGTGGAAGCATACATCCCCTTGTGTGTTTGTGTGTGCACCATCAAGGACAACCTACAGGAGTTAGCTCTCTCTTTCCCTCTGAGCACTGAGAACCACTTTCAGGTCATCAGACTTGGCGGCAAGCACCAAGAGACCGGACGGAGTATGGACCATGCATTTCTAAGTGTCTATTACAGTTTTTTGTTTTGTTTAGTTTTTAGGGTTTATTATTTTTATGTGTATGCCTGTATGAGATATGTGTACTGTGTGTGTCCACAGAGGCCAGAAGGTATCAGATCCCCCTGGAACTGGAGTTTCGGGCAGTTGTATGGGTGCTGGGAACCAAACCAGAGCTCCCCAAATGCTGAGAGATGAGAGATGCTGAGCCATCTCTCCAGCCCCCTGCCTCGGCTCACAGACTGCCTGTGAAGACTTACTGAGGGAAGCAAGTGAATGTCCCTCTCAGAAGCCTGGGCCAAAGGTCCCACCAAGAGTACCACACAAAGGACTCTGGGTTAGAGGGACTGTCCCTCCTGTCTCCTGACCTTGGGACTGATCTCAAAGCCAGTTCCTGTAGGAGCTTGGTCTGCCATCAGACCAGAGCTGGGGTAGAGGGTTGGTTGGTTGGTTTGTTTGATTGATTTAAGGTGGCCAGCTTCGTCCTCAGAGAGTTTCAGGCCAGGACATTTGGGAGGTAGGTAGCAAAAGGATTAGGGGAGTTCAAGGCTAGCCTTGGCTACAAGAAGTCTAGTCTCAGAAGAGATAGAAAAGGGAGGAAGGGGAGGGGGGAGGCTGATTGATTGCAGCTGATAGCCCTGATCAGAACGGGAGAGGCCTGAGTCCCGCGCTAATGCCTAAGGGAGGGAATGCCTGGGGTTGGAGAAGGGTCTGAACTGTGGTCAAAGGTTAGCCTTATGGGCAGGCCAGAGGAATGAGGCCAAAAGACAACTGAAAACTCGGTGAGGGAGGGTTCTGGTTTGGGCAAGTTTGACAGGGTCCCTCCCTGTACTGCTAGATTACAGATTTACTGTAGCCCCAGGTGGTGGATGATAAGGTAGGGCCCCTGCCCTGCGGACTCGGTGTGACAGACCCTGTAGCGGCTGGGCTGGGCTGATTGGATGACCCAGAACGGGGAAGGTGGCCAGAAGCTGCATGGGGGCTATGACTCCACATCAAGGAGCAAGACCTCATTTTGTTGAGGGGTTGCCTGCCGAGATGGGGTCTAAGGTCAACCCACGGTCTGTGTTCACAGCCGACTATATAGTGCTGCAGTTCGGCCGCGTGGCTGAGGACGCCTTCACCCTAGACTACCGGTACCCGCTGTGCGCTCTGCAGGCCTTCGCCATCGCCCTCTCCAGCTTCGACGGGAAACTGGCCTGCGAGTGACCCCACAGCTCCTCAGCACTGGGAAAGCATTCGGTTGGGGGTGGCAGGGTCCCTCCCCCACAGCTCCCATGGAAGGGCTCACCCCTCTCCGTGACTTCCGGGCATTTCCTCCCCCCCCACTCCAGCCTGGCACCGGCCGAGGCAGAGGGGATGGAGATGAACATCTGGTCGCCCAAAAGTATTTGCCTCGCCCCCTCCTCCCCAGTCACTTCCTGTCAGAGAGCCGGAGTCAGAAGTTCGAGACCCCTCCGGGCCCGCGCTGGGGGGTTTGTGTGTGTGTGTGTGGGGGGGGGGACGACGGTGAAGCAGAGCCAGGGACCCACATCCCCAATAAAGTCACGTCCGAGGCTGAACGCATCGGTAGTTTCTGGATTCATGTGTGTAGATTCAGGTGCCTGCGTTGGTCCCGCGCTCCCGCGTCCCCTTCTCCTTGTTCTATGGAACCTTGTCAAGCGCACAGGGTCCGGGCCCCCGACTCTCCGCCAGTAGGGAGGAGAGGGAGGGCCCTAGAGGTAGAGGAAGAGGGAGAAAGGGAGAAATTCGAGAAACAAGCCACTCGGGGAGAACCAGACAAACCGGGTCCGGGCAGGGCGGAGCCGAGTCTGAGGCCCCGGAGTGGGGGGCGGGCTCTGGGCGGGAGGGGAGCTGCAGAGGCCTGGGCTACCGGGGACCCGAGTAGAAGGGTGGGGAGCCCGAGACCCCGTGAGCGCTCGGGTCACTTGGATGCGAGGGACCCGGCTCCCCAGGACCCTAAACACCTCCAAGGAGTCCAACCTAGGGGGCAGAGTTCTCCTCTTGGCTCCGCCCCAGGCCTGATCCCTCTTGATTCAGCGGAGTACCCACAAGGGGGTTGTGTAGGGGAGGTGGGAACTCTGAGATGACGAGCGAGAAATGGGGTGCGCGGGAGTGTGAATCCACAGCGACGGGCGTTCTTGGGACTGGGTGGTTAGAGAGACTGCAGGCCCCGGCCCGCCTTAGACCACTCCCCCAAATAGCACCGCCCACCCGTGGGCCCGCCCGCCGCTGGCCCCGCCTACCGGTCCC
Source organism: Mus caroli (assembly GCF_978045245.1). Taxonomy (NCBI): domain Eukaryota; kingdom Metazoa; phylum Chordata; class Mammalia; order Rodentia; family Muridae; genus Mus; species Mus caroli. Next base: position 65,552,905 of record NW_028227273.1, read on the forward strand.
GCCCCTCCCTCCCGCAGCCCCCACCCCCCCGCCCGGCTCCCTCAACACAAACTTTCCGTCCCGCTCGCTCCCTCCTCCGCGCCCAGCACCTCCCGCTCCGGCCGGGCTCATTCCGTACATTCCGGCCATCCCCCTGCCCACGACCCCCCTTCCCGGCCCCCCTCACTACTCCCTCGGGCCCGGCGGAGCGGCCCGGCGGAGCGCCCCCCGGAGCTCGGAGCAGGTAAGCCCGGGGAATGCAACTCGGAGGCCTCGCGCGCAGAGGTGACTGCTCTGCTCCGGTGGCTTCTGGATGGCGGGGACCCGGGACACTCTGGGGGTTCTGAGCTATTGTCCAGCCAGCGCCGGAGCCCAGGACCTGGGTGCCGGGAACTTTGGAGGGAAGGGGGGAGACGCTCTCCGGGAAGCCCCGCCCACCCACCCCACCCCCCCGCGACCCGGAGGCTGGGAAGCCTGGAGTGTCCCGGGTGCCCGGGCCTGGCCCCGCCGTGTGCCGGGGTGTGCGCCCGGAGCCGCGGGCTTGGAGGGCCTGCCGCCGGGACTCGTATCCGGGGCGCCCTTTGGACTCCCGAGAGCCCGCGAGCCCCGGGCTCCACGCAGGCCTTAGCCAGGGCGCGCCGGTGTGCGCGCTGCTCGCGGCTGCGCTGGGACCCGGCTCCGGTGTCTGGAAGCCACAGTGTGAGCCTGGAGCGTGTGCGCACCCAAAGGCGTGGGGGGACGCCTGTCCCCTCCAGTTCTGCCGCCCGCGTCGGGGCGAGTCCCAGCTCCTTGCTCCAGGAGCCTCGCTCGGGACGCGGCTGGATTTGGGGCCTTCCCCGCACTTCTCCGGAGAACTTGTTAAGGCAATTGTGGGCGGCAAGGCTTCCCTTCCCACTCGGGTCCTCTCCATTGTCTGTCACGTCTTTATTCCTGCCTGGGAAGGGAGGCCGGAGCGCTGATGTGGGTCTGTTTTCTAGCCCCAGCAGGCCCTCGGGCAGTGTCACTTTAGCCCCTACTCTCCCCGCCCCCCCAACAGGGGCCCTGATTGAGGGCTTAGGTTTTTAAAGAGCAAGGGGGAACGAACGAAGCCTAGGGCCGGGCTTCTCAGGGCCTGTGTCCCTCTCTCTGTATCTCGAGCTCTCTCCAGGTAGGGGCAGAACCAAGTCAGGCCTGGACTTGTAGCCTAGCCCGGAGGATGGCGGTGGGGGCTGGACACAGCTTTGAGGGGCTGGTGTCCATGGTGGCTCCGTGTATTTGAACTCTCGTAGCCTGGATCTGTATACACAGGGTTTCGCCTCAGTGCTGGGGTCTGGGACACCCCTACACTCACAGCCAGCTGCGGGCTGCTGCCAGGAGGGAAAGCAGCTATTAGTTGAAGGCGTAAGGACTAAACCTCTGCCCTTCCTAGTCCCCAGACCTCCTTCTCCTGACACTTGTTAAAGCAATGGAGGGCATCCGGTCTTCCCTTCCCACTCTGGTCTTCCCCGTTGTCTGACAAGCCTTTTCTTCCTTCATGGGAAGGGTGAGGGTCTGTCTACTCATCCCTTGGGCCAAGAGTGGACAGGAGACTGAATTACCCCCCTCCTCAGGGAGGGGCTGGAAGCCAGGCCTTCCCCACCTCCAGGAAGGGAACTGTAATTAATGCTAATTAGCACTTTGGGGAACAGAATGGCCAGTGGTTGGCAGGAAATCTTTTGAGTGTGCACGCACACACACACACACACAGGTGTGTGTCTACCCAGAGTCTTTCATCCACCATCACTGAATTTTTACACCCTAACTCGTTCTGCTATTGGGAGAAAAGAAATACACATAAAAAGATAGCTCCACCAAGGGCAGGAGATGGGTCTCTGGTTTGCTGCCCGCCCGCTGTATTGGTGGCTCTTCAGGTGCTGGTCCCTCATCCCACAGGCCCATCATGGAAGCTGAGCCTAGAGGGGTCTAGAGGGATGGGCGGGTGGCCCTGGACAGTGCAGGGAGGGTGGGAGCAAAGTCTGGGGAAGGACATGTAGTCAAAGCACAGTGGCTCGAGACAGAGCTGAAGGGACAGGGGAGGCTGTGTGTGGAGTTGGGGATGCTTGCCCTTGTAAGTGGGGTTCAGAGGTCACTGGATGGCTACCTAGAGCCTTTCAGGGCCCCCACAGTTCCATGTAGGAGTTTTTGCTGGAACAGCAGCCACCAGTCCTGTCCTGGGTGGATCTGGAGGAGCTGAGGTTTGGAGGGTGGACTCCTGTTTGAGGAGTGGTAGAGGGAAGGCCTGACTGTCACAGTGTTCTGGGGTTCCCAGGAGGTTCCCCATGGGTCATGGGAGCCTGAGCCTGTCACTGCTGGCCTGTGCTCACTGTTGCGGTGCTCTGCATGCTCCAGACCCTCCAGAGGCTAGAGCGGGAGAATCCGGACCCAGGTCCCCAGAGCCTCAGCCCTTGGGGTTTCCTAGAGTGTTGATTGTTTCCTGGACTCCCTGCCAGACCTGAAAAGACAGGAAGTGATAGACGGAAATGGGAACACAGCTGCTGGTGTGACTGGATTTGAGGATAGTTGAGGACCATGGGGGTCATCTGTGTGGGCCACACTGTGCAGGGGGGGGGGTATGTGTGGGAAAAGACCCAGGTACAGTCTCTGGGGCCACAAGTGGGGAAAGCGGGTGATGTGCCTGAAAGCCACGTCCTCCATCACTGTGGTCGTTCAAGAAACTGAGACCTTGGGCTGGCTGGCTGTTAGGAGAGACAGCTCTGAGGTAAGATTGCTTGTTGTCAAGCTAGAAATGGGATGTCCAGGACCCACGTGGTATAAAGAGAGCCTGTGAGAATCTGGTGTGTAAGTTGGGTGGGGGGTAGAGATGCGTGTGTGTGTGTATGTGTGTGTGTGTGTGTGTGTGTGTGTGTGCACATGCACGAGAGAGAGAGAGAGAGAGAGAGAGAGAGAGAGATTGCTGGGATGATATTCCAGTGTTGAGTACCACACTAGGGTAGTTGTGGAGAAAATTTGTGTGTCTTTGGGTACACTGGCTGTGTGAGGGACCATGGTGCTGGGATTCTACCTGAGAGGCGTTCCGTGTGACCTGTCATGCCATGGCGTGGCCACTTCTGTTGTCGGTTGTGAAATGACGCGTGAGGTGGCTTTGGGTTTGTCTGTGTGACTGTTCATGACACTGCATGTGAATGCAACGACAGGATCCTCTGCCACCAGGGATGCGTATGAGGGCGCAGAGGAGCCGGATGCAATGAACACAGCCTGTATCCTGTGAGACAGCCTGGGACGGAGTATGTGAGAAACAGGGGTGTGACTGAGACCAACTCCGTGGGTGGTCACTGCCTCAGCTTGTGTGGGTGACATCCTCAGGGCTCTGCCACACAGGGTGTGGGGGGCCTGTGACACCAGAGCATGTGCCATCTACCTGGAAGACCTTGGAAAGGTACTGCCCAGCCGGGTGTGGTGGTGCGTACCTTCAGAAGCAGAGGCAGGCGCAGCTCTGCTCTTGAGAGGCCAGCCTGGTCTACAGAGCAAGCTCCAAGACAGCCAGGGCTACACAGAGAGAGTCTGTCTCAAAAAATTTTTAAAAAGATGCTGTGTGTGTATGGGGGGGGGCATGGTAGATGTTATGTATGAATTTTTGTTTTTACCACCATATGAATTTTCTTTTTGCTCACATTTGCAATTCCTAACACATGAGAGTCGGGGCATGTGGATGGTGAGTTCAAGACCAGTGAGAGCTACAAAGTGAGACTTTATATCAAAACCCAGTAAGAAAAACAAGTAGTTAAAATGATAAATTTATGTTACAGTTCACATAACCCTAATTTGAGTTTTTCCTCACAGTTGTGAACACCAGCACCTGGGTGTATCATAAGTTCCAGGGTAACCTGGGTTAGGAGAGTGAAGATCCTCTCTCAGAAAAGGGTGGTGGAACAGTGAGATGGCTCAGCGGGACAAAGGGCTTGTTGCCAAGTCTAACAACCTGAGTTTGACCTCCAGGACCTATGTGGTGCAAGGAGAGGGCTTCTATCATTGACCTCTGACCTCCACACGTGAACAGTGGCCTGTCAGTGTGCACACATACATGGATAAATAAATAATAACTACGTGAGTGCGCGCACGCACACACACTTAAAACACAGGAGGCTGCACCTTACTATGGCTGCTGCCTCCTGTGAGAGAGGAAGGGGAAGATAAAGTGGAAGGAAACCTGAGTGCTTATAAAGGATGCTGACTTCCGAGTAGCATACTGCTGGCTGCCCGGTGGATAACCTGGGGCAGGTAGATAGACACACAGAGCTTTAGCCAAGCTTTGTGGGACCCCCGTCCCCCAGCCTGTCCCTGCTGGATCTTTGAGGTTTCCTCTATTGGAGACCCTGGAGAGAGATTGGAAGGTGTTCTGTTCTGGGACCGGTCAGCACTGACTGTAGGAGGCCTGGGGGCTCTGAGGAGGGGGCTGGCTGGGACTCCTGGAAGTGGGGGAGAGGGATGGGAACCATGGCTCTCAAAATTGGAAGCACATTAGTTAGCTGGAACGGGGAGGCCCCGCCTGCCTGCCTGCCTTCTCCAGTGGGTCTGGAAATTACTCCCTCCTGTGGAGAAAGGGAGAGGGTCCTCCCTCCCCAGCATGGCAGGGTGTGGCTACTTGGCAGGTCCCTCCTGGGTCCGTTGACTGGAGGTGGGGGAGACATACAGCATCCCCACCCCCTCCCCCTGCCCATTCTGGTCCCAACCAGAGCTTGGCCACTTGTAGGGTGGGAGCCTCTGGCAGCTGGAGAACAGCTGGCTGCAGTGGGGGTGGGGTGGAGGGAAGCAAGGCTAGGGGGGTGGGGAGGCCCAGCGCGCCCTTCCCAGCCCAGCCCGCGGTGGAGCGCTTCGGAACCCACTGTTTGCCCACGTTGGCTTACGGCTCCAGTTAGTAGAGCATTTGGGGGCCGGGGTCTCTGGAAGGTGGGTAGCTGCTGGCTTCAGGGCCCGGCTCAGCCTCTGTACCCCTGGGAAACAGCCACCTGACAGCGTGACTCCTCTCTGCTGTGCCCCTACCAGGACACCAGCTCTACGGGAGCCTTCGCCTAAGCTTGGCTTTCCCTCTTCGGAGGAAGCCAATGGACTGGTGGTCTGGAGGACCAGGGCCTTGGCACCCGCCCAGCTCTGGCCTCCACTCAGAGCTGCCTGGCCAGTTCTGCCCGCAGATCTGGCCCTGGGGCTGGGAGTGGGCGGCCCCTTATCTCCATTGGGCCTCCTGGCCCCCTTCCTCGTCGCTGACCCCTAGGCTGAGGGTCTGGGACAGGGGAGGAGGCAGGGTGCGGCTAAGGGTGAGGAGAAAGACTAAAGCCATGCAGAAAACTCCAGCATGGGGGAAGAGGGTCTGTGGGAGGAGCTGAGCCAGGCCCCACCCTCCCCTCCTGCCTCTCTCCTCCTCCTCCCTGGTCAGTCCTTGCTCTGCTCTACCTTCCGGCCCCCACTTCCTCCTGAGGTGTCCCTACGGGTCCCACCTCCTAGCCTCTTCACTTGGGCGCGGGTGGGCCCATCCCTGGGTCTTTGCTGGGTGTGGATGGGTTGCTCTTCTCCCTCCTCCTACCCCAGATGGGAGTCCCTCAGTCAGCCTGCCTGCCTGCCTGTCTGGATGGAGAGTGAGCTGTCTGGTACTTGCTGGTTTCTGTCTACGCTCTCTCTGCACACAGTTCACTCTTCTTGTTTGGCTCCTGCTAGGTGACTCTTCTGGGACCCTCCACTCCCTTCCATCTACCTGGGTCCATTTCCTGGTCCTCTGTTCCTCTCAGAACACAACCTCCACCTGGAGGTTGTCTTTGGGGACTAGCCTACCCAAGTAAGTCAGCCATTTGAGACTCAACCTCCTGTCTCTCATGTGGTCCCAGGGTTTGGGAGGTGAGCACCCACACTTAGCCGCTGGTTTCACCCACCCTGGGAGGGCAACTGTGATCAGTCCAGTAGTCTCCCACCCTCTCCTGAAGGATGTCCATTTGGAATGATGTTGGCAGAGAAGACCCCTGACCACAGCATTTGCTGGGTAGCCAAGAGCCTTATAGGCATGTGCTACTGTGTGAAGCTGTTTTGTGGGGAGGGAGTACCATTTATGTCATCTGTCTGGACACTCTGCCCACCAGAAGTGCGTCCCTAGAACCATGTCAGGCCTGGCCTGCAGGTACCCAGGAGCCTCGTAGGGTGTGGATATTAGGGTCCCTACTCCTTGACACTTCCCACTAACCCCCCCAATGCCTTTTCCCCTCCCCAGCTCTCTATCCAAGATCCCAGCCAGGGGCTGCCCCATCCCCCAGTCTGTCCCGGCCCCCAGGCTGCTCTGTTCACCATATTTGGCCACATGCTCCCTCGGGGGCGGGGCAGGACTTGACATCACCCAGGAGGGGGGCACAGCCTGGATGAGGGAAAGCAGTCAGAGACTTGGGGGAGGCCAGAAAGTTTCTCCAGAAGTCAGGCTACCAGGGTCCCTATCACTGAGCCCGGCTGTTCCAGTGGAGGCTGAAGGCCCAGGCTGAAGGTTCCTATCTCTGGGTGGGTCCTCTGACCCTTCTAGCTGGTCTGACAGCCCCATTAGCATCAGACTGATATCTGAAGAGGCTAAGACCTTCAGTTGCCCCTCCAGTGTCCCGTCCCCCCCCCCCCGCCCCCGTTAGCATTACATCTTGTCCTTTTTCTCCTGTAAGCAGAGGAGAGGGGTTACAGACCTAGACAGGTCCTGTGGTGAGAGACAGGCTCTTGGTAGGGGCATCTGACCCTTGCTGTCACTGGGTGGCTTAGACACCACTGGTCTTGTGCAGTGTTGTAGGACCTTTGAAGTTGTTGCAGCCACTTGAACTGAGGGGACTTCATGGCCTGGACCTCCTTTTCCTAGTCAGGTGGCAGGTTTCGATGATGCCGTTTTGTTTTCTGTCTACAGGGTCAGGGAGCAGCCAGGGCCTCTTTTCTCCCCATGAACCCTGGCCACCATCTCTGCCAGTAGCCAGTAACTCTGTTTAAAACCTAGCTGTATCATTTCACTGTGTATCCTTGGATAAATTGTTTAACTTCTCTGTTCCTTGGTTAGTCTTGTGTACAAAGTAGCATTAATAATAAGTAACATTTATGAGTTACTGTATAAAATCCCCAAACCGTGCCTGGCATACTGAGGTGCTACTGTTGGAAATAGTAAGTCTAAACCTGATATCCAGCGCTACCTGTAATTGCATACATATGCCTGATAGCCTACCACCTGGGAGGCCAAGGCAGGGGGATGGCCAGCTTGGGCTACAGCGAGAGACTGTCTCTAACATAGATATGGCTGTCTTGGAACTTGCTCTGTAGACCAGGCTGGCCTCAAATTCGGAGATCTGCCTGCCTCTGCCTCCTGAGTGCTGGATTAGAGGTGTGAGCCACCAGGCTGGCAGACACTGCATTCTTACTGCCCCAGAGCAAAGCTTATTAAGGTTTGGAGGCCCCAAGAACACTGATTTCAGGTTCCAGTGTTCTGGGGTTGCTGAGGTACAAGGGAGAGAAAGGGTGCCCACCCCTCTTCCCAGAGCATTGATCCATCTGCCATGTGAGCTAGGACAGAGCTGTGGGTGGGTGGTTTATGGGCTGGTGTGGGGCTGAGGGGGCATGGGAACAGGAAGTAGATGGAAGCTGGACATGAGGAGAGCCAGGTTGCTGGCTGCACCTCCTAGCTGTCCTGCACAGTCTGTGTCCTGGCCACTCCCAGGACATTGCCTGGCCCATGGTCCTCTGTTGGGTAGGTGAGAACAGGTTCATCTCAGAGCAGGGCTGCTCTAATGCTGGTAGGAGTCGGTAGTAAGGGCCCTGGGCTGGAGTCCTCCCCGCTGCCCCCTGAGGGCTACAGACAGACCAGTCCTTGCCTGACACTCCTCTTCAGAGGCTGCTTGGGGACCCTCAACTTTCTTGTTATGAATTAGCATCCTCCATGTCTGCCTGTGTAGGGACTGACCAGCTATGCAGGTGCCATGTGTGTGGGGGGCGGGGGGTGGCCCTCACATAGCCCAGGCTGAACCCTCACATAGCCCAGGCTGGACACAGCTGAGCATGACCTTGAACTCCTGCCACAGCCTCCCAAGTGCTGAAGTTAAAAGCTTCTGCCTCCCTGCCCAGTGTTTCAAAAGGTTTTTATTAGTGTTTTAAGTCAGGGTCTCCCTGGGAATTCCAGATTGAACTTTGAACTTTGCAGTCAGTCAGCCACCCAAAGCTGGGTTACAGGCAAACACCATGCCTGGCTCAAAACTAGCAGTCCTCCTGCCTCGGGCTCCCAATTGTGCAGCACTGTTATGGTTGGTGAGATCAAGGGGATCTTTTTCCTTTTACCCTTTTTAATTTACTTTTATTTCATGAGAAGTGGGTGTTTTGCCTGCATGTGTGTCCGTGAGAGGGTGTCAGATGCCCTGGAACTGCCACATGGGTGCTGGGAATAGAACCTGGGTCTTTTGGAAGAACCGCCAAGACCCTTAACCACTGAGCCATCTCCCCAGCCATTTACCATTTTATTACAATTATTTATCCCTGTGTGCTGTCTGTGCCTGTGTGTGGAGGTCAGAGGACAGCTTCCAGGAGTTGTTCTTGCCTGCCACAATATGGCCCTTGGGTGGGAGAGGGACAAGAAGGACATAGGTATTGTGTAGCCCAGGCTGGCCCCAGATGAGCTGTGTAGTGGAGGAGGCTGAGCTACTGATCCCCCTGCCTCAGCCTTCCAAGTGCTGGGATTCCAGGGTACATGCCCACACCCAGCTAATATTACTGTTTCAGGGTTTCCAGCCTAGCCTTTTAATCCTCATAACTCAAGGAGACCCTTTTTGGTTTTAAAATAGATTTGCGTTTTTAACTTTGTGTATGCGTGGCATGTGGGTCCCCTGGGACTGGAGGGACAGGCAGGCGTTAGCTGCACATGAGTACTGGGAGTGGGACTGAGACCGTCCACTCTTAACTGTCTCTCCAGCCTGTTCCTTCCACAGACTGTTTATAGGACCCCATGCTCAGAGAGGCAGACTAACTCCTGCAAGGTCACAGCATCCAACCTGGAGCACCTACCTGTGGTGTAGGGAACACTGAATGTGGCCGCTGGGGTGGGTGGGAAAAACCTGCCCTAACCCTTGGCATTTGCTTGTCTAGGCTCAGGCCATCCAGGGGGCTCAGGCCCAGAGCCCAAAGCAACCAGCACAATAGCGTCCAACAGCTGGACCGCCAACAGCAGCCCCGGGGAGGCCCGGGAAGATGGGTCCGAAGGCCTGGACAAGGGGCTGGACAACGATGCCGAGGGAGTGTGGAGCCCAGACATCGAGCAGAGCTTTCAGGAGGCCCTGGCCATCTACCCGCCTTGTGGCCGGCGCAAGATCATCCTGTCAGATGAGGGCAAGATGTACGGTGAGTGCGGCTGCCGAGGTGGGCGTGGCCCCGCCCGCTGGCTCCACCCCCTGCTCTCTGTCCCTTGCCAGACCGGTTGGTTGGGGGAGCCCTGGCGGCTTGCCCAGCGGGCGAGTCCGGGCCGGCAGGCTTGGGCTGCTGCGTGTGTCTGGGGCCTCCTCCAACTGCACCTCGCAAACAGGCCTGCCACAGCCCACACGCGCCCCGCCTCTCCCTAGCCCTGCCGGCTGGAGGTTTCGGGGTGACTCAGGGGGCCAGGAAAACTGGGTCAGTCCAGTGAGCCTCTGTCAGGAGTCTGTGGCCTAGAGAGGCAGCCCCAGACTCTAACTCCCAGGGCCCAGGACTGGGGAATATCATACGGAGATTGGGGTCCCACTATCTGAACAGGCCAATCCTTGATGCTTGAAAAACTCCACTCTTGGGACAGGAAGATGTTCTGGGGTGCTCCACTGGGTGGGGCCACCTGCCCACACTATACCCTCACCAATAGGAGGGCAGCCCCACGGGGTATTTTTAGACAAGGGGTTGGCGGGCAGGGAGGAGCGGTGGGGCCTGTTCTGTCATCGCAGAGGAATTTGGGGAATGTGGCAGTTCTGGGGAGGCCAAGAGGTTGGGGGGCTGAGCACACACCCTGGATGCTGACATACACCCTGTGGTATGTCTAGGCGGCCCCCACATTGTGTAGCCTACTCCCCAAGATGGTCTCTGGTGTTGTGCAGAGTCCCTACCCCCAGACTCAGAGAGGATTGGGCAATGCCATAGGGGTCACTGGCACAAGGACCCAGTGATATACCTTAACCCAAGCTGTCAGTATAAGAGACATATCAGAGGTCCCCTGTCTTCCTTCACCAGAGAAGGGACAGAGAACTTATTCCAGGTCCCCCATGATCAGGATGAAGCTAGACAGAACAGCTTACAGATAGAGGACGTGGGCTGAGACCTATCCAAACCCTCAGCCTCTGAGCCTTGCTGCCCAGGAAGCCTGTCAAGGCTTTTTCTGTAGGCTACGTCCTCCACCAAGTCCTGGAGGCAGTGAAGGGGATCCCTGAGTGGGTGTGCCCAGCCCCCCCCCCCCCCCCCGGGTTCTACCCTCTCCCTCAGTCCTCACCAGCTCTGTCTCCCTGACTAGGTCGAAATGAGCTGATTGCCCGCTACATCAAGCTGAGGACTGGAAAAACCAGGACAAGAAAACAGGTAGAGAGATGGCCCTGGTCCCCTGTCACACCACCAGTGGATACCTTGATGGATACCTTGGATGTAGGAAGCACAGTTTAGCTCACAGGGCCTGCTCATCAATCAGAAAGATGGGTATTTGCCTAGTTGGGCTGGGTAGTAAAACAGCCGCAGTCCTGCTGGAGGTTGGCCTGGAGGAAGGATGTCAGACCCTCCTTTGGAAGGTGTGGAAGTTAACCAGGGAGGGATCATGCCAAGTGGGGAATTCAGTAGATCAGACAGGGTAGCAACCCCCACAGTACCCCACTTGCGTAAACACACACCAGAAAACTGCCAAGTGATGGCATTCACACCATTCTGCCTGCCTGTGACCATACAGCCACTCAGAGCCCGCTCTTTATAGCCTTCCCATGTGACGTAGGCTTTCTGTTGCTGTGATCAAGACCTGAGACCTTGGGAAGGAAAGGGTCTGTTCCACCTTACAGGGCCACCACTGAGGGGAGGCAGGAACCTGGAGGCAGGAGCTGAAGCAGGGTTGCTTCCTGATGCCCCACCTTTTTTTTTAAAGATGTATTTATTTATTTTATGTATATGAGCACACTGTCCTTGACACCCAGAAGGGGGCATCAGATCGCTTTACAGATGGTTGTGAGCCACCAAGTGGTTGCTGGGAATTGAACTCCTGACCTTTGGAAGAACAGCCAGTGCTCTTAACTGAGAGCCATCTTTGCAGCCCCCTGCTGCCTTCTTACAGACTTTCCCAAGGACAGCACTGTCCAGAGAGGGCTGGACTGTCCTGCATCAATCAAGGAAATGAACCACAGGCCAGACTTGGGAGGGCGTCTTCTCAAGCAGGTTCCCTTCCCAATTGACTCTAGAGTGTGTCAAGTTTGCATAAAACTAAGAAACTGGGAAAGGGGAGTTTAGTGACCCCCATATTGTGTCACTGAGTGAGGTGGGGGAGGAGTCAAGATGGGCCCCTACATCTATCAGGATGAGCTAGGAGAAAGGGAGGGAGCCTGGAGGTGGGGGGAGGTGGTCAAGGAGTGGAGGCAGTTGTGGGGTGTGGGGCCCTGCAGCTGTTAGGGCAGTGAATCTGGGAGGCCAGCCAGGAGGCAGAGGCGGAGACTACCTTCACAGGGGTGGAATAGAAGGTAGCACACATGACAGCTTCATTCCAGGAAGGCCCGCAGCTGTGGGAGACCAGGCAGAGAGGGGGCTCGTTGGATGAGTTAGATCTGGGGTACCTAAGGGAGATATCATTTCAACCCCTAGTCCTTCGAGGGGTTGGGACTCAAACTCCGCACCCCCTTCCCCTAGAGTGCTGGCTGTACGTAGACAAGCCCCACCTGTCCCTAACCTCAGTCCTTAAGGCAGCTCCAGGCTCCCTACCTAGTGTGGGCATTTAGTGATGCCTGTCCTGGGCCCTGAATGAGTTCCTATGACAAACTCAGAGACACTCCTTGGGTCTTCAGTACAGCAGGCCTCCTGCACACAGCGTGGAGTGGAATATGCCTGTAACCCCAACACTTGAGAGGCTGAAGTCAAAGTGTCCCATGAGTTTGAGGCTCCAGAGTAAGGCTCCATCTTACCCGTCCCCGACCCTGGGCAACACAGACTCTGAGGTTCCGATAGTCTGTGCTACCTGAGGCTAAGTTTGCTCCCCAGCCTTGGCTCCTTGCAGCTGTGAATTAGGAGATACATGAATAACTAAAGCAGTAAGTGCATCTGCTGCTGTTACTGCCACACCCATATTCTTGGGAACCCGGTTAGCCCAGGAAAGGCTGGCAGTCTGTAAGTTCAGAATCAAACCAAGCCGGCCAAAGGTTGGGCATACACCCTGCCTTTTCTGACCCCACTTGCACCTACTCCTGGCTAGACTGTCCATATAGGGCAAGCCATCCATCTGGGGACTGGTGCCCATCTCTCCTGTCACCTGCAGCAGTGGGACTTGCTCTGATTGAACTATGTAGCCCAGGTTGGTCTGTCTCTGCCTGCCCCTACCTCCCAAGCACCAGGGTCAAAGGTGTATGCTACCGTGCCTGGCACAATGACTTCTTATTAATCAGCTGGTCAAATATTAGGTTGGGAGTAAGCCCCTGCTTCCAGATGTTAGAGCTGGCCCCGAGGAGGTGGTGCCAAGTGCTAAGGGTGTGAAGGAATCCTGGGAGAATAGCTTGGTGATGAAGCCAATGGCCCCCAGGGTCACATGGCCTGGGTTTGAGTGCTAGCTCTGCATCTGACTGACTGAGCTTTGATTAGGTCATCTGTAAGTTAGAGGGTTGCTGCAAAGATCAAATGAGTTGGGCGTATGAAGCTTGGGGAACACCAGCACCAGTGTTTGGTGGCCATCAGTACTGCCCAGCGTCAGCTGGGACTCCAGGGGGCCTGCAGGAGGAGCACCAATTGGGGGCATGACTGGGGTTCCAAAGAGCACTTTCTTTATGGGAATAACAAACTTTTGAAGAAAGCCCACAGCAGTTGCTGATATAGACCATAGAGCAGCCTTGATGGCTTGTGCTCTGCTCCTGGACCTCGCCGAGGGCTGAAATACAGTCTGGGCACTGTTGGCCTGGGACTAGTTCACCTTTAGTCTTGGGGGCTTTCAAGGAGCAGGTTGCTAGGAAAGAAAAACCTTCAAATAAAAGTACCTACTGTGTGCTTAACTCTGTTCATGGAAAGGCGTGCCTGCTGGGTACAGAAGAAGCTGAAGGAGAAACAGAGGGATACACACTGCATAGAGAAAAGATCTTTGACAGAAGCTGTGGCCAGCCTTTAATCCCAGCACAGGGGAGGCAGAGGCAGGAGGATTTCTGTGAGTTCAAGGATAGCTTGGTCTACATAGTGCATCCTAGGACAGCCAGAGCTACATAGTGAAACCCGATCTCAAATTTAAAAAAAAAGGGGTGGTGGTGGCAAAAGGGGGGGGTGGTGGCTGGTGAGATGGCTCAGTGGTTAGGAGCACCGACTGCTCTTCCAAAGGTCCTGAGTTCAAATCCCAGCAACCACATGGTGGCTCACAACCATCCATAACAAGATCTGACGCCCTCTTCTGGAGTGTCTGAAGACAGCTACAGTGTACTCACATATAATAAAATAAAATAAATCTTTAAAAAAAAAAAAAAAGCAAGCAGCTGTGGCTTCCTCGAATGCTGGGAAAAGCCACAGAGCCACATGCAGCCTGTGTGGTGTCCGCAAAGGTGAGGATTCCCATGAGGGGAAGACCCACTTCCTTTGGGTCCTGTACAGCCCTCACCTGAGCATAGAGCTTGACTGGCAGATCGTGGGCTGGGATTTTTGTTCCACGAACTGAAACTGTGGTGGTCCATGGTGGCTCTTGAGACCACTGTGGGTTAATTTAAGACCAAGAAGAAACAATTGAGAATACCAAGTACCTAGAGGCATGTGCCCACTAAGATGCCAGGTTCTCCCATCAATCCTAGTCCACCAGAGATGAGGGCTGGGGTGCTCCTCCCACCCTGGCTGTCCTGGCTGTGGCCCCTCACCCTCTGTGTTTTTCTTTGTGGCGGGGCATGGGGCACCTCCTAGGTGTCCAGCCACATACAGGTTCTAGCTCGGAAGAAGGTTCGGGAATACCAGGTTGGCATTAAGGTACGTTGGGTGCCTAGCAGGGCCTCCGGCCCCTTTCCTGGACCTTGTCTGCCTGTTCTGCACACTGCAGGGCCTCTGCCTCGGTCAGCTCTCCAGCCCACCATACCTCTCTCTGGCCTGAGCTCTGCCCTTCCTCTCTCTCCTGTCCTTCGCTCCTTCTCTCTTCCCCTACAGGTCTGTAGTCACTTGCAGGTTCTAGCCAGGAGGAAGTCTCGGGAGATTCAGTCCAAGCTGAAGGTATGGGCCCCCTGGCTCTTGGCCTAGCCCTGCCCAGCATCCTTCTGGGCCCAGACCAGGGCTGAGGAACTGAGAGGGTCTGAGAGACACAAGTGACAGCAGTAAGTTCAAAAGCTCCCAGGTGCCCACTGTGGTGGCACCTTCACCCCAGCACTCAGAGAGAAACAGTCAGATCTGAGTTCCAGGACAGCCAGGGCTACACAGTGAGACTCTTGTCTCAAAAAAGCAACCAAGCAAGCAAACAAACAAACAAAAAACCCCAAAAGTAGTCTTCACAGGCCACACAGCCCCTGGGGACTGGACAAGCTGGTAGCCAGCGTCTGAGGACTATTCAAGCCTGCCTCTCTCCTGTGTTCCCCTTGTTCTTTTCTCCTGACTGTTGCTTGCTAATGGCCTTGGGGGCTTGAGGGAGGACATGAAGGGTGTTGGCTGGCAGCTAGGTGGGGTGGGGGGTGGGAGATGACAGTTACCAGGCTGAGAACTCCAGTCTGAGGTTCGTGACCTGCCCCCTGTTTTCCCAAGCCTATGGGGCTCACTTCAAGGATGGACACCCAGCCCCATGATCCTTTTTCTTCTTCATTGTCATCTTGCCAGGGTACCCCTGGCAAGCAGGCACTCCCTCTCCGGGTGGGGAGGGTCTCCAGCCCCCAGCAGGCATCCTCTTGGCTTCCTTGGAAACTGCCAGAGCACAAGGTGGGGGTGGGTTGCCAAAAAGCATGTCCCCTTCCCCACAGAGCCCTCAGGTGTATCTTCTAATGCTCTGTCCCTTTCTCCTTCACAGGCTATGAACCTGGTAAGTAACCCAGCACCGCTGGGGAGGGGCTTGAGAGCACACGGGCTGGAGTGCTCACCAGACCAGGTGTGCTTCTCGCCTTCAGTGTAGTTCCGTTCAGCATAGCAACCAGACCAAAGCCCCTAAACTGTGAAGTGTCTGATTACATAGAAAAAGTCACGGGGGGGTAATTGTGAGCAACCGCGTGGGATCCTCTGCTGGAGTCATGGAAGGACCTGGGCATCCAGCCTTTCAGTATATAAGGGGGATCCCAGAACCAGTTTGCAAGGGACCACAGTTCTGGGGCATAGGATAAAATGGTCAAACGGTATTGCATACTGTGGGCTGTGCCCAGAAAGGAGACAGACACCAGGAGACTGGGACCCAGAGAGGGCAGACACAAAAGCTAGAATTTCCTACCTGAAGGGCCTGGCCCAGGCCTGACATGACCACTGCCCCCAGGACCAAGTCTCCAAGGACAAAGCTCTCCAGAGCATGGCGTCCATGTCGTCTGCCCAAATCGTCTCTGCCAGCGTTCTACAGAACAAGTTCAGCCCGCCCTCCCCTCTACCCCAGGCTGTCTTCTCCTCCTCCTCAAGGGTAGGGCTGAGGTGGGCTGGGGTGGGGAGAGCAGGGCTGGGGTCGGAGGTGGGGACTGCGCTAGGGTTGGGGGGCTGGGCTTGGGGTTGGGGTGTGGCTAGGGTTTCTGGGTACTGAAGCCCTAGCTCTGTCCACAGTTCTGGAGCAGCCCCCCTCTGCTAGGACAACAGCCTGGACCTTCTCAGGAGTAAGTATTGCCTGCTTGAGTAACTGCAGTAACCTCTGGTCACCCCAGGTTCTCAGTTCTGAGACTGAGCTTTTGGGGGATGGAAAGGGAGTGTAGCCATGGGCTGTGGGATGCAGCTGGGTACCGTCTGAGTTAAACCGCAAAGGTGGAGGGCTAGCTTGTGAGCATGCGCCATGAGACAACGGATCAGGGGAGGCAGGGGAAGACCTCTAACCTGCTTTATCATCATCTGCAGCATCAAGCCCTTTGCCCAGCCTGCCTACCCCATCCAGCCTCCCTTGCCACCAGCGCTCAACAGTAAGTGCCCCACCATGCCTTCTAGCACCGGACACCTCTGGTGCCCGCCCTCCTGTTTGGGATTTGTGTCTTTGTGCTGGGGTGGGTGGCAGCTGTAGCGGTTTGAGAGGTTTCTATTCCGTGTAGAAAAAGAAAAAGACACCAAAATTTTGCCAGAATTCCAATCTAGGTGATAGTAGTTTTGTTTCTGTGTAACCACACGGAAAAATATCTCATGACTACTACCAAGATTACCTCCTTGGTATCCTTGATATCCACAAGGACTCAAGAAGACATCTTTCACACAATTGTCTGTCTGGTGTCCCTGGGTGTGGGTTTGGGGGACTCGTCCACCTATGGGTTTCAGGCAGAGATCCTTGGCTCCTTGGACCATGTTCTGGGTTTTACAGACCAATCCTGCTCTCCACCACGTGTGGGCAGATGAGTTAGAGCTTACTTTTTTAGGTTATGAGTCCCTCGCCCCACTGCCCCCAGCCGCTGCCTCAGCCACCGCCTCTGCGCCTGCATGGCAGGACCGCACCATCGCCTCCTCCCGGCTACGCCTCCTGGAGTATTCTGCCTTCATGGAAGTGCAACGGGACCCTGACACGGTAATGTGGGGATGGGGGAGTCTGGCCCGTGATCCAGCATCCAGCTCAGCGTATTAGCAGTGGGGGTCCTCCGGCCTGCAGGCTGACCCCGGTTCGGCCCTCCCCACAGTACAGCAAACACCTGTTTGTACACATCGGCCAGACAAACCCTGCCTTCTCAGACCCACCCCTGGAGGCAGTGGATGTACGACAGATCTACGACAAGTTCCCCGAGAAGAAGGGGGGGCTGAAGGAACTCTACGAGAAGGGGCCCCCGAACGCCTTCTTCCTTGTCAAGTTCTGGGTGAGGCCTCTTCTTCTAACCCCAGATGGGCAGCGTGCCCAGCTCCCTGCCTGTTCGCCCCTACTAGTGGGCCCCTGGGTGGGACCTGCAGGCCCCTGGGTAGGTGGGATGGAGGCGTGGCGTTGGGGAAGCACGTGACCACCGGTCCTCTGCAACACTCGGTACCCTCCCGCAGGCTGACCTCAACAGCACAATCCAGGAAGGCCCTGGGGCCTTCTACGGGGTCAGCTCGCAGTACAGCTCAGCCGACAGCATGACCATCAGCGTCTCCACCAAGGTGTGCTCCTTTGGCAAGCAGGTGGTAGAGAAGGTGGAGGTGAGTGGAGGCCTGGGGAGTGAGTGGCGGGCACAGTCAGGTCAATGACACGACACGCAGTCACGCTCCTTCTCGCCCCACTCTGCAGACCGAGTACGCCCGCCTGGAGAACGGCCGCTTCGTGTACCGCATCCACCGCTCACCCATGTGCGAGTACATGATCAATTTCATCCACAAACTCAAGCATCTGCCCGAGAAGTACATGATGAACAGTGTGCTGGAGAACTTCACCATCCTGCAGGTGCGGGCGGCAAGGGCGCGACTGTCCCGTGGCTCGGGGAACCGGGCTAGCCTGGAGGAGTACAGTCCGCCCAGCTGCCCGCCCTTACTGAGTCCTATTCCCTTCCTCTCTGCCCCATAGGTGGTCACAAGTCGGGACTCGCAGGAGACCCTGCTGGTCATTGCTTTTGTCTTTGAAGTCTCTACCAGCGAGCATGGGGCGCAGCACCACGTCTACAAGCTTGTCAAAGACTAGCCTGCCCTCGACCTCCACAGGATGCAAGGCGGACATCCTCCACACACCTGCCTGCCTGGTCTCCCCGTGTGGGTTGGGGGACCTAGCCCAGCCCCCCCCGTGGGTTTCAGGCTGGGACCCAGGCTGCCTCCCTGGCTCCAGCACACACGCTCCCTGCCACTGTTCTGCGCTTTACTGGAGAGAAGAGGGCTCCACGGTGGGGTGGCTTGCCTGGGCACTGAGCCACAGATGACCAGGCTCCACCTGGCCTCAAGTGACACCAGAATTGTACCACGGAGGACACCTTGGGGCTTAGTGTGTGGTTGCTGGCCCCTAGGGGAATGTGATGGGCAGGTGAGGGTTGCATTGAGACTGGGGAGTGGCAGCTTGCAAGGAGGCCCTGGTACATGGTGTCAGGTTGGGGGAGGCTGAGAAGGGCCCACACTTCTTTGTACCTTCTGGGTACCAGTCTGTTCCCAGGCCCCTTACCCAGCAAGTTTGGGTCTCCCATATCAGACAAAGTGCCAAGACGGAGGCCCACAGAAGTGGACGAAGGGAGCTGGGGCTGGTTCAGCTACCTCCCTAGCAGAGCTGCCCACGGGGTGGGGAAGGGGCTCTGCTGGGCTGAAGCCTAGACAGGGCTCTACTTCCTGTTCCCCCCAGCATACCAGCCACTAGCCCCCCACCCCTCCGTGTCCTGAAGACAGGTGGCAGGGAACAGGAGGCTGCCTCTGCCTTCTCCACATCCAGGTCCCAAGGTCACCTGGGTATTTATGAGTTTCAAATGAAGTACTGTGCCCCCCATCCAGCCCGAGCTTCCGGAAGGTTTTCACCATTGCTCAGGCCACCTCCAAACCCCACGTAGGTTTTATAACATGTATTATATATATATATTTTTTGTGTATTTTTAAAATCCAGCTGTGATGGGCTACATCATAAATGGCTCAAGGCAGGGGCCACTCAAGGCCTGGCTCCTGCTTTAAAAAAAAAATTAAAAAGCTGTTTCTGGGTCAAGACAGTTGTGCCATATGCAACCCTGTACCCTACCTAGTCAAAAACAGGTGACACATGACTGCCACCCCTCATCACTGGCATGCACCTGTGACCAGAGCTCACCTTAGTGCCTCAAGTAACAGCTACTGTGGCTTGTTAAGTGGCAAACTTAACAAGAGAGGCCTGGGATTAGCTGCTGCCAGGTGACCATGCTGGGTGCTCATGCAGGTCTTTAGATAAGAGACCTAAGAGACCTCTGTCATCCACAAGGCCTGGGGTAGTTTCAGCACTTCTCTGAGACCTATCTTCACAAGGTGATTCAAATGGACCATATATGTTCCCTGGCTGACCTGCTGAGCCTATTCATGTCCTGCCCTCACATCTACTGGTTTGTTTCCCTCCAGCCCTGGAAGCCTACCCAAGATGGGTGTTACCTGGAAGCTACAGCAGGCAGGAACTCTTATGCCCACTGCTTAAAGCCATTACTGAGCAGTCTATGGGTGTCCCCCTAAGGCCTGATAACAGCAACAGCCCCAAACAAGAAAACCACACGGAAATTAGCTTGGGAACTTCACCTAGAAAAGCCAGGTGGTTAGAGCTACCTTTCCCACCACCTGAGAAGCATTGCAGACCTCCCTCCAGCTTTGGGAGTGGCCTCACATGCCCTGCTCCCAATCACAGGCACACCAAGGCTGAGTGGCAGCAATGAGGTTTATTGGAGCATCCTAATACAGACGCTGGGGCTTGCCCATGGTGCTCTTGATGTACAGAGCCCGCACATTTTGCCAGTTTTTCTTAAGCAAGGACACCAAGAAATTGACAGCCAGATGAATGTTGTAGACTAGCTCATCATCGGTCATCTTCACGTGGCCGACAGCGACGGCCAGACACAGCACCTGCACGGACAGAAAAGGTCAGCTAGCATGTACCCTTTCCCCCAGTGACTAGCCCAGGGCCTAACTCTTTCTGGTTTCCCCACTACACATCGCCCAGACTGACCTTCTTCATCTGGAACTTGATTGTAGATTTCACCTCATCCACTTTGGCCACCATGTTTTCATTGTGTGTCAGCAGGGAGGGGAACTTGCCAGCCTTGTTTAGGCCTGGGCCCAGGATACGTGGGATCTGCTTAATCAGAGACTCGGAGGCCAAAAAGGCATCGTACTTCTTGGCTAGGAGAAGACACGGACACTCAGGACTGAGCCAAAAATAAAACCATTTTAAACAACCAACCCTTTATTTGCAACGAGAAGGCCAAGTTGCCTCCTCAGTCACCCTCAAGTCCTCACAGAGGTCTTGGACCAGGATGTCCCTGGTGTGCTGCATAGAACTGAGGGGCTGTGATGGCCCCCACCCCTTGGATTCACTGTAAGCCTGCATTTAAAGTGCCTCAAACTATGGACTGGAGAGATGGCTCAGCAGTTAAGAGTGCTGCCTTCCAGAGGTCCTGAGTTCAATTTCCAGCAGCCACATGGTGGCTCACAGCCATCTGTAATGGGATCTGTGGCCCTCATCAGCCTGCTCATATACATAAAATAAAATCTTAAGAAAAAAGCTGTCTCAAAATCTGTCAAAGGTGGACCAAGGCTAGCTACCTGAGAAGCCTCAAGCAGGCCCGGAAACCATGTCACCTGAGAACACAGCTCAGTGACAGGGCACAGTCCTGAGCACTTCTAGAGGACAACCTTAGACCCCAGTCTGGCAACATCAGTTAGACTCAGTATTACTCCAAAATGGAGATACCTCCTCCTATCTGTAAAAGCAGGCATGACAACTGCCTAGCTCACAGTGGATAGATATTCCCAAAATGTATGCGAAGACAGGGGCTACCATGGAGGCTAACACGTCGGAGACACTTGTGACCCCTCCATAGGTTGTTAACTGAAAAGGCTTGAAACCCAAACCAATAGCTGGCTATGAGTCAACTGCACACATGGGGAAGGGGGCATCAGACCGGCCCGTGGGGCATTTTCTAACTGTCGTGAAGCCCACTGTTTGCTGCCACTCCCGGGCAGGGGATCATGGGGTTGTGTTCAGCCCCAGTGAGCCCCACCTACCCAGCTTCTTGACCAACTTCTTGTTCTTGTTAAGCTTCTTGAGCGCCTCGATGTCCATGTGGGGGATATCCACGGCCTTGGCTTCATCACAGTGCTGCTGGTCCCCCAGGACGCACACCGAGAACTTGGGGCGAGGGGTAGACTTGAGCCTGCGTTTGTGGGGGATGGGGGGGAGAAGGACAGAGAACAGGTCATGCCCGACACTGGCCATCCTGCTAGATCTGAAGGCATGGCAGGGAGCGGCAAGCCTTACCCGGAGCTCTGGGTAACACTAGCCTGGCTTCTCAGGCTAGGCGGCGGGCTCGGCCGAGGCCTCCCCACGCCTCCCCTCTTGTTTTAAGACCCAGGGTGGGGGTCCGTCCAGCCAGCCTGCCCGCAGCAGGGCTCCTGAACTACCCTGGCATGTCAGTGTCCCCGTGCCCGCCTAGGGCGCGGCCAGGCCACACGGGGACACTGAGGGCTGGGTGGGGTTAGAGCGGTGCCAACCTGACGGTGCCCGAGAAACGTTTGTCCTTCTGAGGGTCGTAGTTCTTCAGGCTGATCTGCAGCTCCACCGTCTCCAGAAACCTGAGCGAGAGGGGAGCTGTGAGCCCGGGTGGCCATGGCCGGGGATGCTCGCCCTGCCCCGGGAGGGAGGCCCGCGCTCACTTGCGGCGCTTGCGCTGGTTCCCGTGCAGGACTTCCCGCACCGCCTCGTACAGGGTGTCGCGTGAGACTTTGCTGCTGTTGGGGAGAAGCGAAGGCGCTCAGGGCCGGCCATGCTGCACCCCGGGCCCGAGGACAGGCCCACGGCACGCTGGGGAAAGGCTCGCGACGCGGGGCAGCCGCCGGGAGAGCCTCCGAGACGGGCCGCGGGGCGTCCGCGGGCGTCTGGGTGCGCGGATGGCGGTGGATAGCACCCCGATAACAACCTACCTCATGGCTGCGGCTGCCGCGGAAACCGGAAAGGAAGGCAGAACGCTTCGCGCATGCGCTCAAATAGAGCTCGCGTTCTCGCGAGAGTTGCCCGTTCTCTGCACGTTCCGCGCTCAGTCGAGCCGGAGAGGCGCTGCAGTTTGCGGCCGCTGGGGGGCGCCGCCACGCGGCTGCACCGTGAGAACCGCTCTAGGAGCGGCAGGCAGTCCTGCATTGGGACAAGGCCTGAAGCCGGGCCCTGGGATCGGATTTCTCCCTGCTCTCTATCTTCTGTCTGCCCCATGATTTCCACAGTCCTCGGCAGAACCGGTCTTCGTTACAGCCTAATTTGGTGATGAGCCCCGCAGAGCCACTGGGCAGCCGCCCCCTCTAGCCGTGCATTGTGCAATGGTCCGGCCACCGCATGTGGGCAGAGGCACGGAAGACAGGAATAGCTCGAGGAAATGACCCTTGCTGAGATCTGCAGAACGGGAAAGCGCCTTGTGACTAGATTAGGATCAGATGTGCCTGGCTTAAGCGTAAGCCTCCACCTGGGAGGAGGCGCCCCCCAGTCTGTCCTGGCCATCTGTATAAACCGCCCCTGATTCAGCCTCCGGGCAAGGTGGACTTTGGACAAATGCCCCCGTCTTGTCTCAATTAGTTGGCATTTCAAACAAAGTCGTTGTTGTTACTTGACCCCGGTCTTTGCAGTTAATAGAGAGGCACCGGGTCAAGGAGCGTTTGCAGGGAGCCTCCAGATCTGGAATGACTCATTCGGAGGCATGTCACCCTCTCTGGGAACAGGTCACAGATGTGGCCAGCACCCACCATTTCCAGGGAGCAGACCTACGAATAGCTCATCTCGCCTGAGCACACACACAGCACACAGCAGGCAGGATGAAGCAGGTTCCCGCAGGGGCAGAGCAGAGCAGGCAGGTTGAAGCTGCCAATGCCACCCACACTCTAAAGGCCACCAACATGGTGAGTTGCTGACGTTTGTCTCTTAGACATTGTTCCCCTTGCTTCTGTAGTCGGCATCAGCTTGTTCTCAAAAGCCAGACCTTCTCACAGGACTGACCTCCCTCCTTCCTCGCCTCGCCTCCCTGGAACAGGGACTCAGAAGCACCCAGAAACCTCAGTTCCCCACCCACTGCAGGGCTAAGGTAGGAGGATGCTGTCATGAACTTTCTCAGGCTAATTCAGTCACATCAGTTTGGCGAATTTTTGTTTCTTGGCATAGCCCTGACTCTCTTGGAATTCACTCTGTAAACCAAGGCTGGCCTTGAAATTAGAGATCCGCCTGCCTCGATCTCCTGAGTTCCAGGATTAAAGGCCTGTGCCACCGTGCCCAGCTGTGTGCTACTTTTTGAGTGAGGTGCTGTGGAAATACAGATGTCACACAGGGGTGCAGCAGGCACCCTGTGTCTTTTCAGCCCATGGTGGGTTAGACAGCCCTCAGATCCCAGTCCAAACCTTCACTGCAGCTGAAGACAGAGTTCAGAGTCCTAGCAGGCCTAAGACTCCAAGCTCAGCATGAAAACAAAAGTTATGGGTCCCAAGCCCACCCTTGCCCTCAGTGTAGCCCTTGACACTCAACAGGCAGCTCTGACAGACCTGCTGTGATGGGAGGGGTGGGGGGCAGGTGAAGGAGTGAAGGGGGTTCTGTCAGATACGCATATATCTGACATGCGTATGTTTGTACACGTTTGTGCTGTGCATGCACGAGCACTCTGAGTTGCAAACATGCCAACACACACACACACACACACACACACACACACACACACAGGGTCAGAGGTCAATCTCAGGTGCCAGTCCCTGCCTTCCATTTTGTCTCCAGCTAAGCTGGCCCTGCAGCTTTGGGGTACTCTCCTGCCCCCACCTCCAGCCATCTCAGCCACACCCACAAACTTTTTTGAGACAGGGTCTCTCTCACATAGCTTAGGCTGGCCTTGAATTCTGTGCAGTTGAAGATGACCTTGAATTCCTGATTCTCCTAGCTCTGCCTGAGGGCTGGGATGACAGAGCTGAGCCACCAAGCCTGGATGGACTGTCTTCTTTTTATTAAAACTGTTACAAAATTACTCAGTTCAGAAACAAAACAGAGGAGGTCACAACATATACCTGAGCACAAAAGGCTCACACTGAAAGGCCAGCTTTTCTGCCCACCTCCCACTCATCCTCCACCACCCCTGTATACTGATGTTGTCAGAAGTGGTACCCAGGGCCTCCTCTCTGCTCTTTGTGGAGTCAACATGGCCCCTGCAGAGCCTGGGGTGTTGGGCAAGAGGCAGCTGACTGCTGAGATGGCTGTGTTCTGCGACAAGTGGTCAGGGCGGTGTGTCCTTGTGTATGGTCAATGGGTCACATGTCTCAACGCTGCCTGCAGGGCCTTCTTCAGGAAGGTGGCGTTGGGCTCTAGGGCCACAGCCAGGTCCAGGCTCTGCTGCTCTGTGATCTGGGGAGGAGGAGTCAGGTCAGGACTTCAGCAGCCCATCTCCCGTCTACTCAACACGCTATGGGGAGAGAGGAAGGAAGCGAGGACAGGCTCCCGGGCATCTGAACCTTTCTGCCCCTTGTGGTGGAGCAAGAACCAGGAGGGCCTGGAGTTCTATGAGCAGTGGAGCTCAGAGCCAGCCAGCCCCACTGATAGATGAGCTTCAGGTGTGTCTGACTCAGCACCCAAGACCCTCCCAGGCTACAGAGGAGGAGAGGGGTTTCCAGGCACGCCTCAGACCCTGCTCTCTCTCCCTGGCCTGTTCCTATGCCCTCTACGGGGCTCAGGTACCCCCCCCCATTCTCCAACCCCCACTCCCCAAAGAAGACAGGGGCAAAGTCCTTCCCCATCTGCAGGTCCTGATGCCTCTGGAGGACGGCCCTTCTTCCGGGATCCAGAGAGGTCTGTGGAGAACCCAGGGGCCCCAGAACAGCACACAGAGGTTGTGATTCCACTCTCCTGGGTTCATGGGGTCAACAAATTACCTGCATGATGGCCAATTTTGGCTGTCAACCTGACATGGCTGGGTGAAGAGGGAACCTCATCTGAGGAACTACTGCCATCACACTGTGGCCTCTGGGGCATTCTTGTGTTGCTGGACAACATGAGTGCTCAGCCTACAGTGGGCAGTGCTAGCCCTGACTAGGGGGCCCTGGATTATATAAATCAGCAAGCTGAGCCCAGCATAGTGGCCCAGCCTTTAATCCCACCACTCAGGAGGCAAAGGCAGGATGGTCTCTGAGTTTGAGGCCAACTAGGTCAACATAGGGCATTCAGGCTAGCCTGGTCTCCATAGAGATCAGGCTAACCAAAGATACAGAGGAAGCAGGAAGCCCTAGGCCCTTTCTCCAGCACTGCATAAGCCAAGTCATAGTAGGGTACCCATTAACCCTAGCACTCAGGAGCTGGAGACAGGAGGATCAGATGTTCAAGGTCACCTGGGCTGCATAGCAAATTCAAGGCCACCCTGATCTTGTCTATTTTATGTTCAATAGTACTTGTCTGTATGTCTGTCTATGTGCAAGTTTCAGAAGCCCTGGAACTAGAGTTATAGACAGTTGTGAGCTGCCGTGTGGTTGCTGGGAATTGAACTCAGGACCTCTGGAAGAACAGTCAGTGCTCTTAACTGCTGAGCTACCTCTCTAGCCTGAGATCTTGTCAAAATGAAGAGCTCCCTGACCCATGACCATGCAGGGCCTTCTAGGACAGGACGCTAGGCCTGGGCCAGTGAGGTGGCTCAGAGGGCGAAGGCGCTTGCTGCCAAGCTTGGCTACCTGGGTTTGATCCTGGGACCGACACAGTCAAGCTTCTCAAAGTTGTCCTCCGGCCCCTACATGTGCACACGCAAAATACATAAACTTAAATGCAATTTTAAACATTAGAATCAGGGGCTGAGAGATGGCTCAGCGGTTAAAAACCACTGACTGCTCTCCCAAAGGTCCAGAGTTCAATTCCCAGCAACCACATGGTGGCTCACAACCATCTGTAATGAGATCTGATGGCCTCTTCTGGTGTGTCTGAAGACAGTTGTAGGGTACTCATATAAATAAAATACATCTTTAAAAAAAAAAAAAGGCTGGGCAGTGGTGGTGCACGCCTTTAATCCCTGCACTTGGGAGGCAGAGGCAGGCAGATTTCTGAGTTCGATTTGAGGCCAGCCTGGTCTACAACAGTGTGAGTTCCAGGACAGCCAGGGCTATACAGAGAAACCGTGTCTCGAAAAAACAAACAAAAAAAATTAAATTGAATAAAAAAAAAAATAGAATCAGGGGCCGAGAGACGGTCCCACATTTAACATCACTTGCTGCTCCTCTAGGGAAACCAGATTTGGTTCCCAGCACCCACATGGTGGCTCACAACTGTCTGTAACTGCAGTTTCAGGTAATCTGGTGCCCTCTTCTGGCCTCCACTGGCACTGACTGCACGTGGTACACAGATACATGTTAGAGAGAGAGAGAGAGAGAGAGAGAGATATCGCACCCACACACAGATATATAAAGGAAAAAAAGAGGGGGGCTGGAGAGATGGCTCAGCCGTTAAGAGCACTGACTATTCTTCCAGAGGTCCAGAGTTCAAATCCCAGCAACCACATGGTGGCTCACAACCATCTGTAATGAGATCTAGCACCCTCTTCTGGTGTGTCTGAAGACAGCGACAGTGTACTCACATAAAATAAATAAATTAAAATGGAAAAAAAAAAAACTTTTGGAATTAGAACTAAATCCAGTGTGTTTGTGTGACCTGTGACCCCAGTGCTGGAGTTAGGAGACAGGAGACCCCCCCCCCCCAGGCTCACTGCTCAGTCAGCCAGGCCAGGCAGAGAGCTCCAGGTTTGGTGGGAAACCATGTCTGTACAATGGAGCTGCTACACAGACACTGTGGCATAAGACAGGAGCCCCAGAAGAACTTGAGGCTGAGGCAGCAGGAGCTAACAGTGTCTGAGGGCTGATGCACAGGACAGGCTAGGAACGCACAGCCTCAGAGGGCTTTGCACAGGGCTTGAGCTGCCACGAGGAAGTCGTAGCAGGCTCGCCCCAGCCGCTGCTGGCTCTCACACTGCTAGCTCCTGGCTCCAAGGATCCCCAATGTCAGTCCTGGCTCATGCTGTATCTCTTGCCATGAACAGCTCGCCAACAACTCCAGCCTGTGGCCATCAATGTGTTCTTGGTGTTTGGGATGGGAGTGAACCTCTCATATAAAATGGACTGGCCTGGAGTTTGCTATGTGCAGAGCTTGGCTTTTTAAAAAAAGAGAAAAGAGAGCCTCGTGTATTCAAGGCTGGCCTTGAACTTCTAATCTTCTTGTCTCCAGCTCCTCAGAGCTGGGATGTTATGTGCACCCCCAAACCCCACATCCAATTTACAAAGTAAAAGGAGTTGAGCCCAGGCTTATGTCTAAGCTAGACATACACGCTGCTACATCCTTAGCCCTCCCCACTTTTTATTATTTTTTTTTTATATTTTTTTTAAAGATTTTTTATTACATGTAAGTACACTGTAGCTGTCTTCAGACTCTCCAGAAGAGGGCGCCAGATCCCATTACGGATGGTTGTGAGCCACCATGTGGTTGCTGGGATTTGAACTCTGGACCTTCAGAAGAGCAGTCGGGTGCTCTTACCCACTGAGCCATCTCACCAGCCCCCCACTTTTTATTATTATTGTTACCAATTTTTTTGTTTGTTTGTTTTTCGAGACAAGGTTTCTCTGTATAACCCTGGCTGTTCTGTTCAGCTCAAGGGGAACTCCCCAATGCCCCACATACTACCAGCAGAGGTCCTGGCTGGGTGAGCCCCCGTCGACACTCACACTGGCCTGGTACTTGGTCATCACCGTCAGCATCAGCTTGGCATAGGCCATGGAGGTAGTGGCTGCTGGTCCCTCTTTGCAGAGTCTCTGCACCAAGACACTGAACACCTCAGGGGTCATCTCTACCTGCATGCATTGGGACATGGGACAGCGTCACAGGACAGCGTCTACCCTAAGCTGTCCATCTCCTAGCAGGTAGCTGAACAGAGTGCTCTATAATGTTCCTCCACAAACCTCACTATTGAAGTCTTGGTCCCAGGGCAAGGTACTGGGAGGTGGGGTCTGTCTAAAGGGGACGGTGGTAGCCTGGCCCTGTTCTCTCTCTGCTTGCCGGCTGCCATCACCAGAGCAGTCACAAACTCCTTCCACCACGATGGTGCCTCATACAGGTCTAGGAGCAATGGAGCCAACACCAGAGGGAAGCCTCTGACCTGCGGACGCAGCCAGCCTTTCTTCCTGCTCTTTCCCTCAGGCAGTTTGTCTCAGTAAGAGAAAGCTAACACACAGCTGTCTCCACAGCTGGACAACAGAGCCCAGCTGAAGGCTGAGAAGAGATTACTGAGCTGGCATGAGTCGGCAGCTACAGGTCTCACAGAAGAGTAACTGCCCTTGCAAAGGTTCAGTCAGGGCCACGGGGAGGCAGCGACTCTCGCCTGCTGCAGTAGATACTGAAGCCAGGCCAGGGTGAGGTTCTGAGGGGCACTGCCAGCTCTTCAGGCTAACGAAGGACCACTAGCACCAGGTGGCAGTCAGCATGTCACACGCGCCATCTTGAAATCTCCCCACACTGTTGTCTCGACTCTCAGATAAGGAGACCTGGGCATGATCGGACACAGCCAATCCCCTGTGAAGCTCCATCAGCATCTGCCAACTTGATGGATTTAGAATCACCATAGAAACACATCTCCCTCAGCCTTCCACCATGACAGGCTGTACCCTTAAACTGGGAGCCAAAACCAAGCCTTCCTTCTTCAGGTTGATTTTGTGAGCTATTTTTATCACAGCAAGGAGTAATTACTCAATTACCTAAGATGCAAACATGGGAGAAGCCAGGAATGGTGTGGTTCACCAATAATCTGAGGACTTGGGGCAGGAGCCCAAGGTCAGGTTTCTATATATTGAGGTTCAAGAGCAGCCTGGACTACTTGAGAACCTGTCTCAAATAATAATAATGATGACAATAATAATATAATGATGGAGAATTTTAGGTGGTAAGATAGGAAAATGCTAATATACCACTGTAAGAGAGCAGGGCTGGGGCTGGGGCTCTGTTGATGGAGCCCATGACTGGCATGCATGGAGCCCTGGGTTCAGTATCTAGTATCGCATAAAATATGGCATGGTGACACATAGCATGTACAGAGTCCTAAGCTCAAACTCTAGGTGGACACACAAAAAGCAGGTACACTGGGCCCAGGACTGGTGAACCTCAGCCCCCGTGAGAAGCAAGGAAGACCAGTTTAAGGCCTGCTGTCTAAGCAGCCAATGTGAGTGTTGCCCTAACTGGGTGGTGTTTCTCTGAAACAGTGAGAGCTGAGCGTCAGGCCGGGGAGTCAGATGCCTGGGACAGTCAGGGGGAACATTTTGCTTAGCTCCTGTTGAGTTTTTAAAGACTCTAACCTCGTGTGTTGGTGCACACCTGTAGTCCTAGCATGAAGAATGACCAGGAAGTTCAAGGTCACCCTCCAGCACACAGGGATTCTAGGCCAGCCTAGGCCACATGATAGAGAAGCGGAGACGCCAGTCCCAAGGCAGGTGCTACTAAAAGTCAGGGCTAGGTGACCAGGGGTCAGCTTTCTGTCCCTGCCTGCATCTGCAGGGCCTTCTGCAGTGACACAGGTATAAGACAGTGGCCTGCTTGTCTGACCCCGAAACCCGGAGCCCTCAAAGGAGCATACTCACTTGCCGTTCCAGGAGCGTCTGCAACACCAGGAACGAGGTCTCTTCTCTCCAGGCCAGCTCCAGGACCTGCCTGCACAGAAGACACCTGGTAAGGCCTGTCCCCAAAGCCACTCGGGGTCCACAGTAGAACAGCGCCAGCCTTACCCTAGCAGCTGCAGACCCCAGAACCATCCTGGGTTTGACCTCAGGCTTTATCACCAACTGTCTTTTTTTTTTTTTTTTTTTTTTGCGCTGAGTATGGAAGCCACATTGGCTCTGAAGCTAAGTGATCAGTGAGCGGCTGGCATTATTTGAGGCTACTACCCCACCCCACTATGGTTTGTGTTATATCACACACACACATATATATACACACATATTTATACACACACATACACACATATATATACACACATACACACCAGAAGAGGGCATCAGATCTCATTACAGATGGTTGTGAGCCACCAAGTGGTTTCTGGGAATTGAACTCAGGACCTCTGGAAGAACAGTCAGTGGTCTTAACTGCTGAGTCATCTCTCCAGGCACCGCACACACATACCCCGTTTTTGTTTTGTTTGTTTGTTTGTTTTTTCCCTTTGAAAGACTCACAACTATGTGTTCTAACACTCAGAAGACAGAGGCAGACGGATCTCTGAGTTCAAGGCCAGCCTGGTCTACAGAGTGAGTTCTAGGACAGCCAAGGTTACACAGAAAAACCCTGTCTTGGAAAACCAAAAAGGATCTACTTTGTAGCACAGGCTGGCCTGGAACTCAAAGCAATCCTCCTGCCTCACTTTGTCCCGAGTGCTGAGATTTGACACACGAACCATCAAGCCTGGCTCTAAGCAGCATCTCTAGTCTATGTCTGGCTGTGAGATCTTTTTACTATTAATTTCAGCTGCACTCATCCAGGGTCCACCGCGTGGACTCAGTCCACCGTTAGTTACTCAGTGAGTCATCTCTCCAGCCTGACTTTGTGTTTTGTTTTTAAGATTTTTATTCTTTTTGATTATGTGCGGTTGTGTGTGTCACCTAAGTTCAGGTAACGGGGAAGGCAATGAGTGTCAGAGGCCCTGGAGCTAAAGTTACAAGCAGCTGTGAGCCGCCGGACGTGGGTGCTGGGAAGCAAACTTGGCTCTTCTGTAAGGACAGCATACTCTTTTTTCTTTTTTTTTAAAAAGATTTATTCTTTCGGCCGCCGCAGCCATCTTCCAGTAACTCACCAAAATGACGAACACAAAGGGAAAGAGGAGAGGCACCCGGTATATGTTCTCTAGGCCTTTTAGGAAACATGGCGTTGTTCCTTTGGCCACATACATGCGAATCTACAAGAAGGGTGATATTGTAGACATCAAGGGGATGGGCACTGTTCAAAAAGGAATGCCCCATAAGTGCTACCACGGCAAAACCGGAAGAGTCTACAATGTCACCCAGCATGCCGTGGGCATCATTGTCAACAAGCAGGTTAAGGGCAAAGTTCTGGCCAAGAGGATCAATGTGCGGATTGAGCGCATCAAGCACTCAAAGAGCAGAGACAGCTTCCTGAAGCGGGTGAAGGAGAACGACCAGAAGAAAAAGGAAGCCAAAGAGAAGGGCACCTGGGTGCAGCTGAAGCGCCAGCCTGCGCCACCCAGAGAAGCACACTTTGTGAGGACTAACAGAAAAGAGCCTGAGCTGTTGGAGCCCATTCCATACGAATTCATGGCCTAATTGTACACAAAGAAATAAAATACCAGCACCAGGAAAAAAAAAAATAAATAAATAAAAAGATTTATTTATAATATATAAGTACAGTGTAGCTGTTATCAGACACCCCAGAAGAGGGCGTCAGATCTCATTACAGATGGCTGTGAGCCACCATGTGGTTGCTGGGATTTGAACTCAGGACCTTCAGAAGAGCAGTCATTGTTCTTACCCCCTGAGATCTCTCCAGCCCCTCATAGCACACTCTTTTTTCTTTTAAGATTTATTTATTTATTATATCTAAGTACACTGTAGCTGTCTTCAGACACCCCAGAAGAGGGTGCCAGATCTCATTACGGATGGTTGCGAGCCACCATGTGGTTGCTGGGAATTGAACTCAGGACCTTCGGAAGAGCAGCCAGTGTGCTCTTACCCGCTGAGCCATCTCTCCAGCCCCCTGATAGCACACTCTTAACTGTTGTCTCCCTAGCTCCTATATCTATGTTTAGGAAACAATGTACCCCAGGCTGGCCCCAAACTTGCCATGCAGTCAGGCTTAGTCTTAAACTCTTGACCCTCCTGCCGCTACTTCCCATGGATAAGACTTCAGGCTTACACCACTAATGCCCAGCCATTTGATTTTACTGCCTAAATTTAATCCCGATTTTGAGCACTTACACACTAGAAATATTACATGAATCTCAGTGTTGAGACGCATATGTGCTACACACGTGCTCTCCCACTGAGCAACACCAAGTACCTTGGATGCCTGGTTTTCTGTGAATTCACGGTATGTACCACACAGACTACCTCGAAAACCCCCACAGAGGGACTACTAGGCTCAGAGACAAGAGTGAGTTCAGGCTTGTGTGCCTTGTAATCCCAGCACATGGGAGGAAGATGGTGGGAGTTCAAGGCTAGCCTCAGCTATGAAGTTATGCTCAAGGCCAGTCTGGGCTACATGAAACCCTGCTTTGAAAATAAATAAATAAGCCAAGTGTGGTGGCGCACGCCTTTAGTCCCAGAACTTGGGAGGCAGAGGCGGGCAGATTTCTGAGTTTGAGGCCAGCCTGGTCTACAAAGTAAGTTCCAGGACAGCCAGGGATACACAGAGAAACCCTGTCTCGAAAAACCAAAATAAATAAATAAATAGATAAAATAAACACAAACAAGCTTGAGTTAATAAACAAGGCCAGGATTGAACTCACGTCTGACTCTAACAACGCTCTTATCCTGGCTAAGCTGAGCTACTTCTTAGAGGGACCACACCCAGAAAAACTGGGGAAGATGCCCGGCATACCACCCAACATGGGCCCAGAGGAAAGGCCACCAGGCAGGTTTAAGATCCCAGTGTCACGGTGAGCATGCGTACTTGTGTGTGCGCGGTGCTGGGGGTGAAACCATGGCCTCACACAGGCTTGGCCTGGGCAGAAAGTGGAGTGGGGTTAGCTTTGAAGTCTGCACACTCACCCCAAAATCTGGACCTGCATGTCTGGCTCCAGGGACTCATCCTTTATGAGGGAACACAGTAACTCGGTCTGCGCAGGACCTGGGCCAGACACAGGAGAGGAGAGAGGGCTGGGGAAGGCAGGGGAAGGCTGCCAGGGTCAGGATGCCCGCTGTCGGGCAAGTTACTCACTGAAGCCCTTACTCCCAGCAGGTCCCTTGAGATGAAGTGCGCTGGGCACAAAGGGTTGGGCTGGAGCTGGTTCTGCACGCACCTACATGTGGGTCCTGGAGCAAGGGACAGAGGACAGCCCTGCAGATGGCGTAGGTGTACTTTACACAGAAGGAGACGAGGGCCACTCTGAGAAGCCTGGAGGCAGAAGACGGCAGGTAGCGGATCTAGTCACAAGGGAGAATCACAAGTCACAGGGTCACATCTTCCCTTTAGGATTGTTTATCTCACACACATTTCAGATAGCAGGCTATGTTTCATAGGAAAACCCAAGTGTCTGTAGGATCACAGCGGCTCCCAAACCTGAAAGCCCCACCTGGGGCCCAGGCGGTAAGTTGTTACATTTGTAACAACATACAGCCAGAAGCCCAACCCTCTACCCCTCTTCCAACCTCTTCCTTAGGACTCTAAGGATTCTCATTATTCCCATCCCATTGTTCCCATTGACCCCCTGTGCCCACCCGGTCAAGAAAGAGGCTCCTGGCCAGCACAGAGGCATTGCTGAGGCTGAGAGCTGGTGTGAGACCCAGCAGGTGGCTGCAGAGCTGCAGGAGACCTCCATCAGGGAGCTGGGGTAGCTGTAGTTCCCTGCACAGCAACTCCATCTGGGTGGGGGGAACACCGAAGACACTCAGCTGCCTCTGCCACGCTACAAGCCCAGTGGGCAATTGAAAGCCAGGCAGGGATAAGAGGGGAGAGGAGGAGGGAACACGGCTCAGAGCAGGGAGAAACGTGACAGTGGGAGGAGCTTGGAGAGGTGGAGAATGCAAGCCCCTCCCCTGAGCTTCAGGGGAGGCGTGGAAACAGTCAGGTGTAGGGGTGACCTCAGGGCAGGGCCTGTCTCACCTCGCTGGGACTACATTCATGAAGAAACTGCAGGTCCGCTAGGGGTTCCTCCTGCCCCTCCAGCCCCTGGGGAGGCAAATCCTACATAAGGGCCAGCAGAGTCCTTGTGACAGGTCACAGAGGCTACTCTTGAAAGGCACTCCCAGAGGAGAACATCTTGGGGGATGATGGCCTATCCAAGCGTGGCCCTGGAGTGCCTGTCAGATCTCTGTCCTCCCCAGCCCCGTGCCGGGGTCCATGATCTGGGGCTTCCCTGGGCACAGCTACGGTACAGAGAGAAGCCAGAAGGAGGGCTGTGGTGGACTGGGAGAGCCTGTCACCTCCTGGAAGGCCTTCAGCAGCAGCTGCAGCCTGGGCACCTGGTCCTGTGGAAGAGAGTGCAGTCATGGAAAATTTGTGGTGCAGCAGGCCCTCTCAGCTCCCTCTGTGGGAAACACCCCGAAACACCCCAGGCAAGCACTGGGGAATGGGGCCCAGCACCCACACTAGGCTGCTCACAATCTCCAATCCCTGTAACTCTAGCTCTGGAAGCCCCGACGCCCTCTTCTGGCCTCCATTGGCATGACACGGGTGTGGTACACACAAGGACAAGCAGGCACACACATAAGCTAAATAAAACTTCTAAAGGGGGTGTGGGGCACACCACTGGGAGCTGACAGGCAAAGGCAATTCAGAAGCAGGTATGGGCCGCCTCCACCTAGATGCCTAGAGCAGCCTATGTGAAGCCCGGCCCACCACTGTCTTCTCTACACCCAGCCTCAATGGGGTAGGTAGACCCTGGATGAGCGGACAGGCTCTTGATATGACTCACAGAGCCAGGCAGAGCAGCAGGAACTGAACCCACACCCTAGCCCGTCAGGACAGGTGCTTCCCGATCCTAGTAATTCCCTCCAGTTTGGGAAGGGGAAGCCCACAACCCACCCCTTATCCCTGGCCCATGGATTACAGAGAGGTCCCTGCTGGAAGCTGTGTCTCATCCAGCTTTCACCATTACCCGGAAGTACCAGCTTCCCAAGCACACCATACCTGGACAACTTTGGGCAACTCCACACTCTCAGCGGGACCCTTGGGACCCTCCACGCCAGGGCCAGTCTCCGGAGCCTGGGCTTCAGTGTCAGGCAACACGCCTCCTGCATCTGGTGGGGATCCCAGTGACTCCAGAGTGGGTCTCTCTTCCGGTTCCTTTCCTCCCACCTCCTCCTCACAGCCCCGGAACCTTTTAGGGGATCTCTCTGACTCAGGGCTGGCAGCCTCTTCTGGCTCTTTCGTCCGTTTCCCGCAAAGCTGTGAGAGTCTGTCCTCTTGTTCAGGATCTGGAGCCTGGGCCAGTTTCAGCCCCCTCCCGCCTTGGCCCAGCCGCCCACACAGGTCCCGGAGCTGTGACTGACAGCTTCTGGTCAATGGAGAAGACCCCTCCACAGCCGCTCCAACCCCCACATCCCTTCGCAGCAGCTCCCCCAGGGCATGGAGCCAGGCATCAGGGGTAGAAGATGTGTCCTGATGGTGGAGCTGCAGCACAGAGTGGAGTCCGCTTTCAGGTAAGGACGGTAGGAGAGCCAGCAGCAGGGACAGCAGGTTCTTCCTGCAGACCCCAGGCAGCCGGAGCAACAGTGGGACCCTAAGAACAAAAGATTTTTGTTGTCTGAGTTGAGGGGCAGGGGGGGAGGCTCACTATGTAATCCAGGCTGGTCTTGACCCCTCAAATCACCTGCCTTAGCACCCTAAGTGCTGATCACAGGCATGTACCACCATACTGGTTGGGGCAGACTGGCTCTGGAGTTGAACACTGTGGCAGGCAACAGGTAGGGACTGGATGGCGGGACCTTACAGAGCTGCCGAGGGTAGGTGGCCAGGTCTGGTGGCACATACCTTTAATCCCAGCATTGCAAAGCTAAGGTAGACAGATCTCTATGGATTTGAGGCCAGTCAGAGCTAAACAATGAGACTCTGTCTCCAAAACAAAACAAGCAGGAGTCGCTGAGGATGGAGTGGTCAGGGACCCCTGCACCAGAAAGGGCTTCACAGAGCAAGTGGGCCAGGAAGCAGAAAGAACCCCACAACAACCCTTCATCCCACCTTTACTGCTCCTAAGGGGCCGGCTGCTGCAAACAGCTGGCATATCCTCTTTCAACCCTGGCCTCCAGAGCTTCCCCAGGGTCCCACGACTTTAGCTCTCTAGGATTCTACTGAGGTAGCCAGTGTGACCTGAACCAAGTGACCATGTCTTCAAGCCTCCCCCTGTGTCAGGGCCATTATCACACAGAGGTGCCTGGCATGTGAGGATAATAGAGAAATATCGCTCTGTATACCATGCTGGCCTCAAACTCACAAGAGATCTGTTAGCCTCTAGTTTTCTTGGCCTGTGCAGTCTTGGTTTCCAAATTGAAACAATCCTCCTGTCTCAGCTTCCTGATTGCTGAAATCAGACCCTACACTGTATGACTTGTTTTTGTTTTTTGTTTTTTTCCAGACAGGGTTTCTCTGTATAGCCCTGGCTGTCCTAGAACTCACTTTGTAGACCAGACTGACTCAGAAATCCTCCTGTCTCTGCCTCCCGAGCGCTGGGATTAAAGGTGTGCGCCACCACGCCCGGCATGACCTGTATATTTAACACAGGTGTCCACTTGACAAGAACATCTGTATTGGAGATACATTATTTGTTGATTTGACGGGGTCTATGTTGTCCTGGGTGGTCTTGAACTTGAAGATCCTCATGCCTCTGCCTACCGGGTAGTGCTATTACCAGCGTGCACCACTACACCACGCCTTTTATTCTTCTTAGGACAGAGTCTCACCCTGTTGCCCTGGAACTCAAGAGACATGCTCGCCTTTGCCTCCCGAATGCTGGAGTTAAAGCCATGCACCAGCAGCTCAGCAACTGGAGATGGAAGCAAGCACACAAACTCAGTCTGCACTTAGAATTCTGCCTGACAAAATGCGTGTCTCAGCCCAGTGTTGGCACGCGCACTTGTAATCCTGTCACCGAGGATATGGCTGCCGGAGTTCGAGGCTAACCTGGGCTAGATGGAACCCTGCCTCAACTACACAAATAAGCAGGGGGAAGGCGGCGGGGGCCACGGGCGGGGACTCACAGCTCCAGGCGGCCGTCGGGGCCCCGCACCTCGGGCTCTACGTGGCCCAGCGCCTCCAGGAAGCCATCCCAAGGGAAGTGCTCCGCGCGGCGGCCGAGGGCGCGCAGAACCCCAAGCCCGCGCCGCGCACCCTCAGGCCCTGCCTGTAGCGCCTGAAGCAGGAGGCGGGCAGGGGCCTCCAGGGTCGCCCAGGGCGCCGCTCCGGCCGAGGCTACGGTGTCCGACACCGGCGTCGCCAGCGCAGAGCGAACGCGGGGCGGCGGCCAGGACACGCGGGATCGGAACGCCACTCCAGCCGCACAAATCTCCCCGGGCCAAGGAAACTCGGAGCATCCAGTATAGCCTGAAGGGGCGGGACCTAGCGAGCGGAGCGGGGCCGGAAGGGACGTGATCATCGGGAGGGGGCGGGACCATCAACTAACCAGACCTGTAAGAGAGCGTCAAGGAGAGGGGCGGAGCGGGGGCGGAGCGAGGGCATCAGGAAGCAACTTAACTCCCTGCAAAGTACGAGAAGCCCGCGAAGGGGCGGGGCCGGTACCAGTGTCTGTAGCCAATCTGATCCGCGCTTGATGGAGCGGCTGTACTATACTGCTGCCTAATCTTAGTCCTTCTCCACGTCTTTTTTTTGTTTGTTTGTTTGTTTTTCGAGACAGGGTTTCTCTGTGGTGTAGCCCTGGCTGTCCTGGAACTCACTTTGTAGACCAGGCTGGCCTCGAACTCAGAAATCCGCCTGCCTCTGCCTCCCGAGCGCTGGGATTAAAGGCGTGCGCCACCACGCCCGGCTACTCCACGTCTTTTAAAAATGTTTCTTTTCAAAAATTATTTTATGCGTAGGGGTGATTTGCTTGTATATATGTAAATGCACCATGTCTAGTGCCCGCGGAGGCCAGAAGAGGGCGTGGGATGTCCTGGGACTGGAGTTAGCGGCTGTAAATTTACACGTGGGATCCTCTGCAAGAGCAGCTAATACTCTTAACCGCTGAGCCATCATCCCTCCAACTCCGTTTCCACTTTGCTTTTTCTGTGTGTATGTGTGTGTGCCTGTGTGTATATATATGTATGTGGGCCACATGTGTGCAGGAGCCCTGGAAGGTCAGAAGAGAAAGTCAAAATCTTTGAAACTTGAGTTAGGCAGTTGAGACTGCACGCGCATGCTTAGAAACCCCAGCACAATTAGCACTCTTAACCACTAAGCCATCTCTCTAGTTCCTATCCTTTTACATTTCTGTTTTTACTCATGTGTATGGGGCGTATGTGTATGTGTGGCTGGGAAATATCTCTATGTGTATATAGTATGTATGTGTTCTGAACCTTAGTCCTCTGTGAGATAGCAATATGGCCTCTTAACTGATAAGACATCTCCCCAGCCACAAATTATCAAATATTTTGACTGTGACAGTTACTTTCAGGAAGAAAAAAAAAAAAAGGAGATAAATTGAAATGCCTTATAATAGGATGACCAGGCAAAATGAACCCGATAAGGTGCAAGTCAGGGAGTCTGTAGGGAGGTCGCTACAGGAAGAGAAGAAACAGGGCAACGGCCCTGGTGCTGCAGGGTGGCTGGAGAGACCAACAGGCTTGAGGTCACACAGAGGACATTGGCTTTCTACTCTTGACTATCATGGGAACCCATGGCAGCATTTTTGAGCTGATTTTGATCTAAGCCAAACTATTTATTTCAAAAGAATGAGTTGGAAAAGGTAAGGTCTTTACTGCTTCACAAAGTGGGAGAAAAGGCAAAAAGACAAAAAAAAAAAAAAAAAAAGAAAAGAAAAGAAAGAAAGAAAAAGAAAATGCCTTCTTCTAGTAACCTCCTTTCTCCAGTAAGTAGACTGAAGCAGATTCCCAGGTGTTCCACAGAGGAGCTGTGGCAGATGTGGACCCTAAGAAGTACAGCTGGGACCTCCCCCAAGCCTCAACCAGGACCTCGCTGCCTAAGGCTTCGCATTTGAGTCATCTAGGTAGAAGTGGGGCAGAGTTCTAAACCTGGTTTAGGTTTCCACATTCAGAGAAGTCCAGGACGATATCCTCACCCCCCTGAGGAATGTACAGCGCAGTCCCCCAGAGGTCAAGAAAAGCAGATGGTCCCTGGGGACAGGGCCTAAAAATGAACAGTCTTCAGACAGCTTGGAACAGCTCAGTTATATCTTATTGATTTTTCTACCAAAATCCTACAAAACAGTAAAGTTTTAAAAAAATATATCAAAGACTTGTAAAGCAAGTAAGAACCTTTCTTCACTGTGGTCCTCTCCTCATCCCGACACCCACGCCTCCCCCTCCCCTACCCCAGGCTGGGAAACTTCAGCTCACAGAGGAGGAGGTGGAGGGTTTGAAGCAAAGCCCCAAGGGATTACCAGTCACCACTAAAATTTCTCACCCAGCAGGTCCCTTCCTCCTCTCCCCTCCCCTCCCTTCGCCTCCCCTCCTCTTTCTTTCTTTCTTTCTTTCTTTCTTTCTTTCTTTCTTTCTTTCTTTCTTTCTTTCATTCTTTCTTAATATTTATTTCATGTATATGAGTACACTGTAGCTGTCTTCAGACACACCAGAAGAGGGCATCAGATCCCATTACAGATGGTTGTGAGCCACCATGTGGTTGCTGGGAATGGAACTCAGGATCTCAGAAAGAGCAGTCAGTGCTTTTTTTGTTTGTTTGTTTGTTTGTTTTTATTTTTTTAATGCATGAGTGCTCTACTGTATATACATCTGAAGGCCAGAAGAGGGCATCAGATCCCTTCCTAGATGGTTATTAGCCACCATGTAGTTGCTGGGAATTTAACTCAGGACCTCTGGAAGAAGGGACAGTGCTTCTAACTGCTGAGCCATCTCTTCAGCCCCCAGTCAATACTTTTTTTTTTTTTTTTTTTTGGTGTTTTGAGACAGGGTTTCTCTGTGTAGCCCTGGCTGTCCTGGAACTCACTCTGTAGACAAGGCTGGCCTTGAACTCAGAAATCAGCCTGCCTCTGCCTCCCAAGTGCTAGGATTAAAGGTGTGTGCCACCATGTCCGGCTCTAGGGTTTGTTTTTGTTGTTGTTGCCCAGTCAGTACTCTTTTTATTTATTTATTTATTTATTTATTTATTTATTTATTTATTATATGTAAGTACACTGTAGCTGTCTTCAGACACTCCAGAAGAGGGCGCCAGATCTCGTTACGGATGGTTGTGAGCCACCATGTGGTTGCTGGGATTTGAACTCTGGACCTTCGGAAGAGCAGTCGGGTGCTCTTACCCACTGAGCCATCTCACCAGCCCCCAGTCAGTACTCTTAACGCTGAGCCATTTCTCCAGCCTCCTTCCCTGTTCTTTCAAACAACTCCTGGCAGCTGAAAGCTAAGGGAAGAAGAGAGCATGTTCCTCCCCCCCAACACTCCAAAAGTACAGGAGCAAGGCCAGGGCACAATCTGGAAGGGCACATCTTTCTCTGGCTTGCTGGTCTCTAGGAATGATTTGACCCCAACCCCATAAAGTAGAGAGAAAAACCCAGTAGCCTTTGGCTTTAGCCATAGCTGATAGGGGACAGACTCACAGGTGAAGTTTGGCAAGCTGGACACAGCACAATATTGTCACATTAGGGTAGAAATCATCTATATTTCTTATATAATGCATTACATTTATGGTGGATATTTAAAAAATATTGGTTCTCAGCCTAGCAGTGGTGGTGCACGCCTTTAATCCCAGCACTTAGGAGGCAGAGGCAGGCAGATTTCTGAGTTAGAGGCCAGCCTGGTCTACAGAGTGAGTTCCAGGACAGCCAGGGCTATACAGAGAAACCCTGTCTCGAAAAACCAAACCAACCAACCAACCAACCAACCAACCAAACAAACAAACAAACAACAACAGCAACAACAACAAAACTGGTTCTCATGTAACCTAGGCTGCCTGCCAACTTGATGTGTCACTCAGGATGACCTGGAACTTCTGAGCCTCCTGCCTCCACCTCCCAAGTACTGGGATTACGGGTGTCTGCCCATATTCCTAGCAAGGAGCAAACTGAGGGCTTGTGCCTGCTGGGCGATCATACTGAGACCCAGTCCCAGCCCCAGCCTTCATGATATTGTATTACTTTTCTTCCTTTCTTCCTTTTCTTTTTTTTCTTTTTTTCTTTTTCCTTTTTCTTTTTTTTTTTTTTTTTTTGAGACAGGGATTCTTTGTGTAGCGCTGGCTGTCCTGGAACTCACTCTGTAGACTCAGGCTGGCTTTGAACTCAGAAGTCCTCTTGCCCCTGCCTCCCAAGCGCTGGGATTAAAGGTGTGCGCCACCATGCCCGGCTTGTATTACTTTTCTATTGCTTCGATAAAGCACCATGGCTAGGGGCTGGAGAGATGGCTCAGTGTTTATGAGCACCGATTGCTCTTCCAGAGGACCAGAGTTCAATTCCTGGCACCCTCATGACAGGCAGCTCACAACTGTGTGACTCCAATTCCAGAGGATCTGACAGCCTCTCATAGACAGGCAGGCAGAACACCAATGCACATAAAAAAAAATAAATAAATCTTTAAACAACAACACCAGGACCAAGACAACTGGTATAAGAGTATTTTATTGGGGGCTATGGTTCCAGAGAGTTAGGAGCCCATGATGGCAGAGTAGACTAGGCTTGAGAGTTGGAACTGCCGAGCTTAAACTGCAAAAGCAAACTAGATAGCAAACTGGGAACTGCACTTGGCTTCGAACCCTCAGAGCTGGTCCCCTGGTGACATATTTCCTCCAGTGGAAACCAGATCTGGTTGAAAGGTGCTAAAAGGAGAGATGAAGAATCCGATTCAAGCCGTGTTCTTCCAGTAGAAAAGGACTCTCAAGTCTGGTGGGTGATTTTCTCCAGGTCATACACAGTACCAAAGCATGCTCTGTAAGTGGGATCGGCGGCGAGGCGAGGATCCCCCTCCCGCTTGTAGGGTTGACGTTTATACCACCGTCTTCCAGCAGGTGGCAGTGAAGCGCCTTAATGGAGACCCTTCTAGAACTCTGTCTCAGAGCAGCGGACCACGAACCTCTTTTCAACTTAAATACTAGCAACATACAAGGATGGGACCCTCAGCTGTGCCTCTGGAGCCACGTTAGAACACTGCATTGGGCTATGGGTGGCCTTAGCTGGTGCAGCTGCCGGCTAATGGATGTTCAGTGATGAGGCCAGAGTGGGCTGTGGACACTTGAGGTCAGCCTCGGGGAGGCCAGCCAGGGTTGGGAGTGCAGGGACAAAGAGTTTGTCACGAAGCCTTCTTAAATCCATGACCATCTGGGTCCTTCCCACTCCCCATGTACCCATTACAGACACGGGGGCCCCCAGAGCACCCAGGGGGCGGCAGAAATTCCTCAAAACAACTCCCCTCCCCCTTCAAAAACTACCTCCAGGATGGTTCCAGGAGGTGGCCCCATGGGAGCCCCAGGACTTCCCTTTCCTGGCCCCTACGTGACACCAGCCACGTCAACACCTGTGCTGGAAGCTTTGAGTGGTTTCTGTTTTTGTTTTGTTTTGAGACAGGCTATCATTATGTAGCTCTGGCTGAAATACACTGTGTAGATCAAACTGGCCTCAAGCTCTGCCCCCTAAGAGCTGGGATTAAAGGTATACACACCCACAGATCTCTCATTCTCTCTCTTTTTTAACGTTTTGGTTTAGTCTTTTGAGACAGGGTGTCCTGTTGCTCAGGCTGGCCTCAAACTTGCTATGTAATCAAGGATGACATTGAATTTTGTTTTGTTTTGTTTGTTTGTTTTGAGACAGGGTTTCTCTGTATAGTCTTGGCTGTCCTGGAACTCACTCTGTAGACCAGGCTGGCCTGGAACTCACAGAGATTTGCTTGCCTCTTCCTCCATCCCGAGCACTGGGATTAAAGGCGTGCACACCACCACTGCCAGGCTTGAGCCTCATAGGTCTCTTAAGCATTCCTCCACCTAGTCTGTTTCCTCTTCCTTCTGAGTTCCTCTTTGTTCTGGTGCCAGCTTGGACCCGAACACTGGAGTCCACATCCCACTTGCCTCTTCAAGCTACATAGATGGTGCCTCTGTTTCTTCTTCCATAGTTTGGGGAGATGAAGGCTCCTCACCTCACTCAGTGATGATAGGTCCTCACCCCCACACACACCACAGGCTCTCATTCCAGTCCTCCAGTACTGAGCTCAACAGACCTTCCAGAGCCTTCCAACTGGAATACAAGTGACTGGTGACACCCACTTTAACCTCCACCTGCCTGTAGCATCCTTATTTTCTTCTCCCAGAAGGCCCTACTCTCCCTCCAGTGTTCCCCGGGGAGTTGCTTGTCCTCGGTCGCTGACCAGGTGCCATTGTGGTTCATAGGCAAGTCCTGCAGATGAGGCTGATGGAACCTTCAAGCTGGACAGAGGCCATTCCTCCATCCCACCACCCTCACCCCACCCCCACCCCCGCTGCTAGCCCTCCCATGCTGACTTGAGGATATCCAGGGAGGAACATTGCTCTTCTGCCCTGGGCACGGGTACCTCAGGCAGTGGGTGTGGTTGAGCAAGATGCCAAAGGCCCACATTTTATCCACAGGGATGCCAAACACTGAATCCTGATTGTTCTCCTTCCACTGTGGCCCCAGGGTGGCTCACACACTCTCCCAATACAATCCCAATACAGCCTCAGGTGGCACAAAATGTTCCTGAGCCTCCCCCCCCCCCCGGCCCTCCAGGTCTTAGCATCCTAGAGGGCCAGTGTGCCATTTGCCCTCAGCATCTCCTGCTGCTCAGGGTCGAGCAAGGCTCTGTGGTGGGGCCTTGAACTCCTGTGTGAGGTTTGGCCGGGCTTGAGGCTCCTAGGAGGGGCTATGGTTCCTGACAGAAGCTTTTCTGCTCACTCAGGTGAGCTCAGCTCTCACCCAGGCCCTGCCCCGGGAAGTCTCAGGAATCTCTCACACCCACTGTGCATCCTCCAGTTACCTATGAGCACCCGAATAATCCAGATTCATAGGTGTTCAGAGCCTAAAATACACTTAGCCTAAAGGAAGACTAAAATACTTTACATTGCTTGAATTAGTTGATAATACTGCACACATAATTTTGATCCATTAGACGATATAAAATGCTTTTGTGGGTGGTTGAGATGGGGTCTTATATAGCCCAGGCTGGCCCAAACGCAAAGCAACCTTCATTTCTTAGTCCTCACAAGTCTGGAGACTACATGTGTGAGCCACCATGCTCAACTACGTGGAAATTATTTTTATTTTTTTTAAGATTTATTTATTTTATGTATGTAAGTACACGGTAGCTGTACAGATAGTTGTGAGCCTCCATGTGGTTGTTGGGAATTGAGTTTTAAGACCTCTGCTCGCTCTCGTCTGCCCCACTCACTCTGGTCAACTCTGCTTGCTCAGTCCCTGCTCACTCTGGCCCAAAGATTTATTTATTATTATTATACCACTCTTAATTGCTGAGCCATCTCGCCAGCCCAGAAATAATAATAATAATAATAATAAAACTTTTATTAACTATTATTATTTTCTCGAGACAGGGTTTCTCTGTGTAGCCCTGGCTGTCCTGGAACTCACTCTGTAGACCAGGCTGGCCTCGAACTCAGAAATCTGCCTGCCTCTGCCTCCCAAGTGCTGGGATTAAAGGTGTGCATCACCACTGCCCAGCCCGGAAATTATTTTTTAACCATTAAAAAGATATCAATGGGGCTGGAGAGATGGCTCAGCAGTTAAGAGCACTGACTGCTCTTCCAGATGTCCTGAGTTCAATTCCCAGCAACCACATAGTGGCTCAAGACCATCTGTAATGGGATCTGATGCCCTCTTCTGGTGTGTCAGAAGACAGTGACAGTGTAAAAAGGTATCAAGTGTCCCAGGTGCTGGTGGTGCATGCCTTTAATCCCAGCACTAGGTAGGCAGAGGCAGGAGGATCCCTGAGTTCAATGCTAGCCTGGTCTACAGAGTGAGTTCAATGATAGCCAGAGATACACAGAGAAAGCCTGTCTCGAAAAAACAAACAAGAAAAGCTACCACGTGGGACTGGAGGGATGGCTTCGTGGTTAGGAGCACTTCCTGCTTCACGGAGGACCTAGGTTCAGTTCCAGCACTCAGGTTTGAGGCCAGCTTGGGCTACAATATCAAGGTCCAGGCTAGCC
Source organism: Mus caroli (assembly GCF_978045245.1). NCBI lineage: Eukaryota > Metazoa > Chordata > Mammalia > Rodentia > Muridae > Mus > Mus caroli. The sequence goes on from NW_028227273.1 coordinate 65,597,774, forward strand.
CATGTCTCAAAAATCCACAACAAGGACTAGAACACTGGCTGCTCTTGCAGAAGACTTGGGTTCAGGCCCCAGCAGCCACATGGTGGCTCACACTATCTGTGACTCCAGTTCCAGTGGATCCAAGCCACCTCTTCTGGCTTTCAAAGGCACCAAGCATACAAACGGTGCACAGGCATGTATGCAGCCATACAAACAAACAAACAAATACATAAACAAAGTGATGGTTTTCATGAGCATGGCCCCATATGCTCATATGTTTGAGTGCTTGGTCCCCAGCTAGTGGAACTGTGTAGGAAGGATTAGGAGGTGTGGCCTGGTTGGAGGAGGTGTGTCACTGGGGATGGGCTTTGAGATTTCGCTAACTCCCAGTTAGTGAGTTCTCTGTCTCTGTCTCTGTCTCTGCCTCCTGCTTGTGGCTGAGATGTGAGCTCTCAGCTACTGCTCCAGTGCCATGCCTGCCTGCCTGCTAGCTAGCTACACTCCTGCCTTGATTGTTATGGATCCTGACACTCTGAAATTGTAATCCCCAAACAAACTGTTTCTTTTTTAAGTTGCCTTGGTCATGGTGCTTTGACCAACACACACAGATCGACACTCTCTAAACAAAATGACCTTGAGATCCTGAGCAGAACTTGCACTGTACCCCAAGTGCCGCCGGTCAGCTCGCTAACTGTCTTATTGGTCAGACTGGCTGGTGGAGCTTGGGGGATGGGGCGCTGTTGGGAAGATTTTTAAGTCAAAGTCTGTCTGTCAGTCCAGCCCATCTAATGCCCCATCCTGTTGCCCTTCCCTACCCCCAGCTAAACACCAAACCCAGGACCTTGCTCTTAGGTGAACACTGCTCTCTACCACTAAACTCAACCACAAATTCTAAAGCTAGAGGTGGAGACTGATTCGTCAGAGGTCACAGGACACCTGGGACTGGGGAGACAGCAGCGTGGGAGCAGAGAGGCTGGAAGAGTCGGGAAGCCATCAGGACTGGGTGCCAGGACCAGGAGGGCACTGAGATGGTTGGGGAGAGGAGGACCAGAGAGAAAACCAGACCAGCCCCTGGTTGTTACAATCAAAAGCCCCAACTTTGTCTGGGCTGCTGCTCTCCTAACCTCTCCCGACCCTGGGCAGGAAGGGAGCTCTGGCATCTCTCATAGTAAACATCCTTTTGAGTTTTTGGCCTCTTACCGGGTCTGCTTTTCTTCCTGCTTAGAAAACCCACAGGTTTCAGTCTGTACACTCAGCCCTCCTTCTGCCCAAACAAACCCCAGCTCTCCTAGGAGGATGGATGGCTTCTAGGCATTGGCAAATTAACTTGTACTAAAGTGTGAATGTCTGATGGAAAGCCTTAGTGGACGTGCAGAGCCCGGACACAAAAATGGGAGAGAAAGAAGGTAAGGGGAGGGCTGGAGAGGTGGCTCAGCGGTTAAGAACACTGAATGCTCTTCTAGAGGTCCTAAGTTCAATTCCCAGCAATCACATGGTGGCTCACAGCCAGCTGTAATGAGATCTGATGGCCTCTTCTGGTGTGTCTGAAGACAGCTACAGCACACTCATATACTTTAAATAAATAAATAAATAAATAAATAAATAAATAAATAGCATCTCTTTCTTTTTTAAAAAAAGGGTAAGGGAAGCAGACCTGAGCTAGCCTAAAATAGGCTGGGTAACCTTGGCATGTTCCTTCCCATTCTGGGCTCTTTCTACTCCATGACAAGGAAGCCCTTCTTCTCCTGATATACTCAAAAACCTTAAGGGACTCAGCTTGCAATAGCCAGATTGGACCCCAAGTAATTTTACGCCTTTCCAATGCTTCCCTGAGATCCAGACCTGCCCCGTACCTCTATGGTTGCTGAGGACAGGAGTCATTCTCCCTGCTATAAGTCGCTGTCCCCAGACTACAGTGTCCATCCCAGTTGCAGCCCTGGTGAGAAGCTGGCAAGGATGTCCAGGGAGAACCTTCATCCCACAAACCCTGAAGAGGGAAGGAGCCTCAGACAGCTGCTGCCCCCATCTCAGGCCTGAAGGAAGGACTCCAGGGATGTGAGGTGGGTGGTTTGGAAAGTGGGTTGGCCTAAGTGCTCACGGCCATGAGGGCTTGGGACCCAGGACTGAGGGCCTGCTGGGAACCTGCACTGTATGAGGTGTGGCGAGTCAGTAGAGCTAAGTATAGCTAGCATTCATGCAGCACTGCTCCAGGAAGCCCTGGGGACCTGGCTTCTCATCCAGGTGACTGGCCAGGTATCTTCTTATCAATGAAATGAGTTTGCTATGCGAGTCACAAGTAATTAGCATCTTACCAGTGCCCCAGGCTCCGTTCAATCTGGACACTCTAGGTTGGATAGATAGCCAGTCAGCCAGTGAAGTCTCTCTGGAGTGAATCAGAGCAAGAATTTGATCGGGGCTGAACCAGGAGTGACCCTGAGCACATGCCTTGGTTCCCACATCTCGCCTGTCGAAACACCTATGGCATGGGAGTTTCGGGGAGCCAGTGTCTCTGTGGCCCTTGAGAGTGACCTAGGTAGATGCTGGCCAGCATTCCTTGAGCCCCAGCAAGAAGTTAACAGAAAAGGACAAAGGAGGGGGTGACCCTCCCTCACCAGACTTCCCCTGGCAGGTTCCCTGTCTTGGTGAGTCTCTCCTTACCGACAGATTCTGAGGATAACAGTGCCAGGGTGGGGTTCTGCCTAGTGGCACGCTGGTCTTTCAGTGCCCACTCCTTCCCTGAGGGAGATGCCAAGCAGCCTAACTGGGTACAGAGACACTGGTCCCCGATGAGCTTCCTCTGGGCTGCCTGGAGATACTGGGAGGTGGTCAGGGACTTCCCTCCCTGAGGTAAACAATCTGCTGTGTAAGTTCTCAGCTGGGAACCTGTGCTCAGCTGGGGTGGTGGAGAGGGGGTTATAACTGAAAGATGCTTGTACTTTCAAGCAGCTCAATGTGAGCTCCCAGCAGGGGAAGATCCAAGCCTGGGATCAAGAGACCTGCTGTGAGCTAGGTCAAGAGAGACCTGCTGTGAGCTAGGTCAAGAGAGACTGGATTTCTGAGTTCGAGGCCAGCCTGGTCTACAAAGTGAGTTCCAGGACAGCCAGTGCTACAGAGAAACCCTGTCTGGAAAAACCAAAAAACAAAACAAAACAAAAACAAAACAAAACCAAAAAACCCCCAAAAAACAAAAAACAAAACAAAACAAAACAAAAGAAATTAAGATTGAAATGAGACTCACTAATATGACCCTGGTTGGCCTAGAACTCTATGCAGACCAGGTTGGCCTTAAAGTCACAGAGATCCATCCGTTTCTGCCTTTGGAGTGCTGGGATTAAAGGCCTGTGTCAGTATACCCAGCTCACAGCCATCTGTAATGGGACCCAATGTCCTCTTCTGGTGTGCATGAAGACAGCTACAGTGTACTCATATACAAAAAGTAAACAAATCTTAAAAAAAAAAAAACCCAAAAACCAAAAAACTATTTCTAAAAGGGGGCCAGCAAGTTGGCATTTGCCACTAAGCCTGACAACTTTAGTTTAATCCCTAGGACCCACGAAGTGGGAGCAGAGAACAGAACTCCAGCAAGCTGTCCTGTGAGCCACAGCCTGGCCATACCTCACAAGCTGTCCTGTGAGCCACAGCCTGGCCATACCTCACAAGCTGTCCTGTGAGCCACAGCCTGGCCATACCTCACAAGCTGTCCTGTGAGCCACAGCCTGGCCATACCTCAGACTGTGGAACTCTATGGCCTCCTCCTCCTTGTTCCATTGGAAGTGAAGGAGAGGGAAGTCCTGGCCTTTTGGAACATGGCCGACTGACTTTAATCCCACATGCTACTCAAGGCTGGGCCTCAGAGCCTCTAAGGGTCCTTCCTCCCCCAGGAGCCCTGGAGAGCAGATCCCAGGCCAGCACCAGGAGCCCTGGATAAGGAAGAGGTGTCCCCTTCGTCCTTAGGATGGCATGAAGAACTCAGGTGGCTACAAGTCAACTCTTAAATACGTAATTCCCATTTATTTAAAGTTCCGTCAGTCTGTATACACTATTTATATTAAAAACACGGGAAGCTGGGGCTCCTAGCAAAAATATACATTTCAGATTTGGAGACTTCAGACCCTGAGAGGAGCTGCATCCTCAGCACCAGACCTGGGCGGGGCTGGGCGGGTGGGGGAGGGGCTGGGCAGGTGGGGGCAGGGCGGGTGATGCAGCTCCATTCTCAGCCTGGGCCCCACAAGGAACACCCCAAGACCTGATCAGTAGAGGTGTGGGGGGGGGGGCAGGGAGTGTGCTAGCGGGGAATAATCTGGCAGCATTCTGTGTTGGCAGGAGCCCACCCTGGGCTGATCACCTGTGGGCCTAGAGGCAGGATCTGCCAGGCTGGGCTGAGTATGGGAGCACCCAGCAAGTTTCAAGCCACTTGAAGCAGCAGATGGGAGCTGGTGACCAGCCAGGCAAAAGAAGAGAAGGCTACAGAGCTGCTGGTACAAGTGAGTGGGAGAGAGGACAGGGTCAGAGGAGCCCTGGCAACTCTGCCTGTGAGCTGGCAGGGGTGACCTGGTAGGATATCCCTGCCTGCTCACAGATCACCAGTCCTAAGAACAGGGCCATAGCTGTACCCCAGTGGCCTTGGGGAGGGGATGGGAGGGACTCTTGGTGACCGAGAGGTGAGCCAGTGTCATGGCTACACTGGGGCAGCTGCAGGGGGGGCAGGTGTGCCAGCATCTCCCAGGAGAAGAAAGAACAGCTATGATCCAGTTCCTGGTACTGGGATCTGCCAGTCTGGATGCTGCTACAGGGTAGAGGAGGGGTGCTGATGGAGGGCCTGTCCACTCGTTGTCTAGCTTCTGACCCTGGGACCTAAGTGTGCTACTGCTCCTTCTGGCCTGCCTCTACCCCCTTCCCTTCAGTGGGGCTGTTGGACCGCATCTGGAGGGGACATCTGGAGGGGACATCTCCTAGGCAGCACAAGGGTTATCTGTGACAATGGCCTAGGACGCCGGTGAGAAGAAAGGAGGTGTCAGAGAGTGGTGTGCCTAGGGTTGAGACAGCCTGGGAATATGGCTCCCAGCCCAGGCTCCCTGCCCACTTGCTCTCTGGAGGAGGAACCCTGTGGTGGTGACCACAAGCTGGGATGGCAGTTGGTCCAGGCCAGGCTTCTTGGAAAGCTGGGCCCAGAGAGAGTGTAGTGTTTCTTTGGATGGCTCATGTCTTTGAAGAGGATAGAGAGGAGAGGCAGGACTGGGCCAGCACAGGCCCCACTGCTTCTAGGCTGCTGGTAAGCGTACCAATGGGCTGTCTGCCTTGAATCAGACAAATGTGAGGACAGGTGGGGAGGAGGGGGATGCTAGAGAAGGAAGGCAAGGGGGAGGAGCAAGGGCGCTAGGGAGACAGCAAGAACAGGAGGTGCTGAGGAGAAATGGGGGGAAGGCATGGGGGGGGGGAGTCTGGGCCACGTGTCTGGAGTGTTGTGAGTAGCTGCTTGACTGCCAGTGCCTGTGGCTGGTCCTCTGAACAGTCCGTGGCTGGGCCCAGCAGAGCCTGAGGAGGGGAGGCCTGGGCTGCGGCCTTAGTACATGTCCTTGTAGATTTCCTGGAGCAGGGGGTGCAGCAAGGTCTCACTCTCCGTCTTCTTTAGCCACTGCATCATCTGGGCATGCTCAGTGACCAGCTGCCGCAGGTCTGCCATCTTCTGCAGCAGCTTGGGGAAGAGGTACTGGCTGTCAGGGTGGTTGACCTGCAGGTGGAATTCTAGAGCCCGCAGAATGGTGTCCTGGATGGCTTCTACCTGGGGCACATTCATGAGGCCTGGCCGGTCTGTGGGGACACGGGGTATGAGTAGCATCCCAGGCAGGGACCGCCTTGCTCCGTGGCTAACCCCACCCCTGGGGACTCCATCCATCCTGTTTCTAACCAGTTGTTTTTCCTGATCTATAGGGCTGCGTGATTCCTGGCTATGACACCTGGCACCCGGATTCTGAGCCTGTCTCTGTGGGAGGACATCCTGCTGGCTCTGGGCTTCAGTGTCCTTAACCCAGTTGCTGTGAGGACCAAATGAGTTAAAACTAGGATGGCTCTGGCCTGAGGTGCGTTCTCTGCCCCTGTTGGGGAGCAGGCTTCCCTGTGTATTATACTGGATTAGAAAAATGTGAAAGTAACACAGAAATTTCTCCCCAGCACTGGGGATTAGACTCAAGCGCCTCCCACTTGCTAGACAAGCATCCTGCCATCCAGCTATAATCCCAGCAAGGCCAACTTCTCGGTACACCTCTGTCTGACCAACCAGATGCAGCTGGCTCTGCACATGTGCTCTGTGGTACACTATCTGAGGTCAGGCTTGGTCCCTGGCAGTGTGGCCCTGCCCCCTCACCTCCACACAGAATGATGGCCGCGATGAAGAGCGCCAGGTCACTGTCATCGAGCTCCAGTGCATTGAACTTGACAGCAAACTCGAACTTGGGCTCAATGATGTCACTGAAGGGCTTGCGGAGACTGCGCAAGAACTCGTGGGTGACGAAGCCACTGCCGTTGGCCACCAGCAGCCCGTCTTTGTTGACGATGGAGGCCAGCATGGCAAAGATGGCCTCGTGCACGCCGTACTTGAGGAGGGTCACCTGGTCGTTGAGGAAGAGGCTGCTGAAGTTGGGGATGTTCTTGGCGAACTCGGTGAGCTCGCGGACCGTCTCCACTGTGGTGGACTGGCAGCGGTAGAACACGTGCACGCTGATCTCGTTGTAGGGCGGTAGCCCGTTCACCAGCTGTTTCCACACCAGGCCCTTCTCTGCCTGCCACAGTGTCTCGATGTCGTGGATGACAAAGGGCTGAAAACCAGGCCCATCAGAGGTCAGGCCTGGGGAAGGACGGGGACCCCACCCTCGTGTCCCCTGAACCCCACCTCGTGGCTGGGCTGGCCAGTGACACTCACTGCGTTGTGGCTGGACTTGCCGGTGAGGATGCTCCGGGCCTTCTTTTTGGTCATGTTGAAGTTTTTCAGGTAGGCGTTGTAGATGTGCTTAGAGAAGGCCTTCAGGTCGGCCAGCTGGGGGTTGTGCTGGCACCCCTCGCTGGCCGTCAGCCCCGCCACCAGCTTCCTCTTCTCGGCCTCGGGCATCCGTCCAAAGCGGATAGCTGCATAGGGGGTGGGGGCCAGTCATGGGGGGCTGTGCCAGCACCTCTCCTCTCCCCTGCTCCTCTAGGTGTGGAGGTGAGGGGGATCATCCTTTAGGAGCCAGGGGCCCCCAGAGGCCCCACAGTCAGCGGGGGAGCAGCTCCCTGAGAGCCTTTGCTGACTCCGCCGGGGGCTGGCCAGGCATGGCAACTAGAAAGAGCCTGTGGTGACCAGGGCCCATGCCTGAGACCCGGCTCTTTACCTTTCCATTTTATGGCTTTTTTTTTTTTTTTTTTTTCTCCTGAGACAGGGTTTCTCTGTATAGTCCTGGCTGTCCTGGAACTCACTCTGTAGACAAGGCTGGCCTCGAACTCAGAAATCCGCCTGTCTCTGCCTCCTGAGTGCTGGGATTAAAGGCGTGCGCCGCCATGCCAGGCTATGTGGCTTTCTTCCTTCACCTTTTTGTAGGTCAGGGAAAATGGAAATCCTTTGCACTTACTAGGACAACCAGGGGCATTCACTCTGGGCAGTCTGGGCTGGAGTGGTACCTTGAGGACCTGAGGCCACTGAACTCATGAAACAGCTGGGGGGTGAAGAGGCAATCAGAGGTGACTCCTAAGAGCTCCCAGCCAAGGAGAGAATGGCAGGAGGTTCCCAGTTCTCTGGAAGCCTGAGGCAAGGATGGTTCCTTCGAGTCTCTGGCCACCAAGAAATTCCTAACTGGGTCCTGGCTGCTGCCCACCCTCAACAATTCAGGACCGGGGAACCCTGGCCTCCACTTTGCCTGCTGTCAGGCACAAGTGTGGGGAGCAGTGTTGGCAACCCCATCCCTGCTGGGCTTGTCACTTGAAGCAGAACAGGGTGAGCCACAGGCACAGAGAGCTAGCTGGTGCCAGCCCAGGCCCGTGAGGTCCTGGCATTTGCATCAGCCATCAACAGCAAGTGCACACACCCATCCTGCCAGGCAGGTGCTGGGCGCTCTCTGATAGAACGAGCCACTGGGTTAGCTGTGCTGCGCAGGCGCCCTCTGGGGTCCTGAGACAGACTGCGCAGGCGCCCTCACCGTTGTGCGACATGCCGAGTGCCAGGCACTTCTGGAAGCGGCAGTATTGACACTTGTTGCGGTTCTTCTTCTGGATCTTGCAGATCCGATCACACTTCTCATACTCGAGCTTCATGCGGATTGTCCGGCGGAAGAAGCCCTGCGGGACCAAGGACGTTAGCCTGCGCTGCCCCAGGGCCCAGTGGCACGTAAGGACACAAAAAGGCTGAAATTGGCAGTGATGGGGAACATTTAAAAAAAATACATGATTTATTTTCATTGCTGCTTTGCTTGCATTTATGTATGTGTGAGGGGTATCAAAAGGTTTTGAGCAGCCATGTAGGCACTGGGAATTGATCCTGGGTCCTCTGGAAGAGTAGCCAGTGCTCTTAACCAATGAGATTGCTCTCCAGACCCCAGGGGAATTTTTTGTTTGTTTGTTTGTTTGTTTTTGGATAGGAAAGAAGAAAAATATCCTTAATTAAAAATTAATTTATTTTGGGCTGGTGAGATGGCTCAGTGGGTAAGAGCACCCGACTGCTCTTCCGAAGGTCCAGAGTTCAAATCCCAGCAACCACATGGTGGCTCACAACCATCCGTAACGAGATCTGGCACCCTCTTCTAGAGTGTCTGAAGACAGCTACAGTGTACTTACATACAATAAATAAATAAATCTAAAAAAAAAATTATTTTATTTATGTGAGCACACCGTCATTGTCTTCAGACACACACCAGAAGAGGGCACCGGATCCCAGCACAGATGGTTGTGAGCCACCATGTGATTGCTGGGAATTGAACTCAGAACCTCTGGAAAGCACTCAGTGATCTTAACCGCTGAGCCATCTCTCCAGGACCCAAAAAAATTTTAAGGGCTAGGTATATTGGTCCATGGCCTTAATCCCAGCTCTTGTGAGACAGAGGATCTTTGTGAGTTTAAGGCCACCTGGTTTACATAGTGAGTCCCAGGATGGCCAGGGCTAAACAGTAAAACCCTGTTTCAACAAAACAAACAAAACTAGTAATAATTTATAATTATAACCCTTCTGTTTTCATAAGAACTTGGTTTATTTAACATCTATTTATTTATTTGGGGTGGGGGGGGTTGGGGTGCGGGGGGCTATGCATGTGAAGGCCAGCAGACAAGAATTGGTTCCCTCTTTCCATGTTGGTTCTTGGAAACGGAACTCGGGTCACCAGGCTTGGGGCCGGCAGCTCTATCCACTGAGCCATCTTTCCAGCCCAACTTTGAGCTGATCTTCTTGCCTTTACCTCCCAATCACTAAGATTACCGTGTACAGCACCACACCCAGTTTTTGTGGTGATGTCGCTCAAACCAAGGGCTTCTCCCAGGGAGGCAAGCACATTCCCAACCCCATATGGCGATTTGAAAGATATACTTTAATGCATGTGTGCCTGCATGTGGGCGCATGTGTACCTGTGTGTGGGCACGTGCATGCATGTTGAGTGTGGGTGACTGCAGGCCAGAGAGGACTGGATCTGGGGTAATAGGATATTGAACCACCAGACATGGTTGCTGGAAATCAAACTCGGATCCTCTGGACGAGCAGCAAGTGCTCTTCAGCACTGAGCCACCTCTCGCCATCCTTTCAGATGGCACTTTGTGAAATTCTGATGGTGTGTCGTTAGAACAACCTAAAAACATCACTCTCTTGTCAAAGATCCTCTTAAGACCTAAGGCCCTGGAAACTGACTTCAATGGACACTCAGCCCAAGGCTTACTCTTTCCCTGCCTGCCTGCTGGAGTCCAGGCACCAGAGCTGGCTATCCACAGTGTCCTAGTGGATAGCTGGGTCAGCAGGCAGGTGTCCATTTGGACACCTGTCTTTTCTTCCCTTGGATGACCCAGAGCTGAGGCCTCTAAGGAACCAAAGAGTTTTGCTGGAGCTATTTTCGGGGTCCTACCTGAAGCAGACAAACCCCCATGCCCCTCAGTCCATCTGTACCTTGCACCCCTCGCACGCGTGGACCCCGTAGTGGAAGCCCGAGGCCTTGTCCCCGCACACCCGACATTCCATGTTGAGGCTGCCGCCTGAGGCCCCATCACAGCCCATCTGCAGCTGGTCCAGCAGGGAGGAAGGGGAGGAATTCTGGGAGAGGTCTGTGAAGACAGGACAGAGGGGCAGTTAAACAATCAGCTACCAGGCCTACGAGCCAGGTGGGGGAAGGAAGAGCTGCAGCCTAGAGCTCAGCTGAAGAGCTCAGCAGCCATGGGCTGTGTGACTGGGGAAAAGCTTCAAGGGCCCAGCCTCCTCTCCAGGAACACAGGGTCGGGGCAGCCCCGCTAGGCAGGCAGGTGAGCAGCTGCCGCTCACAGCCTCCCTGACTGGGAGAGGAGGGGGCCTGGTGGGCTTTGGGTAAACAGCATCTTCAGTGGGTCCCGGATGATGGTGGGGTGGAGTGTGTCTGTTGGGAGCTGTGGGGGTGCGGAGCTCCGCCCAGCTGGCTCCCATCCCAGGAGTTCAAGTCTCTGTGGACCCCAGGGGTGCTGTCAGGGCTCTCTCAGAAGCCCTGCTCAGGTGCAGCACCAACTTGCCCTGGCCTATTGCGTACACAGAGGTTTGGGCTGAGGTTTCAAGGCTGGCAAGGACAGTGGGAGGCTGTGGCTGCAGGGTCACAGGGATGGACCTGCTGTCACACAACTGTCTAGACGCCAGCGAGCCTCTTCTGAGTCTACTTTGAGATTTAGGGAGGAGACAGGGGATGAGACTGCTCCACAGTACTACCCATCCACTTCCGTTTGCTGGCCTTACTTACAGTCTGGGCTCGCTCCTGGGGCTGCAGACTCACTTCCTCAGAGACAGGCACCAACTCCCCAGACCAGTGAGAGACACTCAAGCAGGAGAGAGACCACAGCCACGTGATCGTGATCAGCGCAGACCAGCACTCCCAGCCTGTACCACTGGCCACGGCAGGGGAACTCTCGCAGCAGGAGACCATGGCAGCTATAGCCATCCCAGATGCTAAGGTTTGCGTGTGTTACATAAGGTCATAAGTGACCTGGTACCCTACTTCACAACGACTGCTATTCCAAAGTTATAAATGTCCTCTGGCCCCAGCTGAGGAGAGCTGATCCCCTCATTTTCTCTGGCAGGCCCTCCTGGAGTGTAAGCAGCTTTGGACTTCCTGGTAGTTTCACCATGTGACTGGGGTGGGGTCTGTGCGTTCTCATGTCAGCAAACTGATGCCCAAGGCTAAGAAGTCGTGGGTACCAAGCTCATAGCAAGCTCCCCAGCTCCCTGGGTCTGAGCTTTCCACAGCAAGCCCCTCCTGTGCAGGCAGGGCCAGGAGGAACCTGGTACAGCCTCTCATCTCCCCACATCCATGGCTGTCCTGGAGTGTTCTCTGTCTTGGGGATGGGGTGGGGTGTCTGTACACCTCTAGAACCCTGTGAATAGCCAAGATAACCAGATCCTACTGACTACCCGAGGTAGGCCAGGGGAATTACTACCACAGAGAAGCAGGCCCAGCTCACCAGTGAGTGGTGGAATGCCTCAGCCTGGATGAGGGCTCACAGCCCCATGTAACTTGACACACAAGGCTAGAGAAGCAGGACCAGTGGGGACGGGGATGGCGTCATCTGAGTATGTGTGCTGAGCGGATAGAAATAGTGTCTGGGTGGCTTTTCTAAAAGCAATGTCTCTGCTTCTTCCTGGCTGGCCACTGGCTTGAAGATTTGTCCTCATACCACCACAATATCACACCCAGGAGAATGACCCCACTGCAGGCACAGCTCCTGGAGGTGATGGTCTTGGGCCTTCTCTGTTACATCCTGATCAGTGGCAGATCGGTGACTGCACAAGTGGAAGTTGGGATTCTATAAGACCCTTCTTCACACAGAACACTGCCCCAAGCTCTTCGGGGTGAGGGTGCAAAAGGCTGGGTCTGCTCTGTGGGCACTATTTTCCCTTCCTGCATTTGCTCTTGACTTTTTTTTTTTTTTGAGACAATAGCTCTTGTGACCCAGGCTAGTTTTGAACTTACTATGTGACTGAGGTCAGCCTTGAACATGCATGCGTGTGTATGTGTGTATGTGTGTGTGTGTCTATCACTCCTCACTGTTGTCTTTTTTTCTTTTGTTTTTTTTTTTAATATTTATTTATTTTCTGTATATGACTACACCATTGCTCTCTTCAGATACACCAGAAGAGGGCGTCTGATCCCATTACAGATGGTTGTGAGCCACCATGTGGTTGCTAGGAATTGAACTCAGGACCTCTGGAAGAGCAGTCAGTGCTCTTAACCACTGAGCCATCTCTCCAGCCCTATTTTCTTTTTGAGACACAGTTTCTCTGTATAGTCCTGGTTGTCCTGGAACTAGATTTATAGACCACACTGGCCTCAAACTCAGAGATCCTTCTGCCTCTGCCTCCTGAGTGCTGGGATTTAAGGTGATGGACACCACACATGACTTCCACTGTATTTTTTGAGTCATGGTTTCCCACCAAACCAGGAGCTCTCTGCCTGGCCTGGCTGACTGAGCAGTGAGCCTAGGGGTCTCCTGCCTCCTAACCCCAGCACTGGGGTCACAGGTCACATGAACACTCTGGATTTAGTTCTAATTCCAAAGTTTTTACTTTCTTTTTTTTCTTTATATACATGTGTCTAGGTTCTCTCTCTCTCTCTGTCTCTCTCTCTCCCTCCCTCTCTCCCTCCCTCCCTCCCTCCCTCCCTCCCTCCCTCCCTCCCTCCCTCCCTCCTTCCCTCCCTCCCTCTCTGAACATGTATCTGTGTACCATGTGCATGCAGTGCCCATGGAGGCCAGAAGAGGGCACCAGATTACCTGAAACTGCAGTTACAGACAGTTGTGAGCCACCATGTGGGTGCTGGGAACCAAATCTGGTTTCCCTAGAGGAGCAGCAAGTGATGTTAAATGTGGGACCGTCTCTCGGCCCCTGATTCTTTTTTTTTTTAAAGATTTATTTATTTATTATTGTAAGTAAGTACACTGTAGCTGTCTTCAGACACACCAGAAGAGGGCATCAGATCTCATTACGGATGGTTGTGAGCCACCATGTGGTTGCTGGGATTTGAACTCTGGACCTTCGGAAGAGCAGTCGGGTGCTCTTACCCACTGAGCCATCTCTCCAGCCCCCTCGGCCCCTGATTCTAATGTTTAAAACTGCATTTAAGTTTATGTATTTTGCATGTGCACATGTAGGGGCTGGAGGACAACTTTGAGAAGCTTGACTGTGTCGGTCCCAGGATCAAACCCAGGTAGCCAAGTTTGGCAGCAAGCGCCTTCGCTCTCTGAGCCACCTCACTGGCCCAGGCCTAGCTCTTTCTGTGAGTGCTAAGATTCTGAGTGCAGGTCCTCATGTATGTGTGCAGTCATTTCCGTAATGGCCTTGAAGCTCTGTTTCTGCCTCCTTAGCCTCCCCACTGCTGGGGCCACACCTGCAGCATGGCAGGTTAACACTCTACCAACTGAGCCCCATCCTCAGCCTCTTCTTCCCTTGATTCACAGTCTCATTTCTGGAGCCCAGGCTGGCCTGTAACTCAGCCTCCTGGGAGCTGGGACTATAGGCGTATAGTCACATGCCTGGTTATAGCATAGATTCTGAATGTGGCCTAAAGGCACAAATGTTCAAAGCTTGTGGTGCTAACGGGAGGCTCCCGCTACAGTGGTCACTGGAGGTGAGCCTTAGAGAGGCACATTGAACCCTGTCTCTTCTTTACAATGTATGACTCACCATAAACCCCAAAGTAGTAGGGTTGGCTGGCTGGGCTGGAACCTTCAACATTGTCTTCCTGAATAAAGCCTTTCTGTTTAAGGCTGTCTGTATGAGGTATCCTGACACATCAATGGAGCTAACACTCCTCTCACTCCCCCCTGCTGCTCTTAGGAGGTACCTCTGTTCACCTGATACACCTGCAGCTGGTCCCAGAATCCCTGCCAGGGGCCTGAGACACCTCCCAAGGGTCTTCATTTACCGGGAGGAACAGGAGAAGAGGTGGCTTTTGCCAGTCCCCACCTACTAGCCAGGGGTCTTTTGGATTGTTTGGGTCTGAGATGGTCTAATTAAGTAGCCTGGATTAGTTGTGAACTCACGGTGCTGCGCCTGCCTCTGCCTCCCAAATGCCACCAAGCCTGGCTCGTTTCATTTTGTGCAAGGTCACTTGCTGGTTGTGCTTAGGGCTGGGACCTGCAGCAGAGGGTGCATTGGCACTGCCTGTGTCCCAGAACTCTACTGGGCACTGCCCATCCCTTCATTCATGCAAAGCCTCGAAATAACCCTCCAAGTCGGGCACTGTGCCCCTGCATAACAGGCGGGAGAACTGTGGTTGATGGGGTTAAAGATGGTGGTGAGGACGGCTTTCCTGATCAACAAACCTCCCAGGGACACAAGGGTGGCAGGGAAGTTTAGCGTGGACCCACATGGAGGGGTTGGAGCCCTGCAGCCTTCCTACTGTCTCAGGGTTCCTTTGGGATCCCCCCCAAAAAAAGCCCCAAACTCATGGGCACAGGGCAGGGGTTACTACTGAGAGCTGTGGAGGGCTCAGGTGAGGAGACTGAGTCAGGGGCCTGAGGCAGTTGTGAGGGTCCCTGTTTTGCTGTGGGTGGTCTCTGTGTCCTGACAGGATCTCACTATGTAGAGCAGGCTGGCCTTGAGCTCAAGGGCTCTCCGTCTGCTTCTGCCTCCCAAGTGCTGGGATCAGAGAGAACATCATCATGTCAGTTTATCTCATTTCAACTTTGGGACAAAACAGAACAAGAGCTTTTAAGTTATGAAAGTCACACATGGTTGCTGAGAAAGACGTACAGTGCAGGCTGTGTCTTATAATGGACACGCCTCACCCCTCAGGACTCTAAATCAACTCCTGTAGTCCTCTGGTTTGCACTGTCTAACATTTATTATACATAAGGGTGTTGGGCTTTTTGTTCAAACAGGCTGGCCTAGAACCTGTGATTCTCCTGCTTCAGCTCCCAAGTGCTTGGATGACAGGCGTGAGCCACCATGCTTGGCTCCACCCTATTCTTTTATTTTTTAGATTTATTCATTATTATATCTAAGTACACTGTAGCTGTCTTCAGATGCACCAGAAGAGGGCATCAGATCTCATTACAGATGGTTGTGAGCCACCATGTAGTTGCTGGGATTTGAACTCAGGACCTTTGGAAGAGCAGTTGGTGCTCTTAACCACTGAGCCATCTCTCTCTCCAGCCCCCTTTACTCTATTCTTAAAAAACCAAACCAAACAACAACAACAACAAAAACCTTTCAACACGGTGGTGCATGTCTTTAATCCCAGCACTCCAGAGGCAGAGGCAGGTGGATCTCTGTGAGTTTGGGACAAGCCTGGTCTAAATAGTGTATTCCAAGTCAGCCAGGAGAGGCCTGGTCTCAAAAAACCAAAAAACCCAAAACAAAAACATCTTTATTATTTATTAGTGGTGTATGTGATCTGTATGATGGGATGTTGTGACACGGCACATGTATGTGATCTGTGTGACAGGGACGTTGTGACACGGTACATGTGGAGGCTGAGGGACAACTAACTGTACAACTGGTCCTCTCCGCAACCTTTATGTAGGTTCCAGGATCACACTCAGGTCTCTGGGCTTGTGCAGCAAGAGTGTCTACCCACTGAGCCATCTCCACCTTATCCTTTAAAAGCACCTCTATCACTGAGTCATTCCGTCACCCTTTCTAATGACAGAGAGTGCCCCCTGAGGCCATGGCAGGGCTTGCCTGAGGGACTTCCCACAGAGGGTGACACCCCTTCTCTGTTTCTATGAGCCACGCAGTGGTAAGTAGATCACCTCTGCACTCATTGACCCAACAGGCACAGGGGACACGTTCTCAGAGCAGATCTGAGGGCAAAAGGGACACAAACCTGCACCATCCTGTCACCACTGCCACCTAGAGGCTCCACATCAGGCCAATAGTCTCCCACCCACCTGACAAACTGACATCCTGAGTAGTCTCTGCTCACTGCGCACACTGGGAGCACTGTTTTCTGGCTATTCGCCACCTCGATTGCTCTAGCTTCCCTGCGAGGGCTGGTCTCCTAGGCCAGTGGTTTTGACAGCTGTTACCAGTCCAGCCAAGCCACCTCTAATGTATCCATTTATCAAAAAAGCAGGACTAGACATGGTGCCCTCGGAGTCCCACATTCTACACTGCCCTAGATGTTCCCACCACACCTCTTTCTGTCCTCAACTGACTCTGCCCCGGCCACTGCACTTTGGCCGGCACGTGAACATTACAACCTCTGTAATGGCTTGTGGTGGGAAATCACTTGTGTGAGGTGTGTGTGAAACCCAGCATAAGATGCTTCCTGCCCAGACCCAGATATGGGGACAAGGTTGTCAGGACAGGCGGCCAGGCCAGACCTCGTGCCTTTCTCCTCCCTGTTCACTTGTCCTCAGCATCTTCATGACACCTGGCACATTGCCAACCCCCTTCCCCTCCCCCCTCTTCCCTCTCTCCTCTTTCCTCCTCCCTCCCTCTCCCTTTCTGTCTCAGCAAGGTCCAGGCTATACAGACCAGGCTGGCCTTGAACTCTCCGGGATCATCCTGCCTCTGCCTCCTGAGTGCTGGGATTAACAGCACACACTGCCATGCTTCTGGTCCCTTGTTGTATAAAAGCAGCTGTGACAGCGCTGAGGGCATTCTGGTTCCTGGAAGCTACCCTCTCTCTGCAGGACCATCACACCACAGCCACACAAAAACATGGGCTACTCAGGACTCTCAGGTCACTCTGAGGATGTGGGTAGATTGACACTGGTCCTTCCACCCCACCCTCTGAGTGCTAAAGAGGAAAGGCCTTGCTTTGTAGGTTTCAGGTGACATGGTTCAAGGATTTGGCCACTTCTTGATTGAGGCCCAGGCAAAGGCTTATCCTACCCGACAGCCCTGTGACCTTGGGTACCCCTGGAGTGGCCTATCCAACTGCAACCAGCAGCGAGCCACACCCATCCCTGGGCTGAGGGCTGATCCAGGATCACCAGGATGCACTGGCCCAAGACAGCCAGAGGAGGCGAGGCTGGGGAGGGAAATCGAGGGGCCTGAGGGGCCCTGTGTGCAGGCAGGATGAGATGACAGGGCCATGCTGGCTTCCAGAGAAGGTCACCATTGCCACCAACGAAGGCTAAATGAAGTGATCCGGCAAGTGGGAGGAGCCAGCTGAACCCTGATGCTCAAAAGCAGTCCACTGCACAGGCACTTACTCAGACCACTTGGCATTTCTGCTCAAACATGGCGGAGCACCGGATTAGTACCAGGTCTCCCGGGTCTGGTGGTCCATGACACCTGCAGGCACGCCCCACAGTTCCTGGTGCAGCTTGGACTATGGGTGCATCCCAGGGGTGGTGTCTATCCACACAAGGCTATCTCATGCACAGGCTCCGGGTTCACACCCTAGCACCAAAGCTTGTTTGTTACCAAACACTGCCTGGGCAGGTGCACATGTGGGGCCAGAGACATCTGATGGGCAGGGGTAGCATAAGGGACCAACACCTTCCCACCTCCCAGAAAAGCCTACGTCCAGCTCACCTACATTCCTGTATGTGATTTCCCAGGGCCCCTTGGCTCACTGGCTGGTGACCGGCATGGCCCCGGGCCCTAGCACCAGTCACTCTACTTCTTGGCACCCCACGTTGTTCACAGAAACCTGAACCCCCACTGCCCGGCTCAGCCCCCTCCATACCTGCACAGCTGCTGGAAGGAAGTGTGTGCTCTGGTCCCCCATTGAGCTCCGGGGCTCCGTCACCCATGGCCACTTCCTCTTTCTCCTCTTCCCGGGCCTCAGGGGTCTCCTCCTGTGGCTGTTCCATGACTGACCCCCACTTGGCGTGGCGCCTGCAGGCCTGGTCATAGCTCTGCCACCATCTGGGTCTGAGCGCAGATGGACTGCCTGGGCAGGGAGAGACAGAGATGGTCAAGGAAGAAGTGGGCACAGGCACCCTGCAGGGCCACTGTCACACAGCAGTGCTGCTCCTGTGCCCCACTCAGTGCCTGCAGAGCTTTCTGGTTTCTGGAGACAGAGCTTTATAAAGCCCAGGATGGACTGAATTGGCCATGCGGCCAAAGATGACCTTAACCTCCTGTCCCTCTGCTCTCGGTGCTGGAACACTGGTGTGAGCTATCACCAGGGGGCCTGGTACTCAAGGCAGCCCACCCCCCACCCAGCCCATGGCTAAGGACGCAGCTGTCCAGAACCACTGTTCTGAGGAGTGGTCTGTCCTGCCTGAGGTAGGAGGGTAGAGAACAGCTCGGCGCTCCCACTGTGCTGGCTGCCACAGACTGCAGAGCCAGCGTGTTCTCCCGGGATAGTTCTAGGGGGAGCTGGGCACTGCCTAGTTTTATGTCAACTTGACACAGTCTGGAGTCTGAAAAGAGGGCACCTCAATTGAGAAAATGCCTCCATAAGATCCAGCTGAAGGGCATTTTCTTAATTAATGATTGATGGGGGAGGGCTCAGCCCCTGGTAGGTGGTGCCATCCCTGGGCTGGTCCTGGGTTCTATAAGAAAGCAGGCTGAGCACCCTCCATGGCCTCTACATCAGCTCCTGCCTCCAGGTTCCTGCCCTGACTTCCTTTGATGAGCAGGATATGGAAATATTAGCTGAATAAACCCTTTCCTCCGCAGGTTGCATCTGGTCACCATGTCTCATCTCAGCAGCAGTAACCTGATGCTACTCCAAGGTTCATCAAATAAAAAACTGCCCATAAATCCTGTTCTCAGAAGTGGGGTGGGGTGGGGGAGGGCCATGGAGGGCTCACCCAGCAGAGAATAGCAAGAGTGCAGCTTCAGCTTCTCAAAGCTCAGGGGAGCCCTGTTCAGAGCCTGAGCTCCAGCGTGGTCCCCTCCTTATGCACGTCCCACAGGCAGCTCAAAGGCGTCCCATGCAAACAGGAACACCCTTTGCCCAGGAAGGCCAGCTTCATTCAGGACCTGAATCTATCTGATCACCAAGGCCCCATGGAACCTGGCTCTCCTCAATGGCTAGGTTTGGAGAGAGAGAGAGAGAGAGAGAGAGAGAGAGAGAGAGAGAGAGAGAGAGAGACTGACTGTATGTGTGCGCACTCTTTCGAGTGTACATGTATGAGATTTATTTATTTTTGTTTGTTTTGTGAAATAAGATCTCTTTATGTAGCCCAGGGTGTCAACCAGGCTGGCCTAGAAATTAAAAAGATCCATCTGCCTCCGTCTGTTAAACATGGGATTAAAGGTGTGCACCCCTGAGGGTTGTATTTCTAACCCCTGTAGCTGTGAAGCACAAGCACGTTTAACACTAGTGCTGCCCAGGGAAGCGCCTCTGTGCTCCACATCCTCCCTGCTCACACTGCACTCCATCTGGTCATGCTGAGTCCTGGACCGCAAAGTGGCCTCTCCAAGGCTGTGCTCTGGGCAGCTGGACTTGCAGCCCTGAGGCCTATATGGTAGAGAGCTAGAAGCCAGGGATGTGTGGATCTGGAAGATTCCGGCTAAGTGATGGTCACAGGAAGGGTGTGAGCAGCTCATCACAAGAGACACACACAGATAGACACACACACACAGACAGACACACACACAGACAAAGCCCTGCCTCAAATCAAGAGAGAAGATGAAGTCTGGGAGCAGGCTGTGAGAACAACCGAGGATGTGCTGACATAGAAGCTGGTCCCCCATCTACCCCAAGACAAAGCACAAAGGCTGCAGTCCTGTATACCAGGCAGGGGATGTAGCTCAGTGGGGAGTGTGCTTGCCTCTCTAGTGTAGCCAAGCCTCTATGGGTTTGATCCTCAGCACCCATTAGCCAGGGGTGGTGGTGCACATGTGTAAGCCTAGCACTCAGGAGGTAGAGGCACAGGGTAAGAAAGTCAGGGTTGGGGCTGGAGAGAAGGCTCAGCGGTTAAGAGCACTGACTGCTCTTCCAAAGGTCCTGAGTTCAAATCTCAGCAACCACATGGTGGTTCACAACCATCTGTAATGAAATCTGATGCCTTCTTCTGGTGTGTCTGAAGACAGCTACAATGAACTTACATATAATAATAAATAAATCTTTGCGCCTGAGCAAGTGGGGCCAGAGTGAGCAGAGGTCCTGAGGTCAATTCCCAGCAACCACATGATGGTTCACAACCATCTGTACAGTTACAGTGTACTCATATACATAAAATAAATACATCTTTTTTTTTTTTTTTAAAGAATTAGAAGACGTTCAGGGTTACACCCAGCTGCACAGAAAGTTTGAGGCCAGCCTGGGTTATAGGAAACCCTATCAATACAACAAAAACCCTCGTAAAGTACAAGAAACCGTGTGTTAACATAAAACACATCTTCTGTGAGTAAGATGTAGGCCTGACAATAAACTCATAACAGCTTTATGGATATCAAGGTTACAGGTAAAAGATTAACA
Source organism: Mus caroli (assembly GCF_978045245.1). NCBI lineage: Eukaryota > Metazoa > Chordata > Mammalia > Rodentia > Muridae > Mus > Mus caroli. The sequence goes on from NW_028227273.1 coordinate 65,618,260, forward strand.
GATTTAATTATATAATAGTTCTACAGAGTTAGAGGGAATTTAAGGACAAGCAGATTAAACCCGAACCCCGGCTTTGTCTGCAGCCCCGCTGCCAGCGAGTGCTTCTCAAGCATTCGGGACCCCTGGTCTGGGCAAGCACTGCACAGGGGACCAGTTCCAAGGTTAGCCCAACTACAGAGCAAGTGTGAAGCCAGCCTAGGCAACCTGAGACACTGCCTTAAAACCTAACCCATCAAACCAATTAGACAATAAGCAGAGAAAAATACTTCCAACTTTTATCCAAGTGCTAAGTTCCCTAAAAGCTCACAAATTTCTTAATAAAGACGAATTACGCAAGCTGGACATGGTGCCCCACCTGTGCTCACAGCACGGAGGCTGGATATGGTGCCTCGCCTGTGCTCACAACACAACACGGAGGCTGGACATGGTGTCTCGCCTGTGCTCACAACACGGAGGCTAGCCTTGTCTGCACAGAGAGTTCTAAGGCAGCCAGGGCTGCATTACTAAAGCCGTGCACCAGCACACCTGAGATGTGTGTTTTAAGTAAAAAGGCTACCACTCGGGGACGTGGCCCCCTGGAGAGGCTGGGCAAGCATTTGTGGATGCTGGGTTTAATCCTAGGAGCTGAGCAGCAACAGCCACCATCCCCCAAAGGCAGCCAAGCAGACCATCTACCTCTGACCCCACAGAGTGAGAGGAAGACTGGTACCACAATTTTAGAGCCAAATTTGAAGCAAGCTTAAGTATTGGCCAGGTCTGTACCGGTTTGGCCTTCACGGTAAGGAGGAGTGCACTTGCTTGGACCCCTGAAGCCCCGCTTGTAGGCAGTGTCTACAGTTGCTTACCTATACGCTGAATGATGGCATATGCTAAGACAAGGCTATCCTTCCATGGTCCGACTGGAGTGGGGCAACTCAGTAGGGCTCTGACAGCCTCAGAGAATGGCTGTGGACTGACATGGGGCACCCATTGGCAAGAACAATCCAGGGACAGAACTGGATGAAATAAGGGGGTGGGGAGAGCCAGCTCACTCCCGCCCCACCTCTACTTCCTAGCCACCGGGATGTGACCTGTGTCTCCCCACCACAAAGGAATGAACCCTTTGAAGAGAGGCAACATAAGTAACTCCTCCCTTTAATGTATTCTCTTGAATGTTTTGGTCAGAAATACAGGCAGGAAACTGATTAACATGGCTGTCTTTTCTACAAATTGTTAGAATCAGGATGAAACGTGGTGGCGCACGCCTTTAATCCCAGCACTCGGGAGGCAGAGGCAGGCGGATTTCTGAGTTCGAGGCCAGCCTGGTCTACAGAGTGAGTTCCAGGACAGCCAGGGCTACACAGAGAAACCCTGTCTCAGAAAAACAACAACAACAATAACAACAACAACAACAGCAACAACAAAACCCCACAAAAATAACAGTGATGTAGAGGGGACGCTCAGCCTTCAACTCTCAGGTCCTGATTTCCCAGAAGTCAGTTGGAGATGTCGATGATAACATTCAGGTGAGTACTGGGATACAACCAGCAGAATGGGGAGCTTTGTGACGCTCTGGCTTGGGGCTGGGGTGGGAGCACTGGGCCAAGCCTGAAGACCCAGATGGATCCCTGGGGACCCACGTGGTGTAGGGAGAGGAATGACTTTGCAAGCTATCTTCTGATTTTCATGGGTTAGCTGGGATATGCGTGCAACACATACATACACACACACACACACACTCATGGGCATATACCCATGCACACACAGGCACATATACACACACTCATGGACACGTGCACACACACACAACTCAACAGTAAGTAAGGTCTAGCCTGCTGACTGAGAAAGACAAAGAAGGTGGCACGGAGACTAAATGAGTGAGGCTCCTAGAAAGAGCTTTGACAGGAAGAAGACACGATGTCTGTACTGGCCTTGTCAGCCACAGAGACAAGACGTTTGTCCATCTGTTACATGAGGAGAGCTGGGTGAGAGGCACACAGCACATTTATTTCAGATGCTTTCTGACCAAGCCACTGGTGCCTGGGCTCCATCTCCACTCCCCTACTGTCCTGTCCCCTGGCACCCCATTCACTCAACCCTGATTAAGGACCAATGCCTCAGTCCTCACCCCAGTCTTACAGAAAGGGACAAGAGCTTGGAAATGCTTAGAAGGGGCTGTCCCCTCCCTGCATGTGGCCCTTACAGTGCAGCCAGGTGTCACCTCCACCTGTCTGTTCAGTTCCTTCACTGTTCCTGCTGGCTGAGCACTCATGAGGCCAGCAATGTGCAACAAAATCCCTGGACTGTTCTGATTTTGGGGCGCACGCGCACGCACACACACACATTTATGCATTCGTGAGTGTTCAGTACACACAGTCCCAGCTCTAGGACCCAGGCTTACCTCCCAAGAAGAGACCCTGGGGGAGAGGAGGGAGGAAAGGGAGGGGTAGATATGGGAGTGGCAAGCCCCACCCACCTCTCACTGGTGGGGGCGGGCAGGAATTGTGCAGGCAGAGGCAGAAGCAGGAGCTGAACCCAATGACCCTCTAGAGGACTGCCACACAGCGGAAGGAGGCTGCAGACTCAGAGAGGAGCAGGGAAGGGCTTCCTCTCAGGACACCCCGTTGCTGCTGCCTGGGAGATGAGCTAAGGGAATGCAGGTGCTCTGCCTGGTGGCTCAGTTCCCATGCTGGCTAAGCAGGCTATGTTCATGGTGACAGAAGGCCTGCCCTGCCTGGGGTGGAGATAGCTGGGGGAGTCAGCATGCTAGGTCCCCCTTCATAAGCCCCAAATCGGAGCCTTCTCACTCTCTACCACCCTAGGGCTTAGCTCCGACTCTCCCTGGCTTACTAACCCTGTGGGCACTGACCCTTCTTATAAATACCCCAAGAACCGGGTGCTACTGTCCCCATTTAACAGATGAGGAATTGGTAGCTCGAGGTCAAGTCTTAGTCACAGCACTATGTGCCTTCTGTGCACTGCTGGGTCAAGAACTCAGCAGAAGCGAGCTGGCTCAGAGGCAGGCTCCAGAGTGCCGGAATCTCTAGTCATCCTGAGTCAGGAGCCCTCACACCGCCTGACTTCTGTGTGGCTGTAAGCCCTCAGCTCAGTCTGTCACAAGAGTCTGCCATAGAGCCCCTGCCACAAAGCCACCACATCATAGCTGAGGTCATCACAGGCTCTGGTCCCTGAGTCTTCCTCTAGCCCTTCCTTCATGCTCTGTCCCCTGTTCCCTCACTCCACCATCACGCTCAGGCCACAGAGGCTCAGCCTGGGACTGGAGTGCTGCTGGCTCCTGGGAGGCTCACCGGCTCCCTGGGCTCCTCCTGGTGCTCCTTCCAAGAAGCCTTCCTGGGCTAGCACTACCCCACCCTGCTTACCTCAGTCCTGTCTCCAGATCTGCAAGGTCTGCTGCCGCCCTGGCCTCGCTGCACCACCGTACCCCAGGACTGTCCTCTGCTCTGCTGGCACTGTGCCCCTTAGCGAGTGTTCAACAGGCACTTGGTGAATGGATAAGCACTTGGACAGCCTTGGCCTGCAGCCCTCGCCAAGGGATCCGTTTCCTCATGTCCCTGCCACTCACATCTGGTGCCCTTTAGAAGCTACCTCTACCAGCTCCTGGGTCAGGCTTCCGTCAGACCCCGGCTCACCACCCCTCCCCCAATCTGGGGATGACACTCGTGGTCCCAAAGTTCTCAACCAGGCAGTCAGGTCCAGGAAGCATAGAGACACTGAAGCAGGCATGCAGGGCAAGGCCTCCTGCAGGGACTGAGACTGCAGTGTGTGTCACTGCCTTTGGTCTTGAGGAGACTCTGCTGAGCCAGGACACTGATTGTAAAGTGCACAAGCTCTAGGACCCCGAGACCACCACAGTTCTCACTCCCCAATCCCGTCCACCACAGGAGACCTTCAGGGCCTCCCTGCCCAATCCCTGAATACTCTGAAGAGGCACAAAGTCAAACAGAAGGAGACTGTCCCGAAAGAGCAGTGCTGTCTCTACTGAGACAGCCTGTGCCTTCCTCACCTCCTGCCCCCACCACTCTCCAGCTTTCACTCCTTCCCTGCCCACTGTGGAGGTGGGGGGTGAGGGTTACAAGTGTCCCTGAGGCACAGGTTGTCCGATGCCTCTAATGAGTGGCTTGGGACCAGCGTGGAGGGGCCCTAAGAGAAAGTCGCTGGATGATGGTCCCCAGCTGCCCTGTCAATCAGTAATCTGTGTGCTGACCCAGTGACCCAATTTTCCGGGCCAGCAACTCTGCAGTACTCGCTGCTTCCCATTTGCCAATCCAGGTCACCCCATGTCCTCAGGGTACCTAAGGCCAGGGTAGATTCACCCTAGTGGGTACCTGAGGTCAATCTCCAAAAACCAGAAAGAGCAGGTACCAGACAGGACAAAACGGCCCTTGTATTTCTAGTTCTCTGAGCGTCCAGAAGCAGCACTCAATGAAAATAAAAGCTCTGGCAGCCAGAGAAAGAGAGCAGAGGGAGGGAGCTCTTGCCTGAGCTGGGAAACAGGAAGTGAGGGGCCTCAGGTGGGCTGCCAGCGGTGGGGGTGGGGAGCCCAGCTCTCAGCAGCCCTTGACTCTGGGATGGGAGGGGTAATGTCCACCCCACCCCCAACCATAGATAGATGGAGAATGTTCTAGAACGTCATTTCACAAACAAGAAACGTGGATTATGTGAGGACTTGGGCTCACAAAAAAAAAACAAACCCAAGCCTGGTGTAGTGCATGCCTGCTATTCCAGCTGAGGCTGCTGCGAGTTCAAGGCCAGCCTGGGCTAGCTACATAGTGAGACCCAGCCTTCCCAAGGCAGGGGTGGGCATGCAGTTAGATGGCTTGGTGTATAAAGGTGCTTTACCACCAAGCTTGATGAACTGAATTCAACTCCTGGGACTTATACGGTAGAAGGAGAGAATTGATTTCCACATGAACCAGAAGTCATGGCATGTAACTGTACTCGCACACACGAACACACACACACATACAAATAAGCCAGAAAGATAGCTTTAAAAGTGCTTTAAAAGTGGCTGGTGAGATGGCTCAGTGGATAAGAGCACCCGACTGCTCTTCCGAAGGTCCAGAGTTCAAATCCCAGCAACCACATGGTGGCTCACAACCATCCGCAACGAGATCTGGCGCCCTCTTCTGGAGTGTCTGAAGACAGCTACAGTGTACTTACATATAATCAATAAATAAATCTTTTAAAAAAAAAAAAGTGCTTGTTACAAAGTCACAGAGACCTGAGTTCAACTCCCAGAAGCCGTGTGGGAGAGCCAGGAGCAGCGACACACATTTATACTGCAGGAGTGTGGAGCTGAGGCTGCGAAGACACAGGCAGCAGGCAGGCAAGATGCAGGTCAGTGAGAGATGGCAGCCAAGGGATGATCTGTGGCTGCCACACCCAAGTGAACACGTGTGTGTGTGTGTGTGTATCTGTGCACGCACACATAGAAACCCACCCACCGCAGAGCTAAAGAGTGTGTTTGTTTTATCTCTTTTGACACATGTAGCCCTGGCCGGGCTGGAACCCACTCTGTAGACTAGGCTGGCTTTGAACTCACAGAGATCCACCACCTGTCTCTGTCTCCTAAGTGCTAGGTCTAAAGATGTGTGCTGTAATGGTTGGCTTATTTCCTTAATTATAATCTTGGGTTTAAGTCCCACCACCTGGCTTCCTTATAGGAAAGAATCCTTTAAAGGTGCTGCCGTGCTAAGCAGGAGGCCTGCCTGGGTTCTGGGAAGGTTCACAATTTTTCTAACATTGGTTCTAAGCAAAGGCCTTCAGCATCCAGGGGCTTCTGAGCACGAGGTTCTGCTGCCATACTGGAGGCGTCCTCAGAGCCCTTCCCAAAGGGCCTCAGAGCGATGTCTGCCAATGTCCTCGCTCTTGCTCAGCTTCCTCTCGGTTCCTGCCAGCGGCTACCATCTGCTGGCATTTACTCGGTCAACAAACATTTGCTAAGTACGTTGGTCAAGAAACTGACACAAATATTGAACTGTGACTGATGGCCGTGCCTCTCTGAATAACTAATACCCTATGGGGCAAGCTTGGAGTATGCTGGTTTCAATCAAGCCTCTGATGGACACAGGTCACACAGGACTCCAGATGCAAAGAGAAGGGTCATGTGACTGCAGCTGGGATGGCTCCAGGTACAGAGAAGTGAGCGGTGGGAGGGGCATCAAGCTGGGAAAAGCATGGGCTTAGGAGGGCTCTGAGTTGGGCGGAACTGAAGACTGTGTATCCCCACACCCCTCCAAGGCCATGTAGGGTGTGAGGAGGAGAACCTGGCATGGTCCTTGACGCAGCTGCCTGCCTATTCCTAGAAAGATGCAGGCTGAGTTGCCCAAGCATGGCTGACAGGCTGTGCTTCTGGTGGCTGCTCTGAGACCCCACTGAGCCAAGTGGCCATTCAGGACTCTGCAGCACACCCTGCCCACGTGCTGCGCCGACACACTCTGGTGAGCATGTGCAGCACACATGCTCCAACTGACAGGAAGAGCCGCGTGCCTGGGCCTCACAGTTCCCTGTGAGGTGTCCCAGGGACCCCAGAGCTGAGGACTGGCTGGCCCTGCTGTGAGGCTGTACGGTCAGCAGGTACCGGTCCAGAGACATCACTTTCCTCCCTAATCCACTAAGACCAGGGAGGCCTTCAAGTTATGGACGTGCCCTCACCACTGTCTCCTCTCACCTACCAGCCCTGAGCCGGGCAGGCAGCACTGATGCTGAGCACTGACAACCGGGATTTCACTTTATCGCTATGACCTCTGTCTGGGGGATCCAGCCTGTCAGAAGCAGATGAGAAGCTGGCCAGGGGGAAAGCATGAAAATGACCTGAGGAGACAGAGTGATGGCCAGCAAGGAGGCAGGGCGGGTGAGGGAGAGGGGAGTCACAGGAACTGCACAGCTGTGATGTGGCCACCCATATCTGTCCAGGGGACTACGGGAAGGTTTGAGTTCTGTCTGGAAATATCAGCCGGTGATGGGCACTTTAATTCCCTGGGCAGGAAAATACACAGGTGCCGGCTCCACAGTTTCAATGTCGAGACATCAGCAAAGAGCTAATGCCAAGAGAGGGCTGGTCAGATAAACAGAGTGCATGCAGAAACACGGAATATTATCCAGCACAAACACACTTTCTCAGCATACTTAACAGAATACAAATGGCACCAAGCACTGGCTGCCGAGAAAAATGGCTACAGGACGAAAGGCGGTTGTAGGTCCCCACGGGCAGGGCTTGGTGATCTTTTATGCCACTGCACCTTTTAGCTTGTTGTAAAGAGCACAGGCTGGACCCTCTGCACACTCCTTCTGCTCAGCTGCCACAGTCACCCCTGCTTCGACATGACCATGTGTCTCCTTGCTGGTCCTGCCCAGGCCGTAGTTCCTGTCTCACCTCCTTCTGGCCTTCTCTCAAAGGTCATCAGTGAGCCACCCTCAAGGACTTGCATTCTTCCCTGCTTCAACCTTAGCCAGAGTTCCTCAGCCTTCTGGGGTCTGCTCACAGTGACTCACCTGTCCAGTCAGCACTTGTCTCTTCCCTACAGAGTGTAAGTCTGTGAGATGGCTCAGCGGCTAAGAGTGCTGGCTGCTGTTGTGGAGGACCCGGGTTCAGATCCCGGCATCCACATGGTGGCTTACAACTGTGATCCCAGCTGCAGGGGATCTGATGCTCTCTTCTGACCTGTGTGGCCACCACATACATTCTGCCACACACACACACGCAGTCAAATCACCCACTGGTAGAATGAGAAGTAACCAGAGACCAGTAACCGCTCAGCAAAACCCCAGGGAACAAAGCAGCACTAGCTCTGCCATTAGGCAGAGCACACACGGTGGTCAGCTTAGTTCCCATTACTCTACTCACAATCTCCTCTAGCTTCAGCTCCGTTGAGCTCCCTTTCCTGGCCTCTGAGGGTTTCTGCAGACACACACACACACACACACACACACACACACACACACACAAGGCTGAACTGCTGTCTCTCCCTGGGCCTCTGTTTTTAGCCCACCTGACTCTTCTTCTTTCTCTCTAGAGCAGTGGTTCCCAACCTTCCTAATGCTGCAACCCTTGAATACAGTTCCTCATGTTGCGCTGACCCCCAACCATAAAACTGTTGCTACTTCATAACTGTAATTTTGCTACTGTTATGAATGGTAATGTATCTAATATGCTGGATATCTGACCTCTGAAGGGGTGGAGATCCACAGGGCGAGAACAGCTGATCTAGACTATTCTAGATCCTGGGGACTCATAAGATTACCCAGGGTAAGCCAGGCGTGGTGGTGCACACCTTTAATCCCAGCACTTGGGAGGCAGAGGCAGGCGAATTTCTACAGAGTGAGTTCCAGGATAGCCAGGGCTACACAGAGAAACCCTGTCTCGAACTCCCCACCCCCACCCAAATAAAATTACCCAGGGTAACCAGACACTGGTGTTGATTCCATTTGGGGCGACACAAGGTCCAGAAGCTGAGGACACTGGTGCTACTGCCCCTTTGGCTCTAAATGTTTGGGCTGAGCAGAATTTCAAGTGTCACCCCCACAGGGGAGGGCCATCAGGGCCAAGTGGGGAGGTGGTGGCAAATTCTCAGGTGCCTTGAAGCTCTGGGTTCCCAGGGTGGAAGAGAGAGGCAGCACCTGCTGCACACAGTGAGGCACGAGGGCAGGGCAGGAACTGCGTCCCATGGGAGGCCTCAGAGAAGGTGCACGGTGACCAAACAGAGCTGGCCCATCTGGGATAATCCTAAGAATAAAACGACCTCATGATAGAAAAGAGGTGGGTTCAGAGAACAAAACAAAACCATGAATGAAAAGATGGGTTTTAATAAGGGCCAACATGAGGGTGTTCCAGTACACAGGATCCACCTTAGAAGAGTAAGGTAGAAGGAAAAAGCCCAGAGACCATGGTGGCAGGATAGAAAGGGCTGCGGGGCAGGCCACAGGCAAACACACAGGGCTAACTTTCTCCAAGTCTTCCTGCATGGAGCCCACACTCCCTCTGCTGGAGTCGGACCTCAGACAATCAGCCATAAATGATCAGCACCGACAATCACAGGAAGCAGCTGTTTTGGACGAGGCTCTCCCACCCAGCTCCAACAAATCAGACTAAACAACAACAAAATGGAGTCACTTACGCTAAAGTGCCACCTCCCTTGTCACCCCAAGCTGCTGCTATCTGGTCTTTCCAGGAATCAGTAATGAGACAGTAGCCAATTTCCCAAACAAGCTCATCTTCATTGGCTTAGTAAGACAGTTGCGGTTTTGCTTGTTTAATTATTGTTATCTGTAGTACGTACTGTATTTGGATCCAGGGTCTTGTGCATGCTGGGTGAACACTCCACCAATGAAGTGAACTACTACTCCCTCTCTTTAATCCTTAATCTTTATAAAGGCGACCGGAGTAAACCATTGCTAAACTCGTTTTCTTTTTTGTTTTTTGGGTTTTTGTTTGTTTTCTGAGATGGGACTCATGTATCTCAGGCTGTCTTCAAACTCTGTATGAAGCCAAGCATGACCTTGACCTGGTCCTCCTGTCTCACCCTGCAGATGCTAAAATTGCTGGTGTGCACCACGTCCACTTTTATGCAGTGTCAGAGATGGACGATGCCAGCCAAAGCTTCTTACAGTCTCCAAGCAACCGGCTGGGCCTCATCTCCAGCCACAACCACCACGATATTTTCCTGTTTTTCCATCTCGCTGTCTTCTGAGAAAATAACTTTGTTTGTTTTTTGGTCTTACTGAGACAAGGTCTGTCTGGCTCAAAACTGTCTCTGTAGACCAGACAGGCCTCAAACACACAGAGATTCGCCTTTCTCTGCCTTCTGAGTGCTGGGATTAAAGGCACCGGCCTCACTGCTCAGCTGAGAAAAGAAACTTTAAAGTGGGCACCGTGCGTTGGGAGCCCTTCTCCAGGAAAGGGCTGGCTTCTCTTTAGCCAGGTGAGCATTCTTTTTATCCCAACAGTTAAGAGTGTCCCAGATTCCAGACCCAGGAAGCCAAAGAAGAGCTCTAAGCGGTTAACAACAACTTCCCACTCACAGAGGAGAACACAAGAGCCCTAGAGAGAAACCATGGGTCTGGCAGGGATGAAGAATCAATCTATCGTGGAGACAGGAGGCAGCCACACCACTGCTGCCTCTTAGTTCCACTCCTGAATGCTAAGACTATAAAATCCTTCCACATCCTCACTGCACTCTGCGTCTTTCCCAGCCTGTGCTGCCTAGCGTCTGGTCACCGTGTGATTTTATTTGGCCACTAAGAATGGAACTAGAAGGTGGTGCACGACGTTAATCCCAGCACTCGGGCGGCAGTGGCAGGTGGATTTCTGAGTTCGAGGCCAGCCTGGTCTACAGAGTGAGTTCCAGGACAGCCAGGGCTACACATAGAAACCCTGGCTCAAAAAAAAAAGAAAAAGAAAAAAGAGAAAAGAAAACAAAAACAACAACAAAAAAATGGAACTAGAAGATATTACATGAGGTAACCTGGCTCAGACAGACAAACACCGTCTATGTTCCCTCTCGAGGCAGAATCTGACTTCTGAGTTTTGTGTTGTGCACTTAAATGATGTCACTGTAAGTAGCATCCAGGGTACTGGGAAGGAAACAGAATGTGTGAGATGTGAACGTGGGTAGGGAGGATTATGGGGAAGAAGACGGTATGGGAAGCAAGGGGATGAGAGAGAGCACCAATGGGGAGGACCAACCAAAGCTAAGTGTTCATGAATATGTACAAAGAAACCTATAGTTTGTGTGCTGATTAAAGGTAAATACATTTTTTAAAATGTGATTTAAAAAGATTAAGAAAATGTGATTATCTTTTAAAAAGCTCCTGGTAAGAGATGGAAAACCATTTGGTGACCTCGCTGCACC